>NC_053391.1:318398313-319013063 GCF_905171765.1 Bufo bufo
TTATTGTGACCAATTTCCAGCGGACCTGCGTGCCAGAAAGGGACATCAGCGTAGATGGAAGTTTGATGGCCTACAAGGTACGTCTAAGCTGGATACAGTACATTGCATCCAAAAAAGCGCGGTTTGGCATCAAATCCTACATGCTCTGCGAGTCATCCACTGGGTACATCTGGAATTCGGTCATTTACATTGGTAAAGGCACAAAGTTCAACCCCAGGTACAGCGGCTATGGGATGGCCACATCATCTGTCCTTACACTGCTGGAGCCATTGCTGAACCAGAAATATTGTGTGACCACGGACAATTTCTACACGTCTCCGGAACTGTATGAGGTTTGGCTAAAAAACAAGACTGATGCATATGGTACCGTTAGGCCTAACCGACGTGATATGCCATCTATGTTTGCCAAGAAAAAACTCAAAACCGGAGAAATGGTTGCCTGGCAGAAGGGTAAGATGATGGTAATGCGATGGCGAGACAAGAAGGGTGTGCTTCTCATGAGTACTGTGCACAATACCTCTACTGCCATTGTCCACACAAAAGGTGGGAAAGATGTGCTGAAGCCACAAGTCGTGAAAGACTATAATAACACCATGGGAGGTGTCGACAGAGCCAATCAGGCAATGACATTTTATCCGGCTATGCGCAAACAGCAAAAAAATATTATAAGAAGATCTTCAGGCATCTTCTGGAACAATGCCTTTGGAATACATATATCCTGCACAGAGCAAAGAGTGACAAGCCTCTTGTTCATTCTGAGTTTATATGGAAAGTGGTTGAGCGGTTTTTTGTCAACCACCAGACGCCATCAGTAGCTGTGAACAGACCTGGACATCGTGCTGTTGACGTTGTCAACCCAGAACGCCTGACTGGTCGTCACTTTATGGACTACATCCCGCCAACCGCAAAAAAGGCAGCACCTACCAGGATGTGCGTGGTTTGCTGCTCAAAGAGAGATGGCAATGGAAAGAAAGTCTGAAAAGAAACCAGGTTCCATTGTCCTGATTGTGACGTCGGACTTTGTGCAGTCCCATGTTTCAAAATGTATCACACTCAGGATGTTTATTGAATTTTCTTTGACAAATTTCATTATTTTTTATTACATTATTGAATAAAATTATATAATTTATTAGATTATAATTCATGATTTTGTGTTTCAAACTTTATCACATCTGGGATGTCTACTAGAGTCTTGTTTGGGCAGGTTTAAGTAAGTAATTGCTAAGAATTGCAGGCCTACAATACATAACACCAAATTTCCATGCAAAACATTGTACCACTTTTGATACAAAATTCCAGACATAATCATACCGCCAGGGAGGTTAAAAAGGTTTTCTGAGATTTAAATACTGATGGCCTATTCTCCTGTGAGTGCCACGGCCTTCTCCGTGCTCACCAAGCACAGCGCCATACATTGTATAGCAACTGTGCCATGTGACAGATGAAGGTGTCACTTGGCCTAGGGAAAGCAGTAAGAAGGTCGTGGCGCTACTGCGAGCGCCAATGCCTTCTCAAACAGCTGATCATCAGGGGTCCTGGGTGTTGGACCCCGACCAGTGACCTATCTAGAAGCTAGGTCATTAGCATTTAAGTCTCAGAAAACCCCTTTAATTCCACCCCCTCATGTGGTTCAGGATGTTGAGCTTCTACTGTATTAAGGGTCCATTCACCAGGTCCATGTTAAGGGTCCATTCACCCGGCCGACACCCCCCATAGAACTGCCTATTCTTGTCCGCAATTGCGGGCAAGAATAGGACATGTTCTATTTCGCGGAGCCACGTCCCGGAAGTTCGGGGCCGAAACCCGGAAGTTCGGGGCCACGCTCCGGAAATGCAGATGCGGAGAGCACATAGTGTGCTATCCGCATCGATTCCTGCCCCATTGAGAATTAATGGGTCCTCACCCGTTGCCAATATTGCGGAACGGATGCAGACCCATTTGCGGACGAGTGAATGGACCCTAACACTGATGTTCCGGCAGAGAGCATCCTTCAGCCTCTCTGTGTTGGGCTGTCTATCTCGCTCAGTTCATTAACTAAACTAGCCCCATTGTCCTACATGGATGATGCAGAATAAAAGAGAAGGGGTCTAATTTAGCTAATGAACTGAGCCAGACAGCCAATGTCCTTCATCCAGTCACTGGCGCAGTTTGGTTGAAGGAAGTGCTCTGCCTGTGTCGGAACATCCTCACTAACACAGCAGAAGTTCCACTTCCAGGACCATACGAGAGGTCAAAATGAAAGAATATGAATATCTTTTATAAATTTACATTTGCAAACCACTCAAGAACTTTTTACATCACAGGTCAACCTATTTGATACACAAACCTGTCACTTTCTATATAGACGTAGTGAATTCCAGTTACCAAATATGACCTGATAACAGAATATAATGGTAAAATAACAACATTACACAAAAGACAGATCCATAAAACTATTCTTCCTCAACATGACCTCACCACTGGACACTGTATTATAATCAAATAACTTAAGAACATAAAATACTTATCATACCAATTAAACTGCTGACATTGCCAAGGAGCCAGTAACTAGAAATAATGAAATCCAGACATGTTGAGTTCTAAACTGTCTTACTGGAGAACATGTGTGCACATACCGTAGTTTTCTTTTAAAGTATAACTGTCATATTTTTTTATTTTTTTTGGAGTATTGGATTGTGGTGATTAATATCACCTTGGTGGCTCTATTTAAACTTTTCACTGTGTATTAAATTACCCCTTAATTCCACAGTTTTGTTCCCTGTACTGCCTACTTTTACCTGTGCTTAAAATAGAGTTGCTAGGCATGGTCCGTCCTTCATAGAAGGAGGAGGACGCTGTGTGCAAGGTCAGATTACTGACAGCCAGGGACTGTAAGTAAATGATTAAAGCCAGGTCCTCCCCAGCAGCTGATAACAGTGCCTGGGCTGTGTGCACTTCTCCCTGTCCCTGCGCTTGGCAGACGCTCCCTCACTCAGCAGAGCTGGAGAAGTAGAGTCGAAGCAGAGCAGGGAAGGGAGATCTGCCATCTGCTCAGTGTATAAATGAAAGCAACATGTGGTAAGAGGACCCCTTTGTGCTGCAGGAGATTAACCCTTTAGGGGGGAGAGCTCTGGTTACTGACACTTTTGGGGGGCTATTGTTACTGGCTAGTGAGGGCAGGTGGGATTAGCCTCAGGGTGAGGGCAGTGACGACCATCTTAACTGAATAGTGAAATTGCAGTTTTATGCAGACTGGTTGCTAAGGGCTGAATCTTATTAAATATGGGGTAAGTCAGTCTAATAGGAACTGATTCTGGAATATCATGTTATTAGTAACTACATATATGAAAATTGAAATTAGGGTCTAAATGTGACAGTTATCCTTTAAAGAAAATCTGCCAGGTCTCATCTATCTGCGGATAGTGCAGGAAAAAGAGGAGATGCTGAACTTTACAGTATATAGTTTTCCATGATTTGATTCAGAATTTTATTGTAAAAAAAAAAAAAGTTGTTTAAATGCTTTTTGGATTCATGGAAAAAGTCTGAGTCCTGCATCCCACCCACACAATGAGTGACAGCTCTCTGTATGCAGTGTCACACAAGAAAAGCTGTCAATCACACTGTGTAGACGGGGGATGTAGGACTCACAGGCTTTCGCTTTTACTATTCATGTAGTACTGCACTGGAGGTGAGAAACTCCCTTTAAACAACTTTTTATATTAAAATTTGGTGCCAAATCTATATATCCAGCAGCTCAACATCTTCCCCTCTGTTTTATGCTGGTCTTATGATATGATGCATAAGAGAGCTGACAAATTTTTTTATGTAATATTTGTTTACCTGCATGTGTCTGTGTTGCTGTGTGAAACAGTCATACAATTTACTACAACGGTTTGTAAGAATTCAGAAATCTGACAATTTTACAATAAAAACATATATAAAATGTGATAATTACAGAAGTAGTTCTCATCCATCGAGGCAATTTTTTAGTAAATTAAGTGCTCAGAATGGTGTAAAAAAATAAAAGAATGTATACTCGCCCTCATTGGTCCCCTACTGCTGTCATTCCACATCCTGGTCCAAACAGGAAATGGCAGGAGATGACCATCGCAGTGATCCGGCCACAGTCAGTGTACTAGCGGAATGGTAAAAATCCTGCCACGAAGTGGAGATCAGTGAGGACCCAGTAAGCTTCAGAGCAACAGTGAAGAATTGGTGAAGGTGAATATTGATTGATTCAACCAGTCACACACGGCCTTGATTTTATATTTTTCTCTTGAAATATGAGAGGGTTTGTGCCAGTCCACAGGATAAGGGATTACTAGCTGATGGCTGGGGGCACGACCAAGAATGGTGGTCCTGTGCCCCTGATCTGATGGAGCAGCAGATCGGTTTTGCACCCTGCCACTCTATGGGACTGCTAGAGAGAGCAGAATACAGTACTTGCTTTATACCACCTCTTCTAAGTATGAAGGCAAGATAGGACCAACTCATTAAGCAACAAGGACGGTTCCTCCGGTCATTGTGAACATCACATATATGTACAGTATGTAAATGTATGTAACAGCATGCAGATTGTTAAAACTAGAAATATATACCATAATAAAGGATCATGCCCCCTGCTAGTTTTCTGTTCCATTTTCTAGTGGTTTCAGCCAGTATTCACACAATCAGAGTTCCCTCCCATCCCCTCCTTTCCCCATTTATCCCAGCAGAACTTGGCAGGTATATATTGTTGCAAAAGAGGAACATATAATTTTCCTTCTTATGTGCAATGAGAAGATTAACTGAATGTTTAAAAGCCCTACAGTCATATTGTATTAACTGAAGTGTATGAATTCAACCATACGTATTTTATTAGATATCATAAATATATAATTGTGCATTTCTTCTATATCAAGGTCCGGACTTACAGTCTCCCTCCAATGAGTTACCCCAAGAGGCAGCGGACAGCCCTGAGCTAAAGGACACTTCCTAAACATCTCAGATTTTCTAGCACAAAGGGCATTTTTATTTGCAAGAAACTGGGCCAGAAATGCAGACGTCTGAGAAGATTTGGACAAGAAAACCAGCCATTTAATACTGCAGCATAGCAGCTAGTATGTGGGGAAACTTCCCTATGGAAAGCATGGTGATACAGAGGAAGAGAAATTTAGAAACACATCATGTCACCAGTGAAATCGGCGTGAACCTGTTCTGGCATTTATGTCAATATCATTATAGAGATTTCAGGAGATTTTTGGCTCAAGAAACATGCTGGATTTTCCTATAGCTTATAAATGAGGTGTCTCCTCACTGGAGTATATGTACAAATGTAACTCGTATATATTAATTTATACAGAACCTGCGGGTTGTCCCGTTTTTTTGGAGGTTTTTTTCCCTCGATGTTTGTGTGTGTTGTCTACATTTCTTGTAACCTGTTTTAACCAATAGAAATGGAGAAACGGGTCCTGTTAGGATTATATATAAAATGTGACCCTTAAAGGAACATTACTTGGAGTATTTAGACTGAAGTTTTTTTTTCTAAAACAAACAAATAAAGGTATAGAGACTTGTAGCTGCAAGGCGGACACTTGAAGAAAGACAGAGAATGCTGAGTGATGATATTGGTAAAACAGGGAGTTCATTCCGTAATATTTAACTAATAAATATGTTTCATATGTTTGAGGTGGAGGTTGTATCCACTACTGTTGTTGAAACACAAAATACCAGTATCAAAGAAACATGTTTCTTGTCCAGGATAAGTGATATGTAAGATTTCTCTTATAAATGGAGTTCGATAAATCCGGTAAAACAGATGATATTGTGCAATAAATAAAAACCCATAAAAAGCTGAAGTTGGAAATAATGGGTAGAACATTATAGTGTTTCCAAATGTTTCCCACTGGTAATGGATTTTGATGGTGTTGTGTATTAAAATGTGGATAAGGGCTCATTCACACGATCGTATGGCCATGGTGCCCGTATTGGAGCCTGAAAACAGCGGTCCGCAATGCAGGGGCATAGCTGTGTGAACTCCATGCTTTGGATGAGGACCCATTGACTTGAAAGGGTCTGCGATTCACAAGATACGGCAAAAGATAGGACATGTTCTATCATTTGCGGAGCGGAGGCATGGATCGGAAGCCAGAAGCCCAGGAAAACACTCGGAAGAGCTGGGCTTTCGGGTCAAGCCTCCGCATTACAAAAGATAGGACAAGTCAAGTCAATGGGTTCAGACCGCAACATGGAGATCACGCAGCCGTGCCCATGCATTGCGGACCGCTACTTGTGGTCTACAGCGACCATACGGTTGTGTGAATGAGCCCTTACTAATATGGTGCTTTATAATTCTTAAAGGGAGTCTGTCATCAAAGTTTCACCTTTTTAACCCTTCCCATAGCTTTCTAGCAGCCTTACAGTTAATAAAAACGTTACCTTTATGAGCAATCCTGGACTTATAAAACCAGCAAAAAACTTTTTATTAGCATATGCAAATAAGGGCTCGCAAGAGCCCAGGGGCGGCGTTACCCTCGTAGGTGCCCAGCTAGCTCAGCCTTATTGTCGCTTCCAAACGCCCATTCTTTCCCTCTGACCGCCCATCTACTTACTTCTTGTTTCGCCGAGATCCCGCGCCTGCGCACTGCGATGCCCATTCCTTGTACGGCATCACAGTAATTAATGCGCATGCGCCGGCTTCGTGCCGTTAGCCGGCGCATGCGCATTAATTACTGTGATGCCGTACAAGGAATGGGCATCGCAGTGCGCATGCGCCGGCCGACGGACTGAGTGCGCAGGCGCGGGATCTCGGCGAAACAAGAAGTAAGTAGATGGGCGGTCAGAGGGAAAGAATGGGCGGGGGGAAGCGACAATAAGGCTGAGCTAGCTGGGCACCTACGAGGGTAACGTTTTTTGCCGGTTTTATAAGTCCAGGATTGCTCATAAAGGTAACGTTTTTATTAACTGTAAGGCTGCTAGAAAGCTATGGTAGGAGTTAAAAAGGTGAAACTTTGATGACAGACTCCCTTTAATTGTTTTTGGAAAACAAAGTCTTGCCATTGCTTTTTGTATTTGGTTTACTACTAGCCTGTTATATACTACCTATTAGCTGACTATATCCAAGGATCATCTTAGAGCAACAGAGAGGCTTCTTAGTCTCCACTATTTTCATAAACTGGATCTTTGACTGCCGCTTATGGTTATGGCGCAACAACACTGCATTGTGCAACCAAAGATCGCAGCAATACAATGCTACATTGCAGCTAGGAAAGTGAATAGGGTCCCATTGCAAAGCTCAAGTTGTTGCAATTGCAACCCAACAGTCGCAAGAAATCCAGCCCCGGATTTCTTGTGACTTTTGGGTTGCAGACGCAGCAACATTTAGGTCGCAATATGACCCCATTCATTTTCATCAGTTGCAAGGTGACACCGCGTTGCTGCTTTCTTTGGCCACGCGACATGTATTGTGGGTCAAAGTCATCATGTAGCCCCAGTCTAAATACTTTGCTCTTTGTAGGTTATAAACTGTGCGTATGATGTGGTTTTTCCATTGTGATTAAAAGGAAGACTTATCTATAGGTTAGATCAGTGTTTCCCAACCAGTGTGCCTCCAGCTGTTGCAAAACTACAACTCCCAGCATGCCCGCACAGCCAAAGGCTGTCCGGGCATGCTGGGAGTTGTAGTTTTGCAACAGCTGGAGGCACACTGGTTGGGAAACACTGGGTTAGATGATAATGGGGTGTTGTCTATAACCAGATATTTCTGCAATGTCTTTTCATATGGAACCTAGAAATAATCTGGTACATTAAGATGAACACGCCTTCTCAATGTTTTTTGGAAAATGATGAGCAATCTATTAACATCTTTCTTACCCAAAGGGAATAGTATAAGAATGATCCATATGTGGCACTGGTTCCAACATGAATTTGGTTGAGCTAGATCAAATCAATATAACTGTAAATTGGGGTGTGTAAATAGGCAATTGGTATGAAAGAAATCAGTCTCAACTTACAGAAGATTTAACAGACCAGTTTACATTTTTATATATTAAAAGACATTCAGGTAGGACGTTTATGGTATGATGTATTTACATGTGGTTTTGCCAGGAACACAAATCTTGCTAAAACTGTGACATGAACTGTATGTATTTACTGTTGCCTCTAAATCTACTTTAAAGGGGATGTGCCAAGTTAACTCATACCCTATTCATCAAATAAGAGGTAGCAGTGTGATCGGACACCCTCAACAATCATGAGAACAGGGGTCCTGTGACTCTGTGTATGAACGGCGCACTGGTAGAGCATGTGTGCTGATGCTCTATTTGTGTCCATGGGACTGCTGATGAAAATATAAGTACAGGGTTCAATCTCCAGCAGTCCCATGGATGTAAATTGAGTGGCAGCAAGCATGCTTGACCACCATTTCATTTATATTAGGAGACATGAGACCACCGTTCTCATCGGTGGAGGTCCCAACAGTCACATCTCCATCAATCAGTCTCTCATTCCTCATCTTGTGGATAGGAGACGTTTAAAACTTATCACAATCCCTTGGTCCAGGATATATATTTTTTTTCTAAAAGTAGGGTGTGTTTAAAAAATACTCACCCTTTTAACCCCCACCACTCCTTTGGTCCCTGCTGGTCTCTATTCACTTCATTGCAGTCAATCATTGGTCTCAGCAATCTTCTATGTTTACAGCAGGAGACCACTGAGGGCAGTGATTGGCTGCAGTGGTCACATAGGTAGACCACGCATGAACAGCTGCATGGATGTAGACAGAAACTGGCAAGGACCACCAAATTGGTAGGGGAGGTGAGTACTGATTATTATTATTATATATATTTTTTTTTAATGCATTCCATGCCTTAAAAAGTATATTGTGGACAGCCCCCTTAATAAAGACTTTGATTGTTAATTGTAAACCTTATTAGGCTGCTTTTGTCAAAACCTTCTAACAGAACTGGCCTTGTTGCGGATACCAACCAATCATAGTACAAATGTAATTTTTTCCAGAGCAGTGTAAAAATAATTACAGCTGAGCTCTGATTGGTTGCTTTGTGCAACTCGTTCAGTTTTTCTATGAGACAATATTTTATAAATAAGGGTCATAAGGCAACTAAGAGAAGCCATCCTAATTTTGATACTGATCTGCTTTAAAGGAAAAACAAACAAAACCAATGGCTTTTTATGCATTCAGATTAGAGCTCAGGTTCATAGCTCTCTACAAGCTCTCAAGTTCTATAGAGCTATAATATGACCCCTGTAGAAGTTTAGGGGGCCCTAATGTACCCACATATGCCTCCAATTTCATCCAGAAAACGTTTCCTTTTCTTTGATTCATATATAATCAACAGGCTGCAGTATTTTTCAGTAGGATAGAGTTTATGGCTTGGATATGTGCCCCAAGCCACGCCATCTGACTGTACCCTGACACTGTCAGTATGATTGGTTGCGGTGTAGGAACAAGCACCATTGGTAACTTAATTGCTGCCATTGTAATTTACATCAATCTATAATTAAAATAAGCTGGATTTTGATTATAGGAAAGTCAGTGTTCAGAGTAAAATTGTTCTTGTCTTGTAAGGTCAAAGGAATTGTGAAAATATCATGCCTGTAAACACTTTGTCCGGTCATTTCCAATTATAATAATTGTATCTTTAAAGAGGACCTTTCACTTGTATAAACTATGTTAACTGAGTATGCTGCCATATAGAGCTGCGCCCGGGGATCTCACTGCACTTACTATTATCCCCGGGCGCCGCTCCGTTCTCCCGTTATAGGCTCCGGTACCTTTGCTTCTTAAGTTATAGTAGGCGGGTCTTCCCTTGTCCTGTGGGCGTCTCCTTCTCCTAGGCTGCAGCGCTGGCCAATCGCAGCGCACAGCTCACAGCCTGGGAGAAAAAAACCTCCCAGGCTGTGAGCTGTGAGCTGCGATTGGCCAGCGCTGCAGCCTAGGAGAAGGAGATGCCCACAGGACAAGGGAAGACCCGCCTACTATAACTTAAGAAGCAAAGGTACCGGAGCCTATAACGGGAGAACGGAGCGGCGCCCGGGGATAATAGTAAGTGCAGTGAGATCCCCGGGCGCCGCTCTATATGGCAGCATACTCAGTTAACATAGTTTATACAGGTGAAAGGTCCTCTTTAAGTTGTAGCTCTGCTGAATTCTAGCAAGTAAAACTTTCATAAGGCCCCTTGCAGACGAGCGTGTCCGGATAAGGTCCGAAAGCGTTGCGGCAAACCCGCGCAAGTAGGTACCCAATTGCAGTCAGTTTTGACTGTGATTGCGTTCCGTTGTTCAGTTTTTATCGCGCGGGTGCAATGTGTTTTGCACGCGCGTGATAAAAAACTAAATGTGGTACCCAGACACGAACTTCTTCACAGAAGTTCAGGTTTGGGTTCAAGGTTGTGTAGATTGTATTATTTCCCCTTATAATATGGTTATAAGGAAAAATAAAAGCATTCTGAATACAGAATGCATAGTACAATAGGGCTGGAGGGGTTAAAATTTTTTAAAAATAATTTAACTCACCTTAGGCCACTTGTTTGCGAAGCCGGCATCTCTTCTGTGAGGAATAGGACCTTTTGATGACGTCACTGCGCTCATCACATGGTCCATCACATGATTTTTTTTTACCATGGTGATGGATCATGTGACGGACCATGTGATGAGCGTAGTGACGTCATCAAAGGTCCTATTCCTCAAAGAAGAAGACAGAAGAGATGCCGGCTGCGCGAACAAGTGGATTAAGGTGAGTTAAATTATTTATTTATTTTTTTAACCCCTCCAGCCCTATTGTACTATGCATTCTGTATTAAGAATGCTATTATTTTCCCTTATAACCATGTTATAAGGGAAAATAATAAAGATCGGGTCCCCATCCCAATCATCTCCTAGCAACCGTGCATGAAAATCGCACCGCATCCGCACTTGTTTGCGGAGGCTTGCGATTTTCACGCAACCCCATTCACTTCTATGGGGCCTGTGTTGCGTAAAAAACACAGAATATAGACCATGCTGCGATTTTCACGCAACTTACAAGTGATGCGTGAAAATCACTGCTCGTGTGCACAGCCCCATAGAAATGAATGGGTCCGGATTCAGTGCGGGTGCAATGCGTGACGTGAACGCATTGCACCCGTGCGGAAAACTCGTTCGTGTGAAAGGGGCCTAAGTGTAAAAATAAAATACTGCCACCCAGGGCTGTATTTAGAGTTTATACTGCCCTAGGCATGTTTAGTGCTCATTCCCCTATTAGTATGGCTATAGCTGCCCATTGATTTGAGAATATATAGAAGCTACATAAAATAATTTTGACCACGCAATAAAAACACTGTTGAAAACGCACTTGGTTTAACCATGATTGCTGTGATTTTGTGATGTGGTTAATGGCCATTCAGTTTATACAAGTGAAATACATTTATGCTACATTTTTAAACCTGGAAAAAAATGCATGGCGAATAACCACATCACAAAACTGCAGAAAACTGAGCGTCATTTAAAACACCTTTTTTAATGCTATTTTGACTGTGTGGTTAAAAATATCTCATTTAAATGGACCCTTACACAGCTGCCAGAAAAATAGAAACCTAATGCACATGTCCTAAGGCATCTCAATCAAGGGATGGTTGAAGCTATGAATGGAAAAATGATAGCCTGCACCATCCAGCTCTGATTCATCCTGAGTGAGTCTGCAAGAAAAATGGTCAGGACCCAGACATCATCTGTGATGGTCTGTATAAAAAGGTGTCCATGTTCACAGGTTGGAACACAAATTAGTTTATGGTCACTTATCTGAACGAGTCCTTCTAGATGTATGGCCACCTTTATTCTGTGACCGTTCTTTTTTTTAGTTACCCGTATATTTTGAGAGACTTTACTGTTTTTTATGTTAGTGTATGGATTATGGAATGGTCTGGACTGCTGTGTGAAAAGCAAAGAAATCCTCTCTTCTAATTGGCAATGTACAGTACAGACCAAAAGTTTGGACACACCTTCTCATTCAAAGAGTTTTCTTTATTTTCATGACTATGAAAATTGTAGATTCACACTGAAGGCATCAAAACTATGAATTAACACATTGATTCCTGCTTTGCACACTCTTGGCATTCTCTTGATGAGCTTCAAGAGGTAGTCCCCTGAAATGGTTTTCACTTCACAGGTGTGCCCTGTCAGGTTTAATAAGTGGGATTTCTTGCCTTATAAATGGGGTTGGGACCATCAGTTGCGTTGAGGAGAAGTCAGGTGGATACACAGCTGATAGTCCTACTGAATAGACTGTTAGAATTTGTATTATGGCAAGAAAAAAGCAGCTAAGTAAAGAAAAACTAGTGGCCATCATTACTTTAAGAAATGAAGGTCAGTCAGTCAGCCGAAAAATTGGGAAAACTTTGAAAGTAAGGGCTATGTGACCATGAAGGAGAGTGATGGGGTGCTGCGCCAGATGACCTGGCCTCCACAGTCACCGGACCTGAACCCAATCAAGATGGTTTGGGGTGAGCTGGACCGCAGAGTGAAGGCAAAAGGGCCAACAAGTGCTAAGCATCTCTGGGAACTCCTTCAAGACTGTTGGAAGACCATTTCAGGGGACTACCTCTTGAAGCTCATCAAGAGAATGCCAAGAGTGTGCAAAGCTTTGATGCCTTCATAGTCATGAAAATAAAGAAAACTCTTTGAATGAGAAGGTGTGTCCAAACTTTTGGTCTGTACTGTATATATGAGTCAGATACTGGCCCCATCTTTCACTTCATCTAACTGCTCTGATGTCTCCTTATCACTTACTTATTTTTATTGTAGCTACAAGTCAGGAGATTTAACTGTTACGGTGCCTTCCTGAAGAGAATACTGTTACATTAGCTGTAAGTAAGCAGTATGAAGGTTTACTGTCCTTGTAGCTATAATAAACAAAAGTTGATAAAAAAAAGTTAATTAAAAAGTTGATAAAAGTGATAAACAGACATGAAGCAGCACTAAGGTGAATCAACCTAAATTGTTGAGTTTCTCTATGAAGTGCTGCCCTTTTTCTTGATGCCTTAGGCACATGCCCCTATATGCCTTGTTGTAAATACAACCCAGCTGCCACCTAATAAATAACCCTTTTCATGTGGTCAGTATTTTTCATCAGTATTTGTAAGCCAAAACCAGAAGTCAAACCTACAGAAAACAGTATCATGGAAAGATGTGTACCTCGTCTGTGTTTTATCCAGTTCTTGGTTTTGGCTCCCAAATACTGATGAAAAATACTGACCAAACACTGACTGTGTGAAAGTGTCCGAAAGCAGAAAGACCAAGAGGTACGGTTGTAAATCCTGTGTCAATAGTCACCCGGTGCTAATAATGTACAAACCACATGGGTTTGACAGCTGCCAACATTTAAAAATAATTTCTTATGACACTTCACATATGAGTAGAGATATGTAAGCTCACCATGTGCAGTACAGCCTGGATGTTTTTCAAGCCGTTTATACTGAAAACTGTACACTGGTTCAGATGCATACAGTATACAGTATGTGTAACAGTTTCCTTATAATCTTTTTCTCACTAGTGGTTTAAGATATTTTCATATCTGCAGCCGGCTGTTCCAGCAGAGAATGCCAGGAATCGGCCAGACAAAAACCTCATCATATTTGCTGGGGTCTGGCAGGCAGGCGACAGTATCTGGCAAATCTCAGATCCGGAGAACTCTGACAGTCTGTTAGTAATCTGTACTTTACCTGCACTGACTTCCTAGCCAACAGGTGGTCTGCTCATTTTTAGACTCAGTAGCCAATCTGAAAAGGCAGCGTACAGGGAGAAGGAGAGAGCAGCATGATAAAGCGATGATGAGGCAGGATGTGTGTCTCAGACTACCTCAGACTCCCTGTAGACATTTTAGCTAAGCTGTAAGCAGGGACAGACAATTTAACTATAGACTTTTACTACAGCATATTTGCGTAATGTTTCCAAGTTTGCCTCAATAGGCCTAAAAGTAAAAAAAAAAATTAACTGTTAAATACATTCATTCCTAATTTTCATCCAATAACCTTAGTCCATCCCAGGGGCATAGTCATAGGGCCAGATTTATCATTAGCTCAAGTCAGAATAATGGAGTGAAAAAGTCGCAAAAAATTTTGAAAACGCTAAAACTGCGCACAAATTTGCGACTTTTTTCTGCTCTGCACTATGCTCGCCAGTTTTCTGAAAGTGGGCGTGTTTTCTTATGTAAATGAATCTTTAGATAGATTTACTATTGGGACTATTTAAAAAGTCGCAAAAAAGTTGCAAACAAATGCGCAATTTCACTCCAGTGAGGACCATGCTTATCTTATGAGATTTTTAATAGAACATGCGACTTTTTCGTAAAGATGTGCGACTTTTTCGTAAAGATGTGCGACTTTTGTAAAGCTGCTTACTGAAGGATAAACTACTACCGACAAACCACATTTATTACAGTCTTAAAGGGCCGATCATAAATCTGACTTGGCTAAAACTGACTTTAGCCATATGTGAAAGTGGAGTGAGCTGTCAGAGTAATGATAAATCTGGCCCCTGGTGTCTGAGAAGGCCAAAGGGTCTCTTTGCCAAATAAGAAGGCACCAATACAAAAAAATGTTATGTGGGGTGCCCTGTTACAGATTTTGCATTGGAGCCTAGGAGCTTCAAGTTACACCTGTGTCCCTGATATCCCTTGGCATCTCCTTAACATTCTAGCTTAGATATTCACAAACCTCCTCAGGACACAAAGATTAGTCCGCAACGTATTGTAAAGGGCAGACACATTTCTAGCTATGTAGCAGCAGCCTGATAGTAAGAAGCCAGGAGCAGGATAGGCTGCCCTTAAATTAATGGTCTGAGTACTGTAAGTAGCACTGTGGGACATGAAGGCAGTTGTAAACTACTGAAAACAGGGTGCATATTTTAGGGAGAACCTGCTCATACAACAGGCATTCTGATACAGCATTTATAGAAGCCATGCAACAGGATGGAAAAAAAACAAATGCAGAAATTCTATAAAAGGAGAAGAATTTGCTTAAGACATCTACATGCTCTAAAGGTTACCTTTGATTTCTGTTCAGAAGGTCTGACCCTTTCACAGGACCAGGTAGATATCAGTGGCAAACCCTTACCAATTCACAGACTTCTATATGTCCTATTGACATGTGTTAACAGTGATATCCACTGCCATTATGAAATGGTTTCTAGCCATTACTTCAGTCTGATATGGTTGTTAACGTACATTAATATACTGCTTTCAACTGGACATCATATAGAGGGAAATCTGTCCTTTTCAGATCTTGAGTGTGGCAGATATTACTGGATCCAGCAGAGGATTTATAAAAGTAAAAGCATCATGCAGGCAATGAGAGTGTATTGATTGTATGCATTTAGATACATTGAGATACTATATCTTCTCCCATGCTGGCAAACAAAATATTTTCTATAGAATAGGGTTGTCCCGATACCGATACTAGTATCGGTATCGGGACCGATTCCGAGTTTTCTCGGCGGTACTCAGCCGCCGATACCCCGCCCCGATACATAAATAGAATACTATGGGCGTAACTATGGGCGGGGCCCGGTGCAGTCACTGTACTCTTACACCGGGCCCCGCCGCTCACCGAAGTATTTATAAACGTGAATCCTTATCCTGTTGTTAAGTTGAACTAACGCTGCGCTCTCCCATGTTCCCCTGTATCCCCTGTATCCCCACAGCACTTACTTAAGCTTCCATAGCAGGCAGAGCGGACGGCAGCAGTAACGTCACTCACTGACGTAGAGCGCCTGCTCCGCCCACTTTATGAATGAAGCAGACGGAGCAGACGCGCGACGTCAGTGAGTGACGTTACTGGTGCCGTCCGCTCTGCCTGCTATGGAAGCGTGTTCGTAAGTGCTGTGGGGATACAGGGGATACAGGGGAACATGGGAGAGCGCAGCGTTAGTTCAACTTAACAACAGGATAAGGATTCACGTTTATAAATACTTCGGTGAGCGGCGGGGCCCGGTGTATTGGGGGACACTGTTATGAGGGGGATCTGTGGATGACATATAGCAGTGTCATCCACAGATCCTCCCCATAACAGTTCCATCCACAGATCCCCTATAACAGCACCATCCACAGATCCCCCACCAAATAACAATGCCATCCTCAGATCCCCCCACCCCATAACAATGCCATCCACAGATATCCCACCCCATAGCAGTACCATCCACAGATCCCCATAACAGTGCCATCCACAGATCCCCCATAACAGTGCCATCCACAGATCCCCCATAACAGTGCCATCCACAGATCCCCATAACAGTGCCATCCACAGATCCCCCATAACAGCACCATCCACAGATCCCCCATAACAGTGCCATCCACAGATCCCCCATAACAGTGCCATCCACAGATCCCCCATAACAGTGCCATCCACAGATCCCCCATAACAGTGCCATCCACAGATCCCCATAACAGTGCCATCCACAGATCCCCCATAACAGTGCCATCCACAGGTCCCCCATACCAGTGCCATCCACAGATCCCCCACATGACAGTGCGTCATCCACAGATCCACAGATCCCCCAAAACGGTCACATGACATTTAAAAAAAGTATCGGTATTCGGTATCGGTGACTACTTGAAAAAAAGTATCGGTACTTGTACTCGGTCCTAAAAAAGTGGTATCGGGACAACCCTACTATAGAATATAGAAAGGGTTTTGTGCAAAGCGGCATTAAAGTTTTTCTATTATAAAATGCATGCTGTTTTGATTCCATACTTTAAAATTTGGTACAATCAGACTTTTAACTTGTCACCTCTTGGAACTAATTGTAACTGAAACCTCAATTTCATTTTTAATACTTTTGTCAAATTTTTAAGTGCACCTTTATTTATAGTGTTCATCTCTGATGACAAAATGTGTTCTAAAATATGTAATTTAGTATAACATTTTTTAATAAATGATTATTTTTTGTGTGTTTATTTCTCATGATGGCAATTTATTGAACATGCAATTTATTGAACATGCTTTTACTCTGTACGCTTTTTATTTCACATTCTATAGAAACAACACAGCATAGCTACTATATGTATCAGCAGTGTAACATATTTTTTGGGGGGACTCAAACAGATGGGGAGGAGAAGGAAGAAAATGTTAAGATTCTAGAGATTGGGGCAGAAAATTAAATGTAGTTATCACCCCAAAACCTTGAAAAAATTTTGGGGGTAACCCAGAAATGTTTTCTATTGTTTCATTGATAAAGAAGCCATTCAACACTTTTTTTTCAAACGTGAGCAATTGGGATGAAGAGAGCCGAGGCACATCTGAAATACAACAAGGCGTAAGATAGGTATTTTTAAAAGGTATTTGAAAATCAATGTACACCCTATTAAACAGTATACACTAGACTAGAATGGCACCAATTTAGGCACAGCCACCAAGCAGCTTCTTACTCAGAGGATCACATATTTTAAAGCAGGGATCAGCAACCTTTGGCACTATCCAATACATATTTAGAAATCTGAACTTTATACCTATAAAATAAAAATAAAAACCCAGATATATGGAACTGATTTTGAGCAGCAGATAAATACTGTGTCTACTGTATGTAAATGTGCCCTAATTGAAGAAGAAATAAAACATTCAAGAAATAGATACTATAATTAAGTATAAGTAAAGCAAAATTGGTTTGGCACTTCGATATAAAACATGCCTAAGGCTAATTTCCCCATTGACTATAAAGGGGGCGGGGGCGGAGTTCCGGCGGCAGCACGGCAGCGTACACCGAGAGGCAGCCGGACTAAAAGTTCTGCAGTGCCTGATAAATTTCCTCCAGAGATTTTGTTTGCAGTATGTTATCGTTGAGGCATAAATCTGTATTAGAGTAATAGATATAAATCTATTGAAGATTTTTCATTTAAATTTTAAAGTTGGTTTATTGTTAGACGCAGTAGCACAAAAAATGGTTGCAAAGGTGGACTTGAAAAAGTATTCATACCCCGTGAACCTTTGCACTTTTTTTCACGTTACACCCATAAACATAAATCTATTTTATTGTGATTTTAGGTGATAGGCCTACACAAATTAGCAAGCAGGGGCATAGCTAAAGGCTCATGGGCCCTAGTGCAAGAGTTCAACCCCCCCCCTTCCCTCAGTGCTTTGTGGCATGGGGCAGGGGTGCACCTAGCCTTTCTGCTACCTGAGGTAAAAATTGAAACGGCAACCGCCATGCTAAATTCTTAAACCAACCACTTCCCTGCTGTCAAATACATACCTGGAAAACATTACATAGAGTGCTACAGAACATACAGGGTCTCGGGTCGTATGATAGAGCCTCATTCTCACGTAAGTCAGCTCAGTCTGTCGGTGGCAGTAATCATTGATCACGAGGTGACATTATCCACGATGGCATGCGTACGCACACCACATCGTTCGGTGGTAGAGTTGTCACGGGTGTCTGGTCTCGGGTCGTATGATAGAGCCTCAGTCTCACGTATTGTATCTACAGGATCATGTCTCATGCCTCTGACATCATGGAGGCCTCGGTCAATGAAAATGCCGCCAGGCTGTCCGAAGTGGGTAGCATCCCGTCACTACGGAATTGGACCGTACCCAGGTTGATGGCGGAGCTATCCAGGAAGGGTATCCCGTTTACAGCCTCGGCCAGAAAGGCAGAATTATACCGCCTACTCATGTCATCTGCAAGTCCTCAGCGTCAGGAGGAAGTCTCGATGGCCACAGTCCAGACATCGCTCGCTCAGATTCAACTCATGCTCAACATTCTTACGTCATCAGTCACGGACATTCAATCCAGACTGGACACGGTCGAGTCCCGGGGTGCCGTTCTCACTCCTCCGGGTCCAGAGTTGGCCATCCCGTCCACGTCCGCTGCGGGGTGTACCGGTACGACTGTCCCTGTTCCTAATATCACTCCGGCTCACTTCATACCGGCCAATACTAAGAAAGATATTCTGGAAGGCAGGAACGTCAACTTGGCTTCCCTGTTGATTGCTACTCGGGATTTCTCAGACAGCAAAGTGTTTGTGTGAATTGTTTCAGAGCCCATCCCAAGTCAGTCTGTACATTAAAGGCGGATAAGTCGTATCTGAGTGTCCTTAACGTTGATTGCCTGCTGCATTTCCTACACAACCACCACGACCCTAGCTTCGTACAGTTCCTCATGTCAGGGTTTAGATCAGGTTTCCACACTGGCCTAATTGCCCTGCCTGAATCATCCTATGAGTGCTGGAATTTATTGTCAGCGGAGCTTCACCCTCAGGCAGCAGATGAACTGATTTCCATCGAGTTGGCTAAGGGATTCCTAATAGGCCCCTTTTCTTCTCCTCCCTTTGGACGGTGGAGAGTCAGCCCTATAGGTGTAGTCACAGGCAAATTTAGTAATAAAGAAATATTAATCATCGATTTATTAGCCCCACACGGTCACTCCACTCTACTCAACTCTCTCATACCCTCTGAGGAAGTCAGTATGAAATATTCTTCCATAGATCAGGCTATCGCCATTATACTGCAGTTAGGCCGCAACTCTATTCTGTCAAAAGCTGATATATCTGACGCCTTTAAGCTACTCCCCATCAGTCCAACTTTGTGGCAGTGGCACGATATAACACCTTTGGGTCAAAAAGCAGCCCATGGTTGTTTGACAAACTGGCCCAGGCTCTCCACTGGATACTAGTGCACGAGTTCATTGTAGTTTTGTTATCCATTACTTGGATGACTTTCTGTTATTGGAACACCCCGGGTCCAATCCGCAAGCACTACAGTCGCTGCTTAGCTGTTTCCACCAACTTGATATCCCCGTATCCTCAAAAAAGGTTGAAGGTCCGTCCCCATTTATCACTTTCCTAGGTATCATTCTGGACACAATAAACATGGTCGCAAAATTACCGGAAAACAAACTGGACAGGATTAGGGTTGTCCTCCACAATTTCATGCAGACCAGAACCATTAAAAAAGTTGAATTACAGTCTCTTTTAGGCATGTTAAATTTTGCTATGCGAGTCATGCCCCAAGGCAGGCCATTTGCGTCACGACTACTAGCTCTCCTTCCTTCAGCTCCTTCCCAAGACAGCCTCATATGCCTTGATGACCAAATAGTAGCCGATTTAGCCATGTGGGACTATTTTCTTAGTAACTGGAATGGTATTTATCTCCTCATCCCGGTGGTGTCCAACAGTTCCCCTATAGTCTTCCCTGATGCCGCTCCCAGTTCTGGATTCGCAGCCATTTTTGGCACACATTGGCTAGCGAACGTGTGGCCCGACGAGGTCAAGTCACTGCCGGGGTTTCTTCAGTCTTCAGCTTCCTTTGAGATTTACCCCTTAGTTGCAGCCGCTCATGTGTGGGGTCACGAGTGGACCGGTCACACGGTGTTGTTCTTTTCCGATAATGCAGCGGTAATGGATATCCTAAATAACGGGTCATCTCAATCCCTGCAGGTGTTACCATTCCTCAGACGTCTAGTGCTTCTTTCATTGCAACACCAGTTTCGATATATATGCTCACACATATCGGGGCAGAAGAATGTCGCAGCTGATGCCCTGTCTAGAGCTAATTTTGGCCTTTTCTCGCAGGTATTTCCCGACGCAGACGCCAACGGTGCAACAGTCCCTCCATTCCCATCACTGGTCTGGATGTAAACTCTCATCTAGCTACAGCTCGTTCTCTACTAGCTAAGTCCCTGTCACCCAACACGGCCAGGGCTTACCATACAGGTTGGAGGGCTTTTCTTAAATTCCAGGACAAGTTTCCCCAAGGCATTCTCGATTTTACCAACTACATCCTGGCCTTCATCGGCTATTGTCATTCTGAGTTGAATCTGTCATACTCCACAGTCAAGTCTTACTTAGCTGGTGTATAGCATTTTCAGGCCTCCAGTCAAACAGAAGCTCCCTCACTATTCTCCATTCATGTAGTCAAGGCTACTCTCAGAGGTCTTGAAAAGTGAAAACCAAATACACGTCCAGGCCGCAAGGCCATCTCCGGGCAAATATTTCGTCAGTTGTCTGACATGTTAGACCATGGCCCATTTGGCACCCAACAGAGTCTAGTGATAAAAGCAGCCATGTACCTGGCTTTCTATGGCTTCCTGAGACCAGGAGAGTTTATCTCAGCCCATAGTAGCCGCAGGTATCTACTGTAACTGTCGGGGCAACTGAAGGCTGACACGGACAATTTCATTCTCTCGCTCATATCCACCAAAACATCACAGTCAGTCCCTCCTACTCAGATCACATACTACCCAACCACCCACCGCTGGTGCCCTGTTAAAGTGCTACACCAATTGTTAAAAAGTATTGACAATACAACACCCCACAGGCCACTGTTGCCTTTCAACGCAGCGCATCTGACAAGCTCCCAGTTTGTTTCGCATGTACGCTCCCTGGAGGCCAACCTAGGTTTAGACCCGGCATCTGTCTCTGGCCACTCCTTTCAGATTGGCGCCGCTTCCGCAGCTTCCAAGAACAGAGTTCCTGCTTACGTCATCAGAAAATGAGGGCGATGGCGCTCCTCCTGTTATTCCAGATACATACCTCACCCGAACGTTGAGATGTCTCTTGCCTGTCAGAACCTTGTACTATAAGTGCGATTCGTAAATAAAGTTTTCTGAATGCCTATGGTCTCTTTTTGGCCTCCTTCAGTCATCCCTACGACGTTACGGTTACGGCACAAATCAAACCGTTTAGCTAACTATTAGTTAGGGTCCCGGTTCAGTTGTAGCCCCGACCACAAAGTTTTAAGGCCGATTTATTGGCCTGTATTTGTGGGAGGGGCTCTGCCCCACTATTTAGGCTCCTTTCCCCCTCCCCTGCATCCTACGTCTGCTCAACACACCCACCCTTCCCACCCTCCATTTCATCATCACACCAGGGGATAGCCTCCTTCAGTCATCCCTACGACGTTGAGGTTACGGCACAAATCAAACCGTTTAGCTAACTATTAGTTAGGGTCCCAGTTAAGGTGTAGCCCCGACCACAAACATGAATCACATTTAGGGCCCCATTTGACTAGTTCACCTCTGGTCCAATCAATCACAGGGTTGTGTAATTAGAGCCATGGCATACCTAGCACCACATCAATAGGTAAATTCTCCAAAATGAATAGGGCACAACTTTCTGTATGACACCCCCCCACTGTTAGCGTAATCTCGGGAGTAGAAAACCTCACGGTACCTCCTAATAATGGGGTAGAATCAATAGCAATAATGTATACAGGATCAGGAAGGGTCAGGATAGGAACTCCCACCCGGCGGGCAAATTTGAGATCAATAAAGCTAGCAGCTGATCCAGAATCAATAAAAGCTTTTCCTGAACCCTTATAGAGCCCGGCAGAAACAGTAACAGGCACCAAGAATTTACCTTTAACAATATCCGGGAGTACCTTGTCATTAGATGTCCCAGGTTTGAGTGATTTTCTGGGAGGAGGCTTCTTGGGACATTGTCGAATCCAATGGTCAGAACCGCCACAATAGAAACATGTCCCCTGATGGCGTCGTTGTTCCCTTCTGGTCATACCAATCTGCATGGGTTCTTCGGCACCAGGATCAGATTGGATACCCATGAGACTGACCTTAGATTTAGACGTCACCTGGGAAGAAAGCAAAACCTCCTACTGTCTCTCCCTAATATGTCTGTCTAGTCTTACAGCAAGTGTCATGGTCTGCTCTAAAGTCTTGGGAAGGGTTAACCCATAAGCATATCTTTAAGACTAACGGACAAGCCTGACCTGAACTGACACTTGAGGGCAGGTTCATTCCAGTCGGAGGGAACACACCATTTCCTAAATTGAGTACAGTAGTCCTCTACTGGTCGGTCGCCCTGTACCAAAGCCTTTAACTGCGTCTCTGCTACGGAGGCTCTGTCTGGTTCATCATACAGAGCACCTAGGGCCTCAAAGAAAGCATCAACTGACCCAAGACACAACGAATTGGGGAGTAATGAAAACGCCCACTCTTGGGGGTCACCTTGTAACAGAGAAATAATAATTCCCACTCGCTGTGGCCCTAGGCCAGAAGAAAGAGGAAGTGTAACAAAAGGTTCCGTCTGCATGACGGACGGGGAACCGTGAGGTTACAGCCCACTTCTTGGACTTGTAACCTTTCCCCTAATTCCTGAACTATCTGGGCCAAGTTCTGCACATGATCCTTCAGGTGTTGTAGCGGATCCATAGTGGTAGTATGGGCCTGTGAATCTGTCACAAAGAGGGGTAGAGGGTAGTGACCACTGGCTCCACCCACACCCCTGTCCCTGCCTACTTGCACCACTCGTCCTAGGCAACTAGGTACAACTGGACGACGTTCCCTAGCCTGGGTAAGTGCGGAGGGACATACAAGACAAACAACAGATATGTCAGCAAGCCGAGTCAGAACCAGGATGTCGCTAAAGTACAAAAGGATAATCAAAGAGATGTCAACTCCACGCCAAAGGTCAAACCAGGAGGAGCCAATAAATGCAGGGAGCAACCGGGGACGAAGTCGGGAACGGAGCCGGGAATCAAGCCGCATGTCACACAGAACAAGTTCAGGAAGAGACTGAATTCACAGGCAACCTGTGGCCAGCAGGCTGCCTGTTAAATAGTGGAGAAGAGAAGTCATGTGACGTGGCCAGCGTCACATGACTCATTATCCTGAATCCAGCCGAGCGCCTAGTGATCAGCTCGGCGCTCAGGCTTACTGCAGTTGCCATGGACGCGAAGGACGCTGACTGCGCCAAGGGAATACGCGTGGCCAGATCCTCCCCGTCCCTCGTTGCTGTGGAGAAGAGGGCGTAGCGCATGTCCTTGCTCCATATGAACCGCAGAGCGCTGACGGTGGTGAATGGGGGGAACCTGCCGTCGGCGCCCCATGACAATACCTTATGGTAGCTGTGGAAAATTACCAGCTTCTCATTATTAGCTAGAAAGTCCCAAGAGTCTCCCAGTATTAATTAACCTTTTCCACAATGCGATGAAAATATAGTGCAAAAAATGAACAGTATATATATCACAACATACATATAAGATGCAGTTACACAGTATTAAACACTATAAGTCAATACAAGTTAACCCTTTAAAGTGAAATAAAGTAAGGAGTTGGTGACTTTGCATAGGGGAAACAAAGGCAAATGTCCGCAAATGTCCAGACTTCAAAGTATCCCTGCTCCAGGGCATTACAGTCTGTGCAGCAGAGAAAAAAATCCAATCCAACATGGGAGCTGGTTTAGATTTATGGTGTAATGTGTGCCATTTTCTTGCACATATATTATTAAATGTGTCAAGACGCATTTTTCCTACCCACATCACACTCCGCTCCTGCCCATCCTGACCCACTTTTTGTTAAAGTGGCAAGGACAGTGTAAAATGTAAAAAGAAGTTGCAGAGTTTGTTGCAAAACTGCACTTGAGACAAAATCTGAAACTTCTGTATGACAATTATGCTTACAAGGGCTTCAAAGAACAACAGAAAGAAAATCTGTGTACAGGGGTGGATTACGTGCATCATAGGCCTGGGGCTGTTGGCCCAACTTAGACCCAGATGACATACTCCACAGTATTTAATGGAATCACAATCATTTAAGGCCTTGTTCATATCTGCATTGAACTTTTCTTTTTTTTGGTCTGTGAGAAGAATTTTAAAAAAAGTTTTAAAAAAAGGGACTCGTTACAATTGACAGATGCAAACGGAACATATTCTGTTTGTATGTGTCAATCATTTATGCTTCCATTATAATAATAATAATAATAATCTTTATTTATATAGTGCCAACATATTCCACAGCAATTTACAGTTCAGGGGTTCATGTACAAACAGTAATAAATAATATAGCAACAGACAAGTCAATAGTTACAACAAGAGGAATGAGGACCCTGCTTACAGGAGTTTACAATCTATGAGGAGATAGGGGTGACACAAAAGGTAAAAGTGCTTGTTTTGTATAATGGTCCAGCCATCTTGGGAGAATAGGGGAGCAGATATAAAGCTGCATGAGCCGGTCAGCAGCCAATATAGTGCTTTTGGGTGCATGGGTATGATGGAGAGTTTGGTGGAGGATCAGGAAATTATAAATAGGCTATATGGAGAAGAGTTAGATCAGGGAATGTGATAGGTCACCCTAAAAAGATGTGTTTTTAGGGAGCGCTTAAAACTGTGTATGTTGTGATTTAACCTGATTTGTGGGGGTAGGGTATTCAAGAGAACCGATGCAGCTCGGGAGAAGTCTTGTAGCTGGGAGTGAGAGGTTCTTATGGTGGAAGTCAGTCGTAAGACATTGGCTGAACAGAGAGCACGGGTAGGGTGGTAGACAGAGATGAGGGAAGAGATGTAGGGGAGTGCAGCACTGTGGAGAGCTATGTGGATAAGAAGAGGCAGTTTAAATTGGATTCTATAGTGTACGGGCAACCAGTGCAATGACTGGCACCGAGTGAAAGCATCGAAGAAGCGGTTGGACAGAAAGTTGACCCTGGCTGATGCATTAAGAATAGACTGGAGAGAGGAAAGTCTGGTGAGGGGGAGACCAATTAATACTGAGTTAAAGTAATCGAGGCTGGAATGGATCTGGCCAACAATGACAGTTTTTGTTGTTTCCATAGAGAGAAAGGGGAGGATTCTAGAGATGTTTTTGAGGTGCAGGCGACATGAGTGGGAGAGAAATTGGATGTACCGTAGGGGGTAAAGGAAAGATCACCCCGAAACAGCGGGCGTGCTGCCTAGGAGTAATGATGTTGAGAGGGAGATATCAGGTTTGGGTAGGTTAGTAGATGGAGAGAACACAAGTTCAGTTTTTGAAAAATTTTGTTTCAGATAGAGAGAGGACATGATATTAGAGATGGCAGAGAGACAGTCACTGGTGTTCTGTAATAAAGCAGGGGTGATGTCGGGGATGACATGTATAGTTGTGGGTCATCAGCATAAAGATGGTACTGGAGACCAAATCTGCTGATGGTCTGTCCAATTGGGGCTTTGTACAGAGAGAAGAGGAAAGGGCCTAGAACTGAACCCTGAGGAACTCCAACAGCGAGAGGGAGAGGGGAAAAAGTGGTGCCAGTAAATGATACACTGAAAGAGCGGCCAAAGAGATAGGAAGAAAAACAGGGGAAGGCAGTGTAATTTAGGCCAATGGATTGGAGCATGTTGAGTAGGAGATGGTGGTCTATAGTGTCAAAAGGTGCAGAGAGGTCAAGGAGAATGAGCAGAGAGTAGTCACCGTTGCATTTTGCTGTCAGGAGGTCATTTGTCAATCTGGTGAGGGCAGTTTCTTTCAAGTATAGGGTGCAGAAACCAGATTGTAATGGATCAAGGAGCGAGTGAGCAGAGAGATAGCGGATGAGACGAGAGTAGACCAGACTCTCCAGGAGTTTAGAGATGAAGGGAATATTGGAGACTGGTCTGTAGTTAGTTGTGCAGGATGGGTCGAGAGACATTTTTTTAAATAATGGAGAAAAGATAGAGTGTTTGAAAGAGAAGTGTCACGGCTGTATGTGAGCAACAAGAGCATACACAGTTAATAGAGCTACTGACCGGACCCAAACTAGGGAGGATAAAGGGTGACCCCTGTCAGACCCTCAAAGCTCTCCCTATGCTGCTAAAGCACATGCCCGGATCCAAATGGTGGAACGGGGCATGCCCACATACCTAAGACTGATGACCACTGTAACCCCTACAATAGTGGAAGGGGCACGGCCACCGGTGCCCTGCTCAGTATATGGAGGGAACCGTGGCCGCCTCAGATCCAGTCAGAAAATAAACAGGTACACAACAATGTCTGCACACTTAGCTGAAGGGGCTGCAGCCGCAGAGAAGACGGATCCAAAGACAGCTGGCAATATCCGGAGTGCTTGCTGCAGCAGAACACAGGTCCAGTGAAATGATAGCTAACAAGTGAAGATACTCAAGCAAGAGCTACAACTCAAATGAGAACTATAATCCACAGCCTAGAAAGGAGGAGGGGTGATTTAAAGGTAGGGAAATCAAACGCAGGAGGAACAGCTGGGAGGACTCCTCCAAGCTCTAGTAGTGACATCATCACAGGGGTGGAGAAACAGAGCTGTGAGAACGTCTCAAAACTCTGGTAGTGACAAGAAGGGGAAGATACTGTCACGGATGGTGTACAGGAAACAAGACAATAATATAAACAATGACTCACTGGATCCACAACTAATGAACAAAAGGGGAGACCCCTGCAAGAGACCTGCCGCTCTCCCTTATTGCTCAGCCTATGCGACCACCCCAAAGGTGGATGGGCGCATATCCACGTACCTCGACTATCTTACACCTGAAGACCCTACAATAGTGAGGGGACACGACCACCGGCTCCCTACACAGACACGGAGGGAGTCAGGGTCACCTGGATCCAGAAAACAGAAAATCATAAATACATAAACAGAACTTATCTTGCAGACGACTGGGGACTGGGAACAAGGAACAGCATGCGCACACACACACTCCAGGAAGTTGTATAAGCCGCACACTACTGCATTCTGGGGAGGAACTTAAAGGGAAGCAATCAGTCCAACAGCATGACAGCTGAGATAGACTAACGAGATGAGAAACTAAACCAAAACAAAGAAATTCAAGGAGGAGGATCTGAAAGGCTCCTGTCAGAGCTTCTCAACTGTCTGGCTGTGACAGTACCCCTCCCTCTACGAGTGGACTACAGACACTCAGAGCCCACCTTCTCAGAATGGGACCTATGGAAAGCCCTGATGAGACGAGAGGCCTTAATGTCCGTCACTGGGACCCACATCCTCTCCTCAGGACCATAACCCTCCCAATGAACGAGGTACTGGAGGGAACCGCGGACAAGACGAGAATCCACAATCCTAGAGACCTGAAATTCAAGATTTCCATCAACCACAATCGGAGGAGGAGGCAAAGGCGAGGGCACAATAGGTTGAACATAAGGTTTCAATAAGGACTTATGAAAAACATTATGGATCTTCCAAGTCTGAGGAAGATCAAGACGGTAGGCAACAGGATTGATGACAGACAGGATCTTGTAAGGCCCAATAAACCTAGGACCCAACTTCCAGGAGGGAACCTTCAATCTGATATTCTTGGTAGACAACCACACCAGATCACCAACATTCAGGTCCGGACCAGGCACACGTCTCTTATCTGCCACACGCTTATATCTCTCACTCATGCTCTTTAGATTATCCTGAATCTTTTGCCAAATAGATGACAAAGACGAGGAGAATCTGTCCTCATCAGGTAAACCAGAAGACCCCTCTCCCGAGAAAGTCCCAAACTGCGGATGAAACCCATATGCACCAAAAAATGGTGACTTATCAGAGGACTCCTGACGACGGTTATTTAAAGCAAACTCAGCAAGGGACAAAAAAGAACACCAATCCTCCTGATTCTCCGCCACAAAACAGCGCAGATATGTCTCCAGATTCTGATTGACGCGCTCTGTCTGGCCATTCGACTGCGGATGGAAAGCAGAAGAGAATGACAACCGAACCCCCAAGCGAGAACAGAAAGCCTTCCAGAATCTGGAAACAAACTGCGTGCCCCTATCAGAGACTCTGTCTGAAGGAATACCATGCAATTTGACAATGTGGTCAATAAATGCCTGCACCAGCGTCTTAGCATTGGGCAAACCAGGAAAAGGGATGAAATGCACCATTTTGCTAAAACGGTCCACCACCACCAGAATCACAGTCTTCCCCGAGGAACGAGGCAAGTCCGTTATGAAGTCCATGGACAGATGTGTCCAAGGACGGGAAGGAATGGGTAAGGGAAGGAGAGGACCTGATGGCCGTGAATGAGGGACTTTGGCACGAGCGCAAGTCTCGCAAGCTGCCACAAAACCCTCAACCGACTTACGAAGCGCAGGCCACCAGAATCTCCGAGCGATGAGATCCAGTGTGGCTCTTGCCCCCGGGTGCCCAGCAAGGACCGTATCGTGGTGTTCCTTAAAAATCTTGTGTCTCAAAGCGAGAGGCACAAACAACCTCCCAGGAGGACAAAGATCAGGAGCCTCTGACTGGGCTGCCTGCACCTCTGCCTCCAATTCAGGAAAAAGAGCAGAAACCACCACACCCTCAGCCAAAATGGGACCCGGGTCTTCAAAATTCCCACCTCCCGGAAAACAACGTGACAGGGCATCTGCCTTCACATTCTTAACCCCAGGGCGGAACGTGACAACAAAATTAAACCTTGAAAAGAACAAAGACCATCTGGCCTGTCTCGGGTTCAGACGCTTGGCTGACTCCAAGTAGGCCAGATTTTTATGGTCAGTAAACACAGTAATAGGGTGTCTGGCTCCCTCTAGCCAATGGCGCCATTCTTCAAAAGCCAACTTGATGGCCAACAATTCCCTATCTCCCACATCATAATTTCTCTCTGCGGAGGAGAGTTTCTTTGAGAAAAAGGCACACGGTTGCCATTTGGCAGGAGAGGAACCCTGAGACAAGACCGCACCCACCCCTACCTCAGAAGCATCAACCTCAACTATGAAGGGTAACGAAATATCAGGTTGTACCAGGATGGGAGCGGAAGCAAAACTCTCCTTGATATTAGAAAAGGCCTTACACGCCTCTACCGACCAGGAAGAAAAATCTACCCCCTTTCTGGTCATATCAGTGAGTGGTTTAACAACAGAGGAATAATTCAAAATAAATTTCCTGTAATAATTGTCAAAGCCCAAAAAACGCATCAGCGCCTTCTGATTCTCAGGAAGCTCCCACTCAAGCACAGCGCGGACCTTCTCGGGGTCCATGCGAAAACCAGAAGCGGAGAGAAGAAACCCCAGAAATTGAATTTCTGGAACCGCAAACACACATTTTTCCAGTTTTGCGTATAATTTATTCTCCCGCAGGATGAGCAAGACCTGACGTAAATGTTCCTTATGAGTCTTGAATTCAGGAGAAAAAATCAAAATGTCATCCAAATACACTAATACAAATTTTCCCATTAAATGATAAAAAATGCTGTTCACGAAATGCTGAAAAACGGCTGGGGCATTCATCAAACCAAAAGGCATAACCAAATTCTCAAAATGCCCTCAGGGGTATTGAAAGCCGTCTTCCATTCGTCTCCTTCTCTGACCCTGACCAGGTTGTATGCCCCTCTTAGGTCTAATTTGGAAAAGACTTTAGCCCCAACAACCTGGTTAAACAGGTCCGGAATCAGAGGAAGCGGATAAGGGTCACGAATAGTGATACTGTTCAGCTCCCTGAAATCCAGACAAGGTCTTAAAGAACCATCTTTTTTCTTAACAAAGAAAAAACCAGCGGCAACAGGTGACTTTGAGGGTCGTATGTGTCCTTTTCTCAGACTCTCAGAGATATAAGCACGCATAGCGACCCTCTCAGGTTGGGAAAGATTGTATAAACGAGATTTAGGCAGCTTGGCGCCTGGGATGAGATTAACCACCTCAGCCCCCATGGCTTAAACACCCTGAAAGACCAGGCCACTTTTTACACTTCTGACCTACACTACTTTCACCATTTATTGCTCGGTGATGCAACTTACCACCCAAATGAATTTTACCTCCTTTTCTTCTCACTAATAGAGCTTTTATTTGGTGGTATTTCATTGCTGCTGACATTTTTACTTTTTTTGTTATTAATCGAATTTAACAATTTTTTTGCAAAAAAATGACATTTTTCACTTTCAGTTGTAAAATTTTGCAAAAAAACGAGATTCATATATAAATTTTGCTCTAAATTTATTGTTCTACATGTCTTTGATAAAAAAAAAAATGTTTGGGTAAAAAAAAAATGGTTTGGGTAAAAGTTATAGCGTTTACAAACTATGGTACAAAAATGTGAATTTCCGCTTTTTGAAGCAGCTCTGACTTTCTGAGCACCTGTCATGTTTCCTGAGGTTCTACAATGGCCAGACAGTACAAACACCCCACAAATGACCCCATTTCGGAAAGTAGACACCCTAAGGTATTCGCTGATGGGCATAGTGAGTTCATAGAACTTTTTATTTTTTGTCACAAGTTAGCGGAAAATGATGATTTTTTTTTTTTCTTACAAAGTCTCATATTCCACTAACTTGTGACAAAAAATAAAAACTTTCATGAACTCACTATGCCCATCAGCGAATACCTTGGGATGTCTTCTTTCCAAAATGGGGTCACTTGTGGGGTAGTTATACTGCCCTGGCATTCTAGGGGCCCAAATGTGTGGTAAGGCGTTTGAAATCAAATTCTGTAAAAAATGGCTGGTGAAATCCGAAAGGTGCTCTTTGGAATGTGGGCCCCTTTGCCCACCTAGGCTGCAAAAAAGTGTCACACATGTGGTATCTCTGTATTCAGGAGAAGTTGGGGAATGTGTTTTGGGGTGTCATTTTACATATACCCATGCTGGGTGAGAGAAATATCTTGGCAAAAGACAACTTTGTATAAAAAAATGGTAAAAGTTGTCTTTTGCCAAGATATTTCTCTCACCCAGCATGGGTATATGTAAAATGACACCCCAAAACACATTCCCCAACTTCTCCTGAATACGGAGATACCAGATGTGTGACACTTTTTTGCAGCCTAGGTGGGCAAAGGGGCCCATATTCCAAAGAGCACCTTTCGGATTTCACTGGTCATTTTTTACAGAATTTGATTTCAAACTCCTTACCACACATTTGGGCCCCTAGAATGCCAGGGCAGTATAACTACCCCACAAGTGACCCCATTTTGGAAAGAAGACACCCCAAGGTATTCGCTGATGGGCATAGTGAGTTCATGGAAGTTTTTATTTTTTGTCACAAGTTAGTGGAATATGAGACTTTGTAAGAAAAAAAAAAATCATCATTTTCCACTAACTTGTGACAAAAAATAAAAAATTCTAGGAACTCTCCATGCCCCTCACGGAATACCTTGGGGTGTCTTCTTTCCAAAATGTGGTCACTTGTGGGGTAGTTATACTGCCCTGGCATTTTCCAGGGGCCCTAATGTGTGGTAAGTAGGTAAATGACCTGTGAAATCCTAAAGGTGCTCTTTGGAATATGGGCCCCTTTGCCCACCTAGGCTGCAAAAAAGTGTCACACATGTGGTATCGCCGTATTCAGGAGAAGTTGGGGAATGTGTTTTGGGGTGTCATTTTACATATACCCATGCTGGGTGAGAGAAATATCTTGGCAAAAGACAACTTTTCCCATTTTTTTTATACAAAGTTGGCATTTGACCAAGATATTTCTCTCACCCAGCATGGGTATATGTAAAATGACACCCCAAAACACATTGCCCAACTTCTCCTGAGTACGGCGATACCAGATGTGTGACACTTTTTTGCAGCCTAGATGCGCAAAGGTGCCCAAATTCCTTTTAGGAGGGCATTTTTAGACATTTGGATACCAGACTTCTTCTCACGCTTTGGGGCCCCTAGAATGCCAGGGCAGTATAAATACCCCACATGTGACCCCATTTTGGAAAGAAGACACCCCAAGGTATTCAATGAGGGGCATGGCGAGTTCATAGAAATTTTTTTTTTTGGCACAAGTTAGCGGAAATTGATATTTTTATTTTTTTTTCTCACAAAGTCTCCCTTTCCGCTAACTTGGGACAAAAATTTCAATCTTTCATGGACTCAATATGCCCCTCACGGAATACCTGGGGGTGTCTTCTTTCCGAAATGGGGTCACATGTGGGGTATTTATACTGCCCTGGCATTCTAGGAGCCCTAAAGCGTGAGAAGAAGTCTGGAATATAAATGTCTAAAAATTTTTACTCATTTGGATTCCGTGAGGGGTATGGTGAGTTCATGTGAGATTTAATTTTTTGACACAAGTTAGTGGAATATGAGACTTTGTAAGAAAAAAAAAAAATAATTCCGCTAACTTGGGCCAAAAAAATGTCTGAATGGAGCCTTACAGGGGGGTGATCAATGACAGGGGGGTGATCAATGACAGGGGGGTGATCAATGACAGGGGGGTGATCAGAGAGTCTATATGGGGTGATCACCCCCCTGTCATTGATCACCCCCCTATAAGGCTCCATTCAGATGTCCGTATGTGTTTTGCGGATCCGATCCATGTATCCGTGGATCCGTAAAAATCATACGGACATCTGAATGCAGCCTGACAGGGGGGTGATCAATGACAGGGGGGTGTGATCAATGACAGGGGGGTGATCAGGGAGTCTATATGGGGTGATCACCCCCCCTGGAAGGCTCCAGGGAGACGCCTGTATGTGTTTTGCGGATCCGATCCATCTATCAGTGGATCCGTAAAAATCATGTGGACATCTGAATGGAGCTTTACAGGGGGGTGATCAATGACAGGGGGGTAATCAATGACAGGGGGGTGATCAGGGAGTCTATATGGGGTGATCACCACAGTCATTGATCACGCCCCTGTAATGCTCCATTCAGACGTCCGTATGCGTTTTGCGGATCCGATCCATCTATCAGTGGATCCGTAAAAATCATGCGGACATCTGAATGGAGCTTTACAGGGGGTTGATCAATGACAGGGGTGTAATCAATGACAGGGGGGTGATCAGGGAGTCTATATGGGGTGATCACCACAGTCATTGATCACGCCCCTGTAAGGCTCCATTCAGACGTCCGTATGCGTTTTGTGGATCCGATCCATCTATCAGTGGATCCGTAAAAATCATGCGGACATCTGAATGGAGCTTTACAGGGGGTTGATCAATGACAGGGGGGTAATCAATGACAGGGGGGTGATGAGGGAGTCTATATGGGGTGATCACCACAGTCATTGATCACGCCCCTGTAAGGCTCCATTCAGACGTCCGTATGCGTTTTGCGGATCCGATCCATCTATCAGTGGATCCGTAAAAATCATGCGGACATCTGAATGGAGCTTTACAGGAGGTTGATCAATGACAGGGGTGTAATCAATGACAGGGGGGTGATCAGGGAGTCTATATGGGGTGATCACCACAGTCATTGATCACGCCCCTGTAAGGCTCCATTCAGACGTCCGTATGCATTTTGCGGATCCGATCCATCTATCAGTGGATCCGTAAAAATCATGCGGACATCTGAATGGAGCTTTACAGGGGGTTGATCAATGACAGGGGGGTAATCAATGACAGGGGGGTGATCAGGGAGTCTATATGGGGTGATCACCACAGTCATTGATCACGCCCCTGTAAGGCTCCATTCAGACGTCCGGATGCGTTTTGCGGATCCGATCCATCTATCAGTGGATCCGTAAAAATCATGCGGACATCTGAATGGAGCTTTACAGGGGGTTGATCAATGACAGGGGGGTAATCAATGACAGGGGGGTGATCAGGGAGTCTATATGGGGTGATCAGGGGTGATCAAGGGTGAATAAGGGGTTAATAAGTGACAGGGGGGGGGGTGTAGTGTAGTGGTGCTTGGTGCAACATATTACTGAGCTACCTGTGTCCTCTGGTGGTCGATCCAAACAAAGGGGACCACCAGAGGACCAGGTAGCAGGTATATTAGACGCTGTTATCAAAACAGCATCTAATATACCTGTTAGGGGTTAAAAAAAACACACCTCCAGCCTGCCAGCGAACGATCGCCGCTGGCAGGCTGGAGATCAACTCTCTTACCTTCCGTTCCTGTGAGCGCGCGCGCCTGTGTGCGCGTGTTCACAGGAAATCTTGCGTCTCGCGAGATGACGCGTATATGCGCGAATCTGCGTTAGGCGGTCCGGAGGTGGTTAATAGGGCAATCGTACTCCCTGTGCGGGGGCAAATCCTGAACTCCACTCTCAGAGAAGACATCTGAAAATTCAGAGAGGAAAGGTGGTACAGTCTTAGTAGAAACCTCAGAAACAGATGTCATGAGGCAATTCTCTCTGCAAAAGTCACTCCAACCATTTATTTGCCTCGCTTGCCAATCAATGGTGGGGTTATGTTTAGTGAGCCAGGGTAGCCCCAACACTAGAGGAGTAGGCAAACCGCTAAGGACGAAACATGACACATCCTCAACATGAGCATCACTGACAATTAAATGGATATTGTGAACTATGCCCTTTAATGATTTCTGAGAAAGTGGAGCGGAATCAATAGCAAAAACAGGAATATCCTTTCCCAAAGTGCATACCTGGAAACCATGAGTTATTGCAAATTGATTATCAATGAGATTGACAGCTGCTCCACTATCCACAAAAATCTCACAAAAAATGCTTTTGCTCAGGACAAAACGGGAACTACAAGCAAACGGAAAACCTTCAATTTCCGCCTCAACCCTGCCAATAGTAACAGACGGAACATTTTTAAAAGATTTTTTCCTTTTAGTTTCTTTATTACTCCCAGAAAACTGCCTGAATCTCCTAGAGGGACAAACATTTGCCAAATGATTTATACCTCTACAACAAAAACAAACCCTCCCATGCGGGCTGAATCTTCTATCGTCAGAGGCAATCAACCCCAGCTGCCTGGGCTCCTGCTCAGAAGGGGCTGACAGCGACTGAGACCCCTGCGCACAGAGAGAGACCGCTGCACTGTCCCGGGACTGGGTATGACAGGAAGGAGAGATCTCTCCTCTCTCTCTAAGACGCCTGTCAATACGAACGGCCTGAGACATAGCAGAATCCAAGGAGGTAGGTCTCTCATTAAAGGCAAATGCATCTTTCAATCTCTCTGAAAGACAATGGCAAAATTGACTTCGGAGTGCAGCATCATTCCAACCAGTATCAGCTGCCCATCTCCGAAATTCTGAGCAGTATATCTCTGCGGATTGTTTACCCTGGCATAACAGACGTAGTCTAGACTCAGCCAGAGCAATACGATCCGGATCATCATATATCTGACCCAGGGCTAAAAAGAATTCATCCACTGAACGGAGGGGCCGTGCCCCCTCCGGCAGCGAAAAGGCCCAGGATTGAGCGTTACCCCTGAGCAGCGATATAATGATCCCCACCCTCCGTTTTTCATCACCAGAGGAATGGGGAAGAAGGCGAAAATGGAGTTTGCAAGCCTCTCTAAAACGCACAAAATACTCACTACCCCCGGAGAACGTATCCGGGAGCGAGATCTTAGGCTCAGAACAAACTCCATGAACGCAAGCTGAACCGGTCACTTGAAACTGAGAAAAAGTCTTACGGAGATCAGCTACCTCCAATGAAAGACCCTGGAAGCGCTCAGCCAAAAGTGAAACCGGATCCATGCTTGAGACGGTTTTGGCGGCTTATAATGTCACGGATGGTGTACAGGAAACAAGACAATAATATAAACAATGACTCACTGTATCCACAACTAATGAACAAAAGGGGAGACCCCTGCAAGAGACCTGCCGCTCTCCCTTATTGCTCAGCCTATGCGACCACCCCAAAGGTGGATGGGCGCATATCCACGTACCTCGACTATCTTACACCTGAAGACCCTACAATAGTGAGGGGACACGACCACCGGCTCCCTACACAGACACGGAGGGAGTCAGGGTCACCTGGATCCAGAAAACAGAAAATCATAAATACATAAACAGAACTTATCATCTTGCAGACGACTGGGGACTGGGGACTGGGAACAAGGAACAGCATGCGCACACACACTCCAGGAAGTTGTATAAGCCGCACACTACTGCATTCTGGGGAGGAACTTAAAGGGCAGAAATCAGTCCAACAGCATGACAGCTGAGATAGACTAACGAGATGAGAAACTCAACCAAAACAAAGAAATTCAAGGAGGAGGATCTGAAAGGCTCCTGTCAGAGCTTCTCAACTGTCTGGCTGTGACAGATACTAGAAGAGATTGAAGATTTTTGTTAGGTGAGTGGTGACGACCGGAGAGAGAGACTGGAGTAGGTGTGTGTCACGATCCCTCCTGTGACAGAGGTTAGAAGATTTGAGAGACTGGCTGCACGTTAGGTTATCTGACAGCCTATCTGTTTTCACTTGTTGCAGTGTTGTTGTTGGCAATGACCACACCTTTTTTCTCAGGTGTAGCTTGTGGTCATTACTGCTCCTCTATTTAGTCTGGATTCACACTTCATACCATGCGGTTGATATTATCTGGCTGGAGTTGGAAGAGCTGGTGTGAGTTCCTCATCTGTGTTCCTGCTCATCCATTTTTTATTGAAGATAAGTGTACTTCCCTTTGTATTTTGTTGTTCCCATTTGCTCGTTGTTTACTAGGCCTCAGGGAGACGCTGGTTCGTTCATCTGGGAAGGAACCAGTGGTCTAAGACCCAGTCACTACCTAGGGATTTCCAGGGTTTCTAGGACCTCTGTTTCCAGTGTATGAATATTCCCACCTTAAGGGTCTATTCATACTGACAGGAGTCAGGGCTAGGTTTAGGGTTTCCTAGGTGGTGACCTCTTCCCTTTCCCTAGCCGTGAGGCCTAGTTTCTGGTCATTTTCCTTCTGTTGTCATTCTATGTTCCTCCACTCCCCACACTTTGTGATAGTGTGAGGGAAAGGGGTCAGAGGTGCATGTGGTAGGACGAGAAGAAGAGAGGAGCCTGGAGACTTCTTCTTCTGTGACTGGGTCAAACGTGGACAATGAGCAAGAGGAGATGTGGGAGGGAAGGGGATCAATAGCACTGGGATCTGGGAGCTGATTTCATGACAGAAGTGTTATATTTTCTCTGTGAAGTAGGTGGCTAGGTCTTCAGCAGAGAGGTCTGTGATGGGTGCCTGAACTTTAGGACTGAGGAGGGAGTGGAAAGTATCAGAGTTTTTTTGGGTTGTTGGACAGTGAGGAGATTAGGTCTGTTTAGCATGGTGAAGAGCAGAGTTATAGGTCCATAGCATGAATTTGTAATGGTGGAAATTCTCTGTTGTGTGAGTTTTCCTCCATAGGCGTTCAGCACTCCTGGAGCAACGCTGGAGGAAGCGGGTTTGGGGTGTAAGCCAGTGCTGCTTTGGTCTGTGTTTGGAGGTTCTGAGGGTAGGGGTGCTACTTTGTCCAGGGTGCTTCTGAGGGTGTCATTGTAGTGATTTACGGCCAGATCAGGGCAGAAGAGGGAAGAGATTGGGGACAATGATGCGTGTAGAGTTTCTGTAAGTATATGAGGATCAATGGCCTGTAGATTTCTGCACATGTAATAGGTAGGGGTGTGCTGGGATGGGTGCAGATTTGAGATAGTGAAGGAGAGGATGTTGTGGTTAGAAAGCTGGAGAGGTGAGTTATTAAAGTTGGAGATTGAGCAGAGCCGGAAGAAAACCAAGTCAAGTGTGTTACCGTCTTTAGAACACCAAATAACCACAGCTAACCTAAGCAAGTGTTTCATGTGTGGAACCATAATAGCTCTGTATACCAACCCAACTAAACCCATGTAATATCGAAAAATAAACTTTATTACACATAACCATATCAAGACAAAATATCACAAAGACATATCATAAAATCAGCGGGTGAGAACTGTAGGGACAACATCTCCCCCCCACACAGATACTGTCAGCCTGTATTATATGTGCAAAATCACATATAAATAAGGATAATTATGTATGCATACCAACAAGGTAGCGCATGATAACGTGCTACTGATTTTGGTACATTACAGCCTTAAGTTCAATGTTTTGTTAATCTAAATTTTATGTGATAGATCAGAACACAATAGTCTAAGTTGGTGAAGGGAAATGAGAAAAATATATAAATAAAACAATTGTTTAGAAATAGAAAACAGAAAATTGGCATGTGCGTTTGTATTCACCCCGTTTGTTGGGAACCCCATAAAAAGCCCTGGTGCAACCAATTACCTTCAGAAGTCACATAATTAGTGAAATGATGTCCACCTATGTGCAATCTAAGTGTCACATGATCTGTCATTACATATACACATCTTTTTTGAAAGGCTCCAAAGGCTGCAACACCTAAGCAAGAGGCATCACTATTCAAACACTGCCATGAAGACCAAGGAACTCTCCAAACAAGTAAGGTACAATGTTGCTGAGAAGTACAAGTCAGGGTTAGGTTATAAAAAAAGCACCATCAAATCTATCATAACCAAATAGAAAGAACATGGCACAACAGCAAACCTGTCAAGAGACAGCCGCCCACCAAAACTCAAAGACCGGGCAAGGAGGGCATTAATCTGAGAGGCAGCACAGAGACCTAAGGTAACCCTGGAGGAGACAGGAATATCTGTACATAGGACGACAATAAGCCGCACGCTCCATAGAGTTGGGCTTTATGGCAGAGTGGCCAGAAGAAAGACATTACTTTCAGCTAAAAACAAAAAGGCACGTTGTGAGTTTGAGAAAAGGCATGTGGGAGACTCCCAAAATATGTGGAGGAAGGTGCTGTGGTCTGATGAGACTAAAATTTAACTTTTCGGCCATCAAAGAAAACGCTATGTCTGGCGCAAACCCAACACATCACATCACATCTTCCAAAGAACACCATCCCCACGTTGAAACATGGTGGTGGCAGCATCATGCTGTGGGGATGTTTTTCAGCAGCCAGGACTGGGAAACAAGTCAGAGTTGAGGGAAAGATGGATGGTACTAAATACAGGGATATTCTTTAGCAAAACCTGTATCACTCTGTGCGTAATTTGAGGCTAGGACGGAGGTTCACCTTCCAGCAGGACAATGACCCCAAACACACTGCTAAAGCAACACTTGAGTGGTTTAAGGGGAAACATGTACATGTGTTGGAATGTCCTAGTCAAAGCCCAGATCTCAATCCAATAGAAAATCTGTGGTCAGACTTAAAGATTGCTGTTCACAAGCGCAAACCATCCAACTTGAAGGAGCTGGAGCAGTTTTGCATGGAGGAATGGGCAAAAATCTCAGTGGTAAGATGTGGCAAGCTCAAAGAGACTTATCCAAAGCGACTTGGAGCTGTGATTGCCGCAAAAGGTGGCTCTACAAAGTATTGACTTTAGGGGGGTGAATAGTTATGCACATTGACTTTTTCTGTTATTAGATTTGTCTGTTACTTCACAATAAAAAAAAAACATCTTCAAAGCTGTGGGCATTTTCAGTACATTAAATGATGCAAATCCTCAAACAATCTATGTTAATTCCAGGTTGTAAGGCACCAAAATACGAAAAAAGTCAAGGGGGGGTGAATACTTTTGCAAGGCACTGTATATGCATATCTGCACATGTAATGCAGGCTGACAGTATCTGTGTGGGGGGAGATGTTGGATCTACAGTTCTCACCCGCTGATTTTATATGTCTGTGATATTTTGTCTTTATATGATTATGTGTAATAAAGTTTATTTTTTGATATTACATGTGTGGTTTAGTTGGGTTGGTATACTGTGCTACCGTCTTTGTGAATCTGAGAGTTAGAAAGTTGAGAAAGCCCAAGAGAGGAGGTTAGAGAGAGAATCTGGGAGGCAGATAGGGAGATGGGGCTGTTTATGGGCATGTTGAAGTCTTTCAGTATATGGGTTGGTATTTCTGAGGACAGGAAGTGTGGCAGCCAGGCAGCAAAGTGATCTAGAAACTGGGTGGGTGAGCCAGGGGGATGGTATACAACCGCTACTCTGAGGGAGAGGGGATGGAAGAGCCTGAGGGTGTGAACTTCAAAAGAAGGGAATTATAGTGATGGAACTATAATGGGGGGATGATCTGGAAAGTGCAATGTGGGGACAGGAGTATGCCAACTCCACCACCATGTCTGTTCTCATGTCTCGGGGTATCGGATAAATGTTGGCCGCCATAGGATAGAGCCGCAGGGGAAGCCTTTCCTCCTGAATCCAGGTTTCAGTGAGGGCCAGCAGGTTAAGAGAGTTAGTTAAAAAAAAGTTTTGAATGTAGGGGAGCTTGTTACAGACAGACCGCGGATTTGAGAGCGCACAATTAAAAGAGGGCAAAGAAGGTGGAAAACGAATGTTGATGAGGTTAGCAGAGTTTCTGTGAGACATGGGGGAGGGTTTGACATTGTAAGACAGTGGGCCGGGGTTAGGAGAGATATCCCCTGAGATGAGAATTAAAAGTAAAGTAAGGAGAGGAAGAGCAAATGGTTGCAGGATTTGTGAGAGAGCTTGTTGTGCTGCACCCTGGGACATGGTGGTTTCAGATGATTAAGAAACATAGAAACGTAGAATAGCCCCTGGCCCTATCTTATATGAAGCCTGGCTATGAGCTGAGCGCTGCGATTGGCCAGCGCTACAGCATAGGAGAAAGAGACGCTAGAAGGTTCCCCTGGGTGGAGCCTAACTATGAAGATACCGGAGGCTATACCGGGCGAACGGAGCGGCGCCCGGGGATAACAGTAAGTGCAGGGGGATCCCTGGGCGCCGCGCTACATGTCTGTATAGTTAGTTTAGATGCTTTATTCTGGTGAAAGGTCCTCTTTAAGTCTTCTGAAATAATGACCCCTAAATCCCTTTCCTCAGATACTGAGGTTAGGACTGTATCACTGATTTTATATTCTGCTCTTGGGTTTTTACGCCCCAGGTGCATTATCTTGCACTTATCAGGGAGGTGAATAAAGCATGGGAGCTGTGCATGGGGGAGTGAAGGAGAGAGGGGCAGATGTGGATTATTTTTGACGGAAAGAAAAGTCCTGCAGACAGGACTTTTTCTTTCGCAATAAATAGTGTGTACATGACAGATTAAAGCATAATGGATGCACTAAAGAATACATTCCAATAAATTGGGCATAAAACACACACTTTTGTAATTTTTATTTTCTTCTAACAAATTAAAAGAATGGAAAGTGCAACACAGACGTGAACAAGGCTTTACCTAGTATTCTTCTATCTATCATTACTGAATCCCAGGAAGGACTGGGAGCTTAGGGTTCGGCTACATGACAGCAATTCTTGCGACAAAAAGGGTACAGCTACACTGTTTTTTCACAGAAAAGTCATGAAACAGTTTTTGTAATAATAGTTAATGGTGCCACAGTTTTACATGCTGCGACTGTGATGTGACAGTGGCAAAAAAACTTGACTTGGATGGATTTTTTTGCAACTGTCACAGCATGTCACATTGTGACACAATTGACTATCATTACACAAATTGTTGCATGACCCTTAACCCTGTTCACCCTCCCTCCTGCAGACAAAAGGAAGCAAACAATAACAAAGACCCTCGCTTCCCTCAGGTAATCAGGATGCCATATGTATACTTTAAGGATGCCTGATACTTCTTACTGATCTACCTCCTTCAGTCTGCAGAGGGAAAGGTACAAAGGGTTAAAGACAGGGCATGGCTAGTTGTCCTGACCCCATGCTTTCCCCAACTAATTAACTCACCAGCCAGGAAGGGGGCCAGAGGCCTGGAAGTGTGCTCACATGTTCTGCTTGAGCAAAAAAGGTTAGTGTCAACCTCCTCTGTCTCTGTAACTCACTGCTTATGATGTCTTCCTGGGCTGCATGACCCGTTGAGCACTGTGTGCCCTGCTGCTTTGGGAGTGACAGGCCTTGCACAGCAAAACAGCAGGCAGTGGAAGGACTCCTCCTCACTGCCTGGTCTTGGCTTGGTCTCTGTGCAGAACACTGCACAACACAGTGAGTCCTCTATCCCCTTTCTGATTGTTTGCAAGAACATGTTGGCGCAGTGGGCCCCACAGAGACTTAGGGCCCAGGGCTGTGGGCCCAAACACCCCTATTATTATCAGCCATTGTCTGTCATATTCCTTTTTTGCAAAGTGTTCCTTTAATCAACAGAAAAAAGTGTCAATAGACATATACTCTTGAGAAGGAGATGTTATACTGCCACTCCTCTAGAAACCAGGAAGAGGCAGGGGCGTTTGATCTGTGAATATAGTACTGCTATTATGTAGGTCTCCAGCAGTAAAATTCCTATCATCTGGTATTAAATCCTCCACCTTCTAATGATGTGATGACTCAGATGATACTACCCCAGTTCGTACAACAAAGCTGATAAGAGAGTTGTAAAGAACAGGATTTTTTATATGGATCACACACAAAATAACAGATTAGGGAAACCTAACTCATTCCACCGGGTAACTGTAACACCTATGTCCAACATAGTTATCAGTAAAGATGCTTTCAGGTGTCAGGGACTAAAGGCCCTATACAAATTCCCCTATTGTCAGATGAACTCAAATTTTTTGGCAGGCCCAGTCAACAGTCTAACTTATATGGGGTGCTTTGCATTTTTTAAGGCTCAAACCTTTTGTTTTTCCCGGAGATAAGCTGCCACCAGAGGTACCTGGCACAGAGCAAATTCTCCTCTCTCCCTATTGGCCAAATTGAAGAAGATTGTTCGTCTGATAGATACTGAATGTGTATGGGCATCTTAACTCAAGGTGATTAAAGAGGGTCAGATTGCCCTGTTCATGTTTGAGGACTAGTATATTAGGAGTTAAACACCAAGCACAAACTGTCTCCATCATCCAGCAGTTTTTTATTTTTTCATCAATATTGTTTTGTACATGTCCTTGGCTACCTTTATTACCGTAACTTGTTAATTGGCATACGTTAAAGTTAAGTTGGAACGACATTGGATACTCAAATACAAAATAAAAAAAATCCCAAAATGTTTGAAATTATTTGTTTATAATAAAAACTTGATTAACATAATATATAATTTTAACAACTTGGTTTTCTCTGATTTAAACTGTATTTACATTAGAATAATAGGATTCATAAATTAAAGGGGATTTCTGGGATTTTACTATTGATGACCTATCCTCAGGATAGGTCATCAATATCATATTAGCAGGGGCCCGACATCTGGCACCTATAGGAACAAGCCGTCCCATTGAAGTGAATGAAATGGCTTGTAATTCCACCTGCTTATCGCTGCGATGTCGACGCCGAGTAGGTAAACAATGAAGGGAAGGCTGTGCTGGCACGGAGCGCAGCCTTTTTATCAACCAGCTGATCGGCAGGGGTGACGGGTGTCGGATCCCGGCCAATCTGATATTGATGAGGATAGGTCATTATTAAAATCCTTGAAAACCCCTTTAATTACCAAAATAATGACATTTCATTCTTTGCTGTAAATTTTGGCAAGAGGAAGAATATTATACCCCAAAAAATCCACGCTTCACATGTGATCTCATCTTTATTTAGACATGATTAAAAGATAACTTACAATTAAAAAACATATAAGCAGCATATGGAACACCACATCAGCTAGAAATCAAACTCCCAAGGTCAGGTAAAGTGCACAGTGTGGTGCTAATCGGCATCCAACCATATACAATAGGGATTAGCCCCAATAGTCATAACTAATACCTAAATAACATAAACCCACAATCAAATGTTGCCAATAGGCCTACATTTATTGTAAGTACTTACCAGAGCCCTTGGGAAATGACTGCACCCCAACGTATGTTCGCCCAGCTTCTTCCTGGGGGTGTGTCATAGCCCCACACTGTGCACTTTACCAGACCTTGGAAATTTGATGTCTAGCTGATGTGTTGTTCCATATGCTGTCTATATGCTTTTTGTCACGGGGCGCCAAAGGCGCACTCGGTCTCCCATCAGCCGCAGACCTGCTGCTTAGCTTCGGGAGCAAGGATCTGTTTTTGGCCTCGTTCCCAGGGCGGCTTTGCTAGCTGGGAGGCTAATCACTTGGTGCTCGACTTGTCTGTGTCGGTCATGTGACGCTGGCCACGTCACATGACCCTCAGACCCCACTATAAATACAGGCAGCCTGCTAGCCACAGGCAGCCTGCTTGGCTATTTGTTGGACTACTGAATACTCACCTGATCCTGTTCCCCGACGATCCTTTGCCTGCTCCTCCTGTACTGCGCATGCCTCCTGGTATTGTGACCCCGGCTCCCACCTGACGATTTTTTGCGGACTCCTGTTGTACTTAGTTTCTCTCCTGGTATTTGACCTCGGCTTTTCCTGACTATTCTCTGCTCATTCCTTAGGACTGTGTATCTCTATAGGTATTGACCCGGTCCCTTCACGTTCCGTTATTTGTCTTGTCTGTCTTCCCAGCACGTATCCTAAGTTAGGGACTGCCGTCTAGTTGTCCCCTGTCATTAGGACTTGCGAGGCAAGTAGGCAGGGCCAGGGGTGAGGGTGGAGCGCAGTGGTCACTATCCTCCCCCCTGTGTGTAGTGTACGTGTCAGTCAAACTTTTTAATTGTAAGTTATCTTTTAATTATGTCTAATAATAAAGATAAGATCATATGTGACGCGTAGTTTTGTTTTTGGGGTATATTGTAACAAAAGACTGCGCTTTATTCTGTTTGGTGTACAGCCGTGGCCAAAAGTTTTGAGAATTAGATAAATATTGGAAATTGGAAAAGTTGCTGCTTAAGTTTTTATAATAGCAATTTGCATATACTCCAGAATGTTATGAAGAGTGATCAGATGAATTGCATAGTCCTTCTTTGCCATGAAAATTAGCTTAATCACAAAAAAACCTTTCCACTGCATTTCATTGCTGTCATTAAAAGGACCTGCTGAGATCATTTCAGTAATCGTCTTGTTACCTCAGGTGAGAATGTTGACAAGCACAAGGCTGGAGATTATTATGTCAAGCTGATTGGGTTAAAATGGCAGGCTTGACATGTTAAAAGGAGGGTGATGCTTGAAATCATTGTTCTTCCATTGTTAACCATGGTGACCTGCAAAGAAACGCGTGCAGCCATCATTGCGTTGCATAAAAATGGCTTCACAGGCAAGGATATTGTGGCTACTAAGATTGCACCTCAATCAACAATTCATAGGATCATCAAGAACTTCAAGGAAAGAGGTTCAATTCTTGTTAAGAAGGCTTCAGGGCGTCCAAGAAAGTCCAGCAAGCGCCAGGATCGTCTCCTAAAGAGGATTCAGCTGCGGGATCGGAGTGCCACCAGTGCAGCGCTTGCTCAGGAATGGCAGCAGGCAGGTGTGAGCGCATCTGTGAGGCGTAGACTTTTGGAAGATGGCCTGGTGTCAAGAAGGCCAGCAAAGAAGCCACTTCTCTCCAAAAGAAAACATCAGGGACAGATTGATCTTCTGCAGAAAGTATGGTGAATGGACTGCTGAGGACTGGGGCAAAGTCATATTCTCCGATGAAGCCTCTTTCCGATTGTTTGGGGCATCTGGAAAAAGGCTTGTCCGGAGAAGAAAAGGTGAGCGCTACCATCAGTCCTGTGTCATGCCAACAGTAAAGCCTCCTGAAACCATTCATGTGTGGGGTGGCTTCTCATCCAAGGGAGTGGGCTCACTCACAATTTTGCCCAAAAACACAGCCATGAATAAAGAATGGTACCAAAACACCATCAAACAGCAACTTCTTCCAACAATCCAACAACAGTTTGGTGAAGAACAATGCATTTTCCAGCACGATGGAGCCCCGTGCCATAAGGCAAAAGTGATAACTAAGTGGCTCGGGGACCAAAACGTTGACATTTTGGGTCCATGGCCTGGAAACTCCCCAGATCTTAATCCCATTGAGAACTTGTGGTCAATCCTCAAGAGGCGGGTGGACAAACAAAAACCCACTAATTCTGACAAACTCCAAGAAGTGATTATGAAAGAATGGGTTGCTATCAGTCAGCAATTGGCCCAGAAGTTGATTGAGAGCATGCCCAATCGAATTGCAGAGGTCCTGAAAAAGAAGGGCCAACACTGCAAATACTGACTCTTTGCATAAATGTCATGTAATTGTCGATAAAAGCCTTTGAAACGTATGAAGTGAGTGTAATTATATTTCACTACATCACAGAAACAACTGAAACAAAGATCTAAAAGCAGTTTAGCAGCAAACTTTGTGAAAACTAATATTTGTGTCATTCTCAAAACTTTTGGCCATATTTTGTGTTGTAATAGAAAGAATATTACCATATTTGTATTCAGTAGTAGCTATTCGCTTACTCATCTATATGTAAAACATCTCTACGTGTCTGCTCTGAGCCCTTAATTTCTGCCAACCGAGTTCTTGGCACCATCTTTGGAAAATCACTTTGGCCCTAGATTTTTCTTGGTGGCACAAGATGCAACATTAAGAAAAAAATAACACAGCAAAATCTAGTCTTTCTTATATAGTAGTTGTCACCCTTTGAAATAAACGTGGGAGAATGGATGTGTCCTCTAACCCTGTGTTCCTCAACTCCAGTCCTCAGGGCCCACCTGCCGGTCATGTTTTCAAGATTTCCTTAGTATTAAGCAGGTGATATAATGATGTCAGTGCATCAGGACTTACCACAGGCATTCATTCTGTGGGATATACTCAAATCACGACCAGCAGGTGGGCCCTGAGGACTGGAGTTGGGGAACTCTGCTCTAAACAATGTTAGGAGTTATTTTCATTTAATACATTGCTCTATATGTAAAATTATTCTTGTATGTTATCCCACATTTCCCCATATAAGTTCTAAGAGCTGATTTATATATAAAATGTATAATCAGAAAATTACTAATTATTTTAATCAGGTTTTTGTTCTAAATATATCAATTTCTGACATTTGTCTATTAAAGGAAACCTTTTATGATATTTATGCTTCCCAAACTATGGGCCACATGAAATATGTAACGCTGGCGGTACGTGCCCGACACAGTCTTGCTGTTCTGGACAAAAAGGATAACAAATAAGTCCCGGCACTTCGCTATCTTCATTCAGCAATTATTTTTATTTATTGTTATCAAACAAGGGTGCGTTTCGGCCTGTCCTGAGCCTTTATCAACCATAACATGGTTGATAAAGGCTCAGGATGGGACGAAACGCGTCCTTGTTTGATAACAATAAATAAAAATAATTGCAGAATGAAGATAGCGAAGTGCCGGGACTTCTTGATTATCCTATTTGGGCCTTACCTGCCATGTGTACCGCTACAGCCTCTGGGTGCGAACCGGAACCGCTTGTTGCTGTTCTGGGCAGGCATGGATGTCACTCTGCTCTCCCTGTGTGAATTGGGACTAATGCTGGGAACTTTCCTTTAGCAGTGCGTGAGTTAATGCTTTTCTTATGCCCCTGTCCAGGCGCTGGTTAACGCCATTACCGGAGTGTTTATCCCCCTTCCTTACCAGGACATTTTTTAGTTGTAGCAATGGGCCTATCTAACTGCAAATAACTGATTAAGGCTACTTTCACACTAGCGTTTTCAATTCCGCTATTGAGATCCGTCATAGGATCTGAATAGCGGATGAAAACGCTTCAGTTTTGTGCCCACTCATTGTCAATTTGGACAAAACTGCATTCCATTCCGTCTGGTTGCGCTCCCATCGCGGAGAGATCCGTCCTGACACACAATGTAAGTCAATGGGGATGGATCTTTTTTCTCTGATACAACAGAAAATTGATCTGTCCCCTATTGACTTTCAATGGTGTTCATGACAGATCAGTCATGGCTATACAAGACATAATACAACCGGATCCATTTAAGACGGATGCATGCGGTTGTATTATTGTAACAGAAGCATTTTTGCAGATCCATGACGGATCCACAAAAAATGCTAGTGTGAAAGTAGCCTAATTTATAAGCCAATCCAAATGTATTTGATATTATTTTTCACTGGAAACCATAGACATTTCTTTTGTGCCATTAGATCACGGATATAATATTTTTATAAAAAATATTTAAAGGAAAAAATTGCACTGATAGGGAATTTGGTCCCCAGGTTGTCTCCTCCTCAATATGATGGCGATCCACGGTCTTTTTTCGCAAACTTATGCACCATACACTTTGAATTATTATTGCATCGGTTACAGTCTGAAAGGGCCACAGTGGCATTTATTATCTCTCATTTAGGTGGTGAGGCCCTAGAATGGGCAAACCCTTTGTGGGGAAAATAATTGACCTATTACCAGTAATTTACAACTGTTCCTGGAATCTTTTTGGAACGTTTTTGGGGAGCCTGGACGTGCTTCTTCTGCAGCCTCCTCACTTCTATGCCTTTGCCAAAACTGCCTTACTGTACGCTATTATGCTATCAAATTCCAAACACTGGTGCCTAAGATGGCCTAAAGCAATGAAGCATTGGTTGCAGCATTCTTGGATGGGGCTCTTTGGCAGAATAAAAGAGGAGTTGGCTGGCCAGGACATACCTACCTGCCTGACCTGTAGTAACCCTGGGCACCCAGAATGACATGCGATTTTGCAAACATACCCAGATAAAGCAGAGGAGAGAAGACAAACAATTCCTCCTTCTTTGTCTATATCTGAACCCACACTGGTGGTTAAAGGAAGGCTGTCTAAGGAGGAACGTAACTACAGATTTACTAATGTGATGTCTGTATTGTGGAGGCAATGGTCATTTTCCTCGCTCCTGTCCCCAGAAGTCGGATAACCTACTAAGCCTTGAGTCCATTGGAAAGGTCGCCTTAGGTGAAGATTTGAACTCTCCACAACTGTTATTGCCCGTGGCTTTGTCCTGTGACGGTACCCTGGTCGACCTTCCTTGATTCCGTTTCGGCTGGTAACCTCCTGCACTGTGGTGGATTAGTACCGGATACCAGTGGGATGCCTCAAAAGACCTTTGGTTGTGATGTCTGTCGATGGGGGGCTCTGTCCATGTCCGTTCAATTCACCACCAAACCCTTGTATCTGCAAGTTGGAGTACATCATTCTGAGAAGATACTTCTTATGGTACAGTCCTGATCAAAAGTTTAAGACCACTTGAAAAATGGCAAAAAATCATATTTAGCATGGCTGGGTCTTAACAAGGTTCCAAGTAGAGCTTCAACATGCAACAAGAAGAAATGGGAGTGAGACAAAACATTTTTTGAGCATTTAATTTAATTTAATGAAAACAACGAATAAACTGAAACAGGCTGTTTTTCAGCTGATCAAAAGTTTAGGACCACACCTCCAAAAAAAAACTAAACCCCCCCAAAACAGAAATCCAACTTCCAAACATGAACTCAGTAATGAGTAGCTCCGCCGTTATTGTTTATCACTTCAAAAATTCGTTTCGGCATGCTTGATGCAAGCGTTTCCATGAGGTGAGTGGGAACATTTCTCCAAGTAGTGAAGACGGCCGCACAAAGGCCATCTGTCTGGAACTGTTGTCCATTTTTGTAAACTTCCCTTGCCATCCATCCCCAAAGGTTGTGTTTTGGGGTGTCATTTTACATATACCCATGCTGGGTGAGATAAATATCTCGGTCAAATGCCAACTTTGTATAAAAAAAAAAATGGGAAAAATTGTCTTTTGCCAAGATATTTCTCTCACCCAGCATGGGTATATGTAAAATGACACCCCAAAACACATTGCCCAACTTCTCCTGAGTACGGCAATACCAGATGTGTGACACTTTTTTGCAGCCTAGATGCGCAAAGGGGTCCACATTCCTTTTATGAGGGCATTTTTAGACATTTGTATCCCAGACTTCTTCTCACGCTTTAGGGCCCCTAAAATGCCAGGGCAGTATAAATACCCCACATGTGACCCCATTTTGGAAAGAAGACACCCCAAGGTATTCTATGAGGGGCATGGCGAGTTCATAGAAATTTTTTTTTTTTTGGCACAAGTTAGCGGAAATATTTTTATTTTATTTTTTCTCACAAAGTCTCCCTTTCCGCTAACTTGGGACAAAAATTTCAATCTTTCATGGACTCAATATGCCCCTCACGGAATACCTTGGGGTGTCTTCTTTCCGAAATGGGGTCACATGTGGGGTATTTATACTGCCCTGGCATTCTAGGGGCCCTAAAGCGTGAGAAGAAGTCTGGAATATAAATGTCTAAAAAATTTTACGCATTTGGATTCCGTGAGGGGTATGGTGAGTTCATGTGAGATTTTATTTTTTAACACAAGTTAGTAGAATATGAGACTTTGTAAGAAAAAATAAAAAATAATTCCGCTAACTTGGGCCAAAAAAAATGTCTGAATGGAGCCTTTCAGGGGGGTGATCAATGACAGGGGGGTGATCAATGACAGGGGGGTGATCAGGGAGACTACAGGTCCTTTAAAAAAAATTAGCATATTGTAATAAAGTTCATTATTTTCTGTAATGTACTGATAAACATTAGACTTTCATATATTTTAGATTCATTACACACAACTGAAGTAGTTCAAGCCTTTTCTTGTTTTAATATTGATGATTTTGGCATACAGCTCATGAAAACCCCAAATTCCTATCTCAAAAAATTAGCATATCATGAAAAGGTTCTCTAAATGAGCTATTAACCTAATCATCTGAATCAACTAATTAACTCTAAACACCTGCAAAATATTCCTGAGGCTTTTAAAAACTCCCAGCCTGGTTCATTACTCAAAACCGCAATCATGGGTAAGACTGCCGACCTGACTGCTGTCCAGAAGGCCATCATTGACACCCTCAAGCAAGAGGGTAAGACACAGAAAGAAATTTCTGAACGAATAGGCTGTTCCCAGAGTGCTGTATCAAGGCACCTCAGTGGGAAGTCTGTGGGAAGGAAAAAGTGTGGCAGAAAACGCTGCACAACGAGAAGAGGTGACCGGACCCTGAGGAAGATTGTGGCGAAGGACCTGCGGGAGCAGTGGACTGAGTCTGGAGTAGAAACATCCAGAGCCACCGTGTACAGGCGTGTGCAGGAAATGAGCTACAGGTGCCGCATTCCCCAGGTCAAGCCACTTTTGAACCAGAAACAGCGGCAGAAGCGCCTGCCCCGGGCTACAGAGAAGCAGCACTGGACTGTTGCTCAGTGGTCCAAAGTACTTTTTTCGGATGAAAGCAAATTTTGCATGTCATTCGGAAATCAAGGTGCCAGAGTCTGGAGGAAGACTGGGGAGAGGGAAATGCCAAAATGCCTGAAGTCCAGTGTCAAGTACCCACAGTCAGTGATGGTCTGGGGTGCCATGTCAGCTGCTGGTGTTGGTCCACTGTGTTTTATCAAGGGCAGGGTCAATGTAGCTAGCTATCAGGAGATTTTGGAGCACTTCATGCTTCCATCTGCTGAAAAGCTTTATGGAGATGAAGATTTCATTTTTCAGCACGACCTGGCACCTGCTCACAGTGCCAAAACCACTGGTAAATGGTTTACTGACCATGGTATTACTGTGCTCAATTGGCCTGCCAACTCTCCTGACCTGAACCCCATAGAGAATCTGTGGGATATTGGGAAGAGAAAGTTGAGACGCAAGACCCAAAACTCTGGATGAGCTTAAGGCCGCTATCGAAGCATCCTGGGCCTCCATAACACCTCAGCAGTGCCACAGGCTGATTGCCTCCATGCCACGCCGCATTGAAGCAGTCATTTCTGCAAAAGGATTCCCGACCAAGTATTGAGTGCATAACTGAACTTAATTATTTGAAGGTGGACTTTTTTTGTATTAAAAACACTTTTCTTTTATTGGTCGGATGAAATATGCTAATTTTTTGAGATAGGAATTTTGGGTTTTCATGAGCTTTATGCCAAAATCATCAATATTAAAACAAGAAAAGGCTTGAACTACTTCAGTTGTGTGTAATGAATCTAAAATATATGAAAGTCTAATGTTTATCAGTACATTACAGAAAATAATGAACTTTATCACAATATGCTAATTTTTTGAGAAGGACCTGTATATGGGGTGATCACCCCCCTGTCATTGATCACCCCCCTATAAGGCTCCATTCAGATGTCCGTATGTGTTTTGCGGATCCGATCCATGTATCCGTGGATCCGTAAAAACATACGGACATCTGAATGGAGCCTTACAGGGGGGTGATCAGGGAGTCTATATGGGGTGATCACCCCCCTATAAGGCTCCATTCAGACGTCCGTATGTGTTTTGCGGATCCGATCCATGTATCCGTGGATCCGTAAAAATCATATGGACGTCTGAATGGAGCCTTACAAGGGGGTGATCAATGACAGGGGGGTGATCAGGGAGTCTATATGGGGTGATCAGAGGTGATCAGGGGTGAATAAGGGGTTAATAAGTGACAGGGGGGGTGTAGTGTAGTGGTGTTTGGTGCTACTTATTACTGAGCTGCCTGTGTCCTCTGGTGGTCGATCCAAGCAAAGGGGACCACCAGAGGACCAGGTAGCAGGTATATTAGACGCTGTTATCAAAACAGCGTCTAATATACCTGTTAGGGGTTAAAAAAATCGCATCTCCAGCCTGCCAGCGAACGATCGCCGCTGGCAGGCTGGAAAACCACTCGCTTACCTTCCGATCCTGTGAACGCGAGCGCCTGTGTGCGTGCGTTCACAGGAAATCTTGCGTCTCGCGAGAGAACGCGTATATGCGTCCACCCAGAATAGCAGGGCCGCCGCCAGGACGCAATCCTGCGTACGGCGGTCCTGAGGCGGTTAAAATTTTTAGCCACTTGTAGAGAACCCATGTGACAGTTTATACTGTCACCCCTCTCTTGTCTATGGATGCCCAGGTCCACCCTCAAAAAAAAAAAAAACAGCCCAAAGTAAATCTTTGTATCATCTTATAAATCATAAGCATATTTTTTGCCCAAACCCACTTCTGGTACCAGATATATTATCATGGGATCTGAAATTCAGAAGAAAAAAAAAGACTTACTATGACTTAGGTACAAAAAGAGTTTACTAAACTATGATAAAAGACAATATACAAAGATAAAGTAACAGTCACAGAGTTGTCAAACAGATGGACCAGCTCCACTTCAACCAGCACCCAACATGGCACTCGGCCGACTGCCATATGATACAAAGAGATGTGATAGTAGCAAGACATTTTACCTTTATGATGTCTTCAATGGATCTGGGCTCTTTGCTACGTAGCAGGGTGTTTTCTAGTCTCCTGGCCCCATGAAGTCCTACCTAAAGATCAGTACGCATGTACAGTTAGCTCATGCTGCAGAAATTCTGCCTGGTATTGGACATTTCTAACCATTTACATTTGTTCAGAATTAAAGGGGAAGGACAAATGAAAACCTTGCTTTAGAGGGGTAGAGTGGTGAAGGAGAAGTGGAGTGGCATTTCTAGACAAAAGTGTAAGGTTTAAAGATGCACCAAATTTAACTAACATTATGTAACTAAAGAGGACATTTATCAAGACCGGCATAAAACACTAGTCTAAATTCCCTCTGTGTTACCTGAGGATGCAATAAATTTGTTGAGGCCTCTCATGAATTTGTGTCATCCTCTGGCAGGCTGTGCAACCAGGCATGGGATTCAGCCAGTTCCCTCCGGTTGTCTAGATCCGGTTGTTAAAATTACAGCGGGATCGGAGAACCGTGTTACCAGCTGAATCCCGATCCCAGTGCTCTGGCGACGGTGGCAGCTGGAGACGAGTGCTTCCATTGTGGGAGGGCTCATCTCTCTACATTCATCATCTGTATCGCCGTCCTCAGGACAGCGATACAGATGAACAATGCAGCAGGGCAAGGGAGAGGCGTCACCCTTCCCTGTTTGGCTGCGGGCACTAAGCCTGAGCCAGGCTTTGTACTGCGCAGGGCACAGACTAGAAGAGGCCTGCATCGCATAGCTGCCAGCATGGAGGTAAGAATAAGTGTTTTTTTTTCTTTTCTGTGGCGCACTATGGGGACATCTACTGGGGGCATTTACACTGGCACATCATGGGAGACACTACAGGGGCATTTATACTGGCACATCATGGGGGACACTATGGGGGCATCTTATACTGGCACATTATAGGAGCACTATGATGCTGGAGGGGGGGGAAGAACCCTATGGGGGCATAATATATAGGAATATTAGGGGGCACTAAGAAGGGGGATTTATACTAGCGCATTATAAGGTTATGTTATACTGGCACATTATGGGGGCACTATGCGGAAGGGGAAGAAGCACTATGGGGGCATCTACTTGGGCCACTATATAGGGGCATTTTACACTGGCACATTATAGGGGACACTGTGGGGAGGGGGAGAGGAGCACTATGTGGGCATTTACTGGGAGTATTATATAGGGGCACTTGCACACATTTTAAGGGCACTATGAAGACATTAGCTCAACTGGGGGCACTAAGAGGGGGCATTTTTTTGTACTGGCACACAGAATGGGAGCCTTTTTGAACTAGTGCACATTTTTAGGGGGCATTTTCTGTACTGGTGCACATTATAAGGGGCATTTTCTGCTCATTTTAAGTGCTCATTTTAATTGGCCAGTTTGCCCCCCACAATAATACTGCTCCAAAGTCCCACCAATAGTAATAATTCTCTGCCAGAGTGCACTTAGTGCCCCAACAATAATGTCCACACTGTGCCCCAGAAGTAATAATGCTCCCATAGTCCCTATAATAGTAATCATGTCCCTCCAGTAGTAATTAGGGGACATAATGTTTACACTATTAGTGTCAGGGACACTATTAGCTGGGCACAGTTATTTTAGGGCAGTGTGTGCCAATAATTATTGAAGGGCACTATCTGTGTGGTACTAGTGTTATCAGGGGGTTTATCTGTTTTTCGCTGGATAGTATTGGGGATCACAACGGGCACAGTATTGGGGGCACTATCTGTGTGGTACTAGCATTTTCAAGTGTGCAGTTTCTGTAGTATAGTATTGGGGAGCACAGCTGGCACAGTACTGGAGGTGGCAGGTTGAGTTGATCAGAAGGTAGGAGGAGGATCGAAAAGTAGGAACCCAAGATGTCTTTTTGTCAAACCGCAGAGACGAGAGATGGGTCAAAAATCATCATGGTGGTCTGGTCTGAAAGGAGAAGAGGAGGAAAGAGAACGTCTGCATCAGAGGAGAAGTCACTGGATGTAAGAGGTACGTGGCGCTGTATTCTAGATAGCACTGAATATAATGTGTATGCAAATATGTCTTTAGAGTTAAGTACAAATGTGTATAAAATTTATATGGTGTAGGTAAATCTTCTGTAAGTGTAGCCTATGTGTGATTTATATACTGTATGGTGTATCATATATGGGTGTATGTTAAATATGTGATTATGTGAGGTAGTGTCTATATAGTGTATATGTATGCATACCTCCCAACCATCCCAGATCCGGCATAACTACTGTGTGGGGGGCACAATGGAGACTAGCAGGGCTTAGGACATGTATAGATAGACATTGGGTGGAGTTAAAGGTGTGGGCCAGCGCTTTAAAAAAAATGCTGAAAGTTTCTCTCCTTAGGCTTTTTAAAAGTTGGGTGGTATGTGTGTGGAGTGTATATATGGTGTATTTATGTGTGTTTACCATGTATATGGTATATTTATGTGTATGTGTGTTGCATATATATGGTGTATGTACAGTTGCAAGAAAAAGTATGTGAACCCTTTAGAATGATATGGATTTCTGCACAAATTGGTCATAAAATGTGATCTGATCTTCATCTGAGTCACAACAATAGACAATCACAGTCTGCTTCAACTAATAACACACAAAGAATTAAATGTTACCATGTTTTTATTGAACACACCATGCAAACATTCACAGTGCAGGTGGAAAAAGTATGTGAACCCTTGGATTTAATAACTGGTTGAACCTCCTTTGGCAGCAATAACTTCAACCAAACGTTTCCTATAGCTGCAGATCAGATGTGCACAACGGTCAGGAGTAATTCTTGACCATTCCTCTTTACAGAACTGTTTCAGTTCAGCAATATTCTTGGGATGTCTGGTGTGAATCGCTTTCTTGAGGTCATGCGACAGCATCTCAATTGGGTTGAGGTCAGGACTCTGACTGGGCCACTCCAGAATGCGTATTTTCTTCTGTTTAAGCCATTCTGTTGATTTACTTCTATGCTTTGGGTCGTTGTCCTGTTGCAACACCCATCTTCTGTTGAGCTTCAGCTGGTGGACAGATGGCCTTAAGTTCTCCTGCAAAATGTCTTGATAAACTTGGGAATTCATTTTTCCTTCGATGATAGCAATCCGTCCAGGCCCTGACGCAGCAAAGCAGCCCCAAACCATGATGCCCCCATCACCATACTTCACAGTTGGGATGAGGTTTTGATGTTGGTGTGCTGTGCCTCTTTTTCTCCACACATAGTGTTGTGTGTTTCTTCCAAACAACTCAACTTTGGTTTCATCTGTCCACAGAATATTTTGCCAGTACTGCTGTGGAACATCCAGGTGCTCTTGTGCAAACTGTAAACGTGCAGCAATGTTTTTTTGGACAGCAGTGGCTTCCTCTGTGGTATCCTCCCATGAAATCCATTCTTGTTTCGTGTTTTACGTATCGTAGATTCGCTAACAGGGATGTTAGCATATGCCAGAGACTTTTGTAAGTCTTTAGCTGACACTCTAGGATTCTTCTTCACCTCATTAAACAGTCTGCCCTGTGCTCTTGCAGTCATCTTTACAGGACAGCCACTCCTAGGGAGAGTAGCAGCAGTGCTGAACTTTCTCCATTTATAGACAATTTGTCTTACCGTAAACTGATGAACAGCAAGGCTTTTGGAGATACTTTTATAACCCTTTCCAGCTTTATGCAAGTCAACAATTCTTAATCGTAGGTCTTCTGAGAGCTCTTTTGTGGGAGGCATCATTCACATCAGGCAATGCTTCTTGTGAAAAGGAAACCCAAAACTGGTGTGTGTTTTTTATAGGGCAGGGCAGCTGTAACCAACACCTCCAATCTCATCTCATTGATTGGACTCCAGTTGGCTGACACCTCACTCCAATTAGCTCTTGGAGATGTCATTAATCTAGGGGTTCACATACTTTTTCTTGCAACTGTATATGTAAATATGTGTTGTGACGCCATGGGTCCGCCGTTGAGTAGGGAATCTTAAAAATTTTAATCCCACCCTTAGCAAGAACAATCGATTGTTGCTAGTTGCAAATTGAACAATTTGCAGCACGTCAGTTCATGCTGTGGGTTTTCAACTTGGATTTCACTCATTGAAACTGCATAGGGTGAAATCCACAGAAAAATCTGCAACAAACCCACAGTGATATTTCTACCTGATGTGGCCACACTGTAAGGCCTCTTTCACATGGGTGAGTTTTCCGTGCGGGTGCAATGCATGAGGTGAACGCATTGCACCCGCACTGAATCCGGACCCATTCATTTCTCTGGGGCTGTGCACATGAGCATCACTTGTGCATTGCGTGAAAATCGCAGCAAGCTCTATATTGTGTGTTTTAGCGCAGCGCAGGCCCCATAGAAGTGAATGGGGCTGCGCGAAATTCGCAAGCATCCGCAAGCGAATGCGGATGCGGTGCGATTTTCACGCACGGTTGCTAGGAGACGATCGGGATGGGGACCAGATCTTTATTATTTTCCCTTATAACATGGTTATAAGGGAAAATAATAGCATTCTTAATACAGAATGCTTAGTAAAATAGGGATGGAGGGGTTAAAAAAATATATATTAATTTTCTCTTCTGTCTTCTTTGCTGTGCAGGAGGAAAAGGACCTGTGGTGACGTCACTGCGCTCATCACATGGTCTATCACATGATCCATCACCATGGTGATGGACCATGTGATGAGCGCAGTGACGTTACCACAGGTCCTTTTCCTCACAGATCATCAAATAAGAAGACAGAAGAGTAGCCAAGTGGATGAGGCGAGTTAAATTATTATGGTTACTGGTTGCCATGGTTACCGATCGGAGTCCCAGCGATTAAACTGGGACTCAGATCGGAACTCTCCGCTGCCACCAATGATGGGCATCAACACCTGGTGCCGGCCCAGACTTAAAGGCCATACAGAAGTCAGCGCATGCTTGCTGAGATATATGTACATATACAATGAGAAATAGCAACAGCATAAGCTTATAAACAGGTAAAATATATATATAATTTTTTTTAGTGAAGATTTTAAATGTCCAGGTCAGACGTGCGCGGTGTGTAGATAGTGAGACACGGAGATATTTAAGAAGATATGATGTGGAGTCAATATTTGTTTTTGACTGTATTTTGTCTAAGGGAACAGCTTTTGCTCATGTTAGGTTTTTTCGTGTTATATTGCAAATGGAGGTATCAAACAATATATATACATTTATATGCAGGATAAATACAGACATTTATCCTGCGCTGGTTGCAGACCGCTATTAAACTAACCAAGGGGGGGGGGGGGGAATTTTAATTAGGAAGGGGGGGGGGGGGGAGGCCGCACTGGCCACCAATCCTGCCTGGCAGCACCTGATCTCTTACAGGGGGCTATGATACGCACAATTAACCCCTCAGGTGCGGCACCTGAGGGGTTAATTGTGCGGATCACAGGCCCCTGTAAGAGATCGGGTGCTGCCAGGCAGCAGGGGCAGTCATGTACACAGTTCGTAGTATATTCTAACTTGAAGCGTCCCCATCACTATGGGAACGCCTCTGTGTTAGAATATACTGTTGGATCTGAGTTCAGCTCTGAAAAAAGCTTTTATGCAGACGGATCTGCGGATCCGTCTGTGTAAAAAGTAGCCTACGGCCACGGACCACGGACGCGGATGTCAATCTTGTGTGCATCCGTGTTTTTTCACAGACCCATTGACTTGAATGGGTCCGTGAACCGTTGTCCGTCAAAAAAATTGGACAGGTCATATTTTTTTGACGGACAGGAAACACGGATCACGGCCGCGGATGAACAACGGTGCATTTTCCGAGTTTTCAACGGACCCATTGAAAGTCAATGGGTCCGCAGAAAATCACGGAAAACGGAACGGACACGGATGCACACAACAGTCGTGTGCATGAGGCCTAAGTGTAATGTAAGGACACAAGGGACCAACACTATTATCTCCCTATGCCCTAACATACCAGGAATGATTATCCAGGATATTTTAGTATCCTCTTCCTGTACACGAGCAGCATCTTGTCGTGGAGCATCTACATGGGGTCCACATCTGTTTCAGATCCTATTTTCTTCAGAGGAAGGATTAGCAGCAGGGATTTGTTGCATACATTTATCTCAAGCAGGGCCGGTGCAAGGATTTTTGCCGCCCTAGGCAAGATAAAAACTGCCCCCCCCCCCCCCTAACAGATGATCTGCCCATATCATGTTCCACCCCTTTCTCAGCATTTAAAGGGATTCTGTCACCTCCTTTTACGATTTTAAGCTGGCACCATCGCTATGTTGACTAAAGTACCTTATTTCCAGCAGTCTTCTTTTTACTCTATTTCGTTTAGTAGTTTTGATGTAAAAGCGATTTTTATGTTATGCTAATTAGGGTCCAAGGTGCCCAGAGGGGCGTTTTTTTCACTCTCCGGTGCCCAGTGACGCCCCCTGCAGTGCCCAAGACTGCCTCCTGATAGTCAAAACACCTCCCACAGCCCGGCAAACGGTTCCGCCCCCTCTGCACGTCATAATCTACTTTATAGATATGCCCCGAATCCCTTTAAATAAAAAGAACTGCTATGTTTCCCTTAGGCCCCTTTCACACGGGCGATTTTTCCGCGCGGGTGCAATGCGTGACGTGAACGCATAGCACCCGCACTGAATCTTGACCCATTCATTTCAATGAGTCTGTGTACATGAGCGTTGTTTTTCACGCATCAGTTCTATATTCTGCGTTTTTCACGCACCCCTGGCCCCATAGAAGTGAATGGGGCTGCGTGAAAAACGCATTGCATCCGCAAGCAAGTGCGGGTGCGATGCGTTTTTCACTGATGGTTGCTAAGAAATGTTGATTGTAAACCTTTAGTTTTTTATCACGCGCGTGAAAAACGCATCAAAACGCATTGCACCCGCGCGGAAAAAACTGAACAACAGAACACAATCGCAGACAAAACTGACTGAACTTGCTTGTAAAATAGTGTGAGTTTCAATGAACGCACCCTGAGCACATCCGGACCTATTCCGTCACACTCGTGTGAAAGAGGCCTTAGGGTTAATCAAGCTTCTTGTAGCTGCCTCCCTGACAGCCGCTAGAGGTGCTTCCGCGATTCTCACTGTGAAAATTACAGTGGGAAGACGTGGAACATAGTTTTGAATGCGTGCGCATGCGCATTCGCAGCAGAGAGGAGGATCGGGGAGAAGAGTTCCCAGTGAGGGGTTTTAACCTCTTCAGCCCAGTGGGAGGGGGACACGAGGGTGCCCCACTCCTAACAATTATATAGTGCCAGGAAAATGAGTTTGTTTTCCTGGCACTATAGTGCTCCTTTACCACCAGTACTGCACAGTGTCTTTTCTCTGCAGGAACAGGCTATAGACACCAGTACCACTACATTAAACTGTACTGGTTCTGGGACTATAGTGTCCTTTTAGGCTCCATTCACACGTCTGCAATTTCGTTCTGCATTTTGCGGAACGGAATTGCGGACCCATTCATTCCTATGGGGCAGCATGATGTGCTGCCCGGACACGGAATTGCGGATCCGTACTTCCGTTCTGCAAAAAAACAGAACATGTCCTATTCTTGTCCGCAATTGCGGACAAGAACAGGCACATTGACGCTTTCCGTGTTTTGCGGATCCGCGGCTCCGTGTATCCGCAAAACACGTTGCGGACGTGTGAATGGAGCCTTAATGTGAGGTAAATTAGTATTGGAATGCATTGTAAAAGGGATTAGACCCCCAAAAGTTGAAGTCCCAAGGTGGGACAAAAAATAAAAGTAAAAAAAAAGTTGAAAAAATAAAGTAAAAAAAAAAAAAAAAGTTGAAAAAATAAAGTTTTCCCCCCCAAAAATTAAAAGTTTCAAACAAAAACGTAATTTTCCCCAAATAAAGTTTAAAAAAAAAAGGGTAAAAAAATAGGTATACATATTATATCAGATGAACACCGTAAAAAAAAAAAAAAAAAAAAAAAACTGTGCTAAATAAACAATTTTTTTGTCACCTTACATCACAAAAAGTACAACAGCAAGCGATCAAAAAGGCGTTTGCCCACCAAAATAGTACCAATCTAACCGTCACCTCATCCTGCAAAAAATGAGCCCCTACCTGAGACAATCGCCCAAAAAATAAAAAAACTATGGCTCAGAATATGGATACACTAAAACATTTTTTTTGTTTTAAAAATATTATTGTGTAAAACTTACATAAATAAAAAAAAAAAAGTATACTTATTAGGTATCGCTGCATCCGTATTGACTGGCTCTATAAAAATATCACATGACATAACCCCTCAGATGAACACCGTAAAAAATAAAAAAAACTGTGCTAAATAAACAATTTTTTGTCACCTTACATCACAAAAAGTGTAATAACAAACGATCAAAAAGTCATATGCACCCCAAAATAGTGCCAAACAGTCATCTCATCACGCAAAAAATGAGACCCTATCTAAGATAATCGCCCAAAAACTGGAAAAACTATGGCTCTCAGAATATGGAGACACTAAAACATGATTTTTTTTGTTTCAAAAAAGAAATCATTGTGTAAAACTTACATAAATAAAACAAAAAGTATACATATTAGGTATCGCCGCATCCATGACAACCTGGTCTATAAAAATATCACATGATATAACCTGTCAGATGAATGTTGTAAATAACAAAAAATAAAAACGGTGCCAAAACAGCTATTTCTTGTTACCTTGCCTCACAAAAAGTGTAATATAGAGCAACCAAAAATCATATGTACCCTAAACTAGTACCAACAAAACTGCCACCCTATCCCGTAGTTTCTAAAATGGGGTCACTTTTATGGAGTTTCTACTCTAGGGGTGCATCAGGGGGGCTTCAAATGGGACATGGTGTCAAAAAAACCAGTCCAGCAAAACCTGCCTTCCAAAAACCGTATGGCATTCCTTTCCTTCTGCGCCCTGCCGTGTGCCCGTACAGCGGTTTACGACCACATATGAGGTGTTTCAGTAAACGACAGAATCAGGGCCATAAATATTGAGTTTGGTTTGGCTGTTAACCCTTGCTTTGTAACTGGAAAAAAATTATTAAAATGGGAAATCTGCCAAAAAAGTGAAATTTTGAAATTGTATCTCTATGTTCCATTAATTCTTGTGGAACACCTAAAGGGTTAACAAAGTTTGTAAAATCAGTTTTGAATACCTTGAGGGGGGTAGTTTCTAGAATGGGGTCATTTTTGGGTGGTTTCTATTATGTAAGCTTCGCAAAGTGACTTCAGACCTGAACTAGTCCCTAAAAATTGGGTTTTTGAAAATCTCTGAAAAATTTCAAGATTTGCTTCTAAACTTCTAAGCCTTGTAACATCCCCAAAAAATAAAATATCATTCCCAAAATGATCCAAATATGAAGTAGACATATGGGGAATGTAAAGTAATAACTATTTTTGGAGGTATTGCTATATATTATAAAAGTAGAGAAATTAAAACTTGGAAATATGCAATTTTTAAAAAAATGTTGGTAAATTTGGTATTTTTTTATAAATAAAAATGAATTTTTTTTACTTCATTTTACCAGTGTCATGAAGTACAATATGTGACGAAAAAATCGGAATGGCCTGGATAAGTCAAAGCCTTTTAAAGTTATCATCACTTAAAATCATACTGGTCAGATTTGCAAAAAATGGCCAAGTCCTTAAGGTGAAATAGGGCTGAGTCCTTAAGGGGTTAAACCGCACCTGCTAAATTGCGCCCTAGGCGGCTGCCTAGGATGCCTTGCAGATGGCGCCGCCCCCCCCCCCCCCCACTCCCTTGTCACTCTCATTCCATTCCACCCCCCACCTCTAGTGTGAGCACTTCCTGTCAGTCCGGCCGGGTACAGAAAACAAATGCTCCTGTACCGCGGACCGAACAGAGCTCGGACACGCTACATTAGAGGCGCTTCCCTCCTGTCAGTCCCTCTCTCTGGGCAGTGCGGCAGCCGCCCGATGCGGTGGAGGGCCCGCCGCCGCACTTTAAAAAAAAAACTTTCGGCAACGCTTTTTTTTTTTAAACCGCACGGGGCTGGCGCCCCCTGCTAAATTGCGCCCTAGGCGGCTGCCTAGGTCGCCTTACAGGTGGCGCCGACCCTGATCTCAAAACATACGCCATTTAAGTGCAAAGTTAAACATTTCCTGCCATTATGATTCTTGCTGGGACTGACACATGAGAAGACATAATAACACATCACTAACTTTGATCTGTGGTGTAGATCTTAAATACAGGTAAGGGTACTTTCACACTAGCGTCGCTGGATTCCGGCAGGCAGTTCCGTCGCCAGAACTGCCTGCCGGATCCGACAATCTGTTTAAATTCTTTCTTTATTCAAATTTTGCAAGTTCAAAAAGTAATTCTGTTTTACAATAAAGTGATAATGTAAATCGATACCATAAACGTAAATAAGATTGATATACATATCATTAAATGTCATGACATGTATTACAATAAAATTATACAATAATCAAATAGTAATGTAAAAATATCTAGTTCTCAAAAGCTACTGAACCTATAACAATTGACGCTGGGGCGACAGGCAATCAAAAAGCAAATCAGGACCGAAGTCTTTATTGATAACATAATATTATGCTTGCCTTTTGTTATGCGCCTATACCACTACAGTTTCCTAGTATTTCGGAATTAAGTCAACTTCTAAATTACTGAGTGCAACAATCTAGTCGGGTCATCCCAGCTACATCTCAAAAAGAACAGTAACTTGGGGGGAGAACAATTTAACAGGGGGTATATGGGGGAGGGGGGGAATCAGGCTTAATCTAACCTTATGAGTACAGGGTCAGGATGTTGAAGCTGAATAGTTACAGACAGGGGCGTAGCTAAAGGCTCATGGGCCCTGGTGCAAGAGTTCAGCTTGGGGCCCCCCTCCCCTCAGTGCTTTGTGGCCGGGGGCAGGGAAGCACATTGTCTTCTTGCTGTCTGAGGCAAAAATTGAAACGGCAACCCCTCTTATGCCAAATTCTTGACCTAACCCCTTCCCTCCAGCCAGAGGTGTATCTTGACCAGCATGCACTTTCTATAATACCAGTGTCTTTTTATGTGACACAAGGGTCTTTGGGCCCCCTCAGGCTCCTGGGCCCGGTAGCGACTGCTACCTCTGCACCCCCTATAGCTACGCCCCTGGTTACAGAAGTTCCGTTATGGCATCGTTTTCTAAGAGTTTGATCCAAGGGTCCCATGTTTGATGGTATCTGGGCTTATTATCGTCTCTAATTAATCTTAATTTCTCGTAATTGTGTAAGATATGCATCTCTTTTAATCATCGAATATACTGAATAGAATCAGGTTTGGAGGAATTTTAGCTGTCATGTTAAAAGTTTTACTGATTATCATGGCAATGGATTTCCAAAAGGTTTCTAGTTTTTTTGCAGTGAACCCAGATATGGGATATAGTACCCCTTTCCGTTCGGATCCGACAATCTGTATGCAAACGGATACCATTTGTAGGCGGATCCGTCTCACAAATGCATTGCAATATCGGATCCGTCTCTCCGGTTGTCATCCGGAAAAACGGATCTGGTATTTATCATTTTTTTTTACATTTTTAAAAGGTCTGTGCATATGCAGACCACAAAGCCAGATCCGTTTTTCCGGAACACCTGGGGCCGGATCCGGCATTAATGCATTTCAAATGGAAAATAATGCCGAATCCGGCATGTGTTACAGAATTTTGGTCAGAGAAAATACTGCAGCATGTTGCAGTATTTTCTCCATCCAAAACCGTACAGTGACTGAACTAAAGACATCCTGATGCATACTGAACGGATTGCTCTCCATTCAGAATGCATTAGGATAAAACTGATTAGTTTTTTTCCGGTATTGAGCCCCTAGGACGGAACTCAATACTGGAAAAGAAAAACGCTACTGTGAAAGTACCCTTAGGCCTCATGCACATGACCGTTGTGTGCATCCGTGGCCGTTGTGCCGTTTTCCTTTTTTTTCGCGGACCCATTGACTTTTAATAGGTCCGTGGAAAAATCAGAAAATGCACCAATGATTTTACAATAGAGGGGGGGCCGGGGGGGGCCGCACACTGGCCACCAATGATATTACAATAGAGGGGGGGCCGCACACTGGCCACCAATGATATTCAAACTGGGGAGGGAGGGGCGTCTGCCCCCTGCTGCCTGGCAGCACCTGATCTCTTACAGGGGGTTATGATACGCACAATTAACCCCTTCAGGTGCGGCACCTGAAGGGTTAATTGTGCTGATCACAGCCCCCTGTAAAAGATTGGGTGCTGCCAGGCAGCAGGGGGCAGTCATGTACACAGTTCGTAGTATATTCTAACTAGAAGCGTCCCCATCACTATGGGAACGCCTCTGTGTTAGAATATACTGTCGGATCTGAGTTTCACGATGTAACTCAAATCCGATGGTATATTCTAACATAGAGGTGTTCCCATGGTGATGGGGACGCTTCAAGTTAAAATATACCATCGGATTGGAGAAAACTCCGATCCTATGGTATATTAACTCCTGACTTTACATTGAAAGTCAATGGGGAACGGATCCGTTTGAAATTGCACCATATTGTGTCAACGTCAAACGGGTCCGTCTCCATTGACTTGCATTGTAATTCAGGACGGATCCCTTTGGCTCCGCACGGCCAGGCGGACACCAGGCGGACTTTTTTTTCATGTCCGTGGATCCTCCAAAAATCAAGAAAGACCCACGGACGAAAAAACGGTCACGGATCACGGACTAACGGAACCCCGTTTTGCGGACAGTGAAAAAATACGGTCGTGTGCATGAGGCCTTACTTGTACAGTTATATCTGAGATACTAAAAAAAAAACACAAACGTGAATAGGAAAACATATATACTTACTAAGGGCTCATGCACACGAACGTTTTTTGCGTTCAGTATACTGGCCATTTTTTTTGTTCAGTATGCGTTACTTAGGGCTCATTCACACAAACGTGTGCTGCCCGTTGCCGTATTGCGGACCGCATTACACGGGCACCGTTCCGTATGCATTCCGGATCACGGATACGGACCCATTCACTTCAATGGGTCCGCAAATTCGGAGATGCGGAACGGAAACACAGAACACTATGGAAGCACTACGGAGTGCTTTCTGGGGTTCCGTTCCGTGCCTCCACATCGCATAAAGATAGAACTTGCTCTATTTTTTTGCGGAACGGACGGATCGCGGACCCATTTAAGTGAATGGGTCTGCGATCCCCATGCGACTGCCCCACGGACAGTGCCCGTGCATTGCAGACCGCAATTTGCGGTCCACAGCACGGGCTTCACGAGGTCATGTAAACAAGCCCTTATACTGAACCATTCATTTCAATGGGTCAGCAAAAAAACTGTATTCCGTTTCCGTATTTCCGTTCCGTTGAAAGATAGAACATGTCCTATTATTGCCCGCAAATCACGTTCCGTGGCTCCATTCAAGTCAATGGGTCCGCAAAAAAAACAGAATAAATACGGAATGTACTCTGTATGTCTTCCGTATCCGTTCCGTTTTTGTGGAACCATCTATTGAAAATTTTATGCCCAGCCCAATTTGTCCTGTGTAATTACTGTATACTATATATGCCATACGAAAAAACGGAACGGAAAAATGGAACTGAACCGGAAACACTACTGAAACAAAACACAGAAAAACGGAGCCGTTAAAAATGGCCTGTGAAACACTGAAAACGCCATACAGTCGTGTGCATGAGCCCTAATACTGTATGACTAGTGAGAAATATTTAAAGGGTTTCTGCCACCAGAATTAACCCTATTAAACTAGCTGACATGAGCGATGTGCTAATGTCAGCTGAACCTAACTAGCCTATTCCTACTTTTATCTATGCCCCTGTTACTCCAGAAATATAACTTTTATAATATGCTAATTAGCCTCTAGGTGCAGGGGGGCGTTGGGCTAGGATTCCATGAGCCCACTAGAGGAAATGATTCTGAGGAGCCCATCCTCCATCTATACAGAACATGTGTATGTCCACTTTTAACTTCATTATTGTACTTGGTGTTATCATTGCACACACAGGAGGTCAAATGAGATTGTCTTCTGCTGGACCTTTAAAGTCTACAAGTGTATCACAGTTTGGCCCCTCCATTGGTTCTTCTGCTAGGCCAGTCTGACTCCGTAAAATAAGGGTCCTTTTACATGGGGCCATTACAACAGCAATATACGATCCACACTTATTTAAAGGACCTTTTCATGTGGCCTGATGGAAATCAAATGAGGGACGAATGATTATTACTCTGATCAGTCATTCCCAATTAAGTTTGCTTGTTTGTTGGGTGACCTTTGGACCAATACATTCAGGTTTTTTATTGCCGTTTATAAAGCCATAATCAGGTGTGGCTCATGTAAGCAGAGAACGTATTATAAGGCAGATATTACTTCTCCCTTTTTTTAATCCACTCCTGGTTTTGAATTCAAACACAGCACCAAAAAACCTGAACGTGTGGCTGTACCCTTACAGGATCCAATTAGGAGGAACATTCAATACTGAAAATCGGCCTGATCATCAACATGTCTGTTGAGGAAGGGTGGCAGGTATACATAAATATATATGCATGCCTACTGGGGCATGCATATATAAATATGTATATATTAGCGGTGCATAATGTTCCCCTCAGAGGGCGATGTGCGCAGATGTGCCCAGCACCTGCGCCCATCCGCCTCTGATATTCCCCAGGGGCTCATTCATGCCCCTGTGGGAATTCATATAATGTGCCCCCTGATATATATGTATGTGCCCCCTTAATAGATATATAAGTATCATATTATGCCCCCTGTATCATATATAGCCCCATACCATATAAATCCCCCCCCTACATGGACACAGATGCATCAATGTAAATGTGCCCCAAGCATTTACATTGATGTAATCCGGGTGAAGGCGCCAGGATGACCGGACAAGGTCCGGTCATTCTGGTGAACTCAAAGGATTCAAATTTTGAATCCTTTTGTTCTAATTATCTGCAGCTCTGCTGGAGATAATTAAGCATAATAGAGAGAGAGGAGATACCTCCGCTCCCTCTATTATGTGCATTCTGGCATCGCAATTACCATTGCGATGTCCGGAATGCGGAGAGCTACAGGCGGGAGATCAAAGGATCTCCCGCCTGTCAGCAAGTGCACACGGCCCTGCACGTCATCTCACCGCGCCGGCCCACGTGTCCATCACTGTGGTGCGCGCTCGCGCGCCGCTGTGTGGGCGGTACGGCAGTGCGGGCGGCCGGACATATAAGTCCGGCAGGCCCTGCACTGGGGAGAAGAGAGCCGGCCGCTCACCCTGACGGAAGGAGACCCCCTGGACTAACGAGCAACCCCTAGACGAACGAGCATTATACCCTAAGTATCTTGATCCCCTGCTCTATATACCCCCCTGCACTATATACCCCCCTGCTATATACCGCCCTGCTACTCCCCTGATATACACACCCCTGGTAACCCTACACACCCCTGGTAACCCTACACACCCCTGGTAACCCTCTGTATCCCTACCCATTTACCCCTATTACCCCTGATAATCCTACACCCCTGGTAACCCTTTACACCCCTTGTTGCCCTGATCCCTGATTTACCCTAATCACCTCCTGCGGTATATTTGTGCTTTGTGGTCGGCTTACACCGTGGTAAGACCACCGTCAACCTTCGTCTACCCCATAGGGATAGTATATAGTACTAGGTGGGTGGGCTGTTAATATTGAATGTGTGTATCGTATAGTTAGTTGATGGGTGGAATTGGGAACGTGTAGTGTAGTTTAGGATTGTATATTTGTAGTGCTGTGTATTGTTAGTGTATTGCGTGCTTAGTGTATTAGGTTGTAATAAATACCGTGTTACTTGTAACTGTAACGGACCGTTTCAGCAGACAAGGGGTTAAAATCCGTTTAGGCGATAGGCCCCTTTCTGAGAGACAGGCACAGCTACTGCAGAACACCAAACTCCCGAACTGGATACAAAATAGCACTCCAAACTGGAACCTCACTAATAGCTGCTAGCAGACTAACAGGAATCAGCTTACACTCCTGGCAATCAGTCTCCAACAGCATACAGCGGATCCCCCCAATAACGAGACAAGGCTCCGTGTTGAGGGTCAAGCAGTGGTCTGAGGTGCTGGCACACCCAGCCTGGTTTTTATTACAGTTGTTGCAATTACAGGTCCGCCCACAGGGAGGTATAAAAACTACCAAGCCCATCTGGTGTACACACCCCTAGGGGACCAGAATGAAGACTTGTGACATAGGACAGATATGCAGCACTGTAGGATACACAGAGACAATACATCCCCACAATGCATCATGGTTTCCTCCTCTCTGCCCTGGAGACACCCGAGGCGTAATCCAATTATCTCTCAAGACAAAGAGAAGTCACCAATACACATGTGCAGACAACAGGACAGACATCACCCTTTAAACACACAATAGAAACACACCCAGCATTTTCCTCCCAAGCTGACAAGTTACACTTATTATAAATTGTTACAACTTTGCATTGGCCATACATATAACTTACATTAATTTAAACAGTATAACTTGGGGACAAACCCATCCAAAATTCACTTGAATAGGTTCAGGGGTTTAAAAGTTAGTATATGGCCCATAATCCTGAGGCAAGAGGCCAGCAGCCAGGCCTCTCCAAAACCCAGTGGCGAGGTTGGTTTCGCCACAGTAACTATCTGTGTAACGTGTAGTTATTGGCGATAGTTAGTTAGTAAGGCACATGCAGCTAGTGTAGTGATTAGTGTAAAGTATAGCAAAGGTATTGTTATTATATAAAGGCATAAATAGGCGGAGTCATCAATAGATGGTTCCTCCCATTTATGAATATTAATTATCGATATTTGCATAAATATTGGTGATTAATATTCTCCCTTTACATTGGCGAGCCAGGCCCACTGCGTGGATTTTGCGTTTATTTTTGGTCTTAAGGCTGAGGGTCGCTGGTACTGTGAATTAGCGGGCAGGAGAGACGCGGTCAGCGGAGTGTCTGAGCGTCTAGGACCCGATAATTCGTACAGGAGAAGCGATACTTCCCTTAGAGTACCAGAAATAAAACAAAATCTTTTGCAGAGAATCTATAATCTATCTGTGTATTAATATTTTTGTATTTGCTTTACACGGTCACCGTCGCTGGGGTAAGAGAAGAAGGATACGTCACGGAAAGAGATCCATCTTCGTTGGAGGTACATAAAAGTCCAGCTGGTCGGGAAGAAGCGATCCGGAAGAAAAGGACTTCTTTCAAGCAGCTGCAAGGGACGGGAAAGTACAGCACCAACAAGAAGATGGAGGCTCAGAAAAATGTAAGTATGAACTTCTCCACACTCCAACACTTAGCCAAAAACAGCACTTTTAATCCCATTGTTCCTACTACATACAAATCTGCTGAGCTGCTGTGGTCCGCTTTACTGGACCAGGTGTACGCTCATGACCGGGTTTGTATTAGTAGGAGTGTCTTTAACAAGACCACCAAACGCCTCCAAATGCTAGCCAAATTGGTTCTTTCCTATGAGGATACCATTTGGAGGGCGGAACACACAGAGACACTTGCCAGCACAAGAAAGGCAGGGGAGGTTGCGGACAAAGCAAACCTCCACTGCAATTGTTGTGTTGATAACTATAGAAGAATTCACACACTAGAGGTTCAATTACAAGAGGAAGCCCAGTGTACAGTCGAGAGGGGCAGAGAAATCTGTGTGTTAGAGTCGAGACTCTCGGATAAGGACAGTCTTTACTCTGACATGGACAGAGAGCTACTCCGGCTGTACACTGAGATTAATCAGTACAGGAACAATACGGTATCTACGGATTCCCTGATTGTTCAGATGAGGGAGGACCTGGCTGCAAAGACGCAAACCATTGCAGACTTGCAGAGGGTAATCTCCAATTTGTCCAGGCCTAGTACCAACGGTATGGTGCCCACGAAACAAGTTTGTGTTTCGGGAACGGCACAGGGGGAGACAGCGGCGACAGCGCCAATACATCTGCAGTGGTAGACACTAGGAAACAGGTGGAGCAGTCTCTACAATTCACCCCGTCACCCGGGGAGAATAGGGGTAGCAACCGTTACCAGGAAAGGGACAACGGTTGGGGAGAGGAAAGTGGAGGGGTACATTCCGCTTCCAATCCGCCAACACGTCCGGAGAAACAGGAAGAGGTGTATCCTAACCATTCCAGTATGGAAAGGATAAACTTCCTGTTACGGATCTGCAAGGAGATCCCGAAATATGATCCCCATGTAGATCCGTTTGCTTCATGCGATATTTTCGAAGGTCACTGTAACAAATATTCAGTGGCTCCGGAATATCGCATGGAGCTGTTCAGATTATGGTTACCAACACACCTTAATCAAAGGTATGAGGTAACGGGGAGGATGCGACCCACGAATGGCCAGTTTCATGATAAGGAGGAGCACCTCTCCATACTCACGAGACTAGCCACGGGTCATTGGGATGTCACTCCAGAGGTCCTGTCCAAGTTCAAGCCTACTATACATGATGAACCCTTGTCATTGTGTAGTCGGTTTGAAGCGATGTACAGGAGGGTTACCAAAGATCAGGGTATTGGGATTCCACAGGGCATGGTGCGCATGTTTGTGGAAAAATTCCCATATCTTGATCCTGCAATACGGCTGAGTGCAGCTAGGGAGCCATCCCTCACGGACGCAGCCATGGTTATTGAGCAGTGTAGACAAGACATACTGCTCAGTAAGAAGTCTGTGAAAGTGAGGGAGCGTGTGCCTGTATACGGTAGGTCGCAAGATGAACGGGTACAACACACGAGGTATGCATCAACTGTTTGCCCCACGGCCCCACCGTTGGAAAGGGCAAGAAACTTTCGTTGTTTCCTGTGCTTACAAGAGGGGCACATAAAAAGAAATTGTCCACAGTGGTTAAAGATTAACCGGACAAATTCGGAGAAAAATGGCAATAATAACGGTTTCAGGATGAAACCTAATTTTGCCAGGCCTGTGGGGGAACAGGTTGATATGAATCTTAGACATTCATCAGGTCAAGCACCAAAATGCTTGGCGGTCATGAATGTCCCAGGGGGCGTGGAATCAAGAGATTCCATACCTAAGGATCAGGAACAGAGCGCAAGAGTGGCAGTATGTACCACACAAATACCTACTGGGAGTCTGGTGGATATCGATTGAAGATTAGGGGTCCCTGAAGAATTGGCACCAGTATGTCCAATCATACTGGATCCTTCAGGGAGACCCCATATAAAAGCCACAATAAAAGATAAAGAAACGGAAATCATGCTTGATACTGGGGCGAAAATTTCCATTACCAATATCAAACATTATCTACTCCCCAACAGCCCTCAGTGTGTGGTGATCGGATTTGATCACCAACAAGGGGGGGTGAAGGCCCACAGAATTGATGAGGTAATCGTTCAGATTACCAGGTGCACTACCCTCAGGATACCCATGTGGTATTACCCCGGTTCTGATAACATTATCGGAACCGATGTAATGACACAAAAAGGGTGGATCCTGGATCTGGCAAATTGCATTGTGTGGAAGGGTCCCAGACGAGCCAAGGTGTTTGTCATTCAATGCCAGTGTCTGGGACCACCTTTGCCAGCAGTAGATAACTCTACTGATGTGCTGGAACACAAGTGGCCTGAGGTCTCACACAATCCAGACCTTGAGCCTATTGTGTACAAGCACCCTGATCTGTGGGCCCAAAATAAGAATGACTGTGGCAGATTGATTGGCGTTTTGGTGGACATACAGGGTCCTGACCCTCCACCTCAACGCCAATATCGATTTCCACCAGAGGCCACCCATTCAATTATGGACACTGTCCTTGAATTGAAGACTAGGGGTGTGGTCATTGAGGGCAACTCGAAGTGCAACAATGCCCTCTGGCCAGTTAAGAAAAAAGACACAAACGCATGGAGGCTGACCATAGACCTCCGTGTCATTAACAAATACACCCCAATGTCAGCCCCAGTGGTGGCCCAAACTCCCGACATCATGGCCAGAATAAGTGGCGAAAGCCGCGTATTCTCGACCATCGATGTTGCCAACGGGTTCTTCTCCATCGAACTCACGGAGTCGTGTCGGTACAAATTTGCTTTTACGGTGGGGGACAAACAGTACATGTTTGCTGTACTGCCCCAGGGGTTCCATAGCAGCCCCACGTATTTACATCAGGCATTGGCGGCTGTGCTGAGTGTGTTCTCACGGCCGGAATGCCTCCTACAATACGTGGATGACCTGCTTTTGCATACAGAAACCATGGAGGAACACTTGGTTCTGTTGAAAGAGCTGCTGGGACTCCTGGCAAAGTCAGGACTCAAACTGAGTCCCCATAAGGCAAATTTGGCTAAAGCGGAGGTAACTTTCCTTGGGGTCCAAATTTCCTGTGGAACCAAAGGAATCATGACGTCCCATGTGGAAGCCATGGTAAAGTTACCCAGCCCTGGCACCCTTCAGGATTTGAGAAAATTCCTGGGGGTTGCCAACTTCATGAGGGAGTTCATAGAGGATTTTGCGGCCAAAGCGAAACCTCTCTACGAACTCCTTCGAGGAGAGGAACCCTCAATCAAAGGGTGGTCCGATGCGCAGGAGGAGGCCTTTTCAACCCTGAAAAGGGACCTCTCCTCGGCGCCTGTGTTGGCCACTCCACATTCAGATGGGGAAATGGCCATACAGGCGCATGCAGGGATGGAGTCTATCTCAGCGGTCCTTGTACAGAAAGTAGGTTACGAGACCAGACCGCTGGGCTATTTCTCCAGGCTGCTTTCGCCCGTCGAACGAGGGTTCGATGAATGCGCCAAGCAATTGGCAGCCATACACTATGCAGTTAAGACCACAGAGCATATTGTTGGCTTCCGGCCCCTCACTTTGCAGACTCCACATTCACCGCTGACCCTTTTGCTCCGTGATACTCTCCCTGGAGTCTGCCAACAGAGATTCGGGAGATGGATCATGGATCTCAGCGGCCGGAATCTGCAGGTGGACCACAAGGCCAAGTATGTTCTGTCCCAGTTGCTGAACCTGACTGGAACTGAACATGACTGTGGCCAACCGGTAATGGACGACTCTCCACAGATGTTCAGGACTGACAAGCATCCAGATGACAGAGTCATCTTTGTTGATGGCTCTCGGTTCTATCTGGATGGGGAATATGTCACAGGTTTTGCTGTGCTGGATGAGACCACTGGTACCCAGAGTCTTGTCCGGTTACCAGGTCACATGTCAGCACAGCGGGCAGAGCTGGAGGCTGTTAAAGAGGCTCTGCTTCTCTACCCTCCAGGGAAACGAGTTATATATAGTGACAGCGCATATGTAGTTCGCTCCCTCACATTGCACCTGGACGTTTGGAAGAGAAGAGGATTTGTGGACAGCCAAAACAAACCTCTGGCTCATGTGTCAGTCCTGAAGGAGCTGTGGGAGTGGGGTATGGCACACGTGGCGGAAGCAGCCATCATCAAAATCCCGGCGCATCAAAAAGGGGACGAACCTTTGACAGCAGGTAACAACCAGGCAGACGAACTGGCAAAACTAGCAGCAGTGTCTGGGACCTTTAGGGAACCAGGCACTGAGCCACTGCCCGCATACCGGATTGCAGCGCATACCCATCTGAGTGACAGCACGGTGTCATTCGAGGAGGAACAAGCTAAGGATCCTCTTCTAATGACACACATCCAAGTACCACAGCATCCCTGGTCCTTACAACAGGGGATCCTGTGTTACGACACCGGTACACAGTCGCTTCCTCTCCCGGTGGTTCCACAGCATCTGCAAGCAGAGCTGACGCGGTTGAACCACCAAATGTTTGAACATCTTGGCCGGAATAAGCTCTTGCCTCTCCTGAGAGACAAATTGTACTGGCCTGGAATGTCCAACACAGTAGAGGACGTTACTCAACAGTGCCTGGTGTGTGCTCAGGTTAACCCAAGGGCGTCTGCCCTGAAGCCGGTGTTACAGCGGGTTCCTCCTGCTGATGATCCATGGTCCGCTATCCAAATTGATTTCATCGGACCTTTGCCAACTGGGAGTCGTAACTGTCGTTACGCCCTGGTGGTAGTGGATGTCTTCTCGAAGTGGGTAGAAGCCATCCCTACGGTCAATGATTCGGCCTCCACCACTGCCCGTGTTCTCTGGGAACAAGTTCTGTCATGATGGGGGATCCCCAGATTGATAGAATCCGACAGAGGGACTCATTTCACGGGTAAGGTCATGAAAGCGCTTTGTGGTCTCCTAGACATAAAGCAAAGGTTTCATGTCCCTTACCACCCTCAGTCAGCGGGCATCGTGGAGCGGATGAACCGGACCATCAAAACCCGGCTTTCCAAGGCACTGCTGGAGAAAGGTTCCTCTTGGGTAATCTCCCTTCCAGCTGTGCTAATGGGTATCCGAGCCACAGAGGCCTCTAGTACCGGTATCTCCCCATTTGAACTCATGACCGGACGTAAGATGCCCCTATTTCTACCAAACGAACCCCAAGTGTCGGAGCCCACGAAGAATGCCATTGCCAGAGACTTGTTTCTTCAACAGGTTCAGCAGAACCTGAAGGAGTTACTGCCTCATGCAGCTATACGGTTACACAAACCATATCTACAGGGGGAAACGCCTATGCCCTCTGTAGGAGAAATGGTAATGGTGAAAGTCTTTCGTCGGGTCGGCCCATGGGACGCAAACTGGGAGGGACCGTACAAGGTCCTTGAAGTGATGGGGGACACCATGCTGAAGGTACAAAGGCCTATCACAAGCAAGAAGAAATCCCGTAGACGCCAGGAAGTTTTTTGGATTCACATCGACCAGGCCAAAGCCACCCGAGCCTCCCCAACTCAATAACGCATACCGTTCCGAGTTGGGTGAGGGGGGGGGGGGAAGGGCTTGGTGGGTCGAGTGTGAATCCAATCCACTTAACACATTCCATCTCATTGCAGAACACAAGAGGGAGACACTCCATGGGACCACACTGCCAGGGAAGAGCTAGGCATCCTCTGAATGAGATACGTATCCAGCTTGTGACACTAGTGGTAAGCATGTTGATGGCAGGCTCAGCCTCTTCAGGGGAGGACCTGGGGACTAATATTGGTATGGCCAGCATATCACTTGATGGACCCGGCCTTTTAATGGTGGAATGTTTGGATGGCAAAATCCTGGAACCATACAAGAACGTTACCTTTACACCAGGTCAATGGTATCTGTATGGTTTCCAGAGAGAGGGTTTTGCCAATGGTGTAATTCAGCATTATACCCCGGTGGAGAATGTGTCTGCCATACAACATGACTTGCACGCCCTCTGTCTCAAGGAATACAGGCATTTTCAGGACTTGGACCCTGTACCTATCAAATCCTTAAGATGGGTGTCTAGGAATCCACACTTACACCCTTACCAGCAAGTGAGAGCCAACACTACCACAGTGTTGTGTACTAAGGAGGGTTTGCTGAGTCCTGAAGATGTCACTGGGGCAGAGTACAGCGGTTGGTATATCCTGAAAGCTACCTTCCTAGGGAAGGATAGCAGAGACGGGTTGAGGGTTAGGACATATTTCGATAGGCCCATTCCGATAAAAGGCACCCTGAAGGCTTATTGTATGTTAAGGGATTCCCAGATGATTATCACCAGGGAATCCAGTTATGTACAGGGACATGTATCCACAGATTACTTGCGAACCAGCATAATGATGTTAAAGTTAAACTGCAGTGACTCTGATCAGGCCATTTGGAATGATCAGAGTGGTCCGGTAAAACTGGAGGGTTTGTATCGAGCCACAGTTTTAAAGGTATGGACCGATGCCAAGGACCCAAGGTATGCGCAGTTAAAGGGGTCTCCATCCATACGGTCTTTCATGATCACGATCATGAGAGACAACTGCGTTCCTGAGGTGACGGGATACTATTTCGTCACCTATGCCCACTGGGAACAGGATACCCAGATGGTGATGTTGGACACTAATCCCTGGAGGTGGGATTTAGTGTGCAATGGGGTGGACACTAGAGTTGAGCGAACACCTAGATGTTCGGGTTCGAGAAGTTCGGCCGAACTTCCCGGAAATGTTCGGGTTCGGGATCCGAACCCGATTCGAACTTCGTCCCGAACCCGAACCCCATTGAAGTCAATGGGGACCCGAACTTTTGGGCACTAAAAAGGCTGTAAAACAGCCCAGGAAAGAGCTAGAGGGCTGCAAAAGGCAGCAACATGTAGGTAAATCCCCTGCAAACAAATGTGGATAGGGAAATGAATTAAAATAAAAATTAAAAAAATAAAAATGAACCAATATCAATTGGACAGAGGTCCCATAGCAGAGAATCTGGCTTCACGTCAGCAGAGAATCAGTCTCTTCATGCCATAGCAAAGAATCTGGCTTCATGTCAGCAGAGAATCAGTCTCTTCATGCCATAGCAGAGAATCTGGCTTCATGTCAGCGCAGAATCAGTCTTCATGTCATAGCAGAGAATCAGGCTTCACGTCACCCACCACTGGAACAGGCCACTGTCACACATTTAGGCCCCGGCACCCAGACAGAGGAGAGCGGTCCCGTAACAGAGAATCTGGCCTTATGTCAGCGCAGAATCTGTATTCATGTCATAGCAGAGAATCAGGCTTCACGTCACCCACCACTGGAACAGGCCACTGTCACACATTTAGGCCCCGGCACCCAGACAGAGGAGAGAGGTCCCGTAACAGAGAATCTGGCCTTATGTCAGCGCAGAATCTGTCTTCATGTCATAGCAGAGAATCAGGCTTCACGTCACCCACCACTGGAACAGGCCACTGTCACACATTTAGGCCCCAGCACCCAGACAGAGGAGAGGTTCATTCAACTTTGGGTTGCCCCGCAATATAATGGTAAAATGAAATTAAAAATAGTATTGAATGAGGAAGTGCCCTGGAGTAGAATAATATATTGTTAAGGGGAGGTAGTTAATATCTAATCTGCACAAGGGATGGACAGGTCCTGTGGGATCCATGCCTGGTTCATTTTTATGAACGTCAGCTTGTCCACATTGGCTGTAGACAGGCGGCTGCGTTTGTCTGTAATGACGCCCCCTGCCGTGCTGAATACACGTTCAGACAAAACGCTGGCCGCCAGGCAGGCCAGCACCTCCAAGGCATAAAAGGGTAGCTCTGGCCACGTGGACAATTTGGAGACCCAGAAGTTGAATGGGGCCGAACCATCAGTCAGTACGTGGAGGGGAGTGAACAGGTACTGTTCCACCATGTTAGTGAAATGTTGCCACCTGCTAACACGTTCCGTATCAGGTGGTGGTGCAGTTAGCTGTGGCGTGGTGACAAAACTTTTCCACATCTCTGCCATGCTAACCCTGCCCTCAGAGGAGCTGGCCGTGACACAGCTGCGTTGGCGACCTCTTGCTCCTCCTCTGCCTTCGCCTTGGGCTTCCACTGGTTCCCCTGTGACATTTGGGAATGCTCTCAGTAGCGCGTCTACCAACGTGCGCTTGTAGTCGCGCATCTTCCTATCACGCTCCAGTGTGGGAAGTAAGGTGGGCACATTGTCTTTGTACCGGGGATCCAGCAGGGTGGCAACCCAGTAGTCCGCACACGTTAAAATGTGGGCAACTCTGCTGTCATTGCGCAGGCACTGCAGCATGTAGTCGCTCATGTGTGCCAGGCTGCCCAGAGGTAAGGACAAGCTGTCCTCTGTGGGAGGCGTATCGTCATCGTCCTGTGTTTCCCCCCAGCCACGCACCAGTGATGGGCCCGAGCTGCTTTGGGTGCCACCCCGCTGTGAACATGCTTCATCCTCATCCTCCTCCACCTCCTCCTCATCCTCGTCCTCCTCGTCCTCCAGTAGTGGGCCCTGTCTGGCCACATTTGTACCTGGCCTCTGGTGTTGGAAAAAACCTCCCTCTGAGTCACTTCGAAGAGACTGGCCTGAAAGTGCTAAAAATGACCCCTCCTCCTCCTCTTCCTCCTGGGCCACCTCCTCTTCCATCATCGCCCTAAGTGTTTTCTCAAGGAGACATAGAAGTGGTATTGTAACGCTGATAACGGCGTCATCGCCACTGGCTATGTTGGTGGAGTACACGAAACAGCGCAACAGGGCACACAGGTCTCGCATAGAGGCCCAGTCATTGGTGGTGAAGTGTGTCTGATCCACAGTGCGAGTGACCCGTGCGTGCTGCAGCTGAAACTCCACTATGGCCTGCTGCTGCTCGCACAGTCTGTCCAGCATATGCAAGGTGGAGTTCCACCTGGTGGGTACGTCGCATATGAGGCGGTGAGCGGGAAGGCCGAAGTTACGCTGTAGCACAGACAGGCGAGCAGCGGCAGGGTGTGAACGCCGGAAGCGCGAACAGACGTCCCGCACTTTATGCAGCAGCTCTGACATGTCGGGGTAGTTGCGAATGAACTTCTGCACCACCAAATTCAGCACATGCGCCAGGCAAGGGATGTGCGTCAAACCGGCTAGTCCCAGAGCTGCAACGAGATTTCGCCCACTATCGCACACCACCAGGCCGGGCTTGAGGCTCACCGGCAGCAACCACTCATCGGTCTGTTGTTCTATAACCCGCCACAACTCCTGTGCGGTGTGGGGCCTGTCCCCCAAACATATGAGTTTCAGAATGGCCTGCTGACGTTTACCCCGTGCTGTGCTGAAGTTGGTGGTGAAGGTGTGTGGCTGACTGGATGAGCAGGTGGAAGAAGAGGAGGAGGAAGCTGAGTAGGAGGAGGAGGAGACAGGAGGCAAAGAATGTTGCCCTGCGATCCTTGGCGGCGGAAGGACGTGCGCCAAACAGCTCTCCGCCTGGGGCCCAGCCGCTACTACATTTACCCAGTGTGCAGTTAGGGAGATATAGCGTCCCTGGCCGTGCTTACTGGTCCACGTATCTGTGGTTAGGTGGACCTTGCCACAGATGGCGTTGCGCAGTGCACACTTGATTTTATCGGACACTTGTTTGTGCAGGGAAGGCACGGCTCTCTTGGAGAAGTAGTGGCGGCTGGGAACAACATACTGTGGGACAGCAAGTGACATGAGCTGTTTGAAGCTGTGTGTGTCCACCAGCCTAAATGACAGCATTTTATAGGCCAGTAGTTTAGAAATGCTGGCATTGAGGGCCAGGGATCGAGGGTGGCTAGGTGGGAATTTACGCTTTCTCTCAAATTTTTGTGAGATGGAGAGCTGAACGCTGCCGTGTGACATGGTTGAGATGCTTGGTGACGCAGGTGGTGGTGTTGGTGGTACATCCCATGTTTGCTGGGCGGCAGGTGCCAACGTTCCTCCAGAGGCAGTGGAAGAGGCCGAGGCGGCGGCAGCAGCAGCAGAAGAGGCCGAGGCGGCAGCAGCAGAAGAGGCAGCAGGGGGAGCCTGAGTGACTTCCTTGTTTTTAAGGTGTTTACTCCACTGCAGTTCATGCTTTGCATGAAGGTGCCTGGTCATGCAGGTTGTGCTAAGGTTCAGAACGTTAATGCCTCGCTTCAGGCTCTGATGGCACAGCGTGCAAACCACTCGGGTCTTGTCGTCAGCACATTGTTTGAAGAAGTGCCATGCCAGGGAACTCCTTGAAGCTGCCTTTGGGGTGCTCGGTCCCAGATGGCGGCGGTCAGTAGCAGGCGGAGTCTCTTGGCGGCGGGTGTTCTGATTTTGCCCACTGCTCCCTCTTTTGCTACGCTGTTGGCTCGGTCTCACCACTGCCTCTTCCTCTGAACTCTGAAAGTCAGTGGCACGACCTTCATTCCATGTGGGGTCTAGGACCTCATCGTCCCCTGCATCGTCTTCCACCCAGTCTTGACCCCTGACCTCCTGTTCAGTCTGCACACTGCAGAAAGACGCAGCAGTTGGCACCTGTGTTTTGTCATCATCAGAGACGTGCTGAGGTGGTATGCCTATGTCCTCATCATCAGGAAACATAAGTGGTTGTGCATTAGTGCATTCTATCTCTTCCACCCCTGGTGAAGAGCTAGGTGGATGCCCTTGGAAAACCCTGGCAGCAGAGTCTTCAAACAGCATAAGAGACTGCTGCATAACTTGAGGCTCAGACAGTTTCCCTGATATGCATGGGGGTGATGTGACAGACTGATGGGCTTGGTTTTCATGCGCCATCTGTGCGCTTTCTGCAGAAGACTGGGTGGGAGATAATGTGAACGTGCTGGATGCACTGTCGGCCACCCAATTGACTAATGCCTGTACCTGCTCAGGCCTTACCATCCTTAGAACGGCATTGGGCCCCACCAAATATCCCTGTAAATTCTGGCGGCTACTGGGACCTGAGGTAGTTGGTACACTAGGACGTGTGGCTGTGGCAGAACGGCCACGTCCTCTCCCAGCACCAGAGGGTCCACTAACACCACCACGACCATGTCCACGTCCGCGTCCCTTATTAGATGTTTTCCTCATTGTTCCCGTTCACCACAATTTTGAGAATGGCAAATTTGGGAATAGTTTTTCAACCCAGAACAAAAAGTGTGCTTTTACGGTCACTACAAATAACTTGACCAGCTAAAACAGTACAGATTTGGTTGAATAGAGATGTGAGGCCTGTTTTTTTTTTGCGCTGTGTGACAGGTATAGGTTTGATCACAGAATCAGACTTCTATCTGCACGCTAGCGTGTGTCTCAGGTTTTTCTGAATGACACTATCAGTACCTTCAATGTAAGATATTCTTTTTGGGATAGATTTCAAGTAGGCCTCAAATACCAGAAACTAGTTATTTTGAGAATGGCAAATTTGGGAATGGTTTTTCAACCCAGAACAAAAAGTGTGCTTTTACGGTCACTACAAATAACTTGACCAGCTAAAACAGTACAGATTTGGTTGAATAGAAATGTCAGGTCTATTTTTTAGGCGCTGGGTGACAGGCTCAACTTGCCCCTGATGTAATATATGGCCAAAAAATAACCACACTGTTGATGGTTAAATGCACTTGGGTGACACAGGCTCAGCCTGCACCAGATGTAGTATATGGCCAAAAAATAATCAGACTGTTGATGGTTAAATGCACTTCGGTGACACAGGCTCAGCCTGCAGCTGATGTAGGATATAGCACAAAATAACCACACTATCGATGGTTAAATACACTTGGTGATAGCTTGTGCTGGCGCACCACAAGTCACAAAATGGCCGCCGATCACCCCAGAAAAAAAGTGATCTAAAAACGCTCTGGGCAGCCTCAAAAAAGTGAGCAAGTCAATAATAGCACTTCAATGATCCACAGCTGCAGATCGATCACAGAATGAAGTCTTTTGGAGGAGTTAATCTGCCTAATCTCGCCCTAACGTCGCAGCTGCAACCTCTCCCTACACTGATCATAGCAGAGTGACGTGCGGCGCTACGTGACTCCAGCTTAAATAGAGGCTGGGTCACATGCTGCACTGGCCAATCACAGCCATGCCAATAGTAGGCATGGCTGTGATGGCCTCTTGGGCCAAGTAGTATGACGCTTGTTGATTGGCTGCTTTGCAGCCTTTCAAAAAGCGCCAAGAAAGCGCCGAATACCGAACCCGAACACGGACTTTTACGAAAATGTTCGCTCATCCCTAGTGGACACCCCTACAGTGGATGTATGGATGGATGGTACCCCTATGACTGAGGAATACCGGGGTAGGTATGTGTCTTCCGATTGGACAGACCCCAGGGGCAGGGACATTAACTTTGACATCAATATAGATGGTTCATTCAAGTGGCCTTTTTGCGAGGCAGCCGACGAAGGGTGCTGGACCTTTACTCAATGGGTCTATCTGTCTCAAACCAAACCCGTAGGGAAACTAGTGTTACAGGCTGGAGAAGACGAACAATGGTATCCATTCAAAGGACGGGTCTGTGTTACTATAGTAAGGGTCCCCTACGAAACAGAAGGTCTCCAACCAGTAAGACCACATTCGGACTCTTGCACCACCCCTATCCATCAATTGGCAGACCCTGTAGCTCCTCAACTGTCATCCCCCTGGAAGATCATCACGGATGCAAAATTCATCCCGTTTACCTGGAGAATTTCCGTAGATGACTTCCGAGTTGATCACTGGGATCACAGGTGTGAGGAGTTCGTTAGGAACCAAATTGACATGGTAAGAGGTTGGATAGAGGCGGGGCAAGAGGTCAGGAAAGACTACTCTCGACTCAGGAAGAACAGGGGGAGGAGAGACCTGGTGGCTATGGGACTTGGCGGAGGTGCTTTGGGAGTGGGTGCCCTGAACACTATGGACATGGAAGTCCTGAGAAGTAAGCTTGGGGAGGTTGCGCGACACGCCGTGGAAGGATTCAAGACCCAGATTGATGTAGACCACGTCTTAGAGGGTTTACAACACTCGCATATTGATGCCACTACCTCTCTATCTTCTGCTATACGTGAGAAGTTTAGGAGGTTAGTTGTGGGTCTTTTGGAGGAGCAGGATCGGGCTCAGCTTGCTCTGGCGTGTACGCAGGTCCAAAGTGAACTCTCGGACAACCTTAAACATATTGTCACGGCACTTCACAACGGCCACTTCCCATTCAACCTCCGTCAGCGAATAAGTCCACTGATTTCTCCTTTTGCCATTAATCACACCAACTGGTGGGTGGTTCAGTGGCATGGATGTCTAAATTTAACCTGCACTGCTTCGTCCCTGGCACCTGTATCCGGTCGCATCAGACAAGGATACAGTGTCATCAATCTAGGAACGGTAATTAACAACCAGACGGTGCTCGGGCGTTCTAACCTATGAGGTGGGCCATCCCTCTTTGTTTGATACAGAGGGATGTCGGATAAGGGAGAATGCCATCCTCTGTCAGGGTAGTCGGGAGCAGATGCTCAGACACCAGTGTTGGAACACCGAGGGGTCCTGTGAGATGAAGGCCAACCCAATGCCCTCATCCTCTTTGAAATATTTGGGGCAGGGGTATTGGTGTTGGTACCAAGGGAGTGATCCATCGTATGCAATTTTTGGGCTTAACTGTACCGAACGAGGAACACTCCGCCCCGGAGCGTACTGCACCCTTAGTCCCGTTTTAGGTTTGAACGTCGCAGAGCAGCAGGGAAGAACCCCGATTACCCCAGAGAAAAGACTTGACATCCACCCCGATGTTCCTGTAAGACTTCAGAAGATTCCTCTTGGCTTCGGCAAAGAACTTAGACATCTCCTGATGGATTTCAGCCAAGAGGAAGAGATCATACAACGTCTTCGGGAGACGGAGAAGCAAGCCACCATTCAACTCACCCATGACCGAACAAAGATTATCGCGGTTGCCACAGCATTGGACAAGGACTCAAAGGTTTCGTGGTGGGAGAGTCTTTTCGGATACAGTCCTAAGGCAACGTCATTTTTCAATTTATTGATTCACCCGGTGATAGTGCTTCTGGTTCTGGTTGGACTCATGTACCTTGGACTATGGTGGATGTATCGGAGAGTCAAGAGACTAACGGACCAACTAAACCAGAACCAGACGGCACTTCACGAAAACAACCGCCGAAGGCTCAGTACTTGACTTCACAAAAAGTCCTGAGGCCTAATCGCCCAAAGGACAGGTCAATTGGACTGAACTCTTGGGTTTAGGGGGGGTTGGGGGTTATTGTGTAAATAGGTGGTGTGAATGGGGATAAGATTAGGGCACGATAGGGACAGGCCCACTCTGGTTGCCATTTGCCACTTTGACCCCTGAACGGTAAGGATCATAAGGGAATAACCTGGATGTGTAGTGTAACGGAGGTATTCCCGTTGTTAGAATTTAGGTACCGTGACATCACCTCTATTGAAAGAAAAAAATATATATATCTGACCTGCCTTGTAAAGACCGATTCAGCTGTCCATGGGAGAACCGCACCCATCCTTCGATCAAGATGGAACAAGACATGCTTAAGGAGAGTTGGCGCAGAATAGAGACAGACTGTAAGGGTGGACCCACTCCAGATTCCTTGGGCATGGACGACACCTGAAGATCGACAACAATGCCGAGAGACAGCGAGGGTGTGGTCATTCTAAACTTATCAGGAGTGAACGACACCGGAAGAGTGAGAGAAAGACAAGTCAAAGACTGCGAGGGTCAAGCCACTCCGGAAGTCCAGAAAGAAATGACAGTAGGAGGGGCTGACACCGTAACAATCAAGGCAGAAGAGAGTTCCTGGGAAACAAAGACGACGGTGTATCCTGTGGATGGAGGAGTCGGTTACGGTGAAGGGCAGGTCGGAGGAAGTCGTTGGGTTAGATGATGTCTAGGTACCTAAGAGACAGGGTGCACTCCGGTTTTCCTGGACCATCACCGAGGATGGGGTTGAGGGGGGCAAAGATGCCTCCACCCTTCCCCTAAGATATTGTCGTATCACTGACAACAGGGGGATTGTTGAGGAAGGGTGGCAGGTATACATAAATATATATGCATGCCTACTGGGGCATGTATATATATATATATATATATATATATATATGTATCATATATGCCCCCTGTATCATATAATGCCCCCTGTATTATATTATGCCCCCTTATCATATATAGCCCTATACCATATAAATCCCCCCCCCCCCTACATGGACACAGATGCATCAATGTAAAATGTGCCCCAAGCATTTACATTGATGTAATCTGGGTGAAGGCGCCAGGGTGACCGGACAAGGTCCGGTCATTCTGGTGAACTCAAAGGATTCAAATTCAATAGAATTTGAATCCTTTTGTTCTAATTATCTGCAGCCCTGCTGGAGATAATTAAGCATAATAGAGCGAGAGGAGATACCTCCGCTCCCTCTATTATGTGCATTCTGGCATCGCAATTACCATTGCGATGTCCGGAATGCTGAGAGCTACAGGCGGGAGATCAAAGGATCTCCCGCCTGTCAGCAAGTGCACACGGCCCTGCGGCGCGCGGGCAGGCGCGGTGACGTCATCTCACCGTGCCGGCCCACGTGTCCTTCACTGTGGTGCGCGCTCGCGCGCCGCTGTGTGGGCGGTACGGCAGTGCGGGCGGCCGGACATATAAGTCCGGCAGGCCCTGCATTGGGGAGAAGAGAGCCGGCCGCCCACCCTGACGGAAGGAGACCCCCTGGACTAACGAGCAACCCCTAGACGAACGAGCATTATACCCTAAGTATCTTGATCCCCTGCTCTATATACCCCCCTGCACTATATACCCCCCTGCTATCCCCTGCTATATACCGCCCTGCTACTCCCCTGATATACACACCCCTGGTAACCCTACACACCCCTGGTAACCCTACACACCCCTGGTAACCCTACACACCCCTGGTAACCCTCTGTATCCCTACCCATTTACCCCTATTACCCCTGATAATCCTACACCCCTGGTAACCCTTTACACCCCTTGTTCCCCTGATCCCTGATTTACCCTAATCACCTCCCGCGGTATATTTGTGCTTTGTGGTCGGCTTACACCCTTGTAAGACCACCGTCAACCTTCGTCTACCCCATAGGGATAGTATATAGTACTAGGTGGGTGGGCTGTTAATATTGAATGTGTGTATCGTATAGTTAGTTGATGGGTGGAATTGGGAACGTGTAGTGTAGTTTAGGATTGTATATTTGTAGTGCTGTGTATTGTTAGTGTATTGCGTGCTTAGTGTATTAGGTTGTAATAAATACTGTGTTACTTGTAACTATCTGTGTAACGTGTAGTTATTGGCGATAGTTAGTAAGGCGCATGCAGCTAGCGTAGTGATTAGTGTAAAGTATAGCAAAGGTATTGTTATTATATAAAGGCATAAATAGGCGGAGTCATCAATAGACGGTTCCTCCCATTTATGAATATTAATTATCGATATTTGCATAAATATTGGTGATTAATATTCTCCCTTTACAATGTCTAAAAGGGTTCTAAGGAGAGAGGGTTTATTTTTTTTATTCTGGAATATACCAATGGTTATTGTCTATTATATACAGTAGAAATTTGTCAGCCAAATGTCATCAATCACTGTTTGCATATTTGTATGTTGTTAAAAATAAAGGTTTAGGAGCGGTCATAAAACACCATGGACATGTACATTTTTATGAAGTGTGCTTTAGGGTACTTTCACACTAGTGTTTTTCTTTTCCGGCATAGAGTTCCGTCCTAGGGGCTCAATACCGGAAAGAACTGATCAGGTATATCCCCATGCATTCTGAATGGAGAGATCAATCCGTTCAGGATGCATCAGGATGTCTTCAGTTCAGTCATTTTGACTGATCAGGCAAAAGATAAAACCGTAGCATGCTACGGTTTAGGGCTCTTTCACACTTGCGTTGTCCGGATCCGGCGTGCACTCCACTTGCCGGAATTACACTCCGGATCCGGAAAAACGCAAGTGTACTGAAAGCATTTGAAGACAGAACTGTCTTCAAAATGCTTTCAGTGTTACTATGGCAGCCAGGACGCTATTAAGGTCCTGGTTGCCATAGTAGGAGCGGGGAGCGGGGGAGCGGTATACTTACAGTCCGTGCGGCTCCCGGGACGCTCCAGAGTGACGTCAGAGCGCCCCATGCGCATGGATGACGTGTCCAATGCGATCACATGATCCATGCGCTTGGGGCGCCCTGACGTCACTCTGGAGCGCCCCGGGAGCCGCACGGACGGTAAGTATGCTGCTCCCCGCTACACTTTACCATAGCTGCCAGGACTTTAGCGTCCCGGCAGCCATGGTAACCATTCAGAAAAAGCTAAATGTCGGCTCCGGCAATGCGCCGAAACGACGTTTAGCTTAAGGCCGGATCCGGATCAATGCCTTTCAATGGGCATTAATTCCGGATCCGGCCTTGCGGCAAGTGTTCCGGATTTTTGGCCGGAGCAAAAAGCGCAGCATGCTGCGGTATTTTCTCCAGCCAAAAAACGTTACGTTCCGGAACTGAAGACATCCTGATGCATCCTGAACGGATTTCTCTCCATTCAGAATGCATTGGGATAATCCTGATCAGGATTCTTCCGACTTAGAGCCCCGACGACGGAACTCTATGCCGGAAGAAAAGAACGCAGGTGTGAAAGAGCCCTTAATCTCCGGCGGAAAAAAACTGAAGACTTGCCGGAATGCCGGATCCGGGAATGTATTAGTGCCAGATCCGTCCTTCCGGCCTGCGCATGTGCAGACCGGTAAAAATGTGAAAAAAAATACAAAACGGATCCGTCTGTCCGCATGACAAGCGGAGAGACGGATCCGTTCTTGAAATGCATTTGTCAGACGGATCAGTCTCACAAATGCTTTCAGTCACATCCATCCGACGACGGAACTGCCCGCCGGATCACACTGCGCAAGTGTGAAAGCAGCCTTAGACCATTCAAAATCTGGCCAATGTACTGATAGATTGACAACTTTAGATAAATGGTTTCCTTACATGTTGCAATATGAAAAGTCAAAATCAGTTAATAAGTACAGTGTGCAATAGTCTTATCGCCTCCCCCCCAAAAAAAAAAATTAAAAATAAGAAAGTATTTTCTCCTTGTAAAAAATGGTTTCTGATCCTGTATGGGTAAATTCACATCTGCATCGAAGCTCAGTTCAGGGTCTCATTGCAGATTCCACCAAGAAAGGGCAAAAAAAAAAGGACTTTTATTCTGCTAAAAAGCGAACTTCCAATTGTAAACCAAACTGACCCCATTATAGACTAGCGCTGGTATGATCAAGCCTTTATGAGTCTTCTGTCTGGTGTATACAGCTTCATTGTAGACCTATGTGTTTCCATAGCAAACTACATATAAGGGCTCATTTAGATGGCCGTATGCTGTCCGCAAAAATACTGAATGCTATCCGTTTTTTTGCAGATCCGCAAAAAAACAAACAGAGAGCATTCAGTATTTTTGCGGACCCATAGACTTCAATGGGGTGATGTCCTGATTTTCACGGACAAGTATAGGACATGTTTCATTTGTTTTGCGGAACCGTGGAATAGAAAAGGGCCCCATAGAAATGAATGGGTCAGTATCTAATCTGCAAAAACACGGATCCGCATTTTTGCGGATCGCATACGGCCGTCTGAATGAGCCCTAAGTTGTATGGTGTGATGCCATCACGTGTCATTTCTCCTATCTAATCATTGCTTCTTGTTAACCTACATTAGGAGACAAGGAGCACTGGAGCAGCTTCAATACAAAGCTACATACAGGTTTTTTTTTGTAGTCTGAAACCCTAAAGGCACATAGGTTTGCAAAGTAGTTGCATACAGCAAACTGTAGGAATTTTTTTTATCAATACTACTTGGAAAGTTGTCTCAATTTTAGTTCAGCTGCCTTGAATGTGTCAAACTGCAGCAGAAATCCTTTTGGTAAGCAATGCAGCGCTCACAGACCTTGACTTTGATGGTAAGGAGGACAGTCTCTTGGGTTTCCCTGGAACTAGCTGGGATGGGGGTTGGTAAGAATTAATTTGAACATGAACAAAAAAGCCTCTGGCATGCGACCTTGTGTCGACTTTTGTGTTGAACACAGTAGGGCAAAGGCCATTGTAGCCATCTGCTCCACCCTGACTGAGCCTATCTTAGTCCCTTTTGTAGTAACATAAGCCCCATTAATGTGCCTTGACTGAAGTGGAATACAAACACATAAGGGTATGGCCACAGTCCGGTTTCTGCATATTTTTTTGGAAGCAAAAATCTGGAGTGGATCATAAAAGGGGAGATCCCTTTTAGGACAGAAACAGATTCTTTGTTTAAATGAACTCCTAGTTTTGGCTTTAAAAACTGCATGTATAAACCTGACCATGTAGTCGCACCCTAAGGTCTCTTTCACACCAGCATGAGTGATTGGCTCCGGATGCATTCAGGGTGCGTTCATTTTGCAAGCAAGTTCAGTCAGTTTAAAAGGTTTACTAACAACATCTCTTAGCAACCATCAGTGAAAAACGCATTGCATCCGCACTTGCTTGCGGATGCAATGCGTTTTTCACTGAAGCCCCATTCACTTCTTTGGGGCCAGGACTGCGTGAAAAAGGCAGAATATAGAACATGCTGTGTTTTTCACGCAACGCAGAACTGATGCGTGAAAAAAAAACGCTCATGTACACAGCCCCATTGAAATGAACGGGTCCGGATTCAGTGCGGGTGCTATGCGTTCACGTCACGCATTGCACCCGCGTGGAAAACTTGCTCGTGTGAAAGGGGCCTCAGTTCTGCGTTGCGTGAAAAGCGCAGCATGCTCTATATTCTGTGTTTTTCACGCAGCCCTGGCCCCATAGAAGTAAATGGGGCTTCAGTGAAAAATGCATTGCATCTGCAAGCAAGTGCTAGGAGATGTTTGTAAGGCTGAGTTCACACGGGCGAGTATTCCGCGCGGATGCCATGCGTGAGTTGAACGCATTGCACCTGCACTGAATACCGACCCATTCATTTCTATGGGGCTGTTCACATGAGCAGTGATTTTCACGCATCACTTGTGCGTTGCGTAAAAATTGCAGCATGTTCTATATTCTGCATTTTTTCACACAACGCAGGCCCCATAGAAGTGAATGGGGTTGCGTGAAAATCTCAAGCATCCACAAGCAAGTGCGGATGCGGTGCGATTTTCACGCACGGTTGCTAGGAGACGATCGGGATGGAGATCCGATCATTATTATTTTCCCTTATAACATGGTTATAAGGGAAAATAATAGCATTCTGAATACAGAATGGATAGTAAAATAGCGCTGGAGGGGTTAAAAAAAAAAATAAAAAAATTTAACTCTCCTTAATCCACTTGATCGCGGAGCCGGCATCTCCTTCTGTCTTCATCTTAGCTGTGTGCAGCAACAGGACCTGTGGTGACGTCACTCCGGTCATCACATGATCCATCACATGATCCATCACATGATCTTTTACCATGGTGATGGATCATGTGATGACCGGAGTGACGTCACCACAGGTCCTGTTGCTCCACACAGCTAAGATGAAGACAGAAGGAGATGCCGGCTCCACGATCAAGTGGACTAAGGTGAGTTAAATTATTTATTTATTTTTTTTAACCCCTCCAGCGCTATTTTACTATGCATTCTATATTCAGAATGCTATTATTTTCCCTTATAACCATGTTATAAGGGAAAATAATGCAATCTACAGAACACCGATCCCAAGCCCGAACTTCTGTGAAGAAGTTCGGGTTTGGGTACCAAACATGCGCGATTTTTCTCACGCGAGTGCAAAACGCATTACAATGTTTTGCACTCGTGCGGAAAAATCATGCGTGTTCCCGCAACGCACCCGCACATTTTCCGAAAACGCCCGTGTGAACTAAGCCTAAACCTTCAGTTTTTTATCACGTGCGTGAAAAACGCATCAAAATGCATTGCAACCGCGCAGAAAAAACTGAACGCAATCGCAGACAAAACTGACTGAACTGGTAAAATGGTGCGAGTTTCACTGAATGCACCCTGAACGCATCCAGAGCCAATCCGTCACACTCGTGTAAATGAGGCCTTAGGCCCCCTTCACACGGGCATCGCGGGTGGGAGCCGGATGCGATGCAGGTGCGTTCAGGGAAAATCGTGCGAGTAGGTACACAATTTCAGTCAGTTTTGACTGCGATTGCGTTGAGTTGTTCAGTTTTTTCCGCGTGAGTGCAATGCGTTTTGCACGCGCATGAGAAAAAACTAAATGTGGTACCCAGACCCAAACCCGGACTTCTTTACTGAAGTTCGGGTTTGGGTTAGGTGTTCTGTAGATTTTATTATTTTCCATTATAACATGGTTATAATGGAAAATAATAGCATTCTTAATACAGAATGCCAAGTATGATGGCAATTGAGGGTTAAAACATAATAAAAACATAACTCACCTCATCCACTTGATCGCGCAGCCCCATAGAAATGAATGGGTCAGGATTTACTGCGAGTGCAATGCGTTCACCTCACGCATTGCACCAGCGCAGAATACTCGCCCGAGTGAAAGGATCCTTAGAGTGGCAGATTGTCTGCCAGATCATCGCTAACGAGCGTTTGTCGTTAGAGATGATCTGGCAGTGTAATACGGTTTTCGATTACCCGATGTACGAGAAAAAAAAAAAAATCTTTGTTGCCAGTTAAAACCAGATAGCAACACATATCCTTTTTTTTAATCTGTGAAAAGTTATTTTTTTTGTTTCCTGGACATTACGGATGAGCGAAACATCCGAAGTCAATTTGCATAAAACTTTGTTCCAATAATGTACGGAGCAGGAACCAAATCAGAGTTCGGAAAATGTTTTTTTACAGTACAAATTCATTTAAGAAGTTATTAGACAAAGTCTCACGCAATAACTTCGGCTCATTGGAGCTAATACATTCTAATACTGTACGGAGCTCCTGTTTCATCCAAAGTCGATTTGCTCATCCCTACTGGACATGATTATGGGGGAGGCCATTTTGCCTGACCTGTTCTTAACAACATTTACACAGCATTAAAAAAAAGTTGCTTTACGGCAGCCATAGACAAAATGGTCAGGAGGGGACCCTATTGATTTCCATGAGAGAGTTTTCTAGGCATTCTCTGTGATATGTGCAGAGGTCATTGTACAAGGAAAGAATAAACAGGTAAGCTTTCACCATCACTTATTGTCAATACATATGGAAGCACTCATTGCTGGGGCGCTGGGGAGTTGCGGTCCTGTCACTCACTCACTGCTCAGCTTCCCACACCTTCTCTTCTTCAGGCCGGAGCACTGAATGGTTAAGCAGGGAGCCTTCTGCTCCCTGCTCCACTAATCAGCCTGCAGACACAGATCGCGCTGCCGGCCTGTGTCTGCTATTAGGGGAACAGAGGGCAATACTACTGTGAAGGGGACTGAGAGGGCATTATTACTGTAAAGTGGGCACAGAGGGCATTACTACTATGAAGAGCACAGAGGGCATTACTACTATGAAGAGAGCACAGAGGGAATTACTACTATGAAGAGAGCACAGAGGGCATTACTACTATGAAGAGGGCACAATGGGCATTACTACTGTGAAGGGGCACAGAGGGCATTACTACTGTGAAGGGGCATAACTGTTATGGGGGCACAGTGAGGGCTTTATTACTCTGAAGGGGCACAGAGGGCATAACTACTTTGAGGGGGGCACAACAAGGGCATAATAACTGTGAAGGGGCACAATGAAGTGATAAGTACTTTAAAGGGGTTGTCCGGGTTCAGCTCTGAACATACCCTTATTTTCACCCAGGCAGCACCCCTGATGTTGGCGTCAGAGCATCTCATGCTCTGATGCGCTCCCTTGCCCTGCGCTACATCGTGCAGGGCAAAGGCTCTTTTGTTTACAATAACACACTGCCGGGCGGAAGCTTCCATGGAGGTCTAATGGGGATCTAATCTGAGGTCTGATATGGGGGGGTGGGGGGGGGTTTGACATCGAGGCCTGATCTGGAGGTCTGATGTGGGTGTCTGACATGGAGGTCTAAAGGGGGTCTGATCTGAGGTCTGATGCTGCGGTCTGATCTGAGGTCCTGATATGGAGGTCTAACATGAAGGTCTGATGGGAGTCTGATCCGAGCATGTAATATGGGGTTTGATCCGAGCATGTGATATGGGGTTTTATCCGAGCATTTGATGCGGGGGTCTGAACCGAGCATCTGAAATGAGGGTCTGATTTAAGGATATGATATGGGGGTCTGATTTGAGGATATGATAGAGGGGTCTAATCTGAGGTCTGATCTGAAAAGGTAAGGGGGTATGTAAGGGAGTATTCATAAATCAGAGCTACAGTATTGATGACCAATTCTCAGGATAGGTCATCAATATCTGATCGGTGGGGTTCGACTCACAGCACCCCTGTCGATCAGCTGTTTGAAGAGGGTGTGGTGGTCCAGTGAGCACAGCGTCCTCTTCCTAGGCCAGTGACGTCACATTCAATGGTCAACTTAATTATCAAGCACTGCGGCCCTATCAAATAGATGATTGGTGTGGGTGTCAGGAGTCAGACCCCCACCAATCTGATACAGATTACCTATCCTGCGGCTAGGTCATCAGTATTGTACTGCCACAAAACCCTTTAACCCCTTCACGACCTTGAGATTCTCCTTTTTTGCATTTCCATTTTTTACTCCTTGCCTTCCCTGAGCAATAATTCTTTTATTTTTCCATTCACATGAGGGCTTGTTTTTTGTGGGACAAGTTGTACTTACTATTACATACAATTTAGTAGGAAGCAGGAAAAAAAACAATTCTGCCACAGTTTTATGGATTATGTTTTTACAGCATTTCCTATGTGGTAAAACTGACTTATGTCCTTCATTCTCTGGGGCAGTACAATCACAACGATACCACATTTATATTGCTTTTCTTATGTTTTCATACTAAAAAAATAAAATCATTTTTTTTTCGTCACCATATTCAATCACTTTTTTTTATAGTTATGTCTACAGAGCTATGTGGGGCTCATTTTTTGCTTGGCTATCTGTAGTTTTTATTGGTACCATTATTGAGTGTGTGACTTTTTGATCACTTTTTATTCAATTTTTTTGGTGAGGTAAACTGACAAAAAAATGGAGACATGACCATTCATATTATTTTCTGTTTACTGTATGTGATATTTTTAGATTTTAATTGTACGGGTGTTTTCAGACGCGGTGATGGCTATGATGTAACATACACAGTAACATAGTTTGTGCAGATGAAATAAGCCATCTGTCCATCCAGTTCAGCCTGTTATCCTGCAAAATGATCCAGAGGAAGCGGGGAAAAAACCCTGTGGAGGTAGAAGCCAATTTTCTTCATTTAAGGGGAAAAAATTCCTTCCCTACTCCAATCAGGCAATCAGAATAACTCCCAGGATCAATGACCCCTCTCTAGTAGCTATAGCCTGTAATATTATTACACTCCAGAAATACATCCAGACCCCTCTTGAATTCCTTTATTGAACTCACCATCACCACCTCCTCTGGCAGAGAGTTCCATAGTCTCACTGCTCTTACCGTAAAGAATCCTCTTCTATGTTTGTGTACTTCTTTCCTCCAGATGCAGAGGATGTCCCCTCGTCACAGTCACAGTCCTGGGGATAAATAGATGATAGGAGAGATCTCTGTACTGACCACTGTACATATACATATATACACATAGTTATTAGATCGCCCCTTAGTCGTCTTTTTTCTAAAGTGAATAACCCTAATTTTGATAATCTTTCAGGGTACTGTAGTTCCCTCATTCCAGTAATTACTTTAGTTGCCCTCCTCTGGACCCTCTCCAGCTCTGCTATGTCTGCCTTGTTCACAGGAACCCAGAACTGTACACAGTACTCCATGTGTGGTCTGACTACTGATTTGTAAAGTGGCAGGACTATGTTCTCATCACCGCTATCTATGCCCCTTTTGATGCAACCCCTTATCTTATTGGCCTTGGCAGCAGCTACCTGACACTGGTTTCTACAGCTTAGTTTGCTGTCCACTAAAATTCCTAAGGCCTCTTTCAAACGAACGTTACAGATTCTCTCAGGGTCTGTTCAAGAAAAAAACTCATGGTTTTGCACGCAAGTTCAGTCAGTTTCGTCTCAGATTGCGTTCAGTGTCTCAGTTTTTTCTGCACGGGTGCAATCAGTTTTTGATGAAGACTAAGGCCCCTTTCACACAAGCGAGTATTCCGCGCAGGTGCAATGCGTGATGCGAACGCATTGCACCTGCACGGATTCCGGACCCATTCATTTCAATAGGTCTGTGTACATGAGCGTTGGTTTTCACGCGTCACTTGTGCGTTGCGAGAAAATCGCAGCATGTTCTATATTCTGCGTTTTTCAAACAGCCCTGGCCCCATAGAAGTGAATGGGGCTGCGTGAAAAACGCATTGCATCCGCAAGCAAGTGCGGATTCGATGCGTTTTTCACTGATGGTTGCTAAGAGGTGTTGTATGTAAACATTCAGTTTTTTATCACGCGCATGAAAAATGCATTAAATCGCATTGCACCCACGCGATAAAAACTTAACGCTATCGCAGACAAAACTGAATAAACTGGCCTGCGAAATTGCGCATTTTTCACTGAACACATCCGGACCTATTCCGCTCACGCTCGTCTGCTAGGGGCCTAACAGTCTCCATCTAGCAACCATCAGTATGTCCCGAAACACGTTTAGTGAATAGACTGTCAGCAATGATACAGCAGTAACTACACTGCTCAAAAAAATAAAGGGAACACTTAAACAACACAATGTAACTCCAAGTCAATCACACTTCTGTGAAATCAAACTGTCCACTTAGGAAGCAACACTGAGTGACAATCAATTTCACATGCTGTTGTGCAAATGGGATAGACAACAGGTGGAAATTATAGGCAATTATCAAGACACCCCCAATAAAGGAGTGGTTCTGCAGGTGGTGACCTGACCACTTCTCAGTTCCTATGCTTCCTGGCTGATGTTTTGGCCACTTTTGAATGCTGCCGGTGCTTTCACTCTAGTGGTGGCATGAGACGGAGTCTACAACCCACACAAGTGGCTCAGGTAGTGCAGCTTATCCAGGATGGCACATCAATGCGAGCTGTGGCAAGAAGGTTTGCTATGTCTGTCAGCGTAGTGTCCAGAGCATGGAGGCGCTACCAGGAGGCAGGCCAGTACATCAGGAGACGTGGAGGAGGCCGTAGGAGGGCAACAACCCAGCAGCAGGACCGCTACCTCTGCCTTTGTGCAAGGAGGAACAGGAGGAGCACTGCCAGAGCCCTGCAAAATGACCTCCAGCAGGCCACAAATGTGCATGTGTCTGTTCAAACGGTCAGAAACAGACTCCATGAGGGTGATATGAGGGCCCGACGTCCACAGGTGGGGGTTGTGCTTACAGCCCAACACCGTGCAGGACGTTTGGCATTTGCCAGAAAACGCCAAGATTGGCAAATTCGCCACTGGCGCCCTGTGCTCTTCACAGATGAAAGCAGGTTCACACTGCGCACATGTGACAGACGTGACAGAGTCTGGAGACGCCGTGGAGAACGTTCTGCTGCCTACAACATCCTCCAGCATGACCGGTTTGGCATTGGGTCAGTAATGGTGTGGGGTGGCAATTCTTTGGAGGGCCGCACAGCCCTCCATGTGCTCGCCAGAGGTAGCCTGACTGCCATTAGGTACCGAGATGAGATCCTCAGACCCCTTGTGAGACCATATGCTGGTGCGGTTGGCCCTGGGTTCCTCCTAATGCAAGACAATGCTAGACCTCATGTGGCTGGAGTGTGTCAGCAGTTCCTTCAAGACGAAGGCATTGATGCTATGGACTGGCCCGCCCGTTCCCCAGACCTGAATCCAATTGAGCACATCTGGGACATCATGTCTCGATCTATCCACCAACGTCACGTTGCACCACAGACTGTCAAGGAGTTGGCAGATGCTTTAGTCCAGGTCTGGGAGGAGATCCCTCAGGAGACCGTCCGCCACCTCATCAGGAGCATGCACAGGCGTTGTAGGGAGGTCATACAGGCACGTGGAGGCCACACACACTACTGAGCCTCATTTTGACTTGTTTTAAGGACATAACATCAAAGTTGGATCAGCCTGTAGTGTGTTTTTCCACTTTAATTTTGAGGGCGACTTCAAATCCAGACCTCCATGGGTTAAAAAATTAGATTTCCATATTTTATTTTTGTGTGATTTTGTTGTCAGCACATTCAACTATGTAAAGAACAAAGTATTTCAGAAGAATATTTAATTAATTCAGATCTAGGATGTGTTATTTTTGTGTTCCCTTTATTTTTTTGAGCAGTGTATAATCGATAAAGATTGCCTGCCTCTTCCCTTCAACAGCTATTATGCGCAGGAATTGATGAACATCCTCACTCCTACCTCCTGTGTTTGAATAGCACTCCTTGTTCAAATAAGCGCTACGGCTCCGGACCATGTGGGACGCCACATAACAAACTAACTCAGGAGTAGAGATGAGCGAACTTCTGTTTTAAGTTCGGCGTCTAAAGTTCGGCTTCCGGTTAGCGGAGGATCCCAATATGGATTCCGAATTCCGTTGTGGTCCGTGGTAGCGGAATCAATAATCGGCCATTATTGATTCCGCTACCACGGACCACAACGGAATTCAGAATCCATATCGGGATCCTCCGCTAACCGGAAGCCGAACTTTAGACGCCGAACTTAACCACTTCCCATCTGGGCCATTTGCCCCCTTCCTGACCAGGCCAAATTTTGCAAAACTGACATATCTCACTTTATGTGGTAATAACTTTGGAACGCCTTTATTTATCCAAGTCATTCAGAGATTGTTTTCTCGTGACACATTGTACTTCATGATAGTCATAAATTTGAGTCAAAATATTTCACCTTTATTTATGAAAAAATCCCAAATTTACCCAAAAATTTGAAAAATTCGCAATTTTCTAAATTTCAATTTCTCTGCTTTTAAAACAGAAAGTGATACCTCATAAAATATTTATTATTTAACATTCCCCATATGTCTACTTTATGTTGGCATCATTTTGGAAATGTCATTTTATTTTTTTAGGACGTTAGAAGGCTTAGAAGTTTAGAAGCAATTCTTCAAATTTATAAGAAAATTGCCAAAACCCACTTTAAAAAGGACCAGTTCAGGTCTGAAGTCACTTTGTGGGGCCTACATAGTGGATACCCCCATAAATGACCCCATTGTAGAAACTACACCCCTCAAGGTATTCAAAACCGATTTTACAAACTTTGTTAACCCTTTAGGCGTTCCACAAGAATTAAAGGAAAATGGAGATCAAATTTTTAAATTTCACTTTTTTGGCAGATTTTCCATTTTAATCAATTTTTTTCTTTAACACATCGATGGTTAACAGCCAAACAAAACTCAATATTTATTACCCAGATTCTGCGGTTTACAGAAACACCCCACATATGGTCGTAAACTGCTGTATGGGCACACGGCAGGGCGCAGAAGAAAAGGAACTCCACATGGTTTTTAGATGCCATGTCCCATTTGAAGCCCCCTGATGCACCCTTACAGTAGAAACTCCCAAGAAGTGACCCCATTTTGGAAACTAGGGGATAAGGTGCCAGTTTTATTAGTACTATTTTTGGGTACATATGATTTTTTGATCATTCATTATAACACTTTATGGGGCAAGGTGACCAAAAAATTGGTTGTTTTAGCACAGTTTCTATTTATTTATTTTTACAGCGTTCACCTGAGGGGTTCAGTCAAGTGACATTTTTATAGAGCAGATTGTTACGGATGTGGCGATACCTAATATGTATACTTTTTCTCATTTATTAAAGTTTTACACAATAATAGCATTTTTGAAACAAAAAAATTATGTTTTAATGTGTCCATGTTCTGAGAGCTATAGTTTTTTTATTTTTTGAGAGATTTTCTTATGTAGGGGCTCATTTTTTGCGGGATGAGGTGACGGTTTCATTGGTACTATTTTGTGGGACATACGCATTTTTGATCACTTGGTGTTGCACCTTTTGTGATGCAAGGTGACAAAAATTGCTTGTTTTGACACAGTTTTTTTTTTTTTTTTTTTTTTTTTTACGGTGTTCACCCGAGGGGTTAGGTCATGTGATATTTTTATATAGCTGGTTTTTACGGACGCGGCAATACCAAATATGTCTATTTTATTTTATTTTTTCTATTTTTTATTTTTTATTTTTATTCCTAACTTGGGAACTTTTTTTTTTTTTACATGTGAAACTTTATTTTATTTTATTTTTTTCAACCCTTTATTTTTTTTATTTTTTTTTACACTTTTCGTCCCCCATAAGGTCATACAAGACCTCTGGGGGACATTTGCTTCACTTTTTCTTTTTTTTTTCACAGTTGATTTCTCCTGTAACTGGGGCTGACATAGTAGCCCCAGTTACAGGACAAATGCACCCCTATAGAGGCTGTACAGCAGCAATCCAGCGCTGTACAGCCTCAGTGCAGGGCTGATCGAGGTCTCTGAGAGACCTCACACAGCTCCTGCACACTCCGGTCACGGCGGTCACATGACCGCCTGGCCGGAACAGGAAGCGCACAGCGCTTCCTGCTCTGCAGACACAGCGCTCGGTGAGCGCTGTGTCTGCAGCGATCGTGAAGGCAGGGACACCTGGGAACTGTCCCTGCCTTGTCTTAGGGTTGCCCTGCTGTCACTGACAGCGGGCAACCCGATCAGCAGCTGCACGATTAGCGTGCAGCTGCTATTTCTGACAGGACATTTTAAAACGTGCTGTCAGAAATAGACGTCCACCCATAGGACGTTTATAGTCTATGGGCGGACGTGAGGCGGTTAAAACAGAAGTTCGCTCATCTCTACTCAGGAGAGCAACAGTTACACAGTGAGTTTGACACAAATAGCTTTCTACAGGACTGGTAATGTACCATCTTTACCATTACAATTGATATGAGTCCTCTTATGAAGATATGGTATTGAGGATTTAATCTATGAATATCCATCAATGAGCAATATAAAGAGCAGTTGCGGCTAATACGTGCCGTTATATAGACTTTGTTGCGCTCATTCTCATACTATTTCTATAATAACTAACATTGTTGGACATTGGAAACTAACTATTAGTTGTAGGGGATCGTCTCTTTTCAGGGGGTCAAACTCACAGATATCTTTGCAGACACGATTATAATGTCCAAACTCTTGCTTTATTTCAGACACTTTAGCAAAGCACAGGTTAAGAAGCCGCAGCTTCAACTTATCACATGTGACATCCACACAAAATAACAAACCCTTGCCCGGCTAGGCTCTAACTAAACACATAAGGGTATCCCCGACTCACCTAGAGAGCCCTGTTCACACATGGAACACAAATGCGGCTTTCCTCAGCCATTCAGTCCAGCAACCTCCAGGCTGTGACACTTCAATACCTTTTTGGGGATTGTGGCCCAGTAGTCCTCCCGACTCTGGCCTCGTGATCCTTGTTTCACAGGCGTCACCGCGTCCCCCACAGTTCAGGATATCGCCTAGCCTCATGGCCCCTCAGCCCACCCGGCTGAGACCACTCACACAGAGCCTCACCAGAACTCTGCTTCACAAGACACTCCAGAGTGAGCTACACCCAAGATCCAGTAGCAGGATTAAATAGGATCCCTGGACATGAGCATGCCCTAAGTCCCGGACTGGAGCATGGGGAACAGGCACCCACCTAACACATTGCCTGTTCCCAGTAAAAGCCCGCCCTGAAATAGCCGAACCAGCTACACTATCTATATGGTGTCCCCCAACTACTTTAGTGGACACCTGGACTAGGGCTTTTACTCCACCAAGGCCGGGCCCCTTGGTGACACACTCCTGGTGCAAACAACACCTCAATATTCACATTGCCACATAGTGCAAAGCGACAGTACAGCGATCTATAAATTGCAATACTATTCGGAGCACCATATAAAAGCTGGACCCTTCTCACAGATGCACTATAATTAGATATACTAATGACATTACACTAACTCCTATAAGGGAACTTTATACTGAGCGATCAGGGCAGCCTTATAAAAAATTTTAACAGTCTATTGGATTTTTATATTTTTTTTATATTTTTAAAAGTTTTTTATTTTTCATTTTAGTTGGCCAACTATGTTATACCTAATTGTTACATATGTGTAATGATTGCCCAGTTATGGCCATTGATGATCAGGGAGATATTCACTGATTGTGTTTGTTCTGGATGTGTGATAGTTGCTGGGTTGCACTAAATCCACATAGGGTGCCCAGCTCAGCAGCCACAGATCACATTTCTGTGCATTTGCATATTGTTGTTTTCCTTTTAATAAATATGTTTTATACATCATACTATTGCAATTCCATGCAGTGCTAAATATCTGAGTGCCCCCAATATACTATATTTCACTTTCCTTTTCTCTACCGACATTGGGTGAGTCATGGGGAGTGCACCAAACCATTGACCCTCAGATTGGTTGAGCCACTGTATATTACTCTATTTGTCAGTGTTAAACCTCATCTGCCACTTATCTGCCCAAGCCTCCAATCTATTCAGATCCCTGTGTAGTATACTGTCCTCTTCAGTGTTAACTACTTTACACAGTTTAGTGTCATCTGCAAAAATTTATATTTTACTGTGCAAGCCTTCTACAAGATCATAAATATATTGAGGAGAATAGGACCCAATACTGGCCCCATTGAACCCCACTAGTGACAGTAACCCAATCTGAGTGTGTACCGTTAATAACCACCCTCTGTTTTCTATCATTTAGCCAGTTACTTACCCACACACAGACATTTTCACCCAGTCAAAGCATTCTCATTTCATATACTAATCTTTTATGTGGTACAGTGTCAAATGCTTTGGAGAAGTCAAGATATATGACATCCATTGATTTGCCGCGGTCAAGTCTAGAACTTACCTCCAGTGATGGTCAGTTCGCAGTGTTCGCCAGTGAACACATGCGGGCTGCCATCTTGACTCACCCGTCCGGCGATGCACAGGTAAGCCATTACCTGTGCCTGTGTCGGGAGCCAGTCTGAAATCAAATGCGGTCATCTGGAGCAGGCAGTTCTGAGAACAGCCGCCGGGGCCTTCATCGGGCTGTTCTCGGAACTGCCTGCTCCCGGTGACCGCATTTGATTTCAGACCGGCTCCCGGCACAGGTAAGGGCTTACCTGAGCATTGCCGGACGGGTGAGTCAAGATGGCAGCCTGCATGTGTTCGCTGGGTCAGTACAATTACCAAATACATGTAGTTTATTTTACGTTTTACTACTTTTTTGCAATAAAAATGTTTTTGCATTGCTGCTTCCCACGACCCATAACTTTTTTATTTTTCTTTCTATAGAGTTGTGTGGGGGCTTGATTTTTGCGGGACGACTTGTATTTTTCATTGGTATCATTTTTCAGTAAATTGTGCTTTTTAATTGTTTGTTATTTAGTTTTTTCGGTGGCAACTAAGATTGATTTTAAAACGCAATGCATTATCCCTGTAGTGCATTGCATTTTAATGTCAGTGCTATACTGACATTAAAATATAGCAAGTATGGGGGGGCACTCTCAAAAGGGACCACCACGGCAGTGACAGTGATTATACACTTTAATTTATTAAAATATTAAGAACATACCCCTAAAATCATACAAATACATAAACCACATATACAACCAGCGTATGCCCCACACTCAGTCTCTGCATCAAAGCGTAGGTAATCACAATAGAACCGCGTGCAAAAAATATTGTGGTAATGACACCAGTTCTATGATAGACTCTCCGTGGATAAATGAGCCAGCACCAGTGTACTGCTTTGGTGCAATAATTCAATACACCACTTCAATGTCCAGTGCACTAGAATGGTAAAGCACAAGTCCAAAACACAATGCGGTATGGCCCCACAATCGTGGGTATATCTCACTTGCCTCTACAGTGCTCAGAATCGAGCCCGGTCTTACCCGTCTTCACTGCCTCATCCGCAGCGGCGATCCAGGCGGCCGCTCACCACACAGCGTCTCACGTGGTGTGCTCGGCCTGAACGTGGCATCCCACGTGACCTGGTTGCCTTGGGGACCGGATACGCGCTCGTATGACGTCACTATTGAGCGACTGCTTTGGAATCCGTACGGGATGCTTTGTTTGCTTTACTTTGATTTTTATGTAGCCGGCTTCTTCTTTCTTTAAATGGATCCACGCTCACTTCCAACCGCCAGACGCGTTTCAGGGTCCTACACCCCTTCCTCAGTGGCCAACTGAGTGAGCGGATCCTCACTCCTTTTAAATGGGATAACACCGCCCACATTTCTCCATATTCCTTATACCATTGTATTCTATGGAGTGGATTTACCCCTTGTGGAGTGGATTCCTCTTCCTAATACATGGATCATACGTTCATATATCAATTCATCATACATATTTAAAACAATAAATACCCCTATCATCATATCTACTACATATATATAAATCAAAAACTAGATAAAAATACATAAAAATAGATACTGAAGGAGACTGCAAGGTCATATCTTCTATCCGCATAAAAAACGCAATAAAAACGCAATAAAAACGCATAAGTGTATACTGCGTTTTACATATAAGGCAAACATACTCATTCGGGGGAACTGTATTATTCATCCCAAAGGACCAATGAGTGAGATTGAGGAGCCTTCCGGCGGGGAGGGGAGATCACAGTGTCGATAAACGACAAAACTGCGATGTCCCATCCCCACCGGAAAACCCCCCTACAAAAACCCAAACACTTCCATTTCGGCGTTGAGGCCTCTAGGGATGATTGTATCATACTCAAAGATCCTTCGGGATTCTTGTCGTGACATATGTGCAATACTTGCTATATTTTACTTCTCTACCGGTCCTGAGGATGGGACCTGGGGGTGAGCACCTGTTCCGTATAGAGAGAGGGTGAGCCGCTGTATTCCTTTTCTACTAGCTATACTGACATTGACCAGCAGGCTGCGCCAGAGAGACACAGCATGCTGGAAACTACTCAAGGCAGGCTTGGGGCCTTCATAAGACACCAGCCTGCATTTAAAATCGCATTTGCGGGGTGTCGATGGGAGACAGAGGGAGTCTGCTCCCTCTGTCAGCGCTTTACATGCAACAGGAGCCATTGCCCGCGGCATGTAAAGAGTTAAACAGCCTGGATCAGCACTCCTGCCAGTCCGGGCTGTTAGAGCAGGAATGCAGCTTTCATGTGAGAGCTGGGTCCCCGTGCAGCGCTTAGACCGGGCCGCCGTAAAAAAAACGGCGGCCCAGCCTAAGGCCAGTGACCACCGTAAAGGAGGGTATGGGTGGTCACTAAAAGATTAAAATAGTTTGTCATGACCGATCCCTCATGAAGCCATGCTGATACAGCGTTATTTGCTTATTTTCATTGAGGTACGCCAAGATAGCATCTCTTAGAAAGCCTTCAGACAGTTTACCCACCACAGATGTTAAACTTATCAGCCTATAGTTTCCGGGCTCTGTTTTTGAATCCTTTTTGAATATTGGCACCACATTTGCTAAGTGGCATTTCTGTGGAACACTCCCTGTCAATAAGACGCCGCTGCACTTCTTCCTGTGTGAGACAGGCCACTTTTAATGGGGAATTTATTATTACACTGCATTTCATCACAATTAGAGTTTAGGATGCTTTAAAAAATATCCCATTTTGTGGCTGCATTTTTATTTTTGAGGACATTGTCCCAGTTAATAAGACTAATGACCTCTCTTTTAGCTGGTCAAATTTAGCTTTTTGGAAGTTCAGTATTTTTGTGCCAATGTTTATTTTTCTTTTATTGTTTATTTTCAGGAAAGGGGAGTGATTTTATTTTTTTATTTAACTTTTTTTATATAAAAAAATGTTTTAAACTTTTGTTCAACTTATTTTATGCCCCAAGGGCCTAACAACATGCACTCATCCAAGAAAAAAACAAAAAAATTTTTTGCACATCTTACCCTCAATTTGCGTAATCCAGGCACTCCCGTAATATGAAGAAAAAGGCAGCACAGATGAATCCCCTGGATCTGGGGTCATGAGAGACTTCAGTAACAAATGTTCAATAGGCCCAGTGCCTTGGAATTTAAAATAAAACATAACTTTTATTTAAATAAATAAAAAACCTCCATGGTGTCCTCAGGGGGATGCGTTTTGCGCAGATCACATTTCATGAAGCCCTAGTGGGGGCATTATCCAGGAGAAATTTAAAAAACAAACTGACCAATGGAGTGGAAAGTAAACTCGATATATCACCGCCCCTCTCCTACAGGTGTCCGCATGGCTAGATGATTAGACAAAATCTCAGATGGGGAAAACTTCTCATGTTAGTGTGCAAGTGCAAATATTTAAAAACAAATACTGGTCATATTAGGTGTACATACACTGGCATAAGCAATAAAAATAGCAGTAATAACCAGAATAGGCAAAGTATCACAAAAAAATAAAAAATTATCCACTGTTTAAAGTTACATGTAGTACCACCGTTTGGGACCACCCACAGATCTGTATGTGAAGTGAACACGTACTAAGGCTACTTTCACACTAGCGGCAAGGAACTCCGGCAGGCTGTTCCGGCGGGTGAACAGCCTGTCGGATCCTTGATGCCGCTAGTGCACGCTTGCCCCCAGACTATCGCTCAGGCCCCATTGACTATGATAGGGGTGGGCTGGAGTTCCAGCAGCAGCATGGCAAACATGCCGAGAGGCGGCCGGAATCAAACTACGACATGTTTGCCATGCTGCCGCCGGAACTCCGGCCCACCACCATTATAGTCAACGTAAAGAAAGCAATAAATGACAATAAATCACTAAAACAGGAGGGTAGTGAGGAAGCACTAAAAAACTATAAGGAAAAAAAAAGAATATGTAAAAAACAAATAAAAGCGGCCAAACTAGAGACCGAGAGATTACATAGTAACATAGTATATAAGGCAGAAAAAAGACATTTGTCCATCCAGTTCAGCCTGTTATCATGCAAGTTGATCCAAAGGAAGGCAAACAAAAACTGTGAGGTACAAGCCAATTTTCCCCACTTAAGAGGGGAAAAATTCCTTCCCGACTCCAATAAGGCAATCAGAATAACTCCCTAGATCAACAACCCCTCGCTAGTATCTATAGCCTGTAATATCATTACACTCCAGAAATTCATCCAAGCCCCTCTTAAATTCTTTTATTGTACTCACCATCACCACCTCCTCAGGCAGAGAGTTCTATAGTCTCACTGCTCTTACTGTAAAGAATCCTTTTCTATGTTTGTGTACAAACCTTTCCTCCAGGCGCAGAGGGTGTCCCCTCGTCACAGTCACAGTCCTGGGGATAGATGATGGGAGAGATCTTTGTACTGACCCCTGATATATTTATACATAGTAATTAGGTCTCCCCTCAGTCTTCTTTTTTCTAAAGTGAATAACCCTAATGTTGAAAATCTTTCAGGGTACTGTAGTTGCCCCATTTCAGTTATTACTTTAGTTGCCCTCCTCTGAACCCTCTCCAGCTCTGCTATGTCTGTCTTGTTCACAGGAGCCCAGAACTGTACGAAGTACTCCATGTGTTGTCGGACTACTGATTTGTAAAGTGGTAGGACTATGTTCTCATCACGGGCATCTTTGCCCCTTTTGATGCAACTATCTTATTGGCCTTGGCAGCAGCTGCCTGACACTGGTTTTTACTGCTTAGTTTGCTGTTTATTAAAATTCCTAGATCCTTTCCATGTCAGTGTTACCCAGTGTTTTACCATTTAGTATGTACGGGGGATTTGCATTATTCCTTCCCATGTGCATAACCTTACATTTGTCAGTGTTAAACCTCATCTGCCACTTATCTGCCCAAGCCTCTAATCTATCCAGATCCATCTGTAGCTGTATAGTGTCCTCTTCAGTGTTAATTACTTTACACAGTTTAGTCTCATCTGCAAAAATTTATATTTTACTGTGCAAGCCTTCTACAAGATTATTAATAAATATATTGAAGAGAATAGGGCCCAGTACTGACCCCTGAGGTACTCTGCTAGTGACAGTGACCCAATCTGAGTGTGTACCATTAATAACCACCCTCTGTTTTCTATCATTGAGCCAGTTGCTTACCCACATACAGACGATTTCTCCCAGTCCGAGCATTCTCATTTTATATACTAACCTTTTATGTGGTACAGTGTCAAATGCTTTGGAGAAGTCCAGATATACAACATCCATTGATTTGCCGCTGTCAAGTCTAGAACTTACCTCCTCATAGAAACTGTATAAATTAGTTTGACATGACCGATCCCTCATGAAGCCATGCTGATATGATGTTATTTGCTTGTTTTCATTGAGATCCTACAAGATAGCATCTCTTAGAAAACCTTCAAACAGTTTACTCACAACAGATGTTAAACTTACAGGCCTATAGTTTCCGTGGTCTGTTTTTGCACCCTTTTTGAATATTGGCACCACATTTGCTATGCGCCAATCCTGTGGAACACTCGCTGTAAGTATAGAGTCCTTAAATATCAGAAATAAGGGTCTGGCTATGACATTACTTAATTCTCTTAGGATACGGGGGTGTATGCCATCTGGCCCTGGCGATTTGTCTATTTTAATCTTTTAAAGTCGTTGTTGTACTTCTTCCTGGGTCAGACAGGGCACTTTTAATGGGGAATTTACTTTTACATTCTGCATTTCATCTGTCAGTTTATTTTCCTCAGTGAATACAGTGGAGAAAAAAATACTTAATAGCTTTGCTTTCTCCTCGTCGCTCTCTGCAACTCCCTCCTCATTACTCTGTAGAGGGTCGACACCTTCATATTTATACTTTTTACCATTTATATAATTGAAGAACATTTTAGGGTTAGGACTCTATACTGACAGAGAGTGTTCCACAGGATTGGGGCATAGCAAATGTGGTGCCAATATTCAAAAGGGGTCCAAAAACAGAGCTCGGAAACTATAGGTTAAACTATGAATAAACTGTTTGTAAGTTTTCTAAGAAATGCTATCTTGGAGCACCTCAATGAAAATAAGCAAATAACGCCATATCAGCATGACTTCATGAGAGATCGATCATGTCAAACTAATTTAATCCGTTTCTATGAGGAGGTAAGTTCTAGACTTGACAGCGGCAAATCAATGAATGTCGTATATCTGGACTTCTCCAAAGCATTTGACACTGTACCGCATAAAAGGTTAGTATATAAAATGAGAATGCTTGGACTGGGAGAAAATGTCTGTATGTGGGTAAGTAACTGGCTCAGTAATAGAAAACAAATGGTACACACTCAGATTGGGTCACTGTCACTAGTGGGGTACCTCAGGGGTCAGTACTGGGCCCTATTCTCTTCAATATATTTATTAATGATCTTGTGGAAGGAGATGACACTAAACTATGCAAAGTAATTGACACGGAAGAGGACAGTATACTGCTACAGATGGATCTGGATAGATTAGAGGTTTGGGCAGAGAAGTGGCAGATGAGGTTTAACACTGACAAATGTAAAGTTATGCACATGGGTAGGAATATTGCAAGTCACCCATACATACTAAATGGTAAAACACTGGGTAAGGGCTCGTTTACACGACCGTGCCGTTTTTTGCGGCCCGCAAATTGCGGATCCGCAAAAAAAAAGATGCCGCCCGTGTGCCTTCCGCAATTTGCGGAACAGACAAGGAGGCCCATTATAGAAATGCCTATTCTTATCTGCAAAACGGACAAGAATAGGACAGGACTCATAATTTTTGCCCGTATACCGGACGAAAAATACTTTTGTGTGAATGAGCCCTAACATTGACATGGAAAAGGACCTAGGAATTTTAGTGAACAGCAAACTAAGCTGTATAAACTAGTGTTAGGCAGCTGCTGCCAAGGCCAATAAGATAATGGGTTGCATTAAAAGGGGCATAGATGCCCGTGATGAGAACATAGTCCTACTACTTTACAAATCAGTAGTCAGACCACACATGGAGTACTGTGTACAGTTCTGGTCTCCTGTGAACAAGGCAGACATAGCAGAGCTGGAGAGGGTTCAGAGGAGGGCAACTAAAGTAATAACTGGAATGAGGGAACTACAGTACCCAGAAAGATTATCAAACTTAGGGTTATTCACTTTAGAAAAAAGACGACTGAGGGGAGATTTAATTACTATGTATAAATATATCAGGGGTCAGTACAGAGATCTCTCCCATTATCTATTTATCCCCAGGACTGTGACTATGACAAGGGGAGATCCTCTGCGTCTGGAGGAAAGAAGGTTTGTAGACAAACATAGAAGAGGATTCTTTATGGTAAGAGCAGTGAGACTATGGAACTCTCTGTCTGAGGAGGTGGTGAGTTCACTAAAAGAGTTTAAGAGCAAGAGGAGATTAAGGAATTCTTCGCTACTAATACTGGGTCGGCGCCTGTTGGGGTAGTGTGGGATACGTGCAAGGCATTTATCCGGGGCCTTTGCATTCAAAGGATAAGTCGTCATAAAACGAAATCCAGGGACACTCAAAAAAGACTTTAGGCTCTAGTTGTAGAAACGGAGGAAAGGTATGTCAATTACCCCTCAAGTGCTCATGAAGTCATTTATAGCAGCTCAGGCAGACTTAAAGCAACATTTCCTGCACACCGCCGAATATAAACGTTTCTTTCTGAAACAAAGATATTTTGAAGCGGGGAAAAGTTCTGGGAGGTTGTTAGCCAGAGTTGTCAAGGCGCAAGATGGGCCATCTAAAATACTATCTATCTGAGGAACTGATGGTTCTGTGGTTACATCAGACACTGATATCCTGGAGGTATTTCATACATATTTCGAATCTCTGTACAGAACTAAGCTTACAGTTGATTCCTCTAATATTACTGAATATCTTGCTGGGATTAGTGTTCTACGGCTCTCTGCGGAGAGTGTGGCCTATCTCGACCAGCCCTTGATGCTGTCTGAGTTAGAATTGGCACTCAAATCCTTCCAAAATGAAAAGGCCCCTGGAATAGATAGCTTGCCAGCAGAGTTTTTTCTAAGAAATATAGTGATGTCCTATTGCCCCAGTTGATATCTGTATTTAATGATGCCTTACTAACAGGAGAAATGCTTGCTTCCATGAAGGAGGCCATAATTGTTGTACTGCCCAAAGCTGGAAAGGATCCAAACATCCCTGACTCATATAGGCCAATTTCACTATTGACTTCTGATGAAGTCCTAGTGAAAGTCCTAGCAAATCGGTTACAAACGGGCACCTTGACCATTATACATAGGGATCAAAAAGGGAATCATGCCTGATAAATCCACTTCAGTAAATCTTAGAAGACTTTTTCTTAATATTTAAAGGAGGGAAGAATCGGATGGAGGACGGGCCATACTTTCCCTAGATGCGGCCAAGGCCTTTGATAGTGTAGAATTGAGCTATCTTTGGGCAGTGTTACGAGTCATGGGCTTTGGGGAAACCTTTATATCTTGGGTTCAGTTACTATACCGGGGCCCCACAGCTAGGATTAGAGCTAATGGAGAGATATCAGAGGCATTTAAACTGGGCAGGGGGATGCGTCAGGGGTGCCCGCTATCCCCTCTTTTATTTGCCATTGCGATTGAGCCACTGGCATGTTTACTCCGCATTTCAGACAAAATTGTAGAATTTCCTATTGAAGCTGGGGAAGAGCGGGTTTCTCTCTACGCTGACAACATGCTCATATATTTGGGGAATATAGAGAAGTCGCTAGGTCCTATTATGTCCCTCATAAAGGATTTTGGTGACAGGTCTGGTCTTCGCATTAATTGGGATAAATCTCCTCTGTTGCCGCTAGATGTGTTCTTCCTTCGGTCCACTCAGCTGCAGATTGCTCAACAATTCAAATATCTGGGAATAGTGGTCTCAACGAACCTGGGGCACTATTTGAAAAAAAATATAGAGCCGCTCCTGGGCATTATGTCTGAAAAAATAAGGTGTGGTGCAAACTCCCAATGTCAGAAATTGGTAGAAGTAATCTCCTTAAAATGTTTTTATGCCAAAACTCATTTATGTCCTGCATAATTCCCCTGTATGGATACCTCGCCGGATCTTTCCTAGAATAGATAGACTATTTAGAAGTTTAATTTGGTGCAAAAAAACAGCTAGGATCTGACTGGATACGTTGCAGAGAGGAAAAGATTCAGGGGGGCTCTCTATCCCTAACTCCTGGCTATACTATATACACCCTGTACAGAATTATTAGGCAAATGAGTATTTTGACCACATCATCCTCTTTATGCATGTTGTCTTACTCCAAGCTGTATAGGCTCGAAAGCATACTACCAATTAAGCATATTAGGTGATGTGCATCTCTGTAATGAGAAGGGGTGTGGTCTAATGACATCAACACCCTATATCAGGTGTGCATAATTATTAGGCAACTTCCTTTCCTTTGGCAAAATGGGTCAAAAGAAGGACTTGACAGGCTCAGAAAAGTCAAAAATAGTGAGATATCTTGCAGAGGGATGCAGCACTCTTAAAATTGCAAAGCTTCTGAAGCGTGATCATCGAACAATCAAGCGTTTCATTCAAAATAGTCAACAGGGTCGCAAGAAGCGTGTGGAAAAACCAAGGCGCAAAATAACTGCCCATGAACTGAGAAAAGTCAAGCGTGCAGCTGCCAAGATGCCACTTGCCACCAGTTTGGCCATATTTCAGAGCTGCAACATCACTGGAGTGCCCAAAAGCACAAGGTGTGCAATACTCAGAGACATGGCCAAGGTAAGAAAGGCTGAAAGACGACCACCACTGAACAAGACACACAAGCTGAAACGTCAAGACTGATTTTTCTAAGGTTTTATGGACTGATGAAATGAGAGTGAGTCTTGATGGGCCAGATGGATGGCCCATGGCTGGATTGGTAAAGGGCAGAGAGCTCCAGTCCGACTCAGACGCCAGCAAGGTGGAGGTGGAGTACTGGTTTGGGCTGGTATCATCAAAGATGAGCTTGTGGGGCCTTTTCGGGTTGAGGATGGAGTCAAGCTCAACTCCCAGTCCTACTGCCAGTTTCTGGAAGACACCTTCTTCAAGCAGTGGTACAGGAAGAAGTCTGCATCCTTCAAGAAAAACATGATTTTCATGCAGGACAATGCTCCATCACACGCGTCCAAGTACTCCACAGCGTGGCTGGCAAGAAAGGGTATAAAAGAAGAAAATCTAATGACATGGCCTCCTTGTTCACCTGATCTGAACCCCATTGAGAACCTGTGGTCCATCATCAAATGTGAGATTTACAAGGAGGGAAAACAGTACACCTCTCTGAACAGTGTCTGGGAGGCTGTGGTTGCTGCTGCACGCAATGTTGATGGTGAACAGATCAAAACACTGACAGAATCCATGGATGGCAGGCTTTTGAGTGTCCTTGCAAAGAAAGGTGGCTATATTGGTCACTGATTTGTTTTTGTTTTGTTTTTGAATGTCAGAAATGTATATTTGTGAATGTTGAGATGTTATCTTGGTTTCACTGGTAAAAATAAATAATTGAAATGGGTATATATTTGTTTTTTGTTAAGTTGCCTAATAATTATGCACAGTAATAGTCACCTGCACACACAGATATCCCCCTAAAATAGCTAAAACTAAAAACAAACTAAAAACTACTTCCAAAAATATTCAGCTTTGATATAAATGAGTTTTTTGGGTTCATTGAGAACATGGTTGTTGTTCAATAATAAAATGAATCCTCAAAAATACAACTTGCCTAATAATTCTGCACTCCCTGTATCTTCACAGCTGCAGCAGCTGAGTGGGTGGGGAAGGACCCCTGGGGACGTTGCGTCTGCCAGCTGATAGCATATATCATAGGTCATGACTCACCGGTAGCTCTGTTGGAAAATAGTGGTCTCTCTGATAAGATAGTGGGATACCCTATACTCAGTATAATACATAAAGTCTGGCAGAGGTGTCGTGTATTGCTGTCTGTACAGGGCTTCACCCAGGTCACTCCTGTGTGGAAGAATCCCCAGTTGCCTGAAATATTTCGCATAGAAGGTTTTTCGCCCTGGGACCGTAAAAGTGTGAAATTCTTATATCAGCTGCAAAAAGATGGTGAGTTTAAGTCCTTTGAGCAACTTAGAAATGAGTTTACTCTTCCTCACACAGCCTTTTATCAGTTTTTGCAGCTGAGACACCCCTTTCAGGTTCAGGTGAAATCTATGTCACTTAAGTGTACGACTGTCCCATTGTTACAACAAATCCTCATGGATTACTCCTCGAGTGGATACATTTTTTCCATTTATAGAAATCTATTTGTGAAACAGTATACACTAGTGGTCAAGTATAAATGGAAGGGGGAGGTTGGACCAATATCAGAGGAGCAATGGAAGTCGATATTGGCATTGACAACTCAATTATCGCTTTATGAAGGCCAACGCATGTCTCAACTGTTTCTTGTTCACAGGGTATATAGGACTCCAGCATTTCTGTTCAAGATTGGAGTTAGACCTGATGCATCCTGTCCTCGATGCGGAGTGAGTCCTGCTTCCTTGCTACACATGTTCTGGGAGTACGCAGAGCTTAGAAAATTTTGGACTGATGTATTGGCAGCTATTAAAGACTCTTACAATATTGAGATCTCAACTAATCCGAGGTACTGGAAATACTGGACATTAAAAACAGTCATTATCATCTGTGAGTGCAGCGTCTGCTTTTCCAGGCTACAAAATTGATTGCTAAATACTGCCTTAGACCCCAGGCCCCATCGAGGCCAGAATTCCTGAACAGAATGACCGATATCCTTCGCCTAGAAAAAGGAGTATATCTTAAGAGGCAATGCCTGGAAAAGGTTAACAAAATTTGGGACAAATGGGTGGACTATAGGACTGGTGCAACATAATTAGGCCTCTCACTATGGAGTTGCTTTTATACGAAGGCAGTATAGTGTTATGTGTACATGTGCTCATGCCTGTGAATGTAAGTCATACATGGGAGGGCTGATATGATTGGTGATCTGGTATGGTACTCAAGGAATGATGGTTATCCTATGGATATCAACTGTACGGTAGATGTTGTGCCCGCTTCATCGCCTGGGGGGGAGGGAGGCGGGTTTTGATGAGGGTTGAGGGTTTAAAGAGTGAATTGATTATGATAGATACCATTCTTCACTGATAGAAAATCATATTAATATTTTGCACTGTTGTTAGATAATATGCATAATGTGTGATACTGTTTTGATAATATGTATCAATTAACAGAGATTGTACTGTAATATGTACGTTATAAATGAAAGTATCCCTGTGGCTCACCAGTCGGTCAATATGGATAGAGGCGCTCAATCACCGGTACACCTAAAACCGTGAGGGTATATTAAGTTAGAAAGAAAATTTGTGATGGCACACTCGCATTTGGTTCAAATTAAAAGTATTTAATGTTATTAGTTAAAATATTGGATTGAGATGTTATTTATTTAGGTATAGATCATTAAAAAATAATGTAAAAGGATGAGATAAAAATATCTATATATATAAAAATTATAATAATATATATATAGTAGGGTGGAGTGATAACTCAGGGTATTATTTGATACAAAGTCTATTGGACAAAGATGTTTATTCCAGTGAATGATGTTGGACAAAATCTGGGTGTCCCTAGGATTGGGACTAGTGTCCAAAATGTTCAAAGAGTTCGTTCAATAGGTCCTGGAATATAAAGTCACTTAGGCCGAACAGTATATGTTAATTCACTTCTGTGAGGTAGTGGTGTTCTTGAAAGGTGTGCAATATACTTGCGAAAAAGATCCAATAATTTATTTAAAAAATCCAATATATTATAAAAGAAATCCGTGCAAAAAATATGAAAAGGTGCTCAGTTGAGTAAAATATGTTGTGCACAACAAAACAAAACAAAATTATTGGTTGGCATACAAGTGTTCTTAAAAGCTGTGAAACATATACCATAAAGGTAGTCTTCATATATTGAAACACTATAGAATAGCTGCTGGTGTGGATGCAGCAGTATTAAGTCTTGTGTTCACCGGGTTCTCAAGTGTTGGAACACCCGCCTATTAACCACTTCAGCCCCCCTACCTTAAACACCCTTAATGACCAGGCCACTTTTTACACTTCTGACCTACACTACTTTTACCGTTTATTGCTCGGTCATGCAACTTACCACCCAAATGAATTTTACCTCCTTTTCTTCTCACTAATAGAGCTTTCATTTGGTGGTATTTCATTGCTGCTGACATTTTTACTTTTTTTGTTATTAATCGAAATTTAACGATTTTTTTGCAAAAAAATGTCATTTTTCACTTTCAGTTGTAAAATTTTGCAAAAAAAACGAGATCCATATATAAATTTTTCTCTAAATTTATTGTTCTACATGTCTTTGATAAAAAAAGAATGTTTTGGTAAAAAAAAAATGGTTTGGGTAAAAGTTATAGCGTTTACAAACTATGGTACAAAAATGTGAATTTCCGCTTTTTGAAGCAGCTCTGACTTTCTGAGCACCTGTCATGTTTCCTGAGGTTCTACAATGGCCAGACAGAACAAACACCCCACAAATGACCCCATTTCGGAAAGTAGACACCCTAAGGTATTCGCTGATGGGCATAGTGAGTTCATAGAACTTTTTATTTTTTGTCACAAGTTAGCGGAAAATGATGATTTTATTTTTTTTATTCTTACAAAGTCTCATATTCCACTAACTTGTGACAAAAAATAAAAACTTCTATGAACTCACTATGCCCATCAGCGAATACCTTGGGGTGTCTTCTTTCCAAAATGGGGTCACTTGTGGGGTAGTTATACTGCCCTGGCATTCTAGGGGCCCTAATGTGTGGTAAGTAGTTTGAAATCAAAATCTGTAAAAAATGGCCGGTGAAATCCGAAAGGTGCTCTTTGGAATGTGGGCCCCTTTGCCCACCTAGGCTGCAAAAAAGTGTCACACATGTGGTATCTCCGTACTCAGGAGAAGTTGGGCAATGTGTTTTGGGGTGTCATTTTACATATACCTATGCTGGGTGAGATAAATATCTCGGCAAAAGACAACTTTTCCCATTTTTTTACGGTTCAATCATTATTTTATTAAAGCATATAAATGAATAATGAATAAGTATATCCAATACATATACATAAGAAATACAGAGGTCGACAACTGGCCATACAAATAAATCTGAGGTAGTAGTACAGACTATAATTAGTAATACAAAACATTATTGGCAAGTAACAAGCCTATGGGGACTTCTGGAATTGAGGATAAGAGCACATATGGTATACATTCTCTAAAATTCTAGAACAACAACCACATAAAACAAGGACAAACATCACAAGACGTGACAGACCAAGACAAGACATAGACAATAGGAAGGGGAAAGGAGGGGTACAGAACTTTTCCCATTTTTTTATACAAAGTTGGCATTTGACCGAGATATTTCTCTCACCCAGCATTGGTATATGTAAAATGACACCCCAAAACACATTCCCCAACTTCTCCTGAGTACGGCAATACCACATGTGTGACACTTTTTTTGCAGCCTAGATGCGCAAAGGGGCCCACATTCCTTTTAGGAGGGCATTTTTAGACATTTGGATCCCAGACTTCTTCTCACGCTTTAGGGCCCCTAAAATGCCAGGGCAGTATAAATACCCCACATGTGACCCCATTTTGGAAAGAAGACACCCCAAGGTATTCAATGAGGGGCATGGCGAGTTCATAGAAAAAAAAATTTTGGCCACAAGTTAGCGGAAATTGTTTTTTTTTATTTTTTTTTCTCACAAAGTCTCCCTTTCCGCTAACTTGGGACAAAAATTTCAATCTTTCATGGACTCAATATGCCCCTCAGTGAATACCTTGGGGTGTCTACTTTCCGAAATGGGGTCACATGTGGGGTATTTATACTGCCCTGGCATTTTAGGGGCCCTAAAGCGTGAGAAGAAGTCTGGAATATAAATGTCTAAAAAATTTTACGCATTTGGATTCCGTGAGGGGTATGGTGAGTTCATGTGAGATTTTATTTTTTGACACAAGTTAGTGGAATATGAGACTTTGTAAGAAAAAAATAAATAAAAAAATTTCCGCTAACTTGGGCCAAAAAAAGTCTGAATGGAGCCTTACAGGGGGGTGATCAATGACAGGGGGGTGATCAGGGAGTCTATATGGGGTGATCACCCCCCTGTCATTGATCACCCCCCTGTAAGGCTCCATTCAGATGTCCGTATGTGTTTTGCGGATGCGATCCATGGATCCGTAAAAAACATACGGACGTCTGAATAGAGCCTTACAGGGGGGTGATCAATGACAGGGTGGTGATCAGGGAGTCTATATGGGGTGATCACCCCCCTGTAAGGCTCCATTCAGATGTCCGTATGTGTTTTGCGGATCCGATCCATGTATCCGTGGATCCGTAAAAATCATATGGACGTCTGAATGGAGCCTTACAGGGGGGTGATCAATGAGAGGGGGGTGATCAGGGAGTCTATATGGGGTGATCACCCCCCTGTCATTGATCACCCCCCTGTAAGGCTCCATTCAGATGTCCGTATGTGTTTTGTGGATCCGATCCATGTATCCGTGGATCCGTAAAAAACATACGGACGTCTGAATAGAGCCTTACAGGGGGGTGATCAATGACAGGGGGGTGATCAGGGAGTCTATATGGGGTGATGACCCCCCTGTCATTGATCACCCCCCTGTAAGGCTCCATTCAGATGTCTGTATGTGTTTTGCGGATCCGATCCATGTATCCGTGGATCCGTAAAAATCATATGGACGTCTGAATGGAGCCTTACAGGGGGGTGATCAATGACAGGGGGGTCATCAATGACAGGGGGGTGATCAGGGAGTCTATATGGGGTGATCACCCCCCTGTCATTAATCACCCCCCTGTAAGGCTCCATTCAGATGTCCGTATGTGTTTTGCGGATCCGATCTATGTATCCGTGGATCCGTAAAAATCATATGGACGTCTGAATGGAGCCTTACAGGGGGGTGATCAATGACAGGGGGGTGATCAGGGAGTCTATATGGGGTGATCACCCCCCTGTCATTGATCACCCCCCTGTAAGGCTCCATTCAGATGTCCGTATGTGTTTTGCGGATCCGATCCATGTATCCGTGGATCCGTAAAAATCATATGGACGTCTGAATGGAGCCTTACAGGGGGGTGATCAATGACAGGGGGGTGATCAATGACAGGGAAGTGATCAGAGAGTCTATATGGGGTGATCACCCCCCTGTCATTGATCACCCCCCTGTCATTGATCACCCCCCTGTAAGGTTCCATTCAGATGTCCGTATGTGTTTTGCGGATCCGATCCATGTATCCGTGGATCCGTAAAATTCATATGGACGTCTGAATGGAGCCTTACAGGGGGGTGATCAATGACAGGGGGGTGATCAGGGAGTCTATATGGGGTGATCACCCCAGTCATTGATCACCCCCCTGTAAGGCTCCATTCAGATGTCCGTTTTTTTTTTTGCGGATCCGATCCGTGGATCCGTAAAAATCATATGGACGTCTGAATGGAGCCTTACAGGGGGGTGATCAATGACAGGGGGGTGATCAGGGAGTCTATATGGGGTGATCAGGGGTTAATAAGGGGTTAATAAGTGACAGGGGGGGTGTAGTGTAGTGGTGTTTTGTGCTACTTATTACTGAGCTGCCTGTGTCCTCTGGTGGTCGATCCAAGCAAAGGGGACCACCAGAGGACCAGGTAGCAGGTATATTAGACGTTGTTATCAAAACAGCGTCTAATATACCTGTTAGGGGTTAAAAGCCTGCCAGCGAACGATCGCCGCTGGCAGGCTGGAGATCCACTCGCTTACCTTCCGATCCTGTGAACGCGCGCGCCTGTGTGCGCGCGTTCCCAGGAATTCTCGCGTCTCGCGAGAGGACGCGTATATGCATCCAGGAGGAATGAATCAACCGCCTCCAGGACGCGTCCCTGCGTTCGGCGGTCCGGAGGCAGTTAAAGAGAGAGCGACTCTCCTCGCAGGTTTCCAATTCACTTGAAGTTAGATACAGACTTTCCCAATATTGTTATTTCATATAGCCGTTATTGTTGGCAAAGCATATACATTATAATACGGAGGAACAGTAAAGGGTATGATTTACTTTACCCCTCTTCATCTGTTGCGGTGTCTTCCGTTGTGCAAGGACCTGCGTGGCGTCCCACGTGATCACTTGCCTTACCATGTGATGCTGCACGTGATGGTGATGCAGCCTGACGTCACACGGTGCTTGGTTTCTGATTGGCCAATCCTCTTAGCTGTGGGAAATTTTAAAGAATATCGCGGTAGCGAATATTTTCATTTGATGATTTTCAAAGTAGTTATTTTCCTTGTGGTCCTCACTGCTTCCTCAGACCAGACGCGTTTTGGGACACTTACTGGTCCCTTCCTCAGTGGTCAAATTATGGTATGTCCGGAGCGAGTGAGGGTTTATGTGCGGTCTTCTTTAAGGGGTGTTGCCCTAAATTTGTTGGGTTGGTTATAAATCCTGGACTGGATTTTATCAGCAGCTAAATGAATGTATGTCCGCATTATCTATTTTATTATGTATTTGCGATGATATTATATTGGGATGTTTTGTATTGCAAATGTAGATGGAATTTATTCCTATGTTGTTGGTCTCATCAATGGATTCTTAAAAGTCTTTCTGTTTCACTAAAACGCATTGTGTACTACTTGCAGTTTATTGTGCGGTTTTAGTGCGGTTTTTTGGGAGTTGTTTTTTTGGGGTTGAGTGCTTTATATTGAGAATATTGATGTGATCCTGTGATGTGAGTTTTTGTCAATGAAATCTTACAGGCGTTTATATTGTGAAAAGATGCTTTGTGTAGTGTTTACAATGATGTTATACGATTTCTGTGTTGTTTTCTCAAGGTGGTTCTTTTTAGTTTTTTTGGGTGAGGTTAATAATAGAGACTATGTATTTCATATTTTACTGTGAATTTCTTATTTAGACCTCATATGAATTTGTTTAATGGCGTACATAACTTGTGTTTATGATAATCTCTCACCTTATAATTAGGGATGAGCGAACCCGAACTGTATAATTTTGGGGTGTCCGTTACACGGACCCGAACCCGAACATTTTCGTAAAAGTCCGGGTTCGGGTTCGGTGTTCGGCGCTTTCTTGGCGCTTTTTGAAAGGCTGCAAAGCAGCCAATCAACAAGCGTCATACTACTTGCCCCAAGAGGCCATCACAGCCTTGCCTACTATTGGCATGGCTGTGATTGGCCAGTGCAGCATGTGACCCAGCCTCTATATAAGCTTGGGTCACGTAGCGCTGCACGTCACTCTGCTGATTCAAGCATAGTGAGAGGTTTCTGCTGCGACGTTAGGGCGAGATTAGGCAGATTAACTCCTCCAAAAGACTTAATTCAGTGATCGATCTCCAGCTGTGGATCATTGAAGTGCTGATATTCAATTGCTCACTTTTTTTAGGCTGCCCAGAGCGTTTTTTTTTATCACTTTTTTCTGGGGTGATCGGCGGCCATTTTGTGGCTTCTGGTGCGCCAGCACAAGCTATCACCAAGTGCATTTAACCATCAATAGTGTGGTTATTTTGTGCTATATCCTACATCATGTGCAGGCTGAGCCTGTGTCACCCAAGTGCATTTAACCATCAACAGTGTGGTTATTTTTTGGCCATATACTACATCAGGTGCAGGCTGAGCCTGTGTCACCCAAGTGCATTTAACCATCAACAGTGTGGTTATTTTTTGGCCATATACTACATCAGGTGCAGGCTGAGCCTGTGTCACCCAAGTGCATTTAACCATCAACAGTGTGGTTATTTTTTGGCCATATACTACATCTGGTGCAGGCTGAGCCTGTGTCACCCAAGTGCATTTAACCATCAATAGTGTGGTTATTTTTTGGCCATATACTACATCAGGGGCAAGTTGAGCCTGTCACCCAGCGCCTAAAAAATAGGCCTGACATTTATATTCAACCAAATCTGTACTGTTTTAGCTGGTCAAATTATTTGTAGTGACCGTAAAAGCACAGTTTTTGTTCTGGGTTGAAAAACTATTCCCAAATTTGCCATTCTCAAAATTAGTAGTTTCTTTTATATCAGGCCTACTTTAAATCTATCACAAAAAGGATATCTTAGATTCAAGGTGCTGATAGGGTCATTCTGAAAAACTTAACACACACGCTACCGTGCAGATACAAGTCTAATTCTGTGATTAAAGGTATATCTGTCACACAGCGCGTAAAAAATAGGCCTCACATTTATATTCAACCAAATCTGTCATTACTTGTGTGCCTGTATTAGTGTAATACAGTACCTAAATAGATAGCCAGACAGTGTTAGGTGTCTGTAAAAAAAGGCCTGAATTTGAATTCAATACATTGGCCCGAATAATATTTTTCTTATTGTGGTGAACGGTAACAATGAGGAAAACAACTAGTAAGGGACGCGGACGTGGACATGGTCGTGGTGGTGTTAGTGGACCCTCTGGTGCTGGGAGAGGACGTGGCCGTTCTGCCACAGCCACACGTCCTAGTGTACCAACTACCTCAGGTCCCAGTAGCCGCCAGAATTTACAGGGATATTTAGTGGGGCCCAATGCCGTTCTAAGGATGGTAAGGCCTGAGCAGGTACAGGCATTAGTCAATTGGGTGGCCATCACAGCCTTGCCTACTATTGGCATGGCTGTGATTGGCCAGTGCAGCATGTGACCCAGCCTCTATATAAGCTTGGGTCACGTAGCGCTGCACGTCACTCTGCTGATTCAAGCATAGTGAGAGGTTTCTGCTGCGACGTTAGGGCGAGATTAGGCAGATTAACTCCTCCAAAAGACTTAATTCAGTGATCGATCTCCAGCTGTGGATCATTGAAGTGCTGATATTCAATTGCTCACTTTTTTTAGGCTGCCCAGAGCGTTTTTTTATCACTTTTTTCTGGGGTGATCGGCGGCCATTTTGTGGCTTCTGGTGCGCCAGCACAAGCTATCACCAAGTGCATTTAACCATCAATAGTGTGGTTATTTTGTGCTATATCCTACATCATGTGCAGGCTGAGCCTGTGTCACCCAAGTGCATTTAACCATCAACAGTGTGGATATTTTTTGGCCATATACTACATCAGGTGCAGGCTGAGCCTGTGTCACCCAAGTGCATTTAACCATCAACAGTGTGGTTATTTAGTGGGGCCCAATGCCGTTCTAAGGATGGTAAGGCCTGAGCAGGTACAGGCATTAGTCAATTGGGTGGCCACACGTCCTAGTGTACCAACTACCTCAGGTCCCAGTAGCCGCCAGAATTTACAGGGATATTTAGTGGGGCCCAATGCCGTTCTAAGGATGGTAAGGCCTGAGCAGGTACAGGCATTAGTCAATTGGGTGGCCGACAGTGCATCCAGCACGTTCACATTATCTCCCACCCAGTCTTCTGCAGAAAGCGCACAGATGGCGCATGAAAACCAAGCCCATCAGTCTGTCACATCACCCCCATGCATATCAGGGAAACTGTCTGAGCCTCAAGTTATGCAGCAGTCTCTTATGCTGTTTAAAGACTCTGCTGCCAGGGTTTCCCAAGGGCATCCACCTAGCCCTTCCCCAGGGGTGGAAGAGATAGAATGCACTAACGCACAACCACTTATGTTTCCTGATGATGAGGACATGGGAATACCACCTCAGCACGTCTCTGATGATACCGAAACACAGGTGCCAACTGCTGCGTCTTTCTGCAGTGTGCAGACTGAACCGGAGGTCAGGGATCAAGACTGGGTGGAAGACAATGCAGGGGACGATGAGGTCCTAGACCCCACATGGAATGAAGGTCGTGCCACTGACTTTCACAGTTCGGAGGAAGAGGCAGTGATGAGACCGAGCCAACAGCGTAGCAAAAGAGGGAGCAGTGGGCAAAATCAGAACACCCGCCGCCAAGAGACTCCGCCTGCTACTGACCACCGCCATCTGGGACCGAGCACCCCAAAGGCAGCTTCAAGGAGTTCCCTCGCATGGCACTTCTTCAAACAATGTGCTGACGACAAGACCCGAGTGGTTTGCACGCTGTGCCATCAGAGCCTGAAGCGAGGCATTAACGTTCTGAACCTTAGCACAACCTGCATGACCAGGCACCTGCATGCAAAGCATGAACTGCAGTGGAGTAAACACCTTAAAAACAAGGAAGTGACTCAGGCTCCCCCTGCTACCTCTTCTGCTGCTGCCGCCTCGGCCTCTTCTGCTGCTGCCGCCGCCTCGGTCTCCCACCTAGCCACCCTCGATCCCTGGCCCTGAATGCCAGCATTTCTAAACTACTGGCCTATGAAATGCTGTCATTTAGGCTGGTGGACACACACAGCTTCAAACAGCTCATGTCGCTTGCTGTCCCACAGTATGTTGTTCCCAGCCGGCACTACTTCTCCAAGAGAGCCGTGCCTTCCCTGCACAACCAAGTGTCCGATAAAATCAAGTGTGCACTGCGCAATGCCATCTGTGGCAAGGTCCACCTAACCACAGATACGTGGACCAGTAAGCACGGCCAGGGACGCTATATCTCCCTAACTGCACATGTAGTGGCGGCTGGGCCCCAGGCGGAGAGCTGTTTGGCGCACGTCCTTCCGCCGCCAAGGATCGCAGGGCAACATTCTTTGCCTCCTGTCTCCTCCTCCTCCTACTCAGCTTCCTCCTCCTCTTCTTCCACCTGCTCATCCAGTCAGCCACACACCTTCACCACCAACTTCAGCACAGCACGGGGTAAACGTCAGCAGGCCGTTCTGAAACTCATATGTTTGGGGGACAGGCCCCACACCGCACAGGAGTTGTGGCGGGGTATAGTACAACAGACCGACGAGTGGTTGCTGCCGGTGAGCCTCAAGCCCGGCCTGGTGGTGTGCGATAATGGGCGAAATCTCGTTGCAGCTCTGGGACTAGCCGGTTTGACGCACATCCCTTGCCTGGCGCATGTGCTGAATTTGGTGGTGCAGAAGTTCATTCGCAACTACCCCGACATGTCAGAGCTGCTGCATAAAGTGCGGGACGTCTGTTCGCGCTTCCGGCGTTCACACCCTGCCGCTGCTCGCCTGTCTGCGCTACAGCGTAACTTCGGCCTTCCCACTCACCGCCTCATATGCGACGTGCCCACCAGGTGGAACTCCACCTTGCACATGCTGGACAGACTGTGCGAGCAGCAGCAGGCCATAATGGAGTTTCAGCTGCAGCACGCACGGGTCAGTCGCACTGCGGATCAGCCCCACTTCACCACCAATGACTGGGCCTCCATGCGAGACCTGTGTGCCCTGTTGCGCTGTTTCGAGTACTCCACCAACATGGCCAGTGGCGATGACGCCGTTATCAGCGTTACAATACCACTTCTATGTCTCCTTGAGAAAACACTTAGGGCGATTATGGAAGAGGAGGTGGCCCAGGAGGAAGAGGGGTCATTTTTAGCACTTTCAGGCCAGTCTCTTCGAAGTGACTCAGAGGGAGGTTTTTTGCAACAGCAGAGGCCAGGTACAAATGTGGCCAGACAGGGCCCACTACTGGAGGACGAGGATGAGGAGGAGGTGGAGGAGGATGAGGATGAAGCATGTTCACAGCGGGGTGGCACCCAAAGCAGCTCGGGCCCATCACTGGTGCGTGGCTGGGGGGAAACACAGGATGATGACGATACGCCTCCCACAGAGGACAGCTTGTCCTTACCTCTGGGCAGCCTGGCACACATGAGCGACTACATGCTGCAGTGCCTGCGCAACGACAGCAGAGTTGCCCACATTTTAACGTGTGCGGACTACTGGGTTGCCACCCTGCTGGATCCCCGGTACAAAGACAATGTGCCCACCTTACTTCCTACACTGGAGCGTGATAGGAAGATGCGCGAGTACATGCGCACGTTGGTAGACGCGCTACTGAGAGCATTCCCAAATGTCACAGGGGAACCAGTGGAAGCCCAAGGTGAAGGCAGAGGAGGAGCAAGAGGTCGCCAACGCAGCTGTGTCACGACCAGCTCCTCTGAGGGCAGGGTTAGCGTGGCAGAGATGTGGAAAAGTTTTGTCACCACGCCACAGCTAACTGCACCACCACCTGATACGGAACGTGTTAGCAGGAGGCAACATTTCACTAACATGGTGGAACAGTACCTGTGCACACCCCTCCACGTACTGACTGATGGTTCGGCCCCATTCAACTTCTGGGTCTCCAAATTGTCCACGTGGCCAGAGCTAGCCTTTTATGCCTTGGAGGTGCTGGCCTGCCCGGCGGCCAGCGTTTTGTCTGAACGTGTATTCAGCACGGCAGGGGGCGTCATTACAGACAAACGCAGCCGCCTGTCTACAGCCAATGTGGACAAGCTGACGTTCATAAAAATGAACCAGGCATGGATCCCACAGGACCTGTCCATCCCTTGTGCAGATTAGATATTAACTACCTCCCCTTAACAATATATTATTCTACTCCAGGGCACTTCCTCATTCAATCCTATTTTTATTTTCATTTTACCATTATATTGCGGGGCAACCCAAAGTTGAATGAACCTCTCCTCTGTCTTGGTGCCGGGGCCTAAATGTGTGACAGTGGCCTGTTCCAGTGGTGGGTGACGTGAAGCCTGATTCTCTGCTATGACATGAAGACTGATTCTGTGCTGACATAAGGCCAGATTCTCTGTTACGGGACCTCTCTCCTCTGTATGGGTGCCAGGGCCTAAATGTGTGACAGTGGCCTGTTCCAGTGGTGGGTGACGTGAAGCCTGATTCTCTGCTATGACATGAAGACTGATTCTGTGCTGACATAAGGCCAGATTCTCTGTTACGGGACCTCTCTCCTCTGTCTGGGTGCCGGGCCTAAATATGTGACAGTGGCCTCTTCCAGTGGTGGGTGACGTGAAGCCTGATTCTCTGCTATGACATGAAGACTGATTCTGTGCTGACATAAGGCCAGATTCTCTGTTACGGGACCTCTCTCCTCTGTCTGGGTGCCGGGGCCTAAATATGTGACAGTGGCCTGTTCCAGTGGTGGGTGACGTGAAGCTTGATTCTCTGCTATGACATAAAGACTGATTCTCTGTTGACATGAAGCCTGAATCTCTGTTACGCGACCTCTCTCCTCTGCCTGGGTGCCTGGGCCTAAATATGTGACAGTGGCCTGTTCCAGTGGTGGGTGACGTGAAGCCTGATTCTCTGCTATGACATGAAGACTTATTCTGTGCTGACATGAAGCCAGATTCTCTGTTACGGGACCTCTCTCCTCTGCCTGGGTGCCTGGGCCTAAATATGTGACAGTGGCCTGTTCCAGTGGTGGGTGACGTGAAGCCTGATTCTCTGCTATGACATGAAGACTGATTCTGTGCTGACATGAAGCCAGATTCTCTGTTACGGGACCTCTCTCCTCTGCCTGGGTGCCTGGGCCTAAATATGTGACAGTGGCCTGTTCCAGTGGTGGGTGACGTGAAGCCTGATTCTCTGCTATGACATGAAGACTGATTCTGTGCTGACATAAGGCCAGATTCTCTGTTACGGGACCTCTCTCCTCTGCCTGGGTGCCTGGGCCTAAATATGTGACAGTGGCCTGTTCCAGTGGTGGGTGACGTGAAGCCTGATTCTCTGCTATGACATGAAGACTGATTCTGTGCTGACATGAAGCCAGATTCTCTGTTACGGGACCTCTCTCCTCTGCCTGGGTGCCTGGGCCTAAATATGTGACAGTGGCCTGTTCCAGTGGTGGGTGACGTGAAGCCTGATTCTCTGCTATGACATGAAGACTGATTCTGTGCTGACATAAGGCCAGATTCTCTGTTACGGGACCTCTCTCCTCTGCCTGGGTGCCTGGGCCTAAATATGTGACAGTGGCCTGTTCCAGTGGTGGGTGACGTGAAGCCTGATTCTCTGCTATGACATGAAGACTGATTCTGTGCTGACATGAAGCCAGATTCTCTGTTACGGGACCTCTCTCCTCTGCCTGGGTGCCTGGGCCTAAATATGTGACAGTGGCCTGTTCCAGTGGTGGGTGACGTGAAGCCTGATTCTCTGCTATGACATAAAGACTGATTCTGTGCTGACATAAGGCCAGATTCTCTGTTACGGGACCTCTCTCCTCTGTCTGGGTGCCGGGGCCTAAATGTGTGACAGTGGCCTGTTCCAGTGGTGGGTGACGTGAAGCCTGATTCTCTGCTATGACATGAAGACTGATTCTGTGCTGACATAAGGCCAGATTCTCTGTTACGGGACCTCTCTCCTCTGTCTGGGTGCCGGGGCCTAAATGTGTGACAGTGGCCTGTTCCAGTGGTGGGTGACGTGAAGCCTGATTCTCTGCTATGACATGAAGACTAATTCTGTGCTGACATAAGGCCAGATTCTCTGTTACGGGACCTCTCTCCTCTGTCTGGGTGCCGGGGCCTAAATGTGTGACAATGGCCTGTTCCAGTGGTGGGTGACGTGAAGCCTGATTCTCTGCTATGACATGAAGACTGATTCTGTGCTGACATAAGGCCAGATTCTCTGTTACGGGACCTCTCTCCTCTGTCTGGGTGCCGGGGCCTAAATATGTGACAGTGGCCTGTTCCAGTGGTGGGTGACGTGAAGCCTGATTCTCTGCTATGACATGAAGACTGATTCTGTGCTGACATAAGGCCAGATTCTCTGTTACGGGACCTCTCTCCTCTGTCTGGGTGCCGGGGCCTAAATATGTGACAGTGGCCTGTTCCAGTGGTGGGTGACGTGAAGTCTGATTCTCTGCTATGACATGAAGACTGATTCTGTGCTGACATGAAGCCAGATTCTCTGCTATGGCATGAAGAGACTGATTCTCTGCTGAAATGAAGCCAGATTCTTTGCTATGGCATGAAGAGACTGATTCTCTGCTGACGTGAAGCCAGATTCTCTGCTATGGGACCTCTGTCCAATTGATATTGGTTAATTTTTATTTTTTTTATTTTTATTTTAATTCATTTCCCTATTCACATTTGTTTGCAGGGGATTTACCTACATGTTGCTGCCTTTTGCAGCCCTCTAGCTCTTTCCTGGGCTGTTTTACAGCCTTTTTAGTGCCCAAAAGTTCGGGTCCCCATTGACTTCAATGGGGTTCGGGACGAAGTTCGGGTCGGGTTCGGATCCCGAACCCGAACATTTCCGGGAAGTTCGGCCGAACTTCTCGAACCCGAACATCCAGGTGTTCGCTCAACTCTACTTATAATATCTCACTTCAAGTCTAGGCTGGTAGATGGTTGTTATCCTTGTTTATGTATGAATGTGTCGTGAGAGAAAGCTAATCCATTGTTTGTATTCACACTGTCCCTGCATTTATGATGCGGTTTTTATGCGTTTTTTTGAAATATAAATTTTTTGTGATGGCCAAATTTATTTTAAGGGTGTAAAATCTTTTTCTTTCTTATTCTGGGTCTAAATATTTGTCTTTCTGTTGGTAACTGGCCTTTTAATGGTCTTCTACTCGGGACTTTTCTTGGTTCCATAGATTTTTTATTAGTCCCATAGATTGCTTAGTCTTGGTAGTTATAGATGAGATATATTCCTAAATTGTGTGTCTCATCAGTGAATTTTTAAAAAGCTTTTCTATTCCATTAAAACGCATTAAAACGCATTGTGTGTTGTTTGTGGTTTCTTGTGTGGTTTCGGTGCGGTTTTTGTCTGTTGTTGAATGAAATGAGGGGGATGAAGTACCCCTATGTCTATGAATTCGACACCTTAATACCTGCAGGCCTAAACGCCGAACTAGAAATTTTTGGATTTTTATAATCCGGGGAGGTGCCTCTTTGGGAAAGAGAAATAGAGGTCCGGCTGTTGTACCAGCACCTCTATCTCCTCTCCTATTGAGGTCCCTCTCCTTTACACGTACTTCATCCCTCTCATTTCATTCAACAGACAAAAAAACGCACCGAAACCGCACAAGAAACCACAAACAACACACAATGCGTTTTAATGCGTTTTAATGGAATAGAAAAGCTTTTTAAAAATTCACTGATGAGACACACAATTTAGGAATATATCTCATCTATAACTACCAGGACTAAGCAATCTATGGGACTAATAAAAAATCTATGGAACCAAGAAAAGTCCCGAGTAGAAGACCATTAAAAGGCCAGTTACCAACAGAAAGACAAATATTTAGACCCAGAATAAGAAAGAAAAAGATTTTACACCCTTAAAATAAATTTGGCCATCACAAAAAATTTATATTTCAAAAAAACGCACAAAAAACGCATCATAAATGCAGGGACAGTGTGAATACAAACAATGGATTAGCTTTCTCTCACGACACATTCATACATAATTGAAATAACTAGACTAACCTAATGAAGAAAAAACAAGGATAACAACCATCTACCAGCCTAGACTTGAAGTGAGATATTATAAAGTGAGAGATTATCATAAACACAAGTTATGTACGCCATTAAACAAATTCATATGAGGTCTAAATAAGAAATTCACAGTAAAATATGAAATACATAGTCTCTATTATTAACCTCACCCAAAAAAACTAAAAAGAACCACCTTGAGAAAACAACACAGAAATCGTATAACATCATTGTAAACACTACACAAAGCATCTTTTCACAATATAAACGCCTGTAAGATGTCATTGACAAAAACTCACATCACAGGATCACATCAATATTCTCAATATAAAGCACTCAACCCCAAAAAAAACAACTCCCAAAAAACCCCACTGAAACCGCACAAGAAACTGCAAGTAGTACACAATGCGTTTTAGTGAAACAGAAAGACTTTTAAGAATCCATTGATGAGACCAACAACATAGGAATAAATTCCATCTACATTTGCACCACAAAACATCCCAATATAATATCATCGCAAATACATCATAAAATAGATAATGCGGACATACATTCATTTTGCTGCTGATAAAATCCAGTCCAGGATTTATAACCAACCCAACAAATTTAGGGCAACACCCCTTAAAGAAGACCGCACATAAACCCTCACTCGCTCCGGACATACCATAACTTGACCACTGAGGAAGGGACCAGAAAGTGTCCCGAAACGCGTCTGGTCTGAGGAAGTAGTGAGGACTACAAGGAAAATAACTACTTTGAAAATCATCGGATTAAAATATTCGCTACCGCAATATTCTTTTAAATTTCCCACAGCTAAGAGGATTGGCCAATCAGAAACCAAGCACCGTGTGACGTCAGGCTGTATCACCATCACGTGCAGCATCACATGGTAAGGCAAGTGATCACATGGGATGCCACGCAGGTCCTTGCACAACGGAAGACACCGCAACAGATGAAGAGGGGTAAAGTAAATCATACCCTTTACTGTTCCTCCGTATTATAATGTATATGCTTTGCCAACAATAACGGCTATATGAAATAACAATATTGGGAAAGTCTGTATCTAACTTCAAGTGAATTGGAAACCTGCTAGGAGAGTCGCTCTCTCTTTCAAAGGCAGGTGTTCCAACACTTGAGAACCCGGTGAACACAAGACTTAATACTGCTGCATCCACACCAGCAGCTATTCTATAGTGTTTCAATATATGAAGACTACCTTTATGGTATATGTTTCACAGCTTTTAAGAACACTTGTATGCCAACCAATAATTTTGTTTTGTTTTGTTGTGCACAACATATTTTACTCAACTGAGCACCTTTTCATATTTTTTGCACGGATTTCTTTTATAATATATTGGATTTTTTTATAAATTATTGGATCTTTTTCGCAAGTATATTGCACACCTTTCAAGAACACCACTACCTCACAGAAGTGAATTAACATATACTGTTCGGCCTAAGTGACTTTATATTCCAGGACCTATTGAACGAACTCTTTGAATATTTTGGACACTAGTCCCAATCCTAGGGACACCCAGATTTTCTCCAACATCATTCACTGGAATAAACATCTTTGTCCAATAGACTTTGTATCAAATAATACCCTGAGTTATCACTCCACCCTACTATATATATATTATTATAATTTTTATATATATATAGATATTTTTATCTCATCCTTTTACATAATTTTTTAATGATCTATACCTAAATAAATAACATCTTAATCCAATATTTTAACTAATAACATTAAATACTTTTAATTTGAACCAAATGCGAATGTGCCATCACAAATTTTCTTTCTAATGTAATATGTACGTGCAATGATATTCATATTTTATTTTTACCTCTGGAAAAACAAATAAAAATTATCTGATAAAGGGGACAAGACAAGGATGCCCTTTGTCCCTACTACTTTTTAATGTGGCCCTGGAACCCCTAGCTCCTATTGCAAAACAAACTTGTATGAAGAGATCAAGGTTGGGAATAAAGAGATAAAGTTAGCCTGCTATGCAGATGACCTATTGATTTTTGTACAATCCCCAGAAAAACATCTCAGACAGATTTTAGACACTCTCATAGACTATGGAAAAGTGACAGTGACAAGATCAATGTAGCTAAAAGCCAAATCCTATTCCTTCAACAAATAAAATCGGGTCTCCCCTGCCACTACTGTCACCCTGATAGAAAGGGAATTTGGTTTCCGAACCTGTCCTAACAAATTGTCCTATCTGGGACTATTTATCACCCCACAACTGTCCAATATGTACAGACTGAACTACATTCCCCTCCTCAGAGAGATTAGGTCTGACCTGGCCAAATAGGACTCGCCTCTACTGTCTTGGTTAGGTAGAATCCACTCCATTAAGATGGTAATATTGCCGCATCTATTATATTTATTCAGAACCCTACCCATCCCGGTTCCCCTAGCTGATCTACACTGACTACATAGAGACCTCTCTTCTTTCATCTGGGCGCGTCGGAGGCTGAGGATTAAGCTGGAAGTTATGTTTCTCCATAAGCGTTTAGGTGGCCTTTCAGTCCCCAATTTCATAAAATATTACAAAGCAGCTCGCCTAGCACAGCTTCTCATGATCCATGGTCGCCGACGCCCCCCGATATGGGTAGCCTTGGAAGCGCACATGATTGTCCCATTTTCATGGCCTGCACTGTTTTGGGATTCAAATCCTATCCCTACTGACCTAAAATCTAAGGCCCTATTACCTTTCTACGGCATTCAACTGTGGCGATCGGTCCATTTTAAGGCTGGCCTCCAATCCAGACCCGCTCCCCTCACTCCTTTACTGAATAACCCGGCCTTCTCACCCGGGTTGGACTTGAGTGGTTTCTTATGGTGGTCCGCCAATCGTTTGACAAAATTACACAACTTTGTTATTGCTGGTAAATTAAAAGCTGCAGACCAGTTAAGTCTAAATATTCTATTCCCACATCTGAAAGCTATATACTGATCCAGATCTTGTCCTTTTGGCGGTCCATTGTGGGGACTGACTCATCTATTTCCTGCTCTCCTTTCGAACGTTTTATCTTATATTCTTTTAGAAGAGTAGGACTGATATCTCTTCTCTATCATTGGTTAAATACTCCATCCAGTGATATCAAGTTACCCTTTATGTTAAAGTGGGAGGAGGACATCCACTGCTCAATGTCTTTAGCTAGATGGCATGCGTGTTGTGAGACCATCACCAGAGGCAGTTGGCAAACATCCCTGGTGGAAACCACAGGGCATATTTAGTACCCGAAAGGCTACATCGTATATATCCATCGGTTTCAACTCTTTGTTTCTGAGGTTACTGCGCTATTGGATCAATGTACCATATATGGTGGGCATGCCCTGTAGCAAGGACGTTTTGGTCATAAGTGTGCACAGTCTTGTCGGACGTTTTGGGCACCAATTTCCATAAGACCCCATCGGTTTGTCTCCTCGGAGATAAGCCTGTAAAATTAAAATACGCCCCATTTAAATTGGCCCAACACTTCCTGCTCGTATTCACATAGCGGCCAAATGGAGATCCACCGCCCTCTGTCTTTCTGAAGTTGTGCAGCGTATGGATAGAATGGCCATATATGAAAACATTACAGCCACTATAGAGGATAAGATGGAATCTTACTCGAAACTCTGACAGCCGTGGCTGACCTCCTCTCACACTTCCCACAGGATACCCTATTTGTCATTATAAAGTTGGTTAGACGTTTTTGACCCTCTATAGTATATACTCCAGGAACCCTGGGGTACATTCTGCCTGCAGCAGCTACCCCCTCCATGTGGCTAAGAATTCCACAAAGCCTTACTATTAACAGGATACCATGTTTTTTGTTACATGTTATTTGTGAATCTTTGGATTTTCATGTTGTTATAATGTTACATTATTAATATTATTTTATTGTTCTCTTGCTCACCAGTCGTTGGTGGCTTGAAAATACATGCATAAATTCATATGCTTTTCACTAATCGCCTGCTGCGTGAGGTGCTACTCTGCAATATTGCTGTTGGTTGTGTAACCATATCTTTTGTTATTCCTTAATAAAAATCTAATTTTGGAACAAAAAAATTAAATCGGGCCTTAACCAATACTGCGGGGTGGAGGTGAGAAATGATAGTATCACCTACTTGGGAGTAAAGATTGGGAGATCTCCAGCTACACTGTACTCCCTTAATTACCCTCCACTAATACAAAAAAATATTAAAGAGCTAGAGAAATGGGGGGATTTACCGCTGTTTCTGAATGGGAGAGCCCAACTCTTAAAAATGTCTAGTTTCTAAAAGCTTCTATACCCCCTACAAACCATCCCACTTTTACTAAAACACACTGATGTCGGCTACAATCAGCATTCATAAATTATTTATGGAAAAAAGAAAAGACCGCGCATAGCTTATGACAAGTTAACCTTGCTGAAGTGGGAGGGGGCCCTCCAACTACCAAATATACGGCACTACAACCTGGCAGCTTTGTTCCGCCATGCTAAAGATTGGCTATGGGACGCCTCCTTTTTCTCAGCGGGTAGTATAGAACGGGAGCTGGCAGCCCCATGGGACCTTCCAGCGCTGCTTCACACCAGACTCAGAGATATTCCGCCTAAAATAAAACAGTCAACACTATTGAGGGATACTATCATGGCATGGAAAGCCATACACAAAATATATAGATTGCCCATTTATCTTACCCCTCACATGGCATTGTGGACGTTGCCTTCCTTTCCCCAGGGAAGGGAAAACAAAATGTACAAAATATGGAGACCTAAGGGCATACATAAAGTGAAAGATATCTTGGACAGCAAGAAACAGTCTTTGATCACTTGGGAAGAATTTCAAGCCAAATATAGCATGACTTCCTCTCATTTTCTTCCGTTTCACCAGCTACGCTCTTATTGAAGATCACAATCGGAAAAGTTTGGAGAAACGGACAGACTAACATGGTTCGAGGCTCTCTTGGGTGCTGATAAATCTATGTTACATCTGTCAGACTTATATCGTAGACTTCATAACACTCAAACTATTAATTTAGTCGCTAACACTTTCTCTCCCTGGGAGGAGGAACTTAGTGTCCCAACTAAGCAGATGAGGGATGGTTACGAATTTGTAAGTCCTGCATAATGAACAATGGCGAGAGACCCAGTTCAGGATTATGCACAGAGCGACCTAAAGTCAATTTGGTCGCAAGCAGTGAATTACATTTTGACAGTCTGGGGAGTGAAAGTGCTACTTAAACCAGAACTTTCACTATATACCCAGGGTACAAACAGATGCAGAAGGACCAGGGGTAGCTGAAAAGGGCATACATATACTACTCATGTCAGTAAAAAAAAAAAAATCTAAAACCTTGGTTACAAACTACGCCCCCATCGTGGGATGAAGTGGTAGGGACCATGAAACAAGTGCTCCATATGGAGAGATAGAAATGGAAACATACAAAGAAAGAGAAATGAGCAAGTTCATCAAAAAATTGAGAAAATTCATTGAATCTACATTGTCAGAGGGAGAAATTAGGGAACTGATGTCCCCCTTCACTCAGACTACATAGTACCTAGAAGCACAACTAGGAGGGAAATTGGGCAAAGTGGAAATCTAGGAATGGAGAGATTGCCCAATACTAAAATTTGAGAAAAATCACATGTGGAACCTGAAATGCAGAGCAGAGACGCAAGACTTCATCGATAAGATCTCGTTTGTTGGGGGGAGGGAGGGATGTTTTCTCTTTTTGAGCTATGTTACGTTTTGAAAAGGTGAATAAGGGCATGCTAATATTTTCCACCTTGTGTTTACTATGAACATATATGGATATTTAATATGTTCTGTATTTTTCATGCCTTGTTCTCAAATAAAAAGTATTATATAAAAAAAAAAAAATATCTGATTTTAAAAAAGAGTTCAAGAGGAGCCTGGATGTATTTCTGGAGCGTAATAATATTACAGTCTATAGCTACTACAGAGGGGTCGTTGATCCAGGGCGTTATCTGCCTGAATAGAGTCGGGAAGGAATTTTTTATTCCCTAAAGTGGGGAAAATTGGCTTCTACCTCACAGTTTTTTTTGGCCTTCCTCTGGATCAACTTGCAGGATAACAGGCCGAACTGGATGGACAAATGTCTTTTTTCAGCCTTATATACTATATTACTATGTAATGGGGAAGGAGCGATAGTCCGGGGGCACGCGTGCACTAGCGGCAGCACGGATCCGACAGGCTGTTCACCCGCCAGAACAGCCTGCCGGAGTTCCTTGCCGTTAGTGTAAAACTAGCCTAAGATAAAGACCATAACATATGCATACAATGTTGCTGTTTCTGATCACATGCAAATCTGTGTGTGAACACGTGCCAAGATAAAAGCCACAGCATATGAGTAGATCTAGGTCGTGGCTGATTTAAGGGCGTATATGTGAAAAAGCCCAATGAAGCTCTCCTAAGTTAAAAACACGCTATAAAGACACATAATGATTGTGTGTCAGGCAAAATTTAAACATAAATTGTGTAATAATTTTATTTGAAGCCTGTGCTTGTAATGGCATGAAAAAAAACCCCAAAAAAACGAATATATTTTTATAAATGTCAAAATAAATTGTATGTGGTACAACTGTTTAATTACATGCAGATCTGTGTGTGAACACTTGCTAATATGGGAGCTATAGCATATGCATGCAATACAACAATTTGAAATTACATGTGGACTTAGATGAGAGCCATAGCATATGGGTGGATCGTAACTGATTTAAGGGCGTGTAAGTGAGAAAAAAACCAACAGTTTTTTAGATATAACAATTAGGGCTCATGCACACGGCCGTTGCCGTATTGCGGGCCGCACACAGGGGGTCCGCAAAACACGGGCATCAGCCGTGTACACCCCGCACCACGGATCGCGGACTCATTCAAGGAGATGCAGAACGGAGGCATGGATCAAAAGCACTGCGGAGTGCTTCCGTGGGTTTTCTGTTCGTGCCTTCAAACCGCAAAAAAGTAGTGCATGTGCTACTTTTTTGCGGTGCGGACCGTCAGATGCGGATCGCGGACCCCATTCAAGTGAATGGGTCCACCATCCGTATGCGGCTGCCCCATGGTCAGTGCCCGTGTATCGCGGACTGCAATTTGTGGTCCGCAGCATGGGCCCGGCCAGCACTGTCGGGTATATAAAGCAAATGCTTTATATAAAGATTAAAAAAATATATATATTTAGCGGATCAAAAGAAAAATTATGCAAACGATATTGATCCGGGAGATGGACATAATCATCTCAAAACGAGTTCGATCGAGAACCTGATTATTTTGTGCAATCAGCGTCTATGCAAAAATATAAATGGTTTATTATACAATATTTTAATATACAATCAAAAATGAATCAACATAAATTTCAATAATATACAATGATATGCAGTACCCAGAATTCACTACTATATGATGCCAACAAAACAATTCTCAACCAACACAAGAATATTATGCAATACAGCTTTAAATTTGTGAGAGATACAATCAATGGATTATGCGAAAAACTCAATCAAGAAGATGACAGATACGAGCCCTTGCTCCGCCCAAAAAAAAATGATGACCAAACTCAGATATGGGGTAGTATGGTAGTATTGCACAAAACTTATAAATTAATGGCTTGATATCAAACTAGGGAATATTAAGATTCCCGACAGAGAGTTTCCCCAATATTATCCCCTTTATTCAGTTATATGCATCGTAACTGAAATCAGAGACAATACTGATGTAGCTACTAACGTTACACATCCGCAAATGAGCGGGTATCTGGCTAATTATCAAGCCAATTAATTTAGATCAATACTACATAAAACAAAAATATACATTACCCAAGGGTCAAGTGATGTGCAGAGTCGTGGGGCAGCTAGCTCTCAAGAGTTTTTCCCGATAATCCAAATGATTCTCCAGAGATCTATAATCCAAATGTTTCTTTGTTTTTTTTTGTTTTTTTTTCCTCCTTCCTTTTTTTTCTGGTAAATGGTTTCTTAACCCAAAACTTATCAGATGAACACGCCCTCAGAGTTTGGAACTTCCAATCATTGTTGGATGGGTGTGTGCATTGATAAGGATCATGACGTCATAATACTACCCAGAATGCACTTTTGCTACTGATGTGGTATTAACTGCTCATATCTAGGTGGCACTGTTGTATAAGCAATAGGCATCACACCATTAAGGGTTAACTCATACATGTCTGATATTTTCACTACTACACCTCTGACGTCTAGAGGCCTTGTCTCAGGGCCGAGGGACAACCTTTGATACATGAATGTATACTTTGAGGAACATCTAGACAATTCTCACACTGTGGAATTCATGTTCAGATAGGAAAAACAGTGAAGCCTCAGAATCTGCAGGTGCGGTGTATCTTCTAACTTTCTAAATGTATAATATATTGTTACTATAACACTAGCTTTTGAACAGCACAGTAATCTTCTCATGGACTTACTTTGGCCTACATGAAAATCCATACAAAACAGTGAATATAAATCAACATTGCTCTTAAAGGCAATGAATACCCATTATAACTAAAATAAGTAGATATAACTGTTTACACTTATAAAAAAGCACAACAGCACGCAGTCGTGTGCATGTGCCCTTAGACACAAAATTTCCCCGGGGCCTCAATTATAAATCTGATTTATTGTTTCATTATCATTAGAGGGTATTTTTTTCCTTGTCCCTATCTCATGAGAAATGTGTGCATTGTGCATTACAGATCAATTTTTGATCTGAAGTACCCTACACTAACATGGTCTGCTTTGGCTGGTATTCACATTAGGAATTAGCATAGATGTTTTCGGTACTAAATTATTATTATTTTTTTGTGTGTGTGTACATTGGAACTCATTCTTAGGGCTTGTTCACACGACCGTTGCCACTCCGTGCCCGTGCCGTGGACTGCAAATTGCAATCCGCAATGCACGGGCACCGGCCGTGGGGCTGCCGCATGCGGATCGCGGCCTATTCACTTGAATGGGGTCCGCGATCCGTCCGTTCCGCAAAAAGATAGAACTTGCTCTATCTTTTTGCGGTGCGGAGGCACGGAACCCACGGAAGCACTCCGTAGTGCTTCCGTAGGGTTCCGTTCCGCACCGCATCTCCGGATTTTCTGACCCATTCAAGTGAATGGATCTGCATCCGTGATGCGGAATGCACGTGGCCGGTGCCCGTGTATTGCAGACCTGCCGTATGCGGGCCGCAATAAGGCAACGGAGGGACAACAGCCGTGTCAATGAACCCTTATTCTCATGTCTATTAAAACACAATTGGTTCTACATCAACTTATTTTGTATGCATATCATTCTAAATATGAGTTTTAAGTATACCTTCTATGCACCTTATGTCTATATAGCGCTATTTTGACTGATACACAATTATTGTGTGTCTTCATGGCATGTGTTCAACTTAATAGAGTGGGCTTACTGGGCTTTTTCACATACATGCCCCTAAATCAGTTATGATCCATCCAAATGGTATGGCTCTCGTCTAAGTATGCGCTCACACTGTATTCACATTTGACTCCAAATAGATGTATATGCTATGGCTTCCATCTCAGTACGTGTTCACACACAGATCTGTATGTAATCAATACTCAAATAGTTGCTCTCTATACAATTTATTTTTATAAATATAAAATTGATATTTATTCATTTTGACTACATACCATTGTAAGTACAGTTTCAAAAATAATTATTACATATTCTATGTTTACATTCTGCCTGACACACAATCATTGTGTGTCTTTATGGCGTGTGTTTAACCTCTTCAAGCGACAGCCAGTTTGGACCAAATGCTGAAGCCCCATTTTTCAAATCTGACATGTGTCACTTTATGTGGTAATAACTTTGGAACACTTTTACTTATCTAAGCCATTACGAGACTGTTTTCTCGTGACACATCGTACTTCATGTTAGTGGCGAGAATTTGAGTTGATATGTTTTACCTTTATTTATTAAAAAAATCTAAAATTTGCAGAAATTCTGGAAAAATTTGCCATTTTCAAAATTAGAATTTCTTTGCTTTTAAGACGGATAGTGATACTTCATAAAATAGTTATCACTTTACATTCCACATATGTCTACTTTATGTTGGCATCATTTTGCAAATGTCATTACATTTTTTTAGGAAGTTAGAAGACTTACAAGTTTAGAAGCACATTTTAAAATTTTTAAGAAAATTTCCAAAACCCATTTTTTTTAAGACCATTTCAGTTATGAAGTCACATTGGGGCTTACACAGTAGAAACCACCCATAAATGACCACATTTTAAACTCAATATGATCCTGACAAATAACACAGAAAAGGCCCTTAGATGGACAAACTCCTTCTACTATAAATATGCAAATAAGCCAGACAAACTACTAGCCAATCAACTTAAAGCTAAACAACGGATTAACCACGTCTTTAAAATAAATACGAGATCAGGTCAAACTACTTCTAATCCTGACACAATTTACGCCACGTTCCAAAAATTCTATACCCAACTTTATTCTGCCCCTACGACAGGAACAGACCTACAGAAAAATAACTTTATATCATCTGCGCATTTACCGGTCCTATCCCCTGAGTCCCAATTAGGCCTTAATAACCTCATCTCAAATGAAGAAGTGGAATATGCCATCAAATCTTTAAAATTAGGTAAAGCTCCAGGTCCTGACGGATACTCTGCCCTATACTATAAAAAGTTTGCCACTTTACTCACCCCTCATATAGTCAAGTACTGTAATCATCTTTTGCAGGGAGCCACACCTCCGGGTGAATTCTTGAAAGCTTCGATCACAGTTATTCCTAAACCCAACAGAGACCCTTTACTTCCGTCTAATTACAGACCGATTTCGCTTCTAAACATTGATAATAAACTTTTCACTTCCATTTTAGCTAATAGGCTCAATAGGCTACTCCCCAACTTAATTCACAGGGACCAGGTTGGCTTCATCCCAGGCAGAGAAGCTCCTGATAACATTAGAAAAATCCTTAACGTCATACATATGTCTAATAAAACCAAGGTCCCATTAGCCCTTGATATTGAAAAGGCATTTGACACTGTCACCTGGCCATATTTATATGGGGTCCTCTCAGCACTGGGAATTAAGGGCCCCTTCCTTGCCGCTTTACAAGCTCTTTATTCCAACCCAGAGGCTTCCCTTAAACTACCCACTACAAAAGTTTCCCACATCCCAATCAAACGAGGTACAAGGCAGGGGTGCCCTCTTTCACCGGCATTATTCGCACTAGCTATAGAACCCTTAGCAGCTCACATAAGATCCAACCCTGATATTAAAGGGTTAGTGATTGGAGGAAAGGATCACAAACTAAGCCTTTTTGCGGATCATCATCTTCTATCTATTACCAACCCCATTATCTCCTTCCCATCCCTATTAAAACTCTTAGAGTCATTCACCGAAGCTTCTGGCCTCTCTATTAACCACTCCAAGTCTGAACTACTTTGGTGTAACACACCTGCTTCCACTAAAACACTGATACAACAACATTTTCCATTTCAACACAGAACCCATCATATCTCTTATTTAGGTGTACTACTGCCAAATGCACTAGACTTGGTTTATAGAACTAATTATTTACCTATGTACCGTAAGATCCGGCAAGATTTAGCTTCATGGCAATCATTACAAACCTCATGGGTAGGCAGGATAAACATCATCAGAATGGTGGTCCTCCCTAGACTCCTATACTTATTTAGGGCCCTGCCAGTGCCTGTCTTAGTAAGGGATCTTAGATCTATTCAGAAAGATGTCATGAAGTTTATTTGGAGTAACAAACGCCCACGTATTTCTAAAACTACCATGTGTAAGCATAGGACCCAAGGAGGTTTGTCTGTCCCAGACTTTGTAAAATATTACCAGGCAGCTAGACTGGCCCAGATGTTTCTGACCCATCTAACCCCGCGTGAACATCCGATATGGATCTCGATTGAATGTTCTAATCTCAACCCTTATACCTGGAAAGCACTGACCTGGGACACCTCTCCTATTCCTCAGACTTTACGAGTCAACTCTCCCTTGTCCTACTACTCTCTGTTACTTTGGAGGTCAGTTAGATTCAAATTTGCCCTTCAGTCCAAACCATCCCCGCTATTAAACATCATGGGAAATCCAGTCTTCTTACCAGGCCTTCAACATCGTAATCTTGAAAGGTGGTCCAATAACCAGCTTTGTGCTCTTCACAAATTCACTGTTAGAGGTAATTGATGACGCTTGCAGATTTTAAAGACAAATATTCTCCTCCTGACAATGTTTATCTAGTCATGGGTCAAATATTTTCCTACTTAAAATCTATCCAAACTCCTAATCAAAAAGTGGAATTTACTTCTTTTGAACGCTCTATTACATACTCACTTTACAGACAAGGCCTATTATCAAGGGTTTATGGAGCCCTCAATACTATTCCTGAAGGCCAGAAATTGTCTTACATGAGGGCCTGGGAAGAAGATCTACATCAGGAGTTTCCTCCCTCCAAATGGTTCCAGCGATCACAGATCCTATCTAAGGGTTCCTGGCAAGTCACATTAGCTGAATCCTCCATAAAAGTGTTGCATAGAACTTACATGGTACCTACACGACTTCACTATATTTACCCTGAAGTATCACCTATGTGCTTCAGAGGATGTAATGAGGAAGGTTCAATGCTTCATATGGTCTTGCCCTATAGTGGAGAGGTTCTGGAGCCAGATAGTGTGTCTGATTTCTTCAGTCCTAGATTATAGTTTCCCTCTAACAGTGCCATTTTGCCTTTTAGGGGATCAACCCCATAGGCTATCCTATGCAAAGTTTAAACTTTCTCAATTTATTTTGCTTGCAGCTAGAATTCATATAGCTTTTAAATGGCGATCAGACTCACTGTCCTTCCAGGCTGTCCTAGATAGAATAAATAAAATCTTGATATTCGAAAAATTGGCACAGACTCATTTTCCACTTTTGAAAAGGTGTGGGATCCCTGGCTATCTTCATTACAGTCTTCGGACGTACGTCCGATTATCTCCCTATAAGAATGTGTTTCTTACTAACCGAAAGCAGGAGGATTGTCTTTCTGCTCCATTTCCCAGTCCCTAACTTTATGTAACCCTACTATATTGTTAAGGAATATATCAATAGCTCACTTGTATCCAAGAGATGTTTTGTTTCCATGTGATTATTTTATTTCATTATTGTTATATTGTTTTCTTTTATATGCAAAACTCAATAAATACCTTTTGAAACATAAATGACCACATTTTAGAAATACACCCCTTAAGTTTTTCAAAACTGATTTTACTAACTTTATTACCCTTTAGGTGTTCCACAAGAATTAAAGCAAAATGGGGGGGAAAATTTAAAAATTTCATTTTTTTGGTCCGATTATCCATTTAACCACCTCAGCCCCCTTAGCTTAAACACCCTTAATGACCAGGCCACTTTTTACACTTCTGACCTACACTACTTTCACCATTTATTGCTCGGTCATGCAACTTACCACCCAAATGAATTTTACCTCCTTTTCTTCTCACTAATAGAGCTTTCATTTGGTGGTATTTCATTGCTGCTGACATTTTTACTTTTTTTGTTATTAATCGTAATTTAACGATTTTTTTGCAAAAAAATGACATTTTTCACTTTCAGTTGTAAAATTTTGCAAAAAAAACGACATCCATATATAAATTTTTCTCTAAATTTATTGTTCTACATGTCTTTGATAAAAAAAAATGTTTGGGTAAAAAAAAATGGTTTGGGTAAAAGTTATAGCATTTACAAACTATGGTACAAAAATGTGAATTTCCGCTTTTTGAAGCAGCTCTGACTTTCTGAGCACCTGTCATGTTTCCTGAGGTTCTACAATGCCCAGACAGTACAAACACCCCACAAATGACCCCATTTTGGAAAGTAGACACCCTAAGGTATTCGCTGATGGGCATAGTGAGTTCATAGAACTTTTTATTTTTTGTCACAAGTTAGCGGAAAATGATGATTTTTTTTTCTTACAAAGTCTCATATTCCACTAACTTGTGACAAAAAATAAAAAGTTCAATGAACTCACTATGCCCATCAGCGAATACCTTGGGGTGTCTTCTTTCCAAAATGGGGTCACTTGTGGGGTAGTTATACTGCCCTGGCATTCTAGGGGCCCAAATGTGTGGTAAGGAGTTTGAAATCAAAATCTGTAAAAAATGGCCGGTGAAATCTGAAAGGTGCTCTTTGGAATGTGGGCCCCTTTGCCCACCTAGGCTGCAAAAAAGTGTCACACATGTGGTATCTCCGTACTCAGGAGAAGTTGGGCAATGTGTTTTGGGGTGTGATTTTACATATACCCATGCTGGGTAAGAGAAATATCTTGGCAAAAGACAACTTTTCCTATTTTTTTATACAAAGTTGGCATTTGACCAAGATATTTCTCTCACCCAGCATGGGTATATGTAAAATGACACCCCAAAACACATTCCCCAACTTCTCCTGAGTACGGCGATACCACATGTGTGACACTTTTTTGCAGCCTAGATGTGCAAAGGGGCCCACATTCCTTTTAGGGGGGCATTTTTAGACATTTGGATCCCAGACTTCTTCTCACGCTTTAGAGCCCCTAAAAAGCCAGGGCAGTATAAATACCCCACATGTGACCCCATTTTGGAAAGAAGACACCCCAAGGTATTCAATGAGGGTCATTGTGAGTTCATAGAAAAAAAAAAATTTGCCACAAGTTAGCGGAAATTGATTTTTTGGTTTTTTTTCTCACAAAGTCTCCCTTTCCACTAACTTGAGACAAAAATTTCAATCTTTCATGGACTCAATATGCCCCTCAGCGAATACCTTGGGGTGTCTTCTTTCCGAAATGGGGTCATTTGTGGGGTGTTTGTACTGCCCTGGCATTTGAGGGTCTCCACAGTCATTACATGTATGGCCAGCATTAGGAGTCTCTGCTATTCTCCTTATATTGAGCATACGGGTAATGAGATTTTTTTTTTCCGTTCAGCCTCTGGGCTGAAAGAAAAAATGAATGGCACAGATTTCTTCATTCGAATCGATCAATGTGGATGAAAAAATCTCTGCCAAAAAAAAAAAAAGGAGGGGAAAGGAGTCTGCCAGGACATAGGAGCTCCGCCCAAAATCCATACCCACTTAGCTCGTATGCCCTGGCAAACCAGATTTATCCATTCACATCAATCGATGTGTATAAATAAATCATTGCCGGGATTTTTTTTATATATACAAAGTGTTTGCCAAAGCATATGAACACCGCCACCTCCTCAGCTCATATGCCTCGGCAAACGTATCTTTTACTGCAGAGGAGAAATCTCGTCTTGCAGCGCCGCATACACCGACTTGTGTGTAATCTGACAGCAGCGCAATGCTTCTGTCCGAATGCACATCAGTGCTGCAGCTAGTCGATCGTGGGTCTACCTGGAAGGTAAAAAAAACAAAACAAAAAAGAAAAAACCAGGCCGCAACGCAATAAATTTATTAACTTTATCTTAAAATTTGAACAGAACATATAAACTTTAACTTTTTCAACTGAACGTTAACTTTTTTACTTACCGGTAATTTTTTTTTTTTTTTTTTTACCTTTATAGAACAAACCTCTTCTTCCCCATGGGACAATGTGCAAAGCGCAAATCGCCCAAAGATGTGGCGAAGTACGTTATGCACTTTATCCCAGGTGAAAGGAGAGGTTTGCAGCAGCTGTGAGTAAAAGGGCCCTAATAGCCCTGTGTGTTGTCCTGTGAGATGCAATCCCTATGCTAAGTGTACCTGTGTGTGGTACTTCCGGAAACACTCTCCAAAGCATAGGGCAGGGTGGTCAGGACAGTCAGGACAGAAATAGCGGGTGTCACGCCTTATTCCACTCCTGCTACAGACACGACATCTTTTTCAGGGTGACGGTTGGGTTGAGGTACCAGGAACGACACTGGGGAAATGTCGCTCGTGTAGACGGCTAACTACACTGGTGGATGGGGCCACGGAACCTTCTGGATACAGGAGGTTCTCGATGATCTCTTCCTGAAATTTGAGGAAGGATCCTGTTCTCCCAGCCTTACTGTAGAGAACAAAACAATAATATGCAGCCAATTGAATTAAATATACAGACACCTTCTTATACCAGAGTCTGGTGCGTCGGGAAACTAAATACAGAGACAACATCTGGTCATTGAAGTCCACCCCTCCCATGAGCAAATTATAGTCGTGGACACAGAGGGGCTTTTCAATGACACGGGTTGCTCGCTCAATTTGTATTGTCGTGTCTGCGTGAATAGAGGAGAGCATGTAAACGTCACGCTTGTCTCTCCATTTCACCGCGAGCAGTTCTTCGTTACACAAGGCAGCCCTCTCCCCCCTTGCAAGACGGGTGGTAACGAGCCGTTGGGGGAAGCCCACGCGACTAGTTCGCGCGGTGCCACAGGCACCAATCTGTTCTAGGAACAAATGCCTAAAGAGGGCCACACTTGTGTAGAAATTGTCCACATAAAGATGGTACCCCTTGCCGAATAAGGGTGACACCAAGTCCCAGACTATATCAAGGATACGGGACACTTTCTATCCAAACTACACGGGTTACTATTACCCACCCAATTTTTATTGGTTAGTTTTGATGTAGTGTCTTTGTACACCTCGATTGACCATACCTATGGGTTAGGTGTCGTCGATGTGGCCCTGACCGACATGGGACTCTCCCCGGGGGTGTGCCAGTTTGTCCTCCATCTCTTGGAGGTGGTCCTGAGGAGGAGTTATTTCCTCTTCAGGGACACCTTCTACCAGCAACAGCGGGGTGTGGCCATGGGGTCTAATATGGCCCCAACTTACGCTAACATCTTTATGGCCGAGGTTGAGGACAAGCTGGTGTACTGTTCCCCCTTTTCTGGGAGGGTCCTGTGTTGGTGGCGCTACATCGACGACATCTTCATGATTTGGACAGGCACGATAGATGAGCTGGACAGTTTCCACTCACATTTGAATGCGGGTGTCCCAGGCCTGCAGTTCACAATTACTTCGTCAGCTAGTGAATTACAGTTCCTTGATGTACGGGTGTATGTGATGGAGGGTCTTTTAGCCACGGACCTCTATCAGAAGCCCACTGATAGAAATACCCTCCTTATGCATGATAGCTATCACCCGCGTAAAATGCTTGATTCCATACCCTGGAGTCAACTTTTGAGGGTTAGACGCATAGTTTCTGAGGAAGATGTTTGTACAAAAAGGGTGGACGCCATGTGCGCACGATTTGTTGAACGTGGCTACCCCAAACATCTGCTTGACAGAACTAGACGTAGGGTGAAGCTGGTTGACAGATGTTCCACACTTCAGAATTCTACAAAAACCAGATCCAAGGCTAGGGTTCCCTTTGTCTCCATCTTCGGCCGGGACAGTGGCGACATCGCCCATATCCTCAAGAAGGAATGGCATATACTCCAAAGGGGATTGCCAGAGATAGAAGAATTTCAGTCCCCGCCGATGATGGCATACAGGAGGAACCCTAGCCTACGTGATAGGCTGGTTAAAACTGATGTAAGCGATCAGTCTATGACTGCACAAAAACTGCTTGCTCCGCGTAAAAACTGTACTTACCCATGTTTATCCTGCTGCAATTGTGGCAATGTTCTTAAAGGAGATCACTTCTTCCATCCATATAGTGGTAAAAAATATAAAATCAATGGCTATTATACCTGTAGGTCACGGGACGTGATATATGCTATCCAATGTCCGTGTAGCCTCACTTATGTGGGAGAGACTACCATGGAAGTTAGGGAACGCATTAATAAGCACAAGAGCACTATACGCAAGAAGAACATGGACAAACCCGTCGCTAAACATTTTGTTGAGGCGGGACATTCTGTCAACCAGCTTCGCTTTAGAGTTATTGATAGTGTGGATTTTCTACGGAGAGGTGGTGATAAGGATGCGGTATTGAGAAAAAAAGAACTCAAATGGATCTATACGCTGAGGTCCTTACAGCCGTTTGGACTCAATCTTGAGTTCAATGTGGCAGGAATCAGCTAGACTCTTTTCTGTTATATGTATCTCTTTATGTTATGTTTTATGTATTTGAAAACTGTTGTAATATATCACAATGCATAGCCCTGCGATTGATAACCATCCGATCATCAGTTTCTACTGACACGTCACCAGTCAGGATGATCTCTTTCATTATAATGCTATATGCATAGCCCTGCGATTGATAACCATCCGATCATCAGTTTCTACTGACACGTCACTGATTTCTTTCATTCTAATGCTATACGCTGGCTACATATGTTTTATACCTCTGTATTCTTGTATATTATCACATGTATACACCTGTGTGGGTATTGCGTCCATTCATCTACTTGGCGATCTCTGTTTTAACTGGGGTACGCTACACATTGTATTCTTACCATGTGTCATTGTATCTACCAGTTTGCACGTTGCTTTGTATCTTAGCAACGCGGACATTCCACATTTGCAGCTATGTTGCCTCCCCTGTCACGCTGCCTGTCACGTCACTAATAGGCGCGGCATCGTGACGCTAGCCGGCCGCCCTCTGATGACGTTTACGGACATGCGCAGTGTGAACTTTGGGACGCTAGCCACCACGTTGAGTTTTTTGTCAATAGTGGTTGTGGCGCGGCTCGATTTGTGTCGCCTTCTGATGACGCCCACGTGCATGCGCACTTTCTAGCTTGAGACGCCTGCTACTATGAGAATGCTTGCACGCCACTATACCACACAGGTGAATATGTGAATTCAGCTCATGTTGGTTTGAAACAGCTAATGAATGTTGTATAGCAGCTTGGTGCATATTAACTAGGTGGGTGTAATATACACTGTGTGCAGAATTATTAGGCAAATGAGTATTTTGACCACATCATCCTCTTTATGCATGTTGTCTTACTCCAAGCTGTATAGGCTCGAAAGCCTACTACCAATTAAGCATATTAGGTGATGTGCATTTCTGTAATGAGAAGGGGTGTGGTCTAATGACATCAACACCCTATATCAGGTGTGCATAATTATTAGGCAACTTCCTTTCCTTTGGCAAAATGGGTCAAAAGAAGGACTTGACAGGCTCAGAAAAGTCAAAAATAGTGAGATATCTTGCAGAGGGATGCAGCACTCTTAAAATTGCAAAGCTTCTGAAGCGTGATCATCGAACAATCAAGCGTTTCATTCAAAATAGTCAATAGGGTCGCAAGAAGCGTGTGGAAAAACCAAGGCGCAAAATAACTGCCCATGAACTGAGAAAAGTCAAGCGTGCAGCTGCCAAGATGCCACTTGCCACCAGTTTGGCCATATTTCAGAGCTGCAACATCATTGGAGTGCCCAAAAGCACAAGGTGTGTAATACTCAGAGACATGGCCAAGGTAAGAAAGGTTGAAAGACAACCACCACTGAACAAGACACACAAGCTGAAACGTCAAGACTGGGCCAAGAAATATCTCAAGACTGATTTTTCTAAGGTTTTATGGACTGATGAAATGAGAGTGAGTCTTGATGGGCCAGATGGATGGGCCTGTGGCTGGATTGGTAAAGGGCAGAGAGCTCCAGTCCGACTCAGACGCCAGCAAGGTGGAGGTGGAGTACTGGTTTGGGCTGGTATCATCAAAGATGAGCTTGTGGGGCCTTTTCGGGTTGAGGATGGAGTTAAGCTCAACTCCCAGTCCTACTGCCAGTTTCTGGAAGACACCTTCTTCAAGCAGTGGTACAGGAAGAAGTCTGCATCCTTCAAGAAAAACATGATTTTCATGCAGGACAATGCTCCATCACACGCGTCCAAGTACTCCACAGCGTGGCTGGCAAGAAAGGGTATAAAAGAAGAAAATCTAATGACATGGCCTCCTTGTTCACCTGATCTGAACCCCATTGAGAACCTGTGGTCCATCATCAAATGTGAGATTTACAAGGAGGGAAAACAGTACACCTCTCTGAACAGTGTCTGGGAGGCTGTGGTTGCTGCTGCACGCAATGTTGATGGTGAACAGATCAAAACACTGACAGAATCCATGGATGGCAGGCTTTTGAGTGTCCTTGCAAAGAAAGGTGGCTATATTGGTCACTGATTTGTTTTTGTTTTGTTTTTGAATGTCAGAAATGTATATTTGTGAATGTTGAGATGATATATTGGTTTCACTGGTAAAAATAAATAATTGAAATGGGTATATATTAGTTTTTTTGTTAAGTTGCCTAATAATTATGCACAGTAATAGTCACCTGCACACACAGATATCCCCCTAAAATAGCTAAAACTAAAAACAAACTAAAGACTACTTCCAAAAATATTCAGCTTTGATATTAATGAGTTTTTTGGGTTCATTGAGAACATGGTTGTTGTTCAATAATAAAATTAATCCTCAAAAATACAACTTGCCTAATAATTCTGCACTCCCTGTAGAGAAACAACAGTTGATTGGATTGTGATCACAGTGGGCGTCTTTGATATGTTGGATATATACTTGATGTTTTAATTGTAAAATATGCTTGACAAAGGCTATTCCTAGCCGAAACGTTGCTGCTGTTTTTATGCTGTGTTATGCGGTGATCGATTGAAATAAAGAAGGATTTTGGATATGCTGCTGTGGCCCTCCACTTTTTCACCAAGTCCCAGACTGTCTTCCCACTGCTCCCCAGGTAGTCAGGGCAACCGACCGGCTCCAGGGTCTGATCTTTTCCCTCATAGATCCGAAATTTGTGGGTATAGCCTGTGGCCCTTTCACAGAGCTTATACAATTTGACCCCATACCAGGCACGCTTGCTTGGGATGTATTGTTTGAAGCCAAGGCGCCCGGTAAAATGTATTAGGGACTCGTCTACGCAGATGTTTTGCTCTGGGGTATACAAATCTGCAAATTTCTGGTTGAAGTGGTCTATGAGGGGCCGAATTTTGTGGAGCCGGTCAAAAGCTGGGTGGCCTCTGGGACGGGAGGTGGTGTTGTCGCTAAAATGCAGGAAACGGAGGATGGCCTCAAATCGTGCCCTGGACATAGCAGCAGAGAACATGGGCATGTGATGAATCGGGTTCGTGGACCAATATGACCGCAATTCATGCTTTTTAGTTAGACCCATGTTGAGGAGAAGGCCCAGAAAAATTTTAATTTCGGAAACTTGGACTGGTTTCCACCGGAAAGGCTGGGCATAAAAGCTTCCCGGGTTGGCGGATATAAATTGTGTGGCATACCGATTTGTTTCTGCCACGACTAAGCCCAAGAGCTCCGCAGTCAAGAACAGCTCAAAAAATCCCAGGGCCGAACCGATCTGAGCCGTCTCAACCCGAACTCCAGACTGGGTGGTGAAAGGGGGAACTAATGGTGCGGCTGCAGTTGGTGACTCAGGATTTTCCAGCACCTCAGGGACTCTAGGGGGTCTACGGGCCTGTCTGTGCGGTGGCTGCGACGGGGTAACTACTGCACGTGCCACCGTACCAGCTTCAACTGCCCTTCTGGTGCTCGCCACGTCACCATGTTGTACGGCAGTGCTGGTACTAGGTCCAGGGAGGGCTGCGCTGCTGGTGTATGCCTCACCACGTGATCCGACAGCGCCAGCCCCACTCTGCTGCTCTTGAAGCGGATCCTGCGCAACCTGTGGTCTAGCGACACGGGGCCGGGTACGCCTGGTTCTATCAGGGACCTCCACCTCCTCGTCCGAACTTTGGGTCAGAGAGCCACTGCTTTCTACAGGTTCATATTCTGACCCGCTAGATTCGTCAGATGAGGGTTCCCATTCCTCATCCGACTGGGTCAGAATCCTGTAGGCCTCTTCAGAAGAATACCCCCTGTTTGACATTTGGACTACTAAATTTAGGGGTATTCCCTGAGACTACCCAAGAAAAAAAGCAAGCCTGTCTTACAAAGGGGAGGCTAGCGAAGTACTGGAGGCCGCTGCGGTTGATAAAAAAATAGCAAAATGGATTTTTTTATCGCCGCAGTGCAGGTAAAGTGAATGTGCAGTGATCAAAAAAATATATATTTTTTGTCACTGCGGCGGGGCGGGCGTGGGTGAACGCACGTGTGGGCGACCGATCAGGCCTGATCGGGCAAACACTCCGTTTTGGGTGGAGGGTGAGCTAAGGTGACACTAATACAATTATAGATCTGACTGTGATCAGTTTTGATCACTTACAGATACTATAAAAGTACAAATGCTGATTAGCGATACGCTAATCAGTGAATCAGTGACTGCGGTGCGGTGGGCTGGGTGCTAACCGATCGCTAACTACCTAACCAAGGGGCCTAAACTATCCTAAAACCTAACAGGCAATACTAGTGAAAAAAAAAAGTGACAGTTTACACTGATCACTTTTTGTCTTTCACTAAGTGATTGACAAGGGGCGATCAAGGGGTTAATTTGGATGATGGGGGTGATGGAAGGTGATCTGGGGCTAAGGGTAGTGTTTGGTGGGTACTCACAGTGATGTCTGCTCCTCTGCTGGAACCAACCGACGAAAAGGACCAGCAGAGGAGCAGACAAGCCATTTAACACATCATATTTACTAATATGATGTGTTATGTGGCTTCTGATTTGTTTTTTTGAAAATCGCCATCCTGCCAGCCAATGATCGTTGCTGGCAGGCTGGTGACGAACTTGTCCTCTAACTTTTGCCGGCCCGCGATGCGCATGCGCGGGCCGGCTCTGAGCGAAATCTCGCGTCTCGCGAGATGAGGCGTATATGCGTGACTGTGCGCAGCGCTGCCGCCTCCGGAACGCGATCCTGCGTTAGGCGGTCCGGAGGCGGTTAAATTCAATTTTCTTGTAACACAGCAAGGGTTAACAGCCAAAGAAACCTCAATATTTATTACCCTGCTTCTGCAGTTTACAGAAATACCCCATATGTGGTCGTAAACTGCTTTAGGCCTCATGCACACAGCCAGTGTGCGGCCATTCCGTGCATTTCCACATCGCAGCTCCGGATTGCGGACCCATTCAAGTATTTGCGGGCCGCAATACGGCCACCACTGGGCAACGGCCGTGTGTATGTGGCCTTATGGGCACACGGCAGGGTGCAGAGGGAAAGAAGCGCCATATTGTTAACGGAGGGCAGATTTTCCTGGAATGGTTTTTAGGGGCCATGTCACATTTGAAGAGCCCCTGAGGTATCCCTAGATAGAAAACCCCAAAAAGTGACCCCATTTTGGAAACTACCTCCCTCAAGGAGTAAATCTAGTGATGAAGTGAATGCTTTGACCCAACAAACGTTTCACAGAATTTAGAAACACATGGCTGTGAAAATGAAAAATTAACTTTTATTTCCAATATAAAATTGCTTTAGCCCCAAATTTTTCTTTTTCACAAGGAGCAACAAGATAAAATGCCCCTCAAAATTTGTTATGCTTTTTTACTGAATACGGCAACACCTCATATGTGGTCATAAACCACTGTTTGGGGGCACGGCAGCATTCAGAAGGGTAAAAGCATCATCAGGATTTTCTAACATGTAATTTGCTGAAATTAGTTTAGGGCCCATAACATTTGTATTTTTTCACCAATGTAGCTGTGTGGAGACTTGTTTTTTTTGCGGGACGGCCTGTAGTTTTTATGGGGTACATATGTCTTTTTAATCACTTGTTATACAATTTTTTGTGGAAGTGAAGTGGGAATTCTGTCAGTTTTTTTAATTTTTTTTATGGGCTTCCTCTTGTGGTAAATATTATATGATTATTTTATTCTGTGGGTTGATACGGTTATGGAGATACCAAATTTATGTAGATTTTTTATGTTTTACTACTTTTTCAGCATAAAATCACTTTTGTGTTAAAAATAAATCATATTTTGCATCGCCATATACTAAAGTCCATAACATTTATAATTTTTCACCAATGTAGCTGTATGGGGGCTTGATTTTTGCAGGACGGGCTGTAGTTTTTATTGGTATCATTTTGGGGTACATACCAGATATGTCTTTTTGATGACTTTTTATACCATTTTTTGTGTAGGTGAAGTGGGCAAAAATGGCAATTCTGTCTGTTTTTTATTTTTTATGGGGTTCCTCTTGTGGTAAATATTGTATGATTATTTTATTCTGTGGGTTGATATGATTATGGCGATACCAAATTTAGGTAGTTTTTTTTATGTTTTACTACTTTTTCAGCATAAAATTACTTTTGTGTTAAAAATAAATGATATTTTGCATCGCCAGCATAAAATCACTTTTGTGTTAAAAATTTATGATATGTTGCATCGTCATATACTAAAGTCCATAACCTTTATATTTTTCCACCAATGTAGCTGTGTGGGGCTTGTTTTTTTGTGGGACGGGCTGTAGTTTTTATTGGTATCATTTTGGTGTAGATATGTCTTTTTGATCACTCTTTACACAATTTTTTTCTGGAGGTGAAGTGGTCAAAAATGGCAATTCTGTCAGTGTTTTTTTTATTTTTTATGAGGTTCCTCTTGTGGTAAATATTATATGATTATTTTGTTCTGTGGGTTGATACAGTAATGGCAATACCAAATTTATGTAGTTTTTTTATGCTTTATTACTTTTTTAGCAATAAAATTACTTTTGAGTTAAAAATAAATGATATTTTACATCACCATATACTAAAGTCCATAACTTTTTCATTTTTTCACCAACGTAGCCATTTGTGGGCTTGTTTTTTGCTTGATGGGCTGTAGTTTTTATTGGTCTCATTTTGGGGTACATATGTCCTTTTGATCACTTATTATTATTATTTTTGTGGACGTGAGGTGACAAAAACAGCAATTCCGTCATTTTTTTCACCGCGCACGGGATTATTAATATGATACTTTTATAGATCAGGTCGTTAGGGACGCAGCGAAACCAATTATGTGTAGTTTTTGAAATTTATTGAAATAATTATTTACTGAAAATTTTTTACGGATATGAGAAATGAATATTTTTATTTTATTTCTATTCAAATTTCTATTTTTATTTTTTATTTTTATTTTCACTTTTTTATTTATTTATCAAGACCTATCCAGTGGGCCTGATGTCTATACAGTGCATTGCAATAGTCAATTATTGCAATGCACTGTATAGTCAGTGCTACACGCAAACAGCGGGTACGCAATATGCGGGCACCAGCCGTGTGCTCACTTGAATGGGTCTGCAATCCGGAGCTGTAGTGCAGAACGGAGGCACGGAACCCCACGGAAGCACTATGGAGTGCTTCCGTGGTGTTTCTGTCTGTGCCTCCGCACCGCGAAACAAATAGAATATGTTCTATTTTTTTGCATTGCGGACGGATCACGGACCCATTCAAGTTGAATGGGTCTCGATTCGTCCAGGTCGCCGCACGGACGTTGCCCGTGCATTGGGGACCGCAAATTACGGTCCCCAATGCACGGAACGGCCGCACAATGGCTGTGTGCATGAGGCCTCAGGCTGATCAGCCCCTCAGGGTCTGATCAGCCTAAAGGCCTCTTTCACACAATCGTTAGTTTTTTCCAGTTTACGGGCCGTTCTTTGCGTTCCGTATACGGAACCATTCATTTCAATGGTTCCGCCAAAAAAACGGAATGTACTCCGTATGCATTGCGTTTCCGTATTTCCGTTCCGTTGAAAGATAGAACATGTCCTATTATTGCCCGCAAATCACGTTCCGTGGCTCCATTCAAGTCGATGGGTCTGTAAAATAAACGGAACACATACGGAAATGCATCCGTATGTCTTCCGTATCCGTTACGTTTTTGTGGAACCATCTATTGAAAATTTTATGCCCAGCCTAATTTTTTTATGTAATTACTGTATACTGTATATGCCATACGGAAAAACGGAACTGAAAAACGGAACAGAAACGAAAACACAATGGAAAAAAAAAACGGAACGGATCTGTGAAAAATGGACCGCAAAACACTGAAAAAAAACATACGGTCGTGTGAAAGAGGCCTTAGATACATGGCAGCCCAGACGCCTTTGTAAAGCGTCCAGTTGCCACGGCAACCATCGGGCCGCTGCCATTGCAGCAGCGGTGGCCCGTTGTAAGAGAGAGGGAGCTCCCTCTCAACCCCATGGATGCCGCGAGCGGCTGCTGACCGCAGCATCTATGGGGTTAAATGGCAGAGAGGACATGGCATCTGGGGGCATCTGGGGGCGATGGGGGACAATGGCCACATGTGGGGGGGACTTAAATTTATCAGGGGCACTGGGGGCAAGGTGGCAGTCATGCCTGGAGATCACAGCCTGAAACCAGCATTTTTCTCAATGAAGCGCTCCGATTGGTTAGTCTGCAGAGACTAACCAATCGAGCACTTGTCAGCAAGGGACCACTCTGATTGATCCCTTGCCGGCTTCCTCGGTGTCTCTGCTCACGGGGAGAGCGGAGACTCCGGGGCTGTGACTACTATCGGCGGCAGCACGGCAAACATGCTAGAGCGGTAGTTCTGGGGGCACGCGTGCACTAGCGGCAGCATGGATCTGACAGGCAGTTCATCCGCAGGAACAGCCTGCCGGAGTTCCTTGCCGCTAGTGTGAAAGTAGCTTTAGTACGTATTCACACACAGATCTGTGAGTGGTCCCAAACGGTGGTACCACATGTAACTTTAAACAGTGGATAATTTTTTATTTTTTTTGTGATACTTTGCCTAATCTGGTTATTACTTCTATTTTTATTGCTTATGCCAGTGTATGTACACCTAATATGACCAGTATTTGTTTTTAAATATTTGCACTTGCACACTAACATGAGAAGTTTTCCCCATCTGAGATTTTGTCTAATCATCTAGCCATGCGGACACCTGTAGGAGAGGGGCGGTGATATATCGAGTTTACTTTCCACTCCATTGGTCAGTTTGTTTTTTAAATTTCTCCTGGATAATGCCCTCACTAGGGCTTGATGAAGTGTGTTCTGCGCGAAACGCGTCCCCCTGAGGACACCATGGAAGTTTTTTTATATATGTAAATAAAAGTTACCCGTATTTTTCGGCCTATAAGACGCACCGGCCCATAAGACGCACCTAGGTTTTTGGGGAGGAAAATAAGAAAAAAAATTTTTTTAACCAAAAGGTGTGCTTTTGGTGGGTTTGGAACTAATGGTGGTCTGTGGATGCCACTATTACTGGGGATCTGTAAATGGCACTATTATGGGGGATCTGTGAAGGACACTGTTATGGGGGGACCTGGGGATGGCACTGTTATGGGGGATCTGTGGATGACGCACTGTTATGGGGGGATCTGTGGATGACGCACTGTTATGGGGGGGATCTGTGGATGACCCACTGTTATGGGGGGATCTGTGGATGACGCACTGTTATGGGGAGATCTGTGGATGATGCACTGTTATGGGGGGATCTGTGACGAACACTGTTATGGGAGTGATCTGTGATGGACACTGTTACAGGGGGGATCTGTGGCTGACACTGTTACAGGGGGGATCTGCGGCTGACACTGTTACGGGGGGGAACTGTGGCTGACACTGTTACAGGGGGGATCTGTGGCTGACACTGTTACAGTGGGGATCTGTGGATGCCACTGTTATGGGGGATCTGTGGGTGGCACTGTTATATATGTGCCATCCACAGACTCCCCCACCCCATAACAGTGCCATCCACAGACCCCCCAGCCCATAACAGTGCCATCCCCAGACCCCCTACCCCTTAACAGTGCCTTCCACAGATGTTCCCCATAAAACTGTCATCCACAGATCCCCCCCCCCCCACACCGCTCCAGTGCTGCAGTATACAAATATAAAATGTCTCATTCAATTAACCCCTTAGGGACACAGCCTTATTTCACCTTAAGGACCAGGCCATTTTTTGCAAATCTGACCAGTGTCACTTTAAGTGCTGATAACTTTAAAACGCTTTTACTTACCCAGGCCGTTCTGAGATTGTTTTTTCGTCACATATTGTACTTCATAACACTGCTAAAATTAAGTCATAAAAAAATACCAAATTCACCAAAAATTTTGAAAAATTACCAAATTTCAAAGTTTCAGTTTCTCTACTTCTGTAATACATAGTAATACCGCCAAAAATTGTGATGAATTTACATTCCCCATATGTCTACTTCACGTTTGGATCATTTTGGGATGTTACAAGGCTTAGAAGTTTAGAAGCAAATCTTGAAATTTTTCTGAAATTTTTAGAAACCCAATTTTTAGGGACCAGTACAGGTCTGAAGTCACTTTGCGAGGCTTACATAATAGAAACCACCCAAAAATGACCCCATTCTAGAAACTACACCCCTCAAGGTATTTGTTAACCCTTTAGGTGTTGCACAAGAGTTATTGGCAAATGGGGATGAAATTTGAGAATTTCATTTTTTTGCCAAATTTTCCATTTTAACCCATTTTTTCCACTAACAAAGCAAGGGTTAACAGCCAAACAAGACTGTATCTTTATTGCCCTGACTCTGCCGTTTACAGAAACACCCCATATGTGGCCGTAAACTACTGTACGGCCACACAGAAGGGCGTAGATGGAAAGGTACGCCATATGGTTTTTGGAAGGCAGATTTTGCTGGACTGGATTATTTACACCGTGTCCTGTTTCATCCCCCTGATGCACCCCTGGAGTAGAAACTCCTTAAAAGTGACCCTATCTAAGAAACTACACCCCTCAAGGTATTCAAAACTGATTTTACAAACATCGTTAACCCTTTAGGTGTTGCACAAGAGTTATTGGCAAATGGGGATGAAATTTGAGAATTTTATTTTTTTGCCAAATTTTCCCTTTTAACCCATTTTTTCCACTAACAAAGCAAGGGTTAACAGCCAAACAAGACTGTATCTTTATTGCCCTGACTCTGCCGTTTACAGAAACACCCCATATGTGGTCGTACACTACTGTACGGCCACACGGCGGGGCGTAGAGGGAACGGAGCGCCGTGTGGTTTTTGGAGGGCTGATTTTTATGGACCGGTTTATTTACACCGTGTCCTGTTTCAACCCCCCTGATGCACCCCTGGAGTAGAAACTCCCTAAAAGTGACCCCATCTAAGAAACTACGGGATAAGGTGGCGTTTTTTTGGGGACTATTTTTAGGGTACATATGATTTTTGGTTGCTCTATATTACATTTTTGTGAGGCAAGGTTACCAAAAATTTTAATTCTGAAATTTCCTCTCCATTTGCCATTAACTGTTGAGGAACACCTAAAGGGTTAATAAAGTTTGTATAATCAGTTTTGAATACCTTTAGGGGTGTAGTTTCTTAGATGGGGTCACTTTTAGGGAGTTTTTACTCTAGGGGGGCTTCAAATGGGACATGGTGTCAATAAAAAAGGCCATCAAAATCGGCCTTCCAGAAACCATGTCGGTCCTTTCTTTTTGCGGCCTCCCTTTTAATGATACAGTAGTTTACGACCACAAATGTGGCGTTTCTATAAACTGCAGTATCAGGGTAATAAATATAAACTTTTTGGTTGTTAACCCTTGTTTTGTTACCGGAAAAAACGGATTGAAATGGAAAAGTGCCAAAAATAGCGGTTTTGGCACAGTTTTTTTTTTTTGACCGTGTAAATCTGGGGGGTTAGGTCATGGGGTATTTTTATAGAGGAGATTCTTACGGACGCGGCGATAACTAATAAAAAAAATTTGTATCTCTAAAGTCTAAGAGCCTTTTTTTTTTTTGCCGATTATCTTATGTGGGGGCTCATTTTTTGCGGGATGAGAGGACGGTTTTATTGGCACTATTTTGGGGGCTATATGACTTTTTGATCGCTTGCTATTAAACTTTTTGTTATGTAAGGTGACAAAAAAAAAAAATTTGCACCGTTTTTTTTGTTTTTTTTTGACCGTGTTAATCTTGGGGGTTGGGTCATGGGGTATTTTTATAGAGGAGATTCTTACCGACGCTAAGATACCTAATTTGTATACTTTTAATAAATTATTTTTGTTTTTAATTTTTTTTTGGGTGTCTCAAGTCTGAGAACCTGTTTTTTTATCCGATGTCAGTGCTAAATTGGGATATAAATTTAGTACTCCATGGAAGTGTGATACTCCCTGAAGCAACCAATAATGCAGAGGCCCAGATGATCGGGGCACGTGTCACATTGAGTAGTGGTGTCCTTCCATATCCCCCTCCTGTGACACACTCTGCACCTTTTTTGGGTTCGTCCCTTCTTTCCAGTATGGGGGACCACACCTGGAAAGTGTTGGCCAGGGACGATCCGGGCACCTACAGTTCCCGAGGTACTCCAGCCTGCTCTTTCCCGGTCCGAAAAGATCAGGGCCTTGAGGACTGCCTCATAGAACTGAAGGAATGTCCCTGTGTTGCCAGCGCTCCAGGACAGCACAAAAGAGTTGTACATGGCAACCTGTACCAAGTAGACCGCAACTTTTTTGTACCATGCCCGGGTTTTGAGCATGGCATTATATGACTTGAGGACTTGATCAGAGAGATCAACTCCTCCCATATACCAATTGTAGTCGACGATACAATCGGGCTTGAGGACCGTTGCCGCGGTACCTCACACAGGGACAGGGGTGATGCCGTTACCATGAATTGTGGACAGTACAAGGACATCCCTCTTGTCCTTATACCTGACCAGCAACAGGTTTCCAGTGGTAAGGGCACGGGTCTCACCCCTGGGGATAGGTACCTGGAGGGGGAGGGCAGGGAGGCCGCGTTGATTTTTCCGCACGGTCCCACAAGCGGACGTGGATCTGGCGGCAAGGGACTGGAACAAGGGGATACTAGTATAAAAGTTATCCACGTAAAGGTGGTAACCCTTATCTAGCAATGGGTACATAAGGTCCTACACAAGTTTCCCGGTAACACCCAGAGTGGGGGGACATTCTGGGGGTTGAATACGGGAATCTCGCCCCTCGTATACACAAAACTTGTAAGTGTACCCTGAGGTACTCTCACAAATTTTGTATAGCTTCACGCCATACCTCGCCCGCTTGGAAGGCACATACTGGCGGAAAATGAGTCTCCCCTTGAACGCAATGAGAGACTCATCAACCGCGACCTCCCTTCCAGGTACATGGGTCTCCATGAATTTGGCCCCGAAGTGATCGATGACCGGCGGTATCTTATACAGACGGTCATAGGCAGGATCACCTCGGGGGGGACATGCTGCATTATCGGAATAATGCAGACATTTCCGGATGGCCTCAAACCGGGAGCGTGTCATGGCTGTACTGTAAAGTGGGGTCTGGTATAGGATGTCCCCACTCCAGTGGAGTCGGGAAGGTACACAAAAATAAATAAATAAATCCTGCACCCCAAAAAAGTTGGGGGGGGGGGCAAGCGGCAGCACCCCTGGGAGGTAAAGGGTCACACAGCTGTGCTGTGGACCCCAGACACCCTAACTTAGGTTGATGCAATCAAAGTTTTTCAAACTAACTTTCCCTTTATTTTCCCTGCCTAGCCCAACCTTTCCCTATACTTTCCCTAAGTACCTGCTGCTCAGATGGGGGTGCTGGGGCACAGATCAGGTCCTGGGGGGCACAGATCGGGTGATGCTGGCACATATCGACGACGTGCAGGCAGCTCCTCTCTCCTCCGGCTCCGGGACATAAAAGGAGGAGGAGAGGAGCGCTGGCAACATTTGAATCTGCCGCCGGCCCGCCCACCAACCAATCAGAGGCGATCCTGAGAGGTGATGTCACCATCACCTCTCAGGATCGCAGGATGGTGATTGGTGGGGTAAAATCACACCACCATCACCATCCTGTTCCGGGTTATCGTGTCTTCAGAGACCAGGATAACCCGGAAACGCAGAAAACCGCAGGTCTGAATTGACCTGCGGTTTTCTGCGATCGCCGACATGGGGGGGTCACAGGACCCCCCGGCGCATTTAGCCTAGGTGCCTGCTCAATGATTTGAGCAGGCACCGGGTTCCGATCACCGCCCGCCGGTGATCGGAACCATACATGACGTACCGGTACGTCATGTGTCATTAAGTACCAGGACATCCTGACGTACCGGTACGTCATGTGTCCTGAAGAGGTTAAAAGTGATTAAACATGCCCCCTCACTCCTAATATTACTGTACATCCTAACAGCTTCTGTACAACGCAGGCAGGCACCTCATTAACTGACGTCACGTGCCTGCGCCGCCTGCTTCATTCATAAAGTAGGCGGCGCAGGCACGTGACATCAGGGAGTTACGCTCACGCTGCCGCCCGCCCGGCCTGCCTGCATTCTACAGAAGCGGTTAGGATGTACCGTAATATTAAAAGTGGGGGGGCATGTTTAATCACTTTTAATTGAATGAGACATTTTATATTTGTATAGTGCAGCACTGGAGCGGCGGGGCTGGAGTACAGTGACTGCACCGCCCCGCCGCAATTGCCGGCCCCCAGCTCCTCCTCCCAGTCCCTTCCCGCTCGCTTATACATCACAGCCTGCAATGTAAAAATGTCAGCATTTGCCCCATAAGACGCAGGGGCATTTTCCCCCCATTTTGGGGGGGGGGGGGGAAGTGCGTCTTATGGGGTGAAAAATACGGTATGTTTTATTTTAAATTCCAAGGCACTGGACCTATTGAAAATGTGTTACTGATGCAATCATCCAGCCTGACCACTGTGATAAATCAGGAGTAGGTCTAGACAGCCTAAGGGCTATCTATATAATGCCTCATGCACACGGCCGTTGCCCGGCCGTATTGCGGCCCGCAATCAGCGGGTCCGCAATATGCGGGAACAGGCCGTGTGCTCCCCACATCACTGATGCGGACCCATTCACATGAATAGGTCTGCAATACGGAGCTGTGTTGCGGAACTGAGGCTCTTTACGGTGCGGACGGATCACGGACCCATTCAAGTTGAATGGGTCTCAATCCATCCAGGCCGCCGCACGGATGTTTAAAGGGAACCTGTCACCAGTTTTATGGTGTCCTAACTAAGGGCAACATAAATAAGTGATTGATTCTCTTAGCACAATGCTGGGTCACTTTCTTTAATTGACCCAGTCAATCTGCCAACATCTTATATTGAAAAGCTCCAGCTGATAATGATGAGTCCTGAATATTCATGAGCTCCTGACTCTCCCCGCCCACCTGCTGCTGAATGACAGTTTTTTTCCATATGAACCAGCAGCAGGTGGGCAGGGGAGTGGCTATAGCTCTGAATTAAATATACGCTGGACTCAATGACATCACGCTGGACTCAAATCAGCTCATTAGCATGCGGCATGTAACATCTTTGTGTGTATATTATGAGGTAACCATCTGTCACACCAGTAAGTGAATACATCTAAGGTACTTTTTAGTAGTTAATGATTGTATATAATTAGTTAGATTATAATCAAATATCCACATGACAGGTTCCCTTTAAGCATACAATTATTGTGAAGAGCTCACTGGAATACAGCCCAGCCTGCTATAACCACGTAGCTGTAAATACTATAATGTTTCATCAATGGCCGGCTCTATATCCATATAATTTTATTTTTAAATTTAATCACATAAAAATACCATTGTACAATCTAAAAAAAGAAATAATAATTAAAAAAATCTAAAACATACATATACAATATATGTCACGTAATAGCGTATAGTTTAGCAACTGTAATCACAGTCCCTCTTTTGGTTCCTGTTGCGGAGCTCACTAAATACTTTGGAACCCTTGTTAATATATAGCGGTCTTATGAAGATAAATTGTCACCATTTGTTATATTCCTCTATCATGTGTCTTTTATATTCATGCAGTATAACTTTATTGCCACTTTGTTTTACTTTCCCATATGCGGCATACTTCATACACACTCGGGCCAGATACAATGTTTGTCTTGCTTACCCGTATCCTGGTGTGTTTATTCGATGCAGGGATTTTATAGATGTGGCGTATGCAGTAATTGCAAGGCCACTACTTTTGATAGGAAGACGACCTAAATAACGTCTAGGACAAGCACATTTGAATGGGAAATCAAGGAAACATTATCATGTAATAGTGAGGCAGTCATATATGTCCTAGAGAGTCTATGTGCTAAACAGTACATAGGCCGCACAGGAAGAATGTTTAAAACTGCGTGAAATACAGCCAAGCCCCGCTCTGGACAGCAGAGACACGGAGCATTAGGCCTCTTGCACACGACCGTTTTTTTCCCGTTTACTGGCCGTTTTTTGCGTTCCGTATACGGAACCATTCATTTCAATAGTTCCGCAAAAAAAACGGAATGTACTCCGTATGCATTTCGTTTCCGTATTTCTATTTTTCCTTTGATTTAAGCAATTTTGAGCGTGGCATGGTTGTTGGTGCCAGACGGGCCGGTCTGAGTATTTCACAATCTGCTCAGTTACTGGGATTTTCACGCACAACCATTTCTAGGGTTTACAAAGAATAGTGTGAAAAGGGAAAAACATCCAGTATGCGGCAGTCCTGTGGGCAAAAATGCCTTGTGGATGCTAGAGGTCAGAGGAGAATGGGCCGACTGATTTAAGCTGATAGAAGAGCAACGTTGACTGAAATAACCACTCGTTACAACCGAGGTATGCAGCAAAGCATTTGTGAAGCCACAACACGCACAACCTTGAGGCGGAAGACCCCACCAGGTACCACTCATCTCCACAAATAGGAAAAAGAGGCTACAATTTGCACGAGCTCACCAAAATTGGACTGTTGAAGACTGGAAAAATGTTGCCTGGTCTGATGAGTCTCGATTTCTGTTGAGACATTCAAATGGTAGAGTCCGAATTTGGCGTAAAAAGAATGAGAACATGTATCCATCCTCTGATGGCTACTTCCAGCAGGATAATGCACCATGTCACAAAATCTCAAATCATTTAAAATTGGTTTCTTGAACATGACAATGAGTTCACTGTACTAAAATGGCCCCCACAGTCACCAGATCTCAACCCAATAGAGCATCTATGGGATGTGGTGGAACAGGAGCTTCGTGCCCTGGATGTGCATCCCTCAAATCTCCATCAACTGCAAGATGCTATCCTATCAATATGGGCCAACATTTCTAAAGAATGCTATTAGCACCTTGTTGAATCAATGCCACGTATAATTAAGGCAGTTCTGAAGGCAAAAGGGGTTCCAACACCGTATTAGTATGGTGTTCCTAATAATTATTTAGGTGAGTGTATATGTACCATTCTGAAAGCATCAAACCCCATTTTTTTCTCCCTTCTTTTTATTTTATCTATATTTGACTATTTACTATATTTTTATATATCGTTATTCGTGAGGATGTTCTTTTGCTGTATAGCAATGAAACAATAAAGAAAAGTATTATGAGCAAGTAGAGATATCGCAACATGTGAATGGGAAATAAATAGCAAATGTAGTCCAGTCCAAGTTTTGAGATATTATACTAGCCCAATATAGGTCCGGGTCTTAAGGATTAGGCCTCTCTCACACTACCGTGTTTTTTTTTTCCGTTTTGCAGGCCGTTTTTTGCGTTCCGTTTACGGTCCGTATACGGTCCGTATACGGAACCATTCATTTCAATGGTTCCGCCAAAAAAACGGAATGTACTCCGTATGCATTCCATTTCCGTATTTCCGTTTTTCTGTTCCGTTGAAAGATAGAACATGTCCTATTATTGCCTGCAAATCACGTTCCGTGGCTCCATTCAAGTCAATAGGTCCGCCAAAAAAACGGAACACATACGGAAATGCATCCGTATGTCTTCCGTATCCGTTCCGTTTTTGCGGAACCATCTATTGAAAATGTTATGCCCAGCCCAATTTTTTCAATGTAATTACTGTATACTGTATATGCCATACGGAAAAACGGAACGGAAAAACGGAACGGAAACACAACGGAAAAAAAAACAAAAAACGGAACAACGGATCTGTAAAAAACGGACCGCAAAACACTGAAATACGGTAGTGTGAAAAAGGCCTTATACTGACCTAATATAAGGAGTGATTTGTCCCTCATTTTAAGGGTCCATTCACACGTCCGTGTGTGTTTTGCGGATCCGCAAAACACGGACATTGGCGATGTACGTTCCGCATTTTGCAGACCGCACATCGCCGGCACTTAATAGAAAATGCCTAATCTTGTCCGCAATTGCGGACAAGAATAGGACATGGAGCTCATAGTACCAAAGAATAAAAATATGTATTTTATTGAAACATGATTAAAATTACATGAATGAAAAAAACAATAAATGTGATGCCATAAGCAAGGTAAAATAAGAGCAGTGGACAGAAAAGAAAGAGCGCCACCCTGGGAAAGCACACGAGTCAAAAGTACAACATATATATATAACATGTATATATAGATCATAGAAAAATACTGGGTGCGGTGCCCAAACTATGAAAAAGAGCAATGAGACTAATGTACATAGGTGAGTCATTGGTCAGCGAGACGAAGGCACGCCGAAACGCGCGTTGGGGTAGCGCTATCCTGGGTAATTTAGCACACGGTCCTTTTTAGGTGAGCCCTGGTCTAGCCATTCCCTCCCTGGTAATACGACCTTGGTGTCTCATTACAGCTGGTCTTCATGGTTGGTCTGTTGTTTACCTCTTACTAGGGATCGACCGATTATCGGTTACTAGGGATCGACCGATATTCAGGATTTTGACAGTTATCGGTATCGGCATCTATTTTGCCGATATTCCGATAACGTATGGGGAACACAGATCGCGCTGCTCTCAGCGCTCTCCGTGTTCCCTCAGCAGCACAGGGGAGAAGGAAGCAGTGTCTCCCTCCCCCTGTGCTGCTGCTGCCGCCAATGAGAAGAGGGAGGACAAGAGGAGGGGAGGGGCTGTGGCCACTGCGCCACCAATGATATTAACTTATTCATTCAAATTGAACAGGAGGCGGGAGCTGGCTGCAGAATCACATAGCCGGCTCCCGACCTCTATGAGCGGTAGTTAACCCCTCAGGTGCCGCGGATCGCAGCTACCGCTCATAGAGGTCGGGAGCCGGCTATGTGATTCTGCAGCCAGCTCCCGCCTCCTGTATATGAATAAATGAGAGCTTTATGTTCATTGGTCGCGCAGTGTGCCCCCCCAAGCCCCCCAGTATTAATCATTGGTGGCGCAGTGCGCCCCCCACCCCCACCCCCGTATTAAAAACATTGGTGGCGCAGTGCGCCCCCCACCCCCACCCTAGTATTAAAGACATTGGTGGCGCAGTGCGCCCCCCCCCACCCAAGCCCCCCCAGTTTTAATCATTGGTCGCAGTGGCCACAGGGTTCCTCTCCCCTCCTCCTCCAATCGGAGCTCCAGCAGTGTAAGCATGGGGCTCCGATCAGTTACCATGGCAGCCAGAACGCTACTGAAGCCCTGGCTGCCATGGTAAGCTCCATGCTGCTGTGTGCACAAAGCACAGAGCAGCAAGGTGTCACGACCATGGTCATGGTCGTGACTCCTAAACCGCAGGCTGTTCCCTGCGGTCTCGTGTGGTTGTTTCAACAACAGGTGAGGGCCGCTTGTATGTTGCCTCACTTGTGGTTGCCATTGGCAACATGTTCTTATGATGCACTTGGCAGCATAGCAGCCTGAGCTGTTGCTTGGCAGCTTGCTGCAATCTGCATGCGGTTGCACCTAGCAACCTGTCTATTAGGTGTGCCTTGTGTTTGTTTGTTGTGCACAAGGTTTTTGTATGTGTGCACGTCCCCTTTAAGTGGCTGTCTTCCCTTCCCTGGTGTGGGAAGGGTTGATTCCCTTCCTAGTGTGTGTGCACTGGGTGTGTCTGTGTGGGTGTGGCTACATGGGCTATTTAGCCTCTGCTGAGAGCAGTAGTCAGAGGGGTACTTCAGCCATCGTCTGCTGGAGTCATCCTCCTACCTAATACCATCTGCCAGTGAGGGCCACCCTTGTGGTCATAGCATATGTTATGTGATGTTTAGTCGATGTTGTTTTCCTTTTGTTATTTAATGCAGCTATGGATCTGGGTTCCTGTCTGTATGTGTGTTGGCTGTGTCCTTTTAAGTATGGTGTGGACTTCAGCGTGTCAGCACAGGGATCCAGTCAGCAAGGCTGTGGCAGGTAGGTGGAACTAGTGCAGTTCACCTGCCATATCCATAGGTCTGTTTTTGTACCCCTTTTCCTTGCAGCTTGGCCAGTGAGACTCCTGTTCCTCCGTGTCCAGGAGGAACGGGCTGTCTACCCAGCTCCTAGCTCAGGGATCGGCAGAGGGTCAGTAGAGATCCGAGGTTCCTGAGCATGGGCCCTCCTACCTTCAAGGTCGGCTCATGCAGCTAGGAGTCAGGGTCAGATTAGGGAAGCTCTAGGAGGTGACCTGCTCCCTATTTCTGTCGTCCTGGCCGAGCAGCCACTAACATCTTCTGGCATCGCACGGCTGAGGGTTTCCCCCATCCTCAGCCGTGACACAAGGAAAGTGTGAGCTCCTATTCACCCTGATAGAGATCTATCAGGGTCAATAGGACAAGGGTTCTAGTCCCTAAGGGGGCTAAAAATTAGTAAAAAAAAAAAAAACACCAAAATATTAAGTATAAATAAAAAAGATTTATAAAAAAAATAAAACTACACATTAACAATAAAAATATTCATTTTCAGCAGATTTGTGTAGGAATTTTTTTTTTCAAAAATGAAATTTCACAGAATATCGGTATAAATTATCGGCTATCGGCCTGAAAGTTCACAAATTATCGGTATCGGCCCTAAAAAATCAATATCGGTCGATCCCTACCTCTTAGGCCTCTTTCACACGACCTTTTTTTTTTTCCGTTTTGCGGGCCATTTTTTGCGGTCCGTATACGGAACCATTCATTTTAATGGTTCCGCAAAAAAACGGAATGTACTCCGTATGCATTCCGTTTCCGTATTTCCGTTCCGTTGAAAGATAGAACATGTCCTATATTTGGCCGCAAATCACGTTCCGTGGCTCCATTAAAGTCTATGGGTCCGCAAAAAACGGAATGCATACGGAAATGCATCCGTATGTCTTCCGTAATCGTTCCGTTTTTTGCGGAACCATCTATTGAAAATGTTATGCCCAGCACAATTTTTTCTATGAAATTACTGTATACTGTATTTGCCATACGGAAAAACGGAACAGAACGGAAACACAACGGAAGCAAAAAACGGAACAACGGATCTGTTTAAAACGGACCGCAAAACACTGAAAAAGCCATACTGTCGTGTGAAAGAGGCCTTACATTGTATTTGTTCAACATACCATGTCTTACTGCCATCTGGGGTTCTCTCGCTGACCACTGACTCACCTATGTACATTAGTCTCATTGCTCTTTTTCATAGTTTGGGCACCGCACCCAGTATTTTTCTATGATCTATATATACATGTTGTACTTTTGACTCGTGTGCTTTCCCAGGGTGGCGCTCTTTCTTTTCTGTCCACTGCTCTTATTTTACCTTGCTTATGGCATCACATTTATTGTTTTTTTCATTCATGTAATTTTAATCATGTTTCAATAAAATACATATTTTTATTCTTTGGTACTCTGAGCTCCATTCTCTTGTGTTTCTGCTGTTGTACTTGGGAGCTTGTGCCGAGTTACCTCTTTTCGGGTGTCCTTTGTGGTCGTATTGGGCGGGCACTGTCCTTCGCCCCTCCCTGGGACACCCTGGGTCTTTTTTGCTTTTAAGAATAGGACATGTTCTATATTTTTCGGGATCGGAATTGCGGACCCAGAAGTGCGGATCCGCAATTCCGGATCTGGGCAGCACATCGTGCTGCCCCTATAGAAATGAATGGGTCCGCAATTCCGTTCCGCAAAATTCGGAATGGACCCTAAGGCCTAGTTCACACGAACGTGTGTGATCCGTGGCCGTATTGCGGCCCGCAAATTGCAGGCCGCAATACACGGCCACAGTTCCGTGTGCATTCCGCATCACGGATGCGGACCCATTCACGTCAATGGGTCCGCAAATCCGGAATTGCGGAACGGCCGCACGGAACGGGACCCCTCGGAAGCACTACGGAGTGCTTCCGTGGGGTTGCGTCCCGTACTTCCGTTCTGCAAAAAGATAGAACATGTCCTATCTTTTTGCGGAACGGGCGGATCGCGGACCCATTAAAGTGATTGGGTCCGCGATCCGATGCGGCTGACCTACGGTCGGCGATCGTGTGAACTCGGCCTAAATTACATTTTTGGCCACTGAAGAAGAAACCAGTCAAGTTTCGAAACGAGTTTGGCAAAGAAATATAAAGTCAATATAGAGGCAACACACGAGAACAACAAAGATCCTCTATGAAAGAATCAAACATATGCCATGGAGTGAAGTTGGCGTTCAGATATCCCTAATCCGCATGCGCTAAAAGAAAAGTGCACGCAACAGCGCGCAAACTAACAGCGAGATCCAGCGCTTCTGAAGGGGAACAGCCATACAGGAGAAAGCCACGTACGTACCAATTACTATTCCCAGCATTGAATAAACAAACCATGAGACGGGTAAGCAAGACAAACATTGTATCTGGCCCGAGTGTGTATGAAATATGCCGCATATGGGAAAGTAAAATAAAGTGGCAATAATGTTATACTGCATGAATAAAAAAGACACATGATAGAGGAATATAACAAATGGTGATAATTTATCTTCATAACACCGCTATATATTAACAAGTGTTCCAAAGTATTGCGTGAGATCCACAACAGGAACTAACAGAGGGACTGTGATTACAATTAGAGTCGAGCGAACCCGAACTGTAAAGTTCGGGTTCGTACTGAACTTTCGGTTTTTCCGCACCCAGACCCGAGTCCGAACATTTACGTAAAAGTTCGGGTTCGGTGTTCGGCGATTTTTATGGCGCTTTTTGAAAGGCTGCAAAGCAGCCAATCAACAAGCATCATACTACTTGCCCCAAAAGGCCATAACAGCCATGCCTACTACTGCAGCATGTGACCAGCCTCTATTTAAGCTGGAGTCACGTAGCGCCGCCCGTCACTCTGCTCGGATTAGTGTAGGGATAGGCTGCAGCTGCTGTGAGGGAGAGATCAGGGAGAAATCTTATTAAGAACTGCTTCTGCTTTTGTGGGTGCAGTGCACAATTGTTTTAAGCCTGCCCTGAGCCAACTACTACTGAAAACAAACTTTTTTTCCTTCAGTTAGTCAATATCAATACATAATCGGCAGCCATTTTATGCAACAATAGTGCACCAGCACAGGATATCTGCATGTCTGCAAGTCCAGAAATACTGCTTTGAGACACTGGGGTTAAAGAAAAACTTTTTTTCATATAGTGCACATCTAGGATTATCGCTGCATAAGTGAATGTGAAATTTAGGCCAGAAATACGTCTTTCTCATACTGGGGTGAAAAAAAACCATCTGTTTCATATAGTGCACATTCTAGGATTATAGGTGCATAAGTGAGTGTCACATTTAGGCCAGAAATACAGCTTTTTGCTTACTGGGGTTAAAAAACCCTCTGATATACTGCACATCTGGGATTAGACGTGCATAAGTGACTGTGAAATTTAGGCCACAAATACGGCTTTTTGCTTACTGGGGCATACTGGGGTGAAAAAAAAACATCTGTTTCATATAGTGCACATCTAGGATTATAGGTGCATAAGTGAGTGTCACATTTAGGCCACAAATACGGCTTTTTACTTACTGGGGTTAAAAAACCCTCTGATATACTGCACATCTGGGATTAGACGTGCATAAGTTACTATGAAATTTAGGCCACAAATACCGCTGACATATAGAGTTAAAAAAAAATAAAAATTGTGCAATACCCTACATCAGGGTTTTTATTGGCGGTTAATTATTTTTAACAGACTTAACCACTTTTTACTTTGCTTGGTGAACGCTAACTATGAGGCAAACATCTAATAAGGGATGCGGTCATGGTCGTGGTGGTGGTGTTGGTGGAGCCTCTGGTGCAGGGAGAGGACGTGGCCGTTCTGCCACAGCTACACGTCGTACTAAACCTACTACCTCAGGTCCCAGTAGCCACCAGAATCTACAGCGATATTTGGTCGGGCCTAATGCCGTTCTAAGGATGGTAAGGCCTGAACAAGTACAGGCGCTAGTCAATTGGGTGGCCGACAGTGGATCCAGCACATTCACATTATCTCCCACCCAGTCTTCTGCACAAAGCGCATAGGAGGCGCCTGAAATCCATGCCCATCAGTCTGTCACATCACCCCCGTGCATATCGGGGAACCTGTCTGAGCCTCAAGTCATGCAGCAGTCTCCTATGCTGTTTGAAGACTCTGCTGGCAGGGTTTCCCAAGGGCATCCACCTAGCCCTTCCCCAGGGGTGGAAGACATAGAATGCACTGACGCACAACCACTTATGTTTCCTGAGGAGGACATGGGAATACCACCTCAGCACGTCTCTGATGATGACGAAACACAGGTGCCAACTGCTGCGTCTTTCTGCAGTGTGCAGACCGAAAAGGAGGTCAGGGAGGAAGACTGGGTGGAAGACGATGCAGGGGACGATGAGGTCCTAGACCCCACATGGAATAAAGGTCGTGCCACTGACTTTCAGAGTTTGGAGGAAGAGACAGTGGTGAGACCGAGCCAACAGCGTAGCAAAAGAGGGAGCAGAGTGCAAAAGCAGAGCAGCCGTCGCCAAAACAGTTCCCCTACTACCGGCCACCGTCAACAGGGACCGAGCACACCAAAGGCAGCTTCAAGGAGTTCCCTGGCATGGCACTTCTTCACACAATGTGCTGACGACAAGACCCGAGTGGTTTGCACGCTGTGCCATCAGAGCCTGAAGCAAGGCATTAACGTTCTGAACCTTAGCACAACCTGCATGACCAGGCATCTACATGCGAGACACGGGCTGCAGTGGAGTAAGCACCTTCAAAACCAAGAAAGGGCTCAGGCCCCTCCTGCTCCCTCTTCTGCTGCTGCCTCAGCCTCTTCCTCTGGAGGAACGTTGGCACCTGCCGCCCAGAAAACAGAGGATGTGCCACCAACAACACCACCTCCGTCACCAAGCATCTCCACCATGTCACACGGAAGCGTTCAGCTCTCCATCTCACAAACCTTTGAGAGAAAGTGTAAATTCCCACCTAGCCATCCTCGATCCCTGGCCCTGAATGCCAGTTTTACTAAACTACTGGCCTTTGAAATGCTGTCATTCAGGCTGGTGGAGACGGACAGCTTCAAACAGCTCATGTCGCTTGCTGTCCCACAGTACGTCGTTCCCAGCCGCCACTACTTCTCCAGGAGAGCCGTGCCTTCCCTGCACAACCAAGTATCGGGTAAAATCATGTGTGCACTGCGCAACGCCATCTTTGGACGCTATATCTCCCAGGGACGCTATATCTCCCTAACTGCACACTGGGTAAATGTAGTAGTGGCTGGGTCCCAGGCAGAGAGCTGTTTGGCGCACTTCCTTCTGCCGCCAAGGATCGCAGGGCATCATTTTTTGCCTCCTGTTGCCTCCTCTTCCTACTCGGCTTTCTCCTCCTCTTCTACCACCTTCTCATCCGGTCAGCGACAGACCTTCACCACCAACTTCAGCACAGCCAGGGGTAAACGTCAGCAGGCCATTCTGAAACTGATGTGTTTGGGAGACAGGCCCCACACCGCTCAGGAGTTGTGGCGGGGTATAGAACAACAGACCAACGAGTGGTTGCTGCCAGTGAGCCTCAAGCCCGGCCTGGTGGTGTGCGATAATGGGCGAAATCTCGTTGCCGCTCTGGGACTAGCCGGTTTGACGCACATCCCTTGCCTGGCGCATGTGCTGAATTTGGTGGTGCAGAAATTCATTCACAACTACCGCGACATGTCAGAGCTGCTGCATAAAGTGCGGGCAGTCTGTGCGCGCTTCCGGCGTTCATTAGCTGCAAGTAGCTGCAATTCATTAGCTGCAAGTACTACCTTCAAGTACTACATTAAGTACATTGAAGAGATATTGCAGGAGACTGAAGAGATTGAAGAGATACTGCAAGAGATTGGCTTGGAGTCTGCAACTGGCTCATCTGTGGGGTTTTTTCTGACCATTGCTTGACAAGAGGTAAGGAATTTGGTCAGGTGTTTGCTATTGTGCGTTTGCTAAAGAGCCTAGCTCACTAAGGTGTTACATTTGTTGCTGGGGGAGGAGCTTGGGAAGGAGTGTGTGTATATATAGAGACAGACTCATTAGCTGGCCTAATTCATTAGCTGCAAGTACTACCTTCAAGTACTACATTAAGTACATTGAAGAGATATTGCAGGAGACTGAAGAGATTGAAGAGATACTGCAAGAGATTGGCTTGGAGTCTGCAACTGGCTCATCTGTGGGGTTTTTTCTGACCATTGCTTGACAAGAGGTAAGGAATTTGGTCAGGTGTTTGCTATTGTGCGTTTGCTAATGAGCCTAGCTCACTAAGGTGTTACATTTGTTGCTGGGGGAGGAGCTTGGGAAGGAGTGTGTGTATATATAGAGACAGACTCATTAGCTGGCCTAATTCATTAGCTGCAAGTACTACCTTCAAGTACTACATTAAGTACATTGAAGAGATATTGCAGGAGACTGAAGAGATTGAAGAGATACTGCAAGAGATTGGCTTGGAGTCTGCAACTGGCTCATCTGTGGGGTTTTTTCTGACCATTGCTTGACAAGAGGTAAGGAATTTGGTCAGGTGTTTGCTATTGTGCGTTTGCTAATGAGCCTAGCTCACTAAGGTGTTACATTTGTTGCTGGGGGAGGAGCTTGGGAAGGAGTGTGTGTATATATAGAGACAGACTCATTAGCTGGCCTAATTCATTAGCTGCAAGTACTACCTTCAAGTACTACATTAAGTACATTGAAGAGATATTGCAGGAGACTGAAGAGATTGAAGAGATACTGCAAGAGATTGGCTTGGAGTCTGCAACTGGCTCATCTGTGGGTTTTTTTCTGACCATTGCTTGACAAGAGGTAAGGAATTTGGTCAGGTGTTTGCTATTGTGCGTTTGCTAATGAGCCTAGCTCACTAAGGTGTTACATTTGTTGCTGGGGGAGGAGCTTGGGAAGGAGTGTGTGTATATATAGAGACAGACTCATTAGCTGGCCTAATTCATTAGCTGCAAGTACTACCTTCAAGTACTACATTAAGTACATTGAAGAGATATTGCAGGAGACTGAAGAGATTGAAGAGATACTGCAAGAGATTGGCTTGGAGTCTGCAACTGGCTCATCTGTGGGTTTTTTTCTGACCATTGCTTGACAAGAGGTAAGGAATTTGGTCAGGTGTTTGCTATTGTGCGTTTGCTAATGAGCCTAGCTCACTAAGGTGTTACATTTGTTGCTGGGGGAGGAGCTTGGGAAGGAGTGTGTGTATATATAGAGACAGACTCATTAGCTGGCCTAATTCATTAGCTGCAAGTACTACCTTCAAGTACTACATTGAGTACATTGAAGAGATATTGCAGGAGATAGTCAGGAGGTAGGCTGGAAGGTGGAAACAATACAAAAAAAAAGGTAAGATTTGCTAGGACTGCTGCAATGCCACTGCCACAGAGGACCCCCAGAAATGGCAGATGGGGTACTGTAGGTTCTAGAAGACTAGTGGTGGATAGAAGACATGTCCCACAGTCGGTGGTTCTCCATAATTCATTTGCAGCACTCAGAATGTAAGGACAACATGGATATGGACTTAAGCACAGAGGGTGAGAAACCATCGACTCCTATGTCTAATGTATGCAAGACTGCAGCCAAGGACAAAAAAGATAAAGTGAAGTCTCAAAGGAAGCAGCTGTTGCTGGGTGATTCAATCATAAGAAGTGTGGAGCTTAAAGAAAATGGTTTTGTGAGATGTCTCCCTGGGGCTACTGCTAGAAGAGATAGAAGACGTATTATTAATATTGTTAAGCAAGCAAAGCAGGAAGGGGACGTGGATGTTCTTGTCCATCTAGGGACAAATGACCTGGCTTGCAATGAAGTGTCAGAGGTGAAAAAATCTTTTATCACACTTGGTAATGACGTACAGGATTTTGCATCCACCATTTCATTTTCTGAAGTTCTGCCTGTGCATAATGTTCAGAATGATAGGCAGAGGCGCATAAAGGAGTTCAACATATGGCTTGGTAAATGGTGTCAAGAGCAAGGATTTGGCTTTGTTTCTCATGATAGCTCTACTTGGAATAGAAAGGAACTGTACAAAAAAGATGGTTTGCATCTTTCTCTCAAAGGAACAAATGTACTTAGTGAACAACTCCAAGAATTTGCGAAAGAGTATTTAAACTAGGAAGGGGGGGCAAAAGAGTGAAAATAAAAGACTCCAATTGCCCCCCGAAACAATGCCAGAACAGGTCAGAAGCACAGAGGTTAAGAAATGATAAGCTCAGAGTCCTGTCTACAAATGCTCGCAGTTTAGGTAAAAAAAATCAATGATCTTGGGTCAATAATGGCATCTGAGAATGTAGATTTAGTGGCTGTTACGGAGACATGGTTTAATGAAAGAAATGACTGGGACATAACCATACCAGGGTACTCTTTATACAGAAGAGACAGAGAAGGCAAGAAAGGAGGAGGAGTGGCCCTGTATGTGAAAGATAGCATTAAATCTAACCTAATACAAGTTGGTGAGGCCAACATAGAGTCAGTTTGGGTTACGTTGCAGTTTGCTAACCATGCAGTAACTCGTGTAGGTGTGATATATAGACCACCTGGTCAAGTTAAAGAACTAGATGATCTACTAGTTGAAGAAATAGCTAAAATGACAATGAAAGGAGAAGTTATCATTATGGGAGATTTCAATCTTCCAGATATAAACTGGAAAACCAAAATAGCAAGTTCTACCAGGAGTACAGATATTCTAAATTCCCTACTGGGGTTATCTCTACAACAAGTGGTTGAGGAGCCAACGCGGAGGGAGGCCATTTTGGATTTGGTATTCACAAATGGGGATTCGGTATATGATGTCATTGTAGGCGAAACCTTGGGATCTAGTGATCACCAGTCAGTGTGGTTTAATATAAGAACTGTGAAAGAGTCCCACCACACAAAAACAAAAGTTTTAGACTTTAGAAAAACAGACTTTTCAAAAATGAAATTAGTCATAAATGAGTCCTTATCAGACTGGAACGGATTACATGGAGTCCAGGAGAAATGGGACTACTTAAAAGGTGCATTATTGAAGGCAACAGAAAATTGCATTAGACTTGTCAGTAAAAGCAAAAAAAGGAAGAGACCACTGTGGTAGCAGAAGTGGCCCAAATCATTAAAAATAAAAAGCTAGCATTTTGTAATTATAAAAAAACCCAGAGCAATGAAGATAAGGAAATCTACAAGATTAGGCAGAGAGAGGCCAAGCAAGTTATAAGAACTTCTAAAGCGCAGGCAGAAGAAAAACTAGCTCAGTCTATGAAAAAAGGGGATAAGACATTCTTCAGATATATAAATGAAAAAAGGAAATTAAAACAAGGAATAACTAAATTAAAAACAAAGGACGGAAGGTATGTAGAAGAGAATAAAGGGCTAGCCGACTGCCTTAATGAATACTTCTGTTCAGTTTTTACAAAAGAAAAAGGAGAAGGACCTCCACTAGAAAGGATGACTAATAAATCATTTGATGCATGTATCTTTACAGAGGAAGATGTTCTAAGTTTGCTGTCTAAGGTGAAGACAAATAAGTCACAGGGGCCTGATGAGATACACCCAAAATTATTAAAAGAGCTTAGTGGTGAGCTGGCAAAACCGCTAACAGATTTATTTAACCAATCATTAGTAACAGGAGTCGTCCCGGAAGATTGGAAATTGGCAAATGTCGTGCCCATTCACAAGAAAGGTAGTAGGGAGGAATCGAGCAACTATAGACCAGTGAGTCTGACATCAATAGTAGGCAAATTAATGGAAACCCTATTAAAGGATAGGATTGTGGAACATCTAAAATCCCATGGATTGCAAGATGAAAAACAACATGGGTTTACTTCAGGGAGATCATGTCAAACAAATCTTATAGATTTTTTTGACTGGGTGACTAAAATAATAGACGGTGGAGGTGCAGTAGACATCGCATATCTAGATTTTAGTAAGGCTTTTGACACTGTCCCACATAGAAGACTTATCAATAAACTGCAGTCATTGAGCATGGACTCCCATATTGTTTAGTGGATTAGGCAGTGGCTGAGTGACAGACAACAGAGGGTTGTAGTCAATGGAGAACATTCAAAACAAGGTCATGTTACCAGTGGGGTTCCACAGGGATCTGTACTGGGACCAATTTTGTTTAATATCTTCATAAGTGATATTGCAAAAGGCCTCGATGGTAAGGTTTGTCTTTTTGCTGATGACACAAAGATATGTAACAGGGTTGATGTTCCTGGAGGGAAACGCCAAATGGAAAAGGATTTAGGAAAACTAGAAGAATGGTCAGAACTCTGGCAACTGAAATTTAATGTGGATAAGTGCAAGATAATGCACCTGGGGGGCGTAAAAACCCAAGGGCAGAATATAGAATATTTGACACAGTCCTGACCTCAGTATCTGAGGAAAGGGATTTAGGAGTAATTATTTCAGAAGACTTAAAGGTGGGAAGACAATGTAATAGAGCAGCACGAAATGCCAGCAGAATGCTTGGATGTATAGGGAGAGGTATAAGCAGTAGAAAGAGTGAAGTGCTTATGCCGCTGTACAGAACACTGGTGAGACCTCACTTGGAGTATTGTGCGCAGTACTGGAGGCCATATCTCCAGAAGGATATAGATACTCTAGAGAGAGCTCAGAGAAGAGCTACTAAACTAGTACATGGATTGCAGGATAAAACTTACCAGGAAAGGTTAAAGGACCTTAATATGTATAGCTTGGAAGAAAGAAGAGACAGAGGGGATATGATAGAAACTTTTAAATACATAAAGGGAATCAACTCGGTAAAGGAGGAGAGTATATTTAAAAGAAGAAAAACTACCACAAGAGGACACAGTTTTAAATTAGAGGGGCAAAGGTTTAAAAGTAATATAAGGAAGTATTACTTTACTGAGAGAGTAGTGGATGCATGGAATAGCCTTCCTGCAGAAGTGGTAGCTGCAAATACAGTGAAAGGGTTTAAGCATGCATGGGATAGGCATAAGGCTATCCTTCATATAAGATAGGGCCAGGGACTATTCATAGGATTCAGATATATTGGGCAGACTAGATGGGCCAAATGGTTCTTATCTGCCGACACATTCTATGTTTCTATGTTCTCATCCTGCCGCCACTCGGCTGTCTGCTCTACAGCGTAACTTCGGCCTTCCCGCTCACCGCCTCATATGCGACGTGCCCACCAGGTGGAACGCCACCTTGCACATGCTGGAGAGACTGTGCGAGCAGCAGCAGGCCATAGTGGAGTTTCAGCTGCAACAAGCACGGGTGAGTCGCACTGCGGAACAGCACCACTTCACCACCAATGACTGGGCCTCCATGCGAGACCTGTGTGCCCTGTTGCGCTGTTTTGAGTACTCCACCAACATGGCCAGTGGCGATGACGCCGTTATCAGCGTTACAATACCACTTCTATGTCTCATTGAGAAAACACTTAGGGCGATGATGGAAGAGGATGTGGCCCAGGACGAGGAGAAAGAGGGGTCATCTCTAACACTTTCAGGCCAGTCTTTTAGAAGTGGTTTAGAGGGAGTTTTTTTGCAACAGCAGAGGCCAGGTACAAATTTGGCCAGCCAGGACCCACTACTGGAGGACGAGGAGGATGAGGATGGGGATGAATCATGTTCACAGCGGGGTGGCACCCAACGCAGCTCGGGCCCATCACTGGTGCGTGGCTGGGGGGGATACGGAGGACGCAGACGATACGCATCCCACAGAGGACAGCTTGTCCTTACCTCTGGGCAGCCTAGCACACATGAGCGACTACATGCTGCAGTGCCTGCGCAACGACAGCAGATTTGCCCACATTTTAACGTGTGCTGACTACTGGGTGGCCACCCTGCTGGATCCCCGTTACAAAGACAATGTGCCGTCCTTAATTCCCGACTGATGCCGGGGGACAAGTGGAAGCACAAGGCGAAGGCAGGGGAGGAGGAAGAGGTCGCCAACGCAGCTGTGTCAGCGCCAGCACCTCAGAAGGCAGGGTTAGCATGGCCGACATGTGGAAAAGCTTTGTCACCTCGCCGCAACAACCGGCCCCAACTGCTGATATGGAGCGTGTTAGCAGGAGGCAGCATTTGAACAACATGGTGGAACAGTACCTGGGCACACGCCTACACGTACTGACTGATGGTTCTGCCCCATTCAACTTCTGGGTCTCCAAATTGTCCACATGGCCAGAGCTTGCCCTGTATGCCTTGGAGGTTTAATTCATTTCCCTATCCACATTTGTTTGCAGAGCATTTGCCTGTCACAGCCAGACAGTTGAGAAGCTCTGACAGGAGCCTTTCAGATCCTCCTCCTTGAATTTCTTTGTTTTGGTTTAGTTTCTCATCTCGTTAGTCTATCTCAGCTGTCATGCTGTTGGACTGATTGCTGCCCTTTAAGTTCCTCCCCAGAATGCAGTAGTGTGCGGCTTATACAACTTCCTGGAGTGTGTGTGCATGCTGTTCCTTGTTCCCAGTCCACAGTCCCCAGTCGTCTGCAAGATAAGTTCTGTTTATGTATTTATGATTTTCTGTTTTCTGGATCCAGGTGACCCTGACTCCCTCCGTGTCTGTGTAGGGAGCCGGTGGTCGTGTCCCCTCACTATTGTAGGGTCTTCAGGTGTAAGATAGTCGAGGTACGTGGATATGTGCCCATCCACCTTTGGGGTGGTCGCATAGGCTGAGCAATAAGGGAGAGCGGCAGGTCTCTTGCAGGGGTCTCCCCTTTTGTTCCTTAGTTGTGGATCCAGTGAGTCATTGTTTATATTATTGTCTTGTTTCCTGTACACCATCCGTGACATTATAAGCCGCCAAAACCGTCTCAAGCATGGATCCGGTTTCACTTTTGGCTGAGCGCTTCCAGGGTCTTTCATTGGAGGTAGCTGATCTCCGTAAGACTTTTTCTCAGTTTCAAGTGACCGGTTCAGCTTGCGTTCATGGAGTTTGTTCTGAGCCTAAGATCTCGCTCCCGGATACGTTCTCCAGGGGTAGTGAGTATTTTGTGCGTTTTAGAGAGGCTTGCAAACTCCATTTTCGCCTTCTTCCCCATTCCTCTGGGGATGAAAAACGGAGGGTGGGGATCATTATATCGCTGCTCAGGGGTAACGCTCAATCCTGGGCCTTTTCGCTGCCGGAGGGGGCACGGCCCCTCCGTTCAGTGGATGAATTCTTTTTAGCCCTGGGTCAGATATATGATGATCCGGATCGTATTGCTCTGGCTGAGTCTAGACTACGTCTGTTATGCCAGGGTAAACAATCCGCAGAGATATACTGCTCAGAATTTCGGAGATGGGCAGCTGATACTGGTTGGAATGATGCTGCACTCCGAAGTCAATTTTGCCAGGGTCTTTCAGAGGGATTGAAAGATGCATTTGCCTTTCATGAGAGGCCAATCTCCCTGGACTCTGCTATGTCTCAGGCCGTTCGTATTGACAGGCGTCTTAGTGAGAGAGGAGAGATCTCTCCTTCCTGTCATACTCAGTCCCGGGACAGTGCAGCGGTCTCATTCTGTGCGCAGGGGTCTCAGTCGCTGTCAGCCCCTTCTGAGCAAGAGCCCATGCAGCTGGGGTTGATTGCCTCTGACAATAGAAGATTCAGCCCGCATGGGAGGGTTTGTTTTTGTTGTGGAGGTATAAATCATTTGGCAAATGTTTGTCCCTCTAGGAGATTCAGGCAGTTTTCTGGGAGTAATAAAGAGACAAAAAGGAAAAAAAAATTTAAAAATGTTCCGTCTGTTACTATTGGCAGGGTTGAGGCGGAAATTGAAGGTTTTCCGTTTGCTTGTAGTTCCTGTTTTGTCCTACCTGCTAGGGTGGCGCTAGAGAGCAAGAGCATTTTTTGTGAGATTTTTGTGGATAGTGGAGCAGCTGTCAATCTCATTGATAATCAATTTGCAATAACTCATGGTTTCCAGGTATGCACTTTGGGAAAGGATATTCCTGTTTTTGCTATTGATTCCGCTCCACTTTCTCAGAAATCATTAAAGGGCATAGTTCACAATATCCGTTTAATTGTGAGTGATGCTCATGTTGAGGATGTGTCATGTTTCGTCCTTAGCGGTTTGCCTACTCCTCTAGTGTTGGGACTACCCTGGCTCACTAAACATAACCCCACCATTGATTGGCAAGCGAGGCAAATAAATGGTTGGAGTGACTTTTGCAGAGAGAATTGCCTCATAACATCTGTTTCTGAAGTTTCTACTAAGACTGTACCACCTTTCCTCTCTGAATTTTCGGATGTCTTTTCGGAGAGTGGAGTTCAGGATTTGCCTCCGCACAGGGAGTATGATTGCCCTATTAATCTCATCCCAGGCGCCAAGCTGCCTAAATCTCGTTTATACAATCTCTCCCAACCTGAGAGGGTCGCTATGCGTGCTTATATCTCTGAGAGTTTGAGAAAAGGACACATACGACCCTCGAAGTCACCTGTTGCCGCTGGCTTTTTCTTTGTTAAGAAAAAAGATGGTTCTTTAAGACCTTGTCTGGATTTCAGGGAGCTGAACAGTATCACTATTCGTGATCCTTATCCGCTTCCTCTGATCCCGGACCTGTTTAACCAGGTTGTTGGGGCTAAAGTCTTTTCCAAATTAGACCTAAGAGGGGCATACAACCTGGTCAGGGTCAGAGAAGGAGACGAATGGAAGACGGCTTTCAATACCCCTGAGGGCCATTTTGAGAATTTGGTTATGCCTTTTGGTTTGATGAATGCCCCAGCCGTTTTTCAGCATTTCGTGAACAGCATTTTTTATCATTTAATGGGAAAATTTGTATTAGTGTATTTGGATGACATTTTGATTTTTTCTCCTGATTTCAAGACTCATAAGGAACACTTACGTCAGGTCTTGCTCATTCTGCGGGAGAATAAATTATACGCAAAACTGGAAAAATGTGTGTTTGCAGTTCCAGAAATTCAATTTCTGGGGTTTCTTCTCTCCGCTTCTGGTTTTCGCATGGACCCCGAGAAGGTCCGCGGTGTGCTTGAGTGGGAGCTTCCTGAGAATCAGAAGGCGCTGATGCGTTTTTTGGGCTTTGCCAATTATTACAGGAAATTTATTTTGAGTTATTCCTCTGTTGTTAAACCACTCACTGATATGACCAGAAAGGGGGTAGATTTTTCTTCCTGGTCGGTAGAGGCGCGTAAGGCCTTTTCTAATATCAAGGAGAGTTTTGCTTCCGCTCCCATCCTGGTACAACCTGATATTTCGTTACCCTTCATAGTTGAGGTTGATGCTTCTGAGGTAGGGGTGGGTGCGGTCTTGTCTCAGGGTTCCTCTCCTGCCAAATGGCAACCGTGTGCCTTTTTCTCAAAGAAACTCTCCTCCGCAGAGAGAAATTATGATGTGGGAGATAGGGAATTGTTGGCCATCAAATTGGCTTTTGAAGAATGGCGCCATTGGCTAGAGGGAGCCAGACACCCTATTACTGTGTTTACTGACCATAAAAATCTGGCCTACTTGGAGTCAGCCAAGCGTCTGAACCCGAGACAGGCCAGATGGTCTTTGTTCTTTTCAAGGTTTAATTTTGTTGTCACGTTCCGCCCTGGGGTTAAGAATGTGAAGGCAGATGCCCTGTCACATTGTTTTCCGGGAGGTGGGAATTTTGAAGACCCGGGTCCCATTTTGGCTGAAGGTGTGATGGTCTCTGCTCTTTTTCCTGAATTGGAGGCAAAGGTGCAGGCAGCCCAGTCAGAAGCTCCTGATCTTTGTCCTCCTGGGAGGTTGTTTGTGCCTCTCGCTTTGAGACACAAGATTTTTAAAGAACACCACGATACGGTCCTTGCTGGGCACCCGGAGGCAAGAGCCACACTGGATCTCATCGCTCGGAGATTCTGGTGGCCTGCGCTTCGTAAGTTGGTTGAGGGTTTTGTGGCAGCTTGCGAGACTTGTGCTCGTGCCAAAGTCCCTCATTCACGGCCATCAGGTCCTCTCCTCCCTTTGCCCATTCCTTCCCGTCCTTGGACACATCTGTCCATGGACTTCATAACGGACTTGCCTCGTTCCTCGGGGAAGACTGTGATTCTGGTGGTGGTGGACCGTTTTAGCAAAATGGTGCATTTTATCCCTTTTCCTGGTTTGCCCAATGCTAAGACGCTGGCGCAGGCATTTATTGAACACATTGTCAAATTGCATGGTATTCCTTCAGACATAGTCTCTGATAGGGGCACGCAGTTTGTTTCCAGATTCTGGAAGGCTTTCTGTTCTCGCTTGGGGGTTCGGTTGTCATTCTCTTCTGCTTTCCACCCGCAGTCGAATGGCCAGACAGAGCGCGTCAATCAGAATCTGGAGACATATCTGCGCTGTTTTGTGGCGGAGAATCAGGAGGATTGGTGTTCTTTTTTGTCCCTTGCTGAGTTTGCTTTAAATAACCGTCGTCAGGAGTCCTCTGATAAGTCACCATTTTTTGGTGCATATGGGTTTCATCCGCAGTTTGGGACTTTCTCGGGAAAGGGGTCTTCTGGTTTGCCTGATGAGGACAGATTCTCCTCGTCTTTGTCATCTATTTGGCAAAAGATTCAGGATAATCTAAAGAGCATGAGTGAGAGATATAAGCGTGTGGCAGATAAGAGACGTGTGCCTGGTCCGGACCTGAATGTTGGTGATCTGGTGTGGTTGTCTACCAAGAATATCAAATTGAAGGTTCCCTCCTGGAAGTTGGGTCCTAGGTTTATTGGGCCTTACAAGATCCTGTCTGTCATCAATCCTGTTGCCTACCGTCTTGATCTTCCTCAGACTTGGAAGATCCATAATGTTTTTCATAAGTCCTTATTGAAACCTTATGTTCAACCTATTGTACCCTCGCCTTTGCCTCCTCCTCCGATTATGGTTGATGGAAATCTTGAATTTCAGGTCTCTAGGTTTGTGGATTCTCGTCTTGTCCGCGGTTCCCTCCAGTACCTCGTTCATTGGGAGGGTTATGGTCCTGAGGAGAGGATGTGGGTCCCAGTGACGGACATTAAGGCCACTCGTCTCATCAGGGCTTTCCATAGGTCCCATCCTGAGAAGGTGGGCTCTGAGTGTCCGGAGTCCACTCGTAGAGGGAGGGGTACTGTCACAGCCAGACAGCTGAGAAGCTCTGACAGGAGCCTTTCAGATCCTCCTCCTTGAATTTCTTTGTTTTGGTTTAGTTCCTCATCTCGTTAGTCTATCTCAGCTGTCATGCAGTTGGACTGATTGCTGCCCTTTAAGTTCCTCCCCAGAATGCAGTAGTGTGCGGCTTATACAACTTCCTGGAGTGTGTGTGCATGCTGTTCCTAGTTCCCAGTCCACAGTCCCCAGTCGTCTGCAAGATAAGTTCTGTTTATGTATTTATGATTTTCTGTTTTCTGGATCCAGGTGACCCTGACTCCCTCCGTGTCTGTGTAGTGAGCCGGTGGTTGTGTCCCGTCACTATTGTAGGGTCTTCAGGTTTAAGATAGTCGAGGTACGTGGATATGCGCCCATCCACCTTTGGGGTGGTCGCATAGGATGAGCAATAAGGGAGAGCGGCAGGTCTCATGCAGGGGTCTCCCTTTTGTTCCTTAGTTGTGGATCCCATGAGTCATTGTTTATATTGTATTGTCTTGTTTCCTGTACACCATCAGTGACACATGCATACGAATTCACACCTCAACCAGTCAGGAACCAAGATGATGTGACAGGAAGAATCTCTCAGCATGAGGTCTAGTCTATTCCCCAGTTCAATCAAATCTAGCAGACAGCATGGAACCAGCGATTTATAAGAAATTATGAATCGCCCGGCCATCACAGACACAAACCGGATACATATTTGTGTCCCTGTGGCCACAATAAACAGGTCAGTGGTCTTAGTGTGGTGGTGGGAGGCCAGGGAAGGGAGATATACATATCTCCCTACAGAAACCCAATAATGGTAACATGCTTGGACTCTAATTGTAGCCAGAACCCAGACGGGTCTGTTGGTCCCAGTACCATCTCCCTGTGACCTCCTGGTCTGGAGCTATGGGCCCTAATGGGTTTTGTGGGTCCTTGGCTGCCAGCCCAGAAGAGGAGGAGGGGATCCTTTCCAGAGGTGGGGAGGGACCGGCTACAGGTCAAAAGCCCATGCAAGTCAGCGGGCGGCGTCTTTCTCTGATAGGGTGTCACATTGTGCCATGTGTTTGGAGAGACCTGGAAACTGCTGACATCACTGCCCCCACGTGACCGCAGCCAAGGACTATTACACCATTATAACCCAAAGGAACATTCATCTACCCGGTAACTGACTTGTACGCTGTGTAATCCTGATAGTACCATACTACCTGTATTCGTAACCTCAGACCACTGTAGATATTCTTTGTGTATAGTGTGTTATCTAGTGTGCCCTTAAGGCGATTAAATATATATTTTAATCTTGTGCTGCCTTGTATCTCGATCACGAATCCCCACGTCTGTGTTTCGGCCTAGTTATATGCTACCGAGGGTTGGTTTCTCACTCTATATAATCCCGTTAGCAGAACGAGAAGCTGGTGGCAGATTTCCTGGGCTGAGGAAGCGCTGTTTCACTGGGTCAGTGACCAGGCACCCTCAGCTTGTTGCCTCTCTGTGCCCGTGTGGACAGGAGGAGTCGGTGTAAACTGTACCAAGCTGACCTTACATGCTCCTCTGGGAGGGCGTAATGTCACGTCTTGGTAACCAGTGAACATGCCGAGCCTCGTGACCTCGACATAGTTGACGTCAAGTGTGCACGAGGGGTGGTATCCCTCACATATTGGTAGCAGCAAAGTGGGATCGAGAAACTAGTGTGTGTGAGTGTGGGACCCATACCTGCAGACACTAAAGACTACCAGCAGTAGCTTTTGCCGCTGGAGTCTTAAGATCAGCTCAACACTAGACAGTCTGAGGGTGTGTGTGTGCATCAGTTTGCAGTCTGTGTCAGTGACCATCCGTGGCTATGATGGCCAGTTACAGAAGAAACAAGGCTAAGGAGATGGTTGAGGCTATGAGCGGTGGCGGGGAGGACGCAGTCCAGATAGGGGGCCCAGAGGAGGTGGAAGGTGACTTTCTTCAAGGCGAGAGGGAGCACAGCCAAAGCTCCCCAAGGAGCCAGTTGCCAGCGGTGAGGTCCGCAGTGGGCCCCACTCCAGCTGCCTATCCCCTCGGCGGCTCTCCTAAAAGCTGCCGGAGACCAGGCATCTTACAAGATCCTCATGGCAGCTGCAGAGTGTCGCGAGCAAGCCGAGGCTGCAGAGCGTCGCGAGCAAGAACCTTGCAAGCAGGCCGAGCGCGAGCACCAGCTACAAATGCTCCAGCTTCAACTCCAGCAGCGCTCCCCAGCCCAATGTGAGTCTCCAGAGATTCGGATTCCCAAACTGCGGGCGGAGGACTTCTCCCTGCTGGACAAAGATGGGGACCTGGACACTTTCTTGTTGGCATTTGAGACGGCCTGCCATCAGTACCAGCTGCCGGAGGACAAGTGGGTCAGATTCCTAACACCATGTCTCAGGGGAAAAGCCCTTGAAATCTTCGGGTACCTGCCCAGCGAGAACATCCTGAGCTATGAGGACATCAAGCAGGCTCTGTTCTGGCAGTACAACCTGACCCCTGAGACATACCGGAAAAAACTCTGTAGTTTGCAGAGGGGTTCTACCCAGAGCTAGGTCGATCACATGCAGGCCTTGCTGAGAGCGGTCGCCCAATGGACCACATGATTGGAGCTCACCACCGTCCAGCAGCTAAAGGAGCTCATCGCCACAGAGCAGTTCTTGTGGAATTGCCCGGAGGACCTACAGCAGTACCTCCGTGACCGGAAGCCAAAGGGGTCCTCCGCAACAGCAGCCCTGGCTGATGAATACACCAATAACAAGCAGCCAGGACACTTTAAAGCCATGTGTCCCCAGCGCCCGAGGGACTCGTCCCAGTCATCAACCTGGAAACTGTCCACTGTGTTGTGTGTGAGTGGTGGGAGGTCCCTTGACAATTTTCAACCGGTCACCGTGGGCCAGGCCGTGGCCATGGGACTTAGAGACACCGGCGCTGAGATGATTCTGGTACAGAAAATTGAAGATATGTGTTTGTGGATAGCTCACCACCTTTCTCAGTATGGTCAAGGTGCTCTAGTCAAAGACTGATCGCCCAATCAGTCAGAGTAAAGGGAAAATTTGGATAGTAGGGACTGGCACTCACTATGTGGATCACAACATCAGCTTTTAATGTTTAAAAAATATGACATATGTCTAAATCAGAAGTGAATACATGATACATAATACATAAAATATAAAATATCCCCCTAAAAACTCAATAAAATTTCCACTTGTCTAACGGTCCTAGATGGATGACATAGTTCAAATTGGAAAGTCCATGATACAATATTTCAATCTGGGACAATGTTCCTTTAAATACCAGCAATCAACGTCCGGACAGTACTGACTTCTTTCGAGTCTGTGATTCAGATCTCGATAACATACAATCCGCCAATTGTGGCGTTCAGTCTTTCCTCACCGTAGTGGATTGTGTGCGGTGGTCACAGGCTGTGGAGAGATATTGCTTACCGGTGTCTGCAGATATCCGGCCCTCTCGTTCACCTGCCTTCCACACCGCGCTGCTGCACTTACTTCCGGCGTCCTCGCGCTCTGTTCTAGGTCACGTGTTCCTGCAGAGATATCGCGGGACTTCGTTACTTTGTTCCGGTATCTGATGTGCTAGTGCGCATAGCAAGATGGGAGAAATGGAGCGCTCCAAATTTGAAAAGTCAATCAAATGATCTTTCTCATGTCCGGATTAACACTTGCAGCAGGGATTTCCACGCCAGACGCGTTTCGAGGACTTCACTCCTCTTCCTCAGTGGCTGAATCCCTGTTGTACATCACTTCCTTTTATGTCCCCACAAGATCATTATAAAATCTGGACTGGAATGTATTTTGAACACATTGCGGTATCAATGCGATTTGCATGCGTTTTTTTCGTTGTCCATGCGTTTTTTCTTTCCATTGCATCAGGATATTATAATAAGTATAGACAGCGAAAAAAGCAATCTTCAGTTGATCAATTTACACTCTTAAGTTTATAAAATACATCAACTACATAAAATACATGACTCCTGTTAAAATCAACATAAAATATACCCAATATGTTTGAGGGAAGGGTAATTTGGGGTCTTGTTCATTATAAAAAGCAGGATAATAAAACCTCTCTCTTGTTTTACGTTCAAGCTACTTATAGATTAATATGTTGTAGGTAGATGTGGGGGAGTGGGCCTATCACCAAGGGGGGGTCGCAGCGCCGATAAACGGCCAGACGTGCGATCCCCCATTGGATGAGAGGCACACCACCCAAACTCATAAAAAGCCCAAAATCTCCATTTCTGCATTTAAACCCACTGGCAACATGCTTCCAAAATTGTAAATCTGTTTTGTTTCTGCTCTAGACATCCGTTCGATGTGATTCCCACCTCTCCAGTGCTTCTCAATTTTCTCCAGGGCCACAAAAACCAACCCTGTGGGGTCTTGGTTGTGGGCCTCTTTAAAGTGCCTTGAGAGTGAGTGTTGTAAATATCCCTTTTTGATATTCGCAATATGTTCGGATATTCTCACTCTCAAGGCTCTTTTGGTTCGTCCGATGTACTGCCTGGCGCATGGGCACTGGACGAGGTAGATCACACTCACTGTGTTGCACGTTAAGAACTGTTCTATTTCCCATGTAAATTAATTTTGGCTAGAAAGAACCTTTTTTGTATTTCTAGGGATTTTCGTTGTTTTACAGCATGTGCATTGTCCACATCTAAAAAAACCTTTTAAATTCATCCATCCTCCCAAGTCTGGGTTTATACTTTGTTTTGTCTTGATGGAAGGGGCCACCTTAATACCCAAATTTGGTGCTTTGGTGTATATAATTAGTGGTTTTGTTGGTATTATCCTACCTAAGGTTTTGTCCTGCAATAAAAGGTGCCAATGACGTTTCACTATCTCCTCAATTTTCTTCCTTTGTATTGTGTAGGGGAGAATTATTCTAAATTGGGAGTCTGTTTCTTTATTTTGTGCTGTTTTGACTGTTAACAGTGTACGTCTTGATAGCTTTCTTACTCTCTCTAATGAGCCCTCTAGTAAATTGCTAGGGTATTGTTTTGCCAAAAATTTGTCTCTTAAACGCATTGCTTCCACTTCAAATTGTGCCCCCTCGGTACAATTTCGTTTCAATCTACGAAATTGTCCGAAGGGCACATTCAAGAGCCAATTAGGTAAATGGCAACTTGAATGTAGGATGAATGCGTTTCTCGAAGAGGGTTTCTGGAAGGTCTTGCACACGTACTTTTCTCCTACTTTCGTAATTGACAAATCCAGGAATTCTATTTCTATATTCTCAGTGCTTCGTATAAAAGTCAAGTTAAGATTATTTATATTTAGTTCGGATATGAACTTATTTAAGCTTTCTTGATCCCCTTTCCAGATTAAAATAATGTCATCTATATAACGTCGCCAGAGCACCAGGTCGCCCCCTCTATGCGAATCTATAACTCCCGTTCCCATTGTGCAAGAAACAAGTTCGCATAGCTGGGGGCAAACCTGGTGCCCATGGCGGTTCCTCTAATCTGCAGATAAAAACCTCCTTCAAAGTAGAAATAGTTGTGTTCTAAAATATGTTGTATCCCCTCTAAAATAAAATCCGCTTGTGATGTCTTCATTTCTTTATTCCTTTCTAATTGGGCTTTAGTGGCCCTCAGGCCAGCTTCGTGGTCTATCACCGTGTAGAGGGACTGGACATCTAGAGTAGTCATAATCCAGTCCTCTCCCACAGTCAATCCTTCCAAAATTTCAATTATTTGGGTAGTATCTCTCAAGTGGGACATCGTGGTTTTTACCATCGGTTGTAGCCACGTGTCTACATATCTTGAGAGATTTGATGTTAAGGAGCCAATGCCTGAAACTATGGGGCGGCCCGGAGGATTCTCCATGTCTTTATGCACCTTTGGAAGGCAATAAAAGACCGGGAGTCTTCCGGGCATTCCCATAATAAATTCTAACTCTTGTTTTGACAGGATTCCTATTGCGGCTCCTCTCTGGCAATATTCTTCTAATTTACCATAAAATTTTAGGGTTGGATCAGCCTCAAGTTTTTGGTATGTAGTGCTATCAGACAATTGTCTGGAGCACTCCTGTATATATTTAGACGTCTCAAGGATCACGAGCGCTCCATTTCTCCCATCTTGCTATGCGCACTAGCACATCAGATACCGGAACAAAGTAACGAAGTCCCGCGATATCTCTGCAGGAACACGTGACCTAGAACAGAGCGCGAGGACGCCGGAAGTAAGTGCAGCAGCGCGGTGTGGAAGGCAGGTGAACGAGAGGGCCGGATATCTGCAGACACCGGTAAGCAATATCTCTCCACAGCCTGTGACCACCGCACACAATCCACTACGGTGAGGAAAGACTGAACGCCACAATTGGCGGATTGTATGTTATCGAGATCTGAATCACAGACTCGAAAGAAGTCAGTACTGTCCGGACGTTGATTGCTGGTATTTAAAGGAACATTGTCCCAGATTGAAATATTGTATCATGGACTTTCCAATTTGAACTAGTTGCACATGTCATCCATCTAGGACCGTTAGACAAGTGGAAATTTTATTGAGTTTTTAGGGGGATATTTTATATTTTATGTATTATGTATCATGTATTCACTTCTGATTTAGACATATGTCATATTTTTTAAACATTAAAAGCTGATGTTGTGATCCACATAGTGAGTGCCAGTCCCTACTATCCAAATGATTCTGGTACGGCCTGAACTGGTGGCACCCCATGATTTACTGCCCGGGAGATCCCTTACTGTCTCCGGGATTGGAAGAGTAGAACCAGCGCTGCCCGTCGCCAAGGTCTATTTGGACTGGGGCACCGATCGAGGAGTAAGGGAGGTGGGGGTATCCTCAAATATCCCTGCCAGTGTTTTGCTGGGAACGGACCTGGAGCGGCTTGTGTCTAAGTATGTGGCCGCTGACACCCCGAGGTCCGATCCCCCAGAATGTGATGTCATGTCCACCCCTGTTGATACTGTGAATGTATATAACATGCCTGTTGATGGGGATGTTGTTTGCAATGTGTGCCTCTCCCCTCAGGGGGGAGAGGGTCATTCACGCCAGCTGTGCTGAGGCCCCAGGGTGTGGCCAGCAAGCATGCTGGAACCTGTTGTCCTCAGGTGTGGCTACTGAGGGGACAAGCAGGGGGCAGACAGCTGCAGAGGAGGAGGATGCAAATGAGGTTAGGGCTGTCCCAGGAGAAGTAGGGCTCCCAGGTAAAGCCTCAGTGCAGGGTTCCTTCCTAACTGGGATGTCAGAGGGCCAGTTTAGTCCATCTGGACTGGCGACTTGGTCGGAAGCCAAGGGAAAACAGGCACTACAAGCTGTGGCAGCGGCCATAGCTGCTGTCACGCGCAGTGGGAGTGCTGGGGCCCTAGGGGCCCCTCAGGGGTCTGATGGCTTTCCCCCTTTCGACCCAGTGGCTGCCGAATCAGATGGAGGCCAGGAGACAGGTCCCAGGGACTTGACAGAGGACGTGGCAGTCTCGTCTATTCTGGCCACGTCCGGTCAGGGGTTTCAGGTGGCGTTAGTGGCTGACGTGAGCCTGAACGCTCTGAAGGAGCAAGTGGCACAGCCTCCGTCGGACTCAGACCTCGAGCGGGTGGTCTAGGACCAAGGATGGCTATGCCGGGTCATGGTCCAGCAGAGCTCACTGGAGGAGTGGCCTATGGACCGGCAGGTAGTAGAACTGACCGGGGACGTGGCAGTCTCGTCTATTCTGGCCACATCCCACCAGGGGTTTCAGGTGGCGTTAGGGGCTAGCGCCAGCTTGAAAGCTCTCAAGGAACATGTGGCACGGCCTTCCTTGGACTCAGACCTCCAGAGGGCGGTCTGGGACCAAGGACGGTTGTGCCAGGAAACGGTCCAGCAGGTCTCACCGGAGGCGTGGCCTAGGGACCGACAATTTGTGGTACCTTATCCATTCAGGGCAGAGTTTTTGTGGATTGCGCACGAGATTCCGATGGCCAGATACCCAGGGGGCGCTAAGTCAGAGGCCTGGACGGGAGACATAGCCCCCCTGGGGTGTCGGTCATCGAGTGTGTCGTGCGCTTCCAGGAAAAGGCGCAGGCCTTGTCGCGGTTGGTGCACGACAGTATGGTCAGGCTCAGACCGACCAGACGCGGGGATACGACCATATGGCTTGTGAGAGGACCCACCAGATGGGTCAGCAAGCGCGGATAATGGTTCCCGTACCTCAGGACAAGCTTCAGGCGGCCTGGGGGCCCATAAATCGAGCACCAACGGCTCAATGCCAAGATGTACCTGGTCACCCTGGACCATGCCCGGGGAAGGCAGGAGGCCTTCCCCGTGGACCTGATGCAGGAGCATCATGAGCTGGAGGCAGGTGCCCTCCAGGAATGCCGCCCCTTCCGGGAAATGTTCACCAAAACACCCGGAAGGATGGCGTCCACTGAGATGTCGTTGGGCATGGAGTATGCTCCTGCCACTTCTAAGCGGATGGTCAAGCTGCTTATAGAACCCGAAGGGTACGCGGCCCTGGAGGTCATTACCGTCTTCGGTCCTACATGGGAGGATCCCTGAGAGCATCTGGCGCAGATGCTCGGGCAGATCTGCCAGGCAGGCTTGACCCTTACGCCAGAGAAGTGCCAGTTGGGCATAAGTGAGGGGCACCAGGCAGGTGGGGAAGCTTCGGAACCGGAGCCTGGGAGAGTGGATGCCAGCGCATCCTGGCTGACCCTCTGGGACACGAACCAGGTGATCTCCTTCCGGGGCACCGCTGGGTACTATAGGAGGTTCGCGCCCCACTATAGTAGCCTGGCGAGGCCCCTGATGAACTGCACCAGGAAGAAGCTGCCCTCCGCAGTCGATTGGACAACCGACTGAGAGACGGCCTTCCAGGCGCTGAAGGACGCCCTTTCCAGCTTCCCGGTACTACAAGCAGCCGACTTCACGCGGCTGTTTATAGTACCGACTGATGCCAGTAATTGTGGCCTCAGTGTCAGGCTCTGTCCGGGTGACTCCATGGGTCAGGAACAAATGGGAGGTGGGTACGAGGGAGCCTAGCGCTCCAGCCGTACCACTTTGCCATTTGCCACCAGAGAGGGTGCGGATGGGCGCACGGGGAAACACAGGAATGTGCTTCCCCTAGCGCCCTCTAAAAGGGGGAGGTGTCAGGAATATGGATTATCTTTTAATGGCAGCCATGATTCTTATTTAATTCACCTTGGTCAGTGTACATGCAAAATAAGTTCTTACTTCAACCCTCTGCTTGTCAGATAGCGGAGGTAGTGAACTCCACAGGGGTTCTGGCTTCAAGGAGGCCACATGCGTACGAATTCACACCTCAACCAGTCAGCCAGGAAACAAGATGATGTGACAGGAAGAATCTCTCAGCATGAGGTCTAGTCCATTCCCCAGTGCAATCAAATCTAGCAGACAGCATGGAACCAGTGATTTATAAGGAATTATGAATCGCCCGGCCATCACAGGCACAAACCGGATACATATTTGTGTCCCTGTGGCCACGATGAACAGGCCAGTGATCTTAGTGTGGTGGTGGGAGGCCAGGGAAGGGAGATATACATATCTCCCCACAGAAACCCAATAATGGTACTATGCTTGGACTCTAATTGTAGCCGGAACCCAGGCGGGTCTGTTGGTCCCAGAACCATCTCCCTGTGACCTCCTGGTCTGGAGCTATGGGCCCTAATGGGTTTTGTGGGTCCTTGGCTGCCAGCCCAGAAGAGGGGGAGGGGACCCTTTCCAGAGGCGGGAGGGACCGGCTACAGGTCAAAAGCCCATGCAAGCCAGCGGGAGGAGTCTTCCTCTGAAAGGGTGTCACATCGTGCCATGTGTTTGGAGAGACCTGGAAACTGGGAACATTCATCTACCCGGTAACTGACTTGTACGCTGTGTAATCCTGTTTGTACCATACTACCTGTATTCGTAACCTCAAACCACTGTATATATTCTTTGTGTATAGTGTGTTATCTAGTGTGCCCTTAAGGCGATTAAATATATAAATTTAGAGAGCTCCTGCCACGAGATTGCTCTAGCAAGCGTTCCTTGCTCACCGGTGCCTGATGTAACAGTCCTTTAGGCTCACCTGAGTCAGAGGACCGCTTGCTGGGGGTAGGAGTGGAGCCCAGTGGCAAGGACCGCAGGCAGGTAGTAGGTGCCGGAAGTCTGGCAGAGGCGTAGTCGGTAGGCAGGCGGTGGGTCAGGGCAGGCGGCAGTAAGCGTGGTCAGACAATCCGGATGGCAACGGTGGTAGCAGTTCAGTAGGTAGGGATAAAGCAGAAGAGTAGTCGGTAGGCAATTTCCGGTCAGCAGTGGACTTCCAGCAGTAGCAAGAGCAGCAGATGAGGAGAAGCTTGATCAAGGCTCAGGAGCTCAATAATCAGCAAACTGGAGTGCAAGGGGCTGGACTTATATAGGGAAGTACCAGGTGTGGGGAATCAAGGGTAATGAGCAAGGCTTGGCAAGACTGAGGTTAACTAATAGGCTTCAGGGAGGAATGTCCAGAGAGGACGGTAGCCTAGTAAGCAGGGCTTCCGCCTGGGATGTGGCTGGTCACGGGTTCGAATCCCGACACCTGGTTTTGGAGCTCAGATGGTTCGGACGAGAAGGGGGTCGACAGCTGGTCCACCTAGAACTCCCGCAGAAGCGGGTCGCACGGGCATCCAGCAGTTTTTTGCTTCGGAGGGGCAGAAGGTAACAGGCCGCGACTCCGGCGGGGCTGCTCTCCCTGAGGCAGCACGCGAACTTAACATCGCAGCGCCCCCATACAAGCCCTCACTAAGCCCGAGGCTTGCTGAGAGGTCCGAAGAAGGACTCACCGCCGCCTCACCAGGCCCATGTTGTGAATGGCGGAGACACGAGGCGCGCGCCATCTTGCCAGGCCGCACCAGACTCCATGCCGCTGACTCCAGCAGCGACGCCTCTACACTCGCAAGCCCTATCCCAGCCCTCCCCACAAACGGAGCCAGACGACCCATCCTGGGACTGGAGGGCCCATGTTCGGCAGTTGCCGACCAAACAGGAGATGGAGCAATTCATAGTACGCCTGGAGGCTTCATATAAGCAGGAGCTCCACACCCTGTCTACCTCCTTACAAGTAATGGAGGAAAGGGTAGATGATGTCTCCTCGCATCAAGCTGAATTGTCATCCCGCCTGGATGAAGTGGAAGATAAAAACCTCCTGAGGGATCAACACATTAGCCAGTTATACCGGCTCCATGAAGATGCTGAAAACCGCAGTAGGCTGAGGGGCCTTCCTGAATCCATACCTACAGCTGATCTCATCCATACCCTGCAGGACTTATTCAAGATGATACTAAATAGACCGGTCTCTGATGACCTGGAAATCGACAGGGCGCACAGGGCACTTGGTCCACCTAATCCTGATCCTGCTAGACCTAGAGATGTTATTTGTCGCCTACATTATTACTCCATAAAAGAGGAAATTATGCGGAAATCGCGCAATACAGCTTTGTTTGAATATAAGGGAGCCCACATCTCGCTATTACAAGATCTAGCCCGCTCTACCCTACAACAGAGAAGGGCTCTTCAGCCCCTATTAGAATACCTGCGCGAAAGAGACATTCCCTACATGTGGGATATCCGTTCCAGCTGGTGGTCAGAAGAGGTGGCAAACGTCATGAATTGCGAGACCCATCGGAGTTGGCGGACTTTCTAGCTGCGCTGGGACTACCTGATATTGAATTACCTGAATGGAGCACCAATCCCCCCCCCCCCCCCCGATCCCGACACATTTCTCCGTCTGGAAAGCTGCTTCATCGAGACGTAATGGGAGGTCGGATAATCGGAGGCTGCCATCTTGAGCTCCCCATCGCATCACATTGCTCAATACGTATAGTTTGTTTCTTATAAAATGCTCTTATACTTGAGATCTCTTGTCAGTTGGAGTCTAGGAGCCTTGGTCTATTAGACGGAGGTGCTACCCTAACTGACAAGACGTCTTAGTTCCTTTATTTTCAGATGAGGAGTAAGCAAGCAGATAGGCGTTCTTCACTTCAGGGTCCAGTCTCTAGCTGTAGGATTATGTTATTGATATGTGTTAGCAAGTTTTACTCGCCCGTTACTCCTTCCCGTCCACTATTCTATTATCTAGGACGCTCATTTTGAAAATTAATGACCAGTTATATTCTCGGGCAGGTCTCCATACCTGCTATTGGAAGACGGTCCCCAACTAACATTTTACGTTGTTATCCTCAATTCTGAGGTTTTCTTGATACACTTACTGTATCACCCCTAGTTTGTGGTCTGCGTCTACTCCCTACCTGTTCCTCTTTTGTGTCCTTTCCTCCCTCTCTCCTCCCCCCTTTTCTTTCTGTGGATCTTCCGGGTCTTGTTACGTAAGTATTGTTACGGGTCTTGTTACGTATCTGTCTGTCCTGTCTTCCCCCTCCTTGTGTTTTCCCCCTACCTCAACACCTATCCCTGATACCTTCCAGAGTCACACAGTACTGTTTCATTCCAGAGTCAGGAATGAACCAACAGGCTGAAATCAAACTTGTCTCCCTCAATGTTAGAGGGTTTAATATCCCTGACAAAAGAGCAAAGATTCTTGCGGGACTGCAAAAGGATAAAGCGCAGATCCTACTTCTCCAGGAAACGCATTTTAAGACACATCACGTCCCTAACTTTAGGTCAAAAGTCTATACCACTTGGTTTCACAGTACAAATCCAGAAGCTAAAGCTAAAGGGGTCTCTATTGCTTTACATAAAAATTTGCCCTGCTCCGTTATAGTTTCCAGATCCTGCAGCAAGGGACGATACGTCTTTGTCAAGCTGGCTATCCTTGGGAGAGCGTACACGATAGGTAATATATACCTTCCAAACTCTGGACAAGGTAAGACGTTTGCAGCTATTATGTCTAAACTCGAATCTTTCATAGATGGTATTGTACTATTGGGGGGCGACTTACCTCTTAACCCGTCATTAGATACATCCCTAGGACGATCTCTGGTTCCTAACTCAACAATCTCCAGAATTCACTCTGTCTTGCAAAACAATAGGCTGGTAGATGTATGGAGGATTTTAAACCCGGACAGTCGTGATTACACATACTACTCCCCAGCCCATAACAGATATAGTAGGATTTACTTGTTTACTATCTCTCATCATGCATTGTCATACCATCCTAAGGCATCTATAGGTTCGGTTGTATGGTCGGATCATGCTCCTGTTTCACTTATATTAGCTCTACCCGACTTAGTTGCCAAAGAGTGGACGTGGAGACTCAATGATAACTTACTGAAGGATATGGTATGTAGGCAAGCAATTGAGAAGATCATTACAGACTTTCTTGACACTCACGCTACTGATTCCACGGCTCCTCCTCTGTAGTGTGAGGCACTAAAATGTGTGTTACAGGGCATTTTTATCCAACATGGTTCGAGATTACTACTCCAATTAGAGTCTTTACACAAAAGTTCTCTTACCCCTGCTCTGTTAACGGAGTTGACTTCGGTTAGGAACAAACTAAAAGAAACGATCAACAAGAAATTTAGTTATGCTAGAGAACGGTATCAGAGCTTCTTGTTTGAGAAAGCCAATAAATGTGGGTCGGCCCTAGCCAAACTCCTACATCCCAGACTGACACAATCGTATATCCCAGAGATTAAAGATTCCGGGGGTAAGTCCTTACATCATCCTCTCCATATAGCTGAAACATTCAGACTATATTATGAATCGCTTTACAATATAAAGGGCCAATTTGCAGACATGCCATCTACTGAGTTAGACAATCGTATTTCATCTTACCTAGAGGAGACAGCCCTACCCGCTATTTCGTCGGATCAACAGACTGACATGGATCAGCCTTTCTCTGAATCTGAAGTCAGATTGGTGGTTCAGTCCCTCAAAGGTCGCAAGAGTCCAGGACCAGACGGGTTCACGGGCTCCTTTTATAAAAGATTCCTTGATATGCTTATTCCCTTGCTGACAAAAGTTTTTAATAGCATCTCTCCTACCTGCCCTTTCCCCAAGCAATCCTTGGAAGCCCATATTGTAGTTATACCCAAGCCCAACAAAGACAACAAGATCTGTGGCAATTACAGGCCGATATCATTAATTAATTGTGACATAAAAGTCTATTCAAAAATTCGGGCGAATCGGCTTCGGGTGATTTTGCCGAAGAGTATTAGCCTGGACCAGGTAGGGTCCGTTCCGGGCCGAGAGGCCAGAGACAATACCATCCGCACTATCACTTTGATCCATCAAGCCCAGGAAAAACGAAGTCCCCTGTGCCTACTGTCTGTTGATGCCGAGAAGGCATTTGACAGGGTTCACTGGCGATTTATGTTGGCTTCCTTGAGGCAAATTGGAATAGGTTTTTAGAATATGTATCAGCCTTATACATCCGCCCCACAGCTAGGGTTAGAATTAACTGTATCCTTGCTCCTTCTTTTGAGATCCATAACGGAACACGTCAAGGGTGCCCGCTATCCCCTCTCTTATATGTCCTTCAGATGGAACATCTAGCACAAGCCATTCGTCTTAATAAAGATGTCAGGGGTATTAACATAAAGAATAGACAACATAAATTGGCTCTGTACGCTGACGACTTCAGGGCTCCAGATGGCGACCGAAATGGTCGCCAATGCGACTTAGAATTTACAAATGGCGACAAGACTTTTTAGTCTTGTCACCATTTGCGACTAGAGCCGCGCCGCAGCTCTGAATACAGCGGTGGGCACAGAAGCTGAACGATCATGTTCTTATCAGCAGCGCAGTGGAAGAATCTCTCCCTCCCCCCTGTGCTGCTGCTGCCGCGGCCAATAAGAAGAAGGACAGGGGGAGGGGCTGTGGCCACTGCGCCACCAATGAAGATAACTGACCTGTTAATACAAATACAGGAGGCGGGTGCAGGAATCAAATAGCGGCACCCGACCTCTATGACACTGGGAGCGGCACCTGAGGGGTTAACTGCTGCTGATCGCAGCTCCCTGTCATAGAGGTCGGGTGTCGGCTATTTGATTCCGGCACCCGCCTCCTGTATTTGTATTAACAGGTCAGTTATCTTCATTGGTGGCGCAGTGCGCCCCCCCCCCCCAATATAATAAACATTGAGTGCGGCCCCCCCCCCCAGTATAATAAACATTGAGTGCGGCCCCCCCAGTATAATAAACATTGAGTGCGGCCCCCCCAGTATAATAAACATTGAGTGCGCCCCCCCCCCCAGTATAATAAACATTGAGTGCAGCCCCCCCAGTATAATAAAAATTGAGTGCTGCCCCCCCCAGTATAATAAACATTGAGTGCGGCCCCCCCCAGTATAATAAACATTGAGTGCGGCCCCCCCCAGTATAATAAACATTGGTGGCCTCTGAGGCGGTAGCCACCCTCCGCAACAACTTCTCCTTTAAATGAAAAGAGCAAAGCTTGACGTATTTGGGCATCCAAATCCCTGCGCAACTGCATTTGCTTTTCCCATTAAACTACTTGCCACTGCAGAGGAGGACGCTGGTAGATATTCAAAAATACTCCCTTAAACATCCATCTTGGTTTGGCCGTATGGCAGCTTTTAAGATGGACATCCTACCGAGGTATCTATACCTCTTCCAAACTATCCCTATACATGTTCCTAGGTCATACTTTCAAAAACTACAAAAAGGACTGAACAAGTTTATCTGGCAGGCCAGCAAACCCAGGCTACAGAAACAGGTTCTGACTAAGCAGAAATCTTTAGGAGGCTTTGGACTCCCGGATATGTCAATCTATCATAGTGCGACTGTACTCACCAGACTGAGAGACCGGCTACACAAAGACTCTCAGAAACTGTGGGTTGGCCTTGAACAATCATTATCTCCTCTGTCTCTTCAGGCGTTGCCCTGGATTGCTTTGACTGACAGGCCTCCTGTTGATGGATGGCCATACCTGGTGAGACATACCTTAGTAATTTGGGATTACTGGATATCCTCTTCACAGGTTTCCATAAGTCCCGGTCCTATGACTCCTTTACATAGCAATCCGGCCTTTTCACCGGGCCTTACCCCTTCTTCACTTCTTATTAAAACTGTTCGGGACGGTTTATTGAGGGTTAGAGATGTAATCACTTCTGGTCGGGTATCCTCCATTGGGACACTTCGTCAGAATGCAGCCTTCACAGTAGTTTCGTGGTTGGGTTATGCTCAAGTATGGTCATTTATTGGACTCACGTTTTCAGGCAGAGAGATAGGCCGGCTGCCTGACTTTGACAAACTTTACTTAGCTCCCACGGACGGTCGAGGTACAATATCAGCTATGTATCAGATTCTGTTAAATCTCCAAAACGGAGAAAGGGCCCCATTTATTGATAAATGGGAAAGAGATCTACAAACTACCTTCTTGGCAGATGAAGTGAGGAAACTGTGTGCGCTCTCCCATGGAATGTCAATAGCGACTCAAGTTAAAGAGAAGAATTATAAAATTATCTCCAGGTGGTACTATTGCCCTACTACTCTACACCAGATGTTTCCTTCGGTTTCAGATCAGTGTTGGCGTTGTAAGCAGGAAAGAAGCTCCATGCTTCATATTTGGTGGGGCTGTCCTTTGATAAAGTCTTTCTGGGAACAAATTTTAAAGATATACGCTAGCTACGCTAGTAAATCCATACCTAATACACCTCAAATCACTCTGCTCTCACTCCTTCCGGGATCCATTTCGCAAGTCAAGAAGGGGGCTTTATATCTCTTTTTGGCGGCGGCGCGTATGGTAATTCCAAGACATTGGAAAACCAGTTCCTCCCCCACTTTGTTGGAATGGGCAAGTGATTTGAAACACATCTTGAGGATGGAAGAATTGATAGCAGATAGTCAAGAAAGAGGGGAGTTGTTTCAGAACAGATATACTTCTCTGTCCTTATTTTTGGACTCTCAGGGATTTAAGGATATGATGTGAAATGGTGATATTCTTTTACATTTTCTGCAAGATGACCTTGATACCCCTTGCCCCCCCCCCCCCCTCCCATCCTTTCCCGCCTTCCTTTTGTGTCCTATATGTTTGGTTTGTCCAAGATATTAGATATATTGAGGCAGGAAAATGCCTGGCGCTATCGTTCATGAGATTTTTGCGGCCTGTGACAAGCCTTATATTGTTACTAGCTATTATGTCTTCCTTACTTAAGGTCACCTGATACATACAGGTTGAAAAAGGTTTCTTTAGACGTATTGTATACATATAATTTGGCTGTACTATGGGGGTCCTGCGAAACCCATTGTTGGGCATTTGCCCATTCTCTGTTGCTAATGTCTCTTTCTGTAAAATGTCATTTGAAAAGGAAAATTAATAAAATCAGATTACACATAAATATATAATTTAATCTTGTGCTGTCTCTTGTATCTCTATCACGAATCCCCACGTCTGTGTTTTGGCCTAGTTTAAAGCTACAGCGGGTTGGTTTCTCACCCTATATAATCCCGTTAGCAGACCGTGCTTATATCAAACGAGAAGCTGGTGGCAGATTTCCCGGGCTGAGGAAGCGCTGTTTCACTGGGTCAGTGACCATGCTCCCTGAGCTTGTTGCCTCTCTGTGCCCGTGTGGACAGGAGGAGTCGGTTTAAACTGTACCAAGCTGACCTTACATGCTCCTCTGGGAGGACGTAACGTCACGTCTTGGTAACCAGTGACCATACCGTGTCTCGTGAGCTCGACGTAGTTGACGTCAAGCGGGCACGAGGGGTGGTATCCCTCACAGGGCTCAATACCGGAAAAGAACTGATCGGTGTTATCCCCATGCATTCTGAATGGAGAGCAATCCGTTCAGGATGCATCAGGATATCTTCAATTCAGTCTTTTTGCCTCTTCAGGACTGAGATAATACCGCAGCATGCTGCAGTTTTATCTCCGTCCAAAATTCCGGAACACTTGCCGGAATGCCGAATCCGGCATTTTTTCCAAATGAAATGCATTGGGGTCCGCAAATTGCGGACCCCAATGCACTGAACGGCCGTGTGCATGAGGCCTAAGGCTATCTACACACAACAGTGAAAAAAAAGGTTGTTTAGGCCTCATGCACACGACCGTTGTGTGTTTTGCGGTCCGCGGATCCGCAAAACACGGATGGTGTCTTTGTGCGTTCCGCAATTTGCGGAAAGGCACCGACAACCTATACTATAACTTGTGGTAGGTTGTGGTGGCTCACTAGCAAGTAGTTAAGGTATGGTGCTGCAAGCTCATATAGAGGAAATCACCCCACCCTCTCTTAAAAGGCAAATGTAGTAATAGGAAAATGAGCGAGCACTCATACACTTGGCAACCAGATTGACATATGCAGAAAATATTTATTAAATCCCCATAAAATACAAGTAATAAAATTTATAAGAACAATGTAGCAATAATATACAACATTACAGTCACATATATTGTGGTAGATATGATTGATACTATATTCAATAAAAATATATTCGATAGAAATATTCGATAAATTGAATGGTAGAAAATTCAATGTTAAAATATTCGATAGAATATTCGATACCACTCAATAGTGTCGATAAATTCATTAATATATATCACACCAAAAAACTTCAAGTATGTGCTGTTATTTGGGAAAGAGGGGGTATTATCTTCTAGCACTCTATCCCAATTTGGGAAACTGAATGTCACTGAAAATGCTGTAGGTGTATTCACTGGGAGCGCAATATGTTCATAAAGTGTCCACAGGAATCCTGATAATATGAAAAGTCTCTTATAGCATATCCTTTTAAGGTCGATATGAGCTTTGAATTGAAGAAAACTTTAAATCGATATTTGGCTTACCGTCTAGCATCTGTTGTCTCCCTATTGCTTCAATGGAGCTTTAAATATTTGCCGGCTTATTCAGTCGCTCCATACAGCAAGCTGGTTTAAATTTTGCGGGAGTTCCAAAGATCGCGGGAGTTGCCACTCTGTTCCGCAATTTCCTTTGGTGCAGCTTTCGACGATAAGAATAGTTAATCCTTTACTGTAGAGATTTTCTTCTGTATGGCCATATAGTATTATCGGAGGCTTTTCAATGCAGGTACATCACTTGTTTCACCATACGCGTTACGGGTAGATTCCCTCTCCCTTCAGACCACTGAGGAAGGGAGAGTGAATCTACCCGTAACGCGTATGGTGAAAGAAGTGATGTACCTGCATTGAAAAGCCTCCGATAATACTGTATGGCCATACAGAAGAAAATTTCTACAGTAAAGGATTAACTATTCTTATCGTCGAAAGCTGCACCAAAGGAAATTGCGGAACAGAGTGGCAACTCCCACGATCTTTGGAACTCCCGCGAAATTTAAACCAGCTTGCTGTATGGAGCGACTGAATAAGCCGGCAAATATTTAAAGCTCCATTGAAGCAATAGGGAGACAGCAGACGCTAGACGGTAAGCCAAACATCGATTTAAAGTTTTCTTCAATCCAAAGCTCATATCGAGCTTAAAAGGATATGCTATAAGAGACTTTTCATATTATCAGGATTCCTGTGGACACTTTATGAACATATTGCGCTCCCAGTGAATACACCTACAGCATTTTCAGTGACATTCAGTTTCCCAAATTGGGATAGAGTGCTAGAAGATAATACCCCCTCTTTCCCAAATAACAGCACATACTTTAAGTTTTTTGGTGTGATATATATTATTGAATTTATCGACACTATTGAGTGGTATCGAATATTCTATCGAATATTTTAACATTGAATTTTCTACAATTCAATTTATCGAATATTTCTATCGAATATATTTTTATTAAATATAGTATCGATCATATCTACCACAATATATGTGACTGTGATGTTGTATATTATTGCTACATTGTTCTTATAAATTTTATTACTTGTATTTTATGGGGATTTAATAAATATTTTCTGCATATGTCAATCTGGTTGCCAAGTGTATGAGTGCTCGCTCATTTTCCTATTACTACTATACTATAACTGCCTATTCTTGTCCGCAAAGGGCGGACAAGAATAGGACATGTTATATTTTTTTTGCGGACCACGGAACGGAGCAATGCATGCAGACAGCACACGGAGTTGAAGTGAATGGGTCCGCATCCGAGCAGCCAAAACTGTGGCTCGGATGCGGACCAAAACAACGGCCGTGTGCATGAGGCCTAAGACTGACACACCTTCAGTTTTTCATGGCCATTTTTCAACTATTTGTGCATCCATTTTCTGTCCGTCTGTCCTTTTTAATGGCTGTTTTACATCTGTTTTTTATGGCCGTTAAAATGGAAGAATTTAATTAACTTTTTTTTATAAAATACCAACCCCTGCAGTATACATAATGTCCCCCATAGTGGCCCCAGCAGTAATAATGTCCCCCATAGTGGCCCCCAGCAATAATTATGTTTCCCATAGTGGCCCCCAGCTGTAATAATGTCACCCATAGTGGCCCCCAGCTGTAATAATGTCACCCATAGTGGCCCCCAGCTGTAATAATTTCACCCATAGTGGCCCCCAGCTGCAATAATGTCTCCCATAGTGGTCCTCAGCTGTAATTTTAGCAGGATAAAATAATTCACCTTATCTACTTAGGCTACTTTCACACTAGCCTTTTTTTGCGGATCCGTCATGGATCAGCAAAAACGCTTCCGTTAAAATAATACAACCGCATGCATCCGTCATGAACGGATCTGGTTGTATTATGTCTTCTATAGCCATGAAAGTCAATGGAGGACGGATCCGTTTTCTATTGTGCCAGATTGTGTCAGGGAAAACTGATCCATCCCCATTGACTTACATTGTGTGCCAGGATGGATTCGTTTGACTCCGCTTCGTCAGGCGGACAGCAAAACACTGCAGGCAGCGTTTTGGTTTCCGCCTCCAGAGCAGAATGGTGACTTAACGGAGGCAAACTGATGCATTCTAAACGGATCCTTTTCTACAGATTCACAGTTCTTACAGTAAAGAAGTTTTGACGCTTCTGGAGACTGAACTTTTTCTTCTCCAGTCGGAGGCAGTGCCCCCTTGTCTTTTTTGGGCATTTTACATGGAACAATTTTTCACCGTATTTTTTGTATGGCCCATTTATATACTTGTACAGGTTAAGGCCTCCTGTACACGACCGTTTTTTTTTTTTCCCGTTTACTGGCCGTTTTTTGCGTTCCGTATACGGTCCGTATACGGAACCATTCATTTCAATGGTTCCGCAAAAAAAACGGAATGTACTCCGTATGCATTACGTTTCCGTATTTCTGTTCCGTTCTAACATAGAACATGTCCTATTATTGCCCGCAAATCACGTTCCGTGGCTCCATTCAAGTCAATGGGTCCGCAAAAAAAACGGAACACATACGGAAATGCATCCGTATGTCTTCCGTTTCCGTTCTGTTTTTTGCTGAACCATCTATTGAAAATGTTATGGCCAGCCCAATTTTATCTATGTAATTACTGTATACTGTATATGCCATACGGAAAAACGGAACGGAAAAAACGGAACAGAAACGGAAACACAACGGAAACAAAAAACGGAACAACGGATCCGTGGAAAACGGACCGCAAAACACTGAAAAAGCCATACGGTCGTGTGCAATAGGCCTAATCATGTCCCCCCTTAGACGTCTCTTCTCAAGACTAAATAAATTCAATTCTATTAATCTTTCTTCATAACTAAGGGCTCTTTCACACTTGCGTTATTGTCTTCCGGCATAGAGTTCCGTCGTCGGGACTCTATGCCGGAAGAATACTGATCAGGATTATCCTAATGCATTCTGAATGGAGAGTAATCCGTTCAGGATGCATCAGGATGTCTTCAGTTCCGGTACGGAACGTTTTTTGGCCGGAGAAAATACCGCAGCATGCTGCGCTTTTTGCTCCGGCCAAAAATCCTGAAGACTTGCCGCAAGGCCGGATCCGGGATCAATGCCCATTGAAAGGCATTGATCCGGATCCGGCCTTAAGCTAAACGTCGTTTCGGCGCATTGCCGGACCCGACGTTTAGCTTTTTCTGAATAGTTACCATGGCTGCCGGGACGCTAAAGTCCTGACAGCCATGGTAAGTGTAGCGGGGAGCAGGGGAGCAGCATACTTACCGTCCGTGCGGCTCCCCGGGCGCTCCAGAGTGACGTCAGGGCGCCCCAAGCGCATGGATCACGTGATCACATGGATCACGTCATCCATGCGCATGGGGCGCTCTGATGTCATTCTGGAGCGCCCGGGGAGCCGCACGGACTGTAAGTATACCGCTCCCCCGCTCCCCGCATGGCAACCAGGACTTTAATAGCGTCCTGGGTGCCATAGTAACACTGAACGCATTTGGAAGACGGTTCCGTCTTCAAATGCTTTCAGTACACTTGCGTTGTTACGGATCCGGCAGGCACCTCCGGCAACGGAAGTGCATGCCGGATCCCAACAACGCAAGTGTGAAAGAGGCCTAAGACCCTTCATGCCCCTTATCAGTTTAGTCGCTCTCCTCTGTACTTTTTCCAGCTGCAGTGCATCCTTTCTATGGACTGGAGCCCAAAACTGAACTGCATATTCCAGATGAGGCCGCACCAACGCTTTGTGAAGTTACATCCCTGCTCCGCGAGTCCATGCCTCGTTTAATGCATGACAATATCCTGGTGGCCTTAGAAGCAGCTGATTGACATTGTATGCTGTTATTTAATCTACCATCTACAAGGACACCCAAATCCTTCTCTATAAGTGACTCTCCCAGTGTTACATCACCTAGGACATATAAAGCACGGAGATTATTACTACCAAAATGCATATAGCAATTAAGAAAAAGCTGCTCTCACCTGCTCCTTTTCTGCTGTGAGCACAGAAAAAACCGCACCTGGATGCGGGTAAGTAGAAATCCAACGATGCATAACTTTACATTTATCCACATTGAACCTCATTTGCCAAGTTGATGCCCAATCACTCAAGAGTGTTTAAGGCCTCTTTCACACTTGCGTTGTCCGGATCCGTCGTGCACTCCATTTGCCGGAGGTGCCCGCCGGATCCGTAACACCACAAGTGAACTGAAAGCATTTGAAGACGGATCCGTCTTCAAAATGCGTTCAGTGTTACTATGGCAGCCAGGACGCTATTAAAGTCCTGGTTGCCATAGTAGTAGTGGGGAGCGGGGGAGCAGTATACTTACAGTCCGTGCAGCTCCCGGGGCGCTCCAGAATGACGTCAGAGCGCCCCATGCGCATGGATGACGTGATCCATGCGATCACGTCATCCATGCGCGTGGGGCGCCCTGACGTCACTCTGAAAGCGCCCTGGGAGCCGCACGGACGGTAAGTATACTGTTCCCCCGCTCCCCACTACACTTTACCATGGCAAACAGGACTTTAGTGTCCTGGGAGCCATGGTAACCATTCAGAAAAAGCTAAACGTCGGAACGACGTTTAACTTAAGGCCGGATCCGGATTAATGCCTTTCAATGAGCATTAATTCCAGGTCCGGCCTTGCGGCAAGTGTTCAGGATTTTTGACCGGAGCAAAAAGCGCAGCATGCTGCGGTATTTTCTCCGGCCAAAAAACGTTCCGTTCTGGAACTGAAGACATCCTGATGCATCCTGAACGGATTTCTCTCCATTCAGAATGCATGGGGATAATCCTGATCAGGATTCTTCCGGCATAGAGCCCCGACGACGGAACTCTATGCCGGAACACAACAACGCAAGTGTGAAAGAGCCCTAAGTCAGCTTGTAGTTTATGGACATATTCCATAGACTGTACAGTACTACATAGCTTGGAGTGATCTGCAAAAATAGAAATGGTGCTATTAATCCAGTACCTAGAGAATCTTTAAAAAAAATTATAAACAGGGGCACAGCAATGACTGAACTGAGCTCTTCAAGTACTCTTGGGTGTAATCCATCTGGACCCGGAGCCTTGTTTACATTTACCTTATTTAACTTATCTTGGACCATATCTACAGTTAGCCAATTGAGTATATTACTGGATGTACTAACAGCCCCAGCACAACAGATATCAGCTCCTTTGTCTTCTTTTGTATATACAGAGCTAAAAAAACATTTAGCAACTCTGCCTTTTCCTTATCTTCAGTGACTAACTCCCCTTTACCATTATTTAGGGAACCTACCTGCTCAGACCTTGGTTTTTTAGCATTTATATAATTAAAGAATTTTTCGGGATTTGGTTTGCTCTTTTTTACCCTCTGCTGTTAGTTTTGTATTTTTGCAAATTTTATCTCCCCTTTACAGATTTTAATAACCCATTTGTAATCTTCAAACGCTACAGCTGACCCCTCAGATTTGTATTTTTAAATGCCCTTTTTTTGTCTTTTATTGCCCTTTTTACAGTAGCTGTAAGCCATGGGGGGTTTAATTTTAGCCGTTTATACTTGTTACCTAAAGGAATAAAAAAAAATCTGCAATTACTAAATGTGGATTTAAAGGTCTCCCATTTATCCTCAGTATTATGTGACAGTAGCTGCTCCCAGTCTGTGCCCTGAAGTGCTGCCCTCAACCCAGGGAAATTAGCCTTTTTGAAATTCTGTGTCTTTGCTCTGCCTGACAGAGTTTGCTTAATCACTTTGAGCGCAGGTCCTTTAGAATCAAGAGAGGAGCAACTGCCTGTGCACCTGCAAGTGGATGATGTGAGTGATTTGTTAACCCCTAAAAGGCCATATTACACTAGTGCACCTGTTTTTAACGGACGTTAGACGGATGCACTCCTGTCTAAGCAGCCGTTAAAAATGGTCTCATTGATTTAAAAAAGAAACAGCCATGTGAATAGCCCCACAGACAGCCATCAAACAAACTGGCGTTACACAGTCGTTCTTTAACGTCTTCTGCATGTGGCCTTAGACTTGCAGAGGATCAGCCAGATCATTGCTAACAAGCGTTCGTATGAACGCTCATTAGAGAGGATCTGCTTGTATAATACTGACGTCGATTACCCGATGAATGAACAAATACTTGCTCATCGGGCAATCACAGATTTTAAGCAGGCTGAAAAATCATTGTTTGCCATGGCAGAACGTGCCGGGTAATCAGCGCTCTGCTGCCCACAAACAATGATTCAGTATGGAGACGAGTAATGGCATTAGCGATCATTCCTCCCCATACAGTGGAGAAGATCACAGCTGTCTCCTCCACTAACGAACAGGTGATTCCTGGGAAGGAACGCTCGTAATGCTGATCTGCAGGTCTAAAGCCTCATTCACACGTCTGTGTTCAAATCCGTGAGCAGGGTGTCAGTGATGCATCTGTGAAGGATCCGTGTTGGGCCTGTGTGTCTGTTTTTTGCTGTCCGTGCTGCTAAAATAATTTTCAAAGCATCTCTTCTTAGTGATCCATGAAACACGGATGCAATACGGATGGCATTTGTGGTTTTCACAGATCCATAGACTATAATGGACGTGATGGATCCATAAACATGGACAAAATAGAGCATGCATCTGTGCTGAAAACACGGACCCACGGACCGTGGTAAAACACTGATGTCTGAATACACACATTAAAATGAATGGGGACGCGTGCTGTCCGTGGAGAACACATAAAGCACACGTCCGTGAAACACTGACGTGTGAATGAGGCTTAATACAGCCCTAAGTTTACATCTATACCATTAGTAAGGCCTCATGCACACAACCGTATGTATTTTGCAGACTGCAAAATACGGATCTGCAAAAAATAGGGATGACATCCGTGTGCATTCCATATTTTGCGGAACGGAACAGCTGGCCCCTAATAGAACAGTACTGTCCTTGTCTATAATACGGACAATAATAGGACACGTTCTATTTTTTGTGGAACAAACGGAATGCACACGGAGTAACTTACTTTTTAGTTCTTTTTTGCGGACCCATTGAAATGAATGGTTCCGCATATGGTCCACAAAAAAAAAACGGACACGGAAAAAAAATACGTTTGTGTGCATGAGCCCTAAGGGCTCATTCACACGGCCGTAGGTGGGCGGTTCTGTGCATTGGGGACTGCAATTTGCAGTCCCCAATGCACGGGCAACCTCCGTACAGCCGCTGTGATGAATCCAGACCCATTCAACTTGAATGGGTCTGCTTTAGTCCGTACCGCAAAAACATAGGACATGTTCTATCTTTTTGCGGAACGGAACCCCACAGAAGCACTCCGTAGTGCTTCCGTAGGGTTCCGTTCCGCACCGCATCTCCGGTTTTGCGGACCCATTCAAGTGAATGGGTCTGCATCCGTGATGCGGAATGCACACGGAACGATGCCCATTTATTGCGGATCCGCAATACGTAAACGTAACCCATACGTTTGTGTGCAGGAGGCCTAAGTCTGGGCAAGTAGCACTACCTGCATCACAGCTAGAGAAAATGAATGGGGGCCCATTGCATCCTGCAAGTTGCTGTGACTTCAGAAGAGATCCAGACCTGCTCCATTTCTTGTCACTGTCAAGTCCAGCAACTGTCATGATATATATATATATATATATATATATATATATATATATATATATATATATATGTATATATAATCAGCAGGACTGAGGCATAAGGGCCCTTGCAGACGAGCGTTCCCGGCCTGACCGGGTCATATAGCATTATATTGTTTTATGATGCTATGTAAAACTGCTTCATTCACACAGTCAGTGTTCGGTCAGTGATTTCCATCAGTGATTGAGAGCCAAAACTAGGTGGGGCTCTAAACAGAACAGGTGCAGATCTTTACCTTAGGCCCCTTTCACACGAGCGAGTATTCCGCGCGGATGCGATGCGGGAGGTGAACGCATTGCACCCGCACTGAATACCGACCCATTCATTTCTATGGGGCTGTGCACATGAGCGGTGATTTTCACGCATCACTTATGCGTTTCGTGAAAATCGCAGCATGCTCTATATTCTGCGTTTTTCATGCAACGCAGGCCCCATAGAAGTGAATGGGGTTGCGTGAAAATCGCAAGCATCCGCAAGCAAGTACGGATGCGGTGCGATTTTCACGCATGGTTGCTGGGAGACAGTCTATTCACTGTATTATTTTCCCTTATAACATGGTTATAAGGGAAAATAATAGCATTCTGAATACAGAATGCTTAGTAGGTGATCAATTGAGGGTTAAAAAAAATAAAACAATTAACTCACCTTCTCCTCTTGTTCGCGTAGCTCCCGGTCTATTCTTTACTTCTCAAATGATGAACTACCGGCTAGGACCTGTGGTGACGTCAGATCACATGCTCCAATCACATGGTCCATCACCACGGTGATGTACCATGTGATTGGAGCATGTGATCTGACATCACCAAAGGTCCTTTAGCCCATAGGTCATTAAAGAAGTAAAGAAGAGACCGGGAGCTACACGAACAAGAGGAGAAGGTGAGTTAATTTTTTTATTTTTTATTTTAACCCTCAATTGATCACCTACTAAGCATTCTGTATTCAGAATGCTATTATTTTCCCTTATAACCATGTTATAAGGGAAAATAATACAATCTACAGAACACCGATCCCAAGCCCGAACTTCTGTGAAGAAGTTCGGGTTTGGGTACCAAACATGCGTGATTTTTCTCACGCGCGTGCAAAACGCATTACAATGTTTGGCACTCGCGCGGAAAAATCGCGGGTGTTCCCGCAACGCACCCGCACATTTTCCCGCAACGCCCATGTGAAAGAGGCCTTATACCTCATGTCTGTGGAGGCTCCACTCCTGGTTTTGGCTCACAATCACTGATGGAAATCACTGACCGAACACTGATGTGTGAATGAGGCTTAAGTTCTGGAATGTATTGTATATAACTGACAGCATTATGCCAGTGTTATCCAATACATTCCAGAACTGTAAGCCTTGTTCACACTTCAGTTATTTGATCAGTTATTTCCATCAGTTATTGAGAGCCAAAACCAGGAGTGGAGGTTAGGCTACTTTCACACTAGCGTTCGGGTGTCCGCTCGTGAGCTCCGTTTGAAGGGGCTCACAAGCGGCCCCGAACGCATCCGCACTGCCCTAATGCATTCTCATTGGACGCGGATCCGCTGAGAATGCATCAGTCTGGCAGCGTTCAGCCTCCGCTCCGCTCAGCGAGCGGACACCTAAACGCTGCTTGCAGCGTTCGGGTGTCCGCCTGGCCGTGCGGAGGCAAGCGGATCCGTCCAGACTTACAATGTAAGTCAATGGGGACGGATCCGCTTGAAGATGACACTATATGGCTCAATCTTCAAACGGATCCGCCCCCCATTGACTTTCAATGTAAAGTCTGGACGGATCCGTTCAGGCTACTTTCACACTTAGAAATTTTTCTAAGTTATAATGCAGACGGATCCGTTCTGAACGGATGCAAACGTCTGCATTATAGGAGCGGATCCGTCTGATGAAACATCAGACGGACCCGCTCCGAACGCTAGTGTGAAAGTAGCCTTACACAGAGATAAGGTATAATGAAAAGATCTGTGACTGTTCTGTGGTTTTGATCCGCATCTGGTTTTGGCTCACAATAAGGATGGTTTCACACGGGCGTTGCGGATTGGGGCCGGATGCGTTCAGTGAAACTCGCACTCTTTTGCAAGCAAGTTCAGTCAGTTTTGTCTGCGGTTGCGTTTAGTTGTTCAGTTTTTTCCGCGCAGGTGGAATGCGTTTTGATGCGTTTTTCACGCGCGTGATAAAAAGCTGAATGTTTACAAACAACATCTCCTAGCAACCATCCGTGAAAAACGCATCGCACCCGCTTGCGGATGCAATGCGTTTTTCACGCAGCCCCATTCACTTCTATGGGGCCAGGGCTGCGTGAAAAACGCAGAATATAGAACATGCTGCGATTTTCACGCAACGCAGAACTGATGCGTGAAAAACAACGCTCATGTACAAAGCACCATAGAAAAGAATTGGTCAGGATTCAGTGCGGGTGCTCTGCGTTCACGTCACGCATTGCACCCACGTGGAAAACTCGCTCGTGTGAAAGGGACCTAAGGCCCCTTTCACACGAGCGAGTTTTCCGCACGGGTGCAATGCGTGACGTGAACGCAGAGCACCCGCACTGAATCCTGACCAATTCTTTTCTATGGTGCTTTGTACATGAGCGTTGTTTTTCACGCATCAGTTCTGCGTTGCGTGAAAATCGCAGCATGTTCTATATTCTGCGTTTTTCACGCAGCCCTGGCCCCATAGAAGTGAATGGGGCTGCGTGAAAAACGCATTGCATACGCAAGCAAGTGCGGGTGCGATGCGTTTTTCACTGATGGTTGCTAAGAGATGTTGTTTGTAAACCTTCAGTTTTTTATCACGTGCGTAAAAAAAGGCATCAAAACGCATTGCACCCGCGCGGAAAAAACTGAACAACTGAACGCAATCGCAGACAAAACTGACTGAATTTGCTTGCAAAATAGTGCGAGTTTCACTGAACGCACCCTGAACGCATCCGGACCTAATCCATCACGCTCGTGTGACAGGCCTAAGGGTCCATTCACACATCCGCAATTCCGTTCCCGAAAAAAATAGAACATGTCCTATTTTTGTCCGCAATTGCGGACAAGAACAGGCACATTCTATTAGTACCGGCAATGTGCGGTCCGCAAATTGCTGCTGTCCGTGTTTTGCGGATCCGTGGATCTGCAAAACACGTTGCGGACGTGTGAATGGAGCCTAACTGATGGAAATAACTGATGGAAATAACTGTGTGAACAAGGCCTAAGGGTAATTACATAGCATCATAAATGAATATAATGCTATGTGACCCCGTCAGTGCTGGAAATTCAGGCCGTGACCAACGCTGGTCGGCAAGGGGCCTGTCTCTTTAGCTAGGTCAGTCTTTTTGGGGACGCCTCTGATAACAATGCACGCTCAGGTGCCCAATGCTGCCCAATGCCCAATGCTGCCCGTCATTGGCGCTCTTCCTGACAGACTCAGCAGTGCCCGGCGGTAACCTCTCTCCTGATGCTGGAGGCGGGGCTCGGCCCAGCGCACTGCCACCACGTGACCGCGCACTCAGCTATATATAGAGCGGCGAGGCTGAGGGGAGAAGCTCTGCGGCGTGCACCCGTTCATTCATCATGGTGGAGAAATTCTTAGGGACCTGGAGGATGATGGAAAGCAAGAATTTCGATGACTATATGAAAGGGCTTGGTGAGTATTAGGCGGAAGAGTAAGAAGATATACGTGCGTTTTGTAGAAGATGGTAGCCTCTAATACAAAACGCACGTATATTTTCATAGAGCTTTCTAATCCAGGGTCTATACACCCATAAATAGAGGGGAGGATGACTGGGGGAGTGGGTGCAGCTGGTGGCTGTGCTGACATGGTGGTTTTCCAGGGGATGGAGAGGTGGCAGGGTGGTGGGTGCAGGCTATAGGACAGGAGTACGAAGGTTAGTATGTGATAACGGTAGTATTATACCAAAGAGCACGAAACAATGGCTGACGTGTGATATCTAGAAGTTTATGTCCCTCCAAAGTGCACATTTCTGCAGCTTCATAGAGACGTAAATTAGGAGCATTCACTATAGACTTTTTTTTTTTTTTTTCGAGCCCTTACAATGTGCTTTCTATGGCCATTTAATGCAAATATTGTTGCAAGAATGGCGCTTTACTAAATGCAGAATGCAACACACGTTCCATATTACAGTATATTTAGTGCTGCCCATGACACACTGGGTGAACCAGCCAATAATACAATCGATGCAACCCTAGTATTGACCAGTAGTACCGGTGCGGTAACCTTAAGGTGCACTCGCACTCTGCGGATTTTCAGAGAAAATCTGTTCCATCCACCTGAATGGGGCTTGCCACCTATTCAAACGAATGAAACTGCTTTTTGGTTGGGGAAACCTCTCGCCCTTCCATTGAAATGGTCAAGATCTACAGCTAAAACCGCAAACATAATTGTCATGCTATTTAATTTAAAAACTACATGGGAAACTATCAGCAGTGTACATGAGATTTGTTGTAATATGCTGCGTCCCCCCCCCCACCCCCGTGGGGTGCTGCATTTTGGTTGCAGAAAAAAACGCATCAAAAAACATGCGTTTATTGTAACATATCTGCGTTTATGCTGTGTTTCTTTCCAGAAAAGGAAAACCAATTGTGCAGCTTAAATTGAATGACATTAATGTAATTGAAGTCTGCTGCGTGCTTTCCCTTGCTGGAAGGAAATGGAGTCTTATCAAGAGACATGGGGTGAGATTTATCTGGTGTAAAGGAAAACTGACATGGGCTACTTTTCAAATCTGTAGCATGGAGATCCAGCAGAGTATGGCGGTAATCTGCCAGACACAATATGCGGCATGCAGCGGTTTGTGTCCAGCCGGTTCTCTGCATTTTTGCCGGAATGCGGTCAGCTATCCGCCAGCCCCCATTTTTACTTAAAGAACGGGCGGTCCTCCAGTTTGAATCCGGCCGTGCCGGATCCAGAGAATTCCAGCAGGCTGTTCTCTGCCAGCACACGCGCTGTAGATGTGATACTAGCCTTAGTTGCCCATAACAACCAATCAGGTTCCACCTTTCATTTTTCAGAGCTCATTTGGAAAATTAAAGGCTCGATCTGATTGGTTGCTATGAGGCATTAAGCCAGTTTTGATAAGTTTCCTCCTTTGTGTCAGTGATTTGGGACTGGGGTAAAGCTCAGCTCACCATGTTACCAGTCGCCACATTCGATCCATACGCTATAAGCGGTGAACCCTGACGGGCAGCCTAGTTTTCATGCTTCAGTGGGCTGCCACTACATTACTGTGACCTTAGGCTTACATGTAAGGACACATAAAAGCACTGCCTTGTGTACATATACACGGATTAACCACTGTCAGATTGGCTTTACAACCTCAAGCACTGACACTCCTTGAGGCATATGCTGAAATTTGAGGAATGACCAGTACCCTCTGATGCCTAGATTTCTCAATCGGTCATATCATGGACCAAACAATACCTCTGTGCACCCATATAAACTTTCACACTGGCGTTTTGCATTCCGTTTCAGGGCTCTCACAAACAGTTCAAAACGGATCAGTTCAGCCCCAAAGTATTCTGAATGGATAAGGATCCGTTCAGAATGCATCCGTTTGGCTCCGTTCCGCCTCATCCCGATCTGGAGGCAGACACCAAAACGCAGCTTGCAGCATTTTGGTGTCCGCCTGGCGATGCGGAGCCAAATGGATCCGTCCTGAACTACAATGTAAGTCGATTGGGACGGATCCGTTTTCACCGACACAATATGGTGCAATTGAAAACGGATCCATCCCCAATGACTTTCAATGTAAGTTAAGACGGATCCGTTTTGACTTAGACTTTTTTTTTTTTAAAGAATAATGCCAAAGGATCCGTTCTGAACGGATACAAGCGTTTTCATTATAGGTAGGGGTGCACCGAAATTCCGGCAGCCGAAAATATCGGCCGAAAATGCACCTAATCCACTTCGGCCGATATTGTTACATATCGGCCGAAAATATGGGGTGTGGGATTTGTCACCCACCATCTGCGGGCGGGCGCTGGGCGGGCGGTTTACTTTGTCACTGCATCTTTATTTTACCTTACAATCGTGACGCTCCAGTAACTAACAACTCTGCAGGCAGAGCGGAGGCCGGCGTAACGTCACTTACTCACGTGACGCGCCTGCTCCGCCTCCTTCATTCATAAAGTGGGCGGAGCAGGTGCGTCACGTGAGTAAGTGACGTTACGCCGCCCTCCGCTCTGCCTGCAGAGTTGTTACTGGAGCGTCACGATTGTAAGGTAAAATAAAGATGCAGTGAGTGATGCTGTGAGCAGCAGGGCCGGGGCTGTTATGGGGAAAGGGATCTGTGCACTGTTATGGGGAAAGGGATCTGTGCACTGTTATGGGGAAAGGGATCTGTGCACTGTTATGGGGAAAGGGATCTGTGCACTGTTATGGGGAAAGGGATCTGTGCACTGTTATGGGGAAAGGGATCTGTGCACTGTTATGGGGAAAGGGATCTGTGCACTGTTATGGGGAAAGGGATCTGTGCACTGTTATGGGGAAAGGGATCTGTGCACTGTTATGGGGAAAGGGATCTGTGCACTGTTATGGGGAAAGGGATCTGTGCACTGTTATGGGGAAAGGGATCTGTGCACTGTTATGGGGAAAGGGATCTGTGCACTGTTATGGGGAAAGGGATCTGTGCACTGTTATGGGGAAAGGGATCTGTGCACTGTTATGGGGAAAGGGATCTGTGCACTGTTATGGGGAAAGGGATCTGTGCACTGTTATGGGGAAAGGGATCTGTGCACTGTTATGGGGAAAGGGATCTGTGCACTGTTATGGGGAAAGGGATCTGTGCACTGTTATGGGGAAAGGGATCTGTGCACTGTTATGGGGAAAGGGATCTGTGCACTGTTATGGGGAAAGGGATCTGTGCACTGTTATGGGGAAAGGGATCTGTGCACTGTTATGGGGAAAGGGATCTGTGCACTGTTATGGGGAAAGGGATCTGTGCACTGTTATGGGGAAAGGGATCTGTGCACTGTTATGGGGAAAGGGATCTGTGCACTGTTATGGGGAAAGGGATCTGTGCACTGTTATGGGGAAAGGGATCTGTGCACTGTTATGGGGAAAGGGATCTGTGCACTGTTATGGGGAAAGGGATCTGTGCACTGTTATGGGGAAAGGGATCTGTGCACTGTTATGGGGAAAGGGATCTGTGCACTGTTATGGGGAAAGGGATCTGTGCACTGTTATGGGGAAAGGGATCTGTGCACTGTTATGGCCATAACAGCGCCACCCACAGATTCCCCCTCTCCATAACAGCGCCACCCACAGATTCCCCCTCTCCATAACAGCGCCACCCACAGATTCCCCCTCTCCATAACAGCGCCACCCACAGATTCCCCCTCTCCATAACAGCGCCACCCACAGATTCCCCCTCTCCATAACAGCGCCACCCACAGATTCCCCCTCTCCATAACAGCGCCACCCACAGATGAATTTCATTCATGAAAAAGAATTATTACTAAAATCATTAAAAAAAGTATTTGGGCAAAAAGGCAGTTTCGGTCAAGGGCATCCTGAATTTTCGGTTTCGGACCAGAATTTTCATTTCGGTGCACCCCTAATTATAGGTGCGGATTCGTCTGTGCAGATACCAGACGGATCCGCACCTAACGCAGGTGTGAAAGTATTGTGTAAGCAATGTAGATAAAATGGGGTTGACCATAGGAGTCAGTTCCACCACCTCCTGAGGCTGATTTTATTTTGAGAAATAATATCCATAGTTAAATTTGGTGCTAGCAGCAAATATTGTTGCATTGGTAACTTGCCTTCTCCCATTAGCCCTGTCCCTCTGGGATGATCACTTACTGCCCATAAAACACAATGATGGAAAAAGATTTTGGGGGGGAAAAAAATCACTTGTGAGAAAAAAAAGTTATAATCTCATGGCTTGTTTTAAAAGACCAAAAAAACTACAGCAAAAATTGATTTAAGGAAGAATTAAACAGTTTGTATAAGAATTGCTTAAAATACTCTAAAATGGCACCTCTTAGGCCCATGGGCTGTCTGGTATTGCAGCTGGGTCCGACAGATTGACCTGGCCGTATTCTGCAGTTCACCGCTGGATCCCCATTGACTATAATGACATCTGGCAGTCATCCAGCTAAATGGTGGGTTTCGGACCAAAAAACTCTGTATGGAACTTTTTTTGTCCAATCGGCATTTGGGCCAGATCAGGCTGCTGTCAGACGTTCTGGACATTAGAACATGGCGTCAGTGACCGGCGACCACTCATTTTTGCTGGGTCTTTTTGCTTAATTTCTAAGTCTAAGCATTTAGGTCTAAAACGTCAAATCCTTGTACAAGTGTAAGCCATGAAGCAGCCCCAAAAGACTTGATTTTACAATCCACCCATGCCTTGCTATGTACCAGGGACAAAGTATTATGTTGCGTCTGTGGCTCCAGGTTCTTCAGCTAATAAAGGACCTCCTTGTCCAGGGCTATATACAGATTATATTTGTCTTGCATAATTGGCTAAACATGAACAGAATAACATGTGGGAGGGAAGGGGTTGTTTGACGTTCCTGGCTTGTAGGTTGACAATCCTTGCATTGTTTTATATGTCCAGAAATGGGATGGGGGAGGGGAGGGTTCCTGCAGCAAAAGCCATGTAGGCATGAAAGAGTAAATGTTTTCAGAGATGGCACAGAAAATGAATGACTTGATTCTCCCCCACAGCTGGCACCATAGAGCGGCATGGTACCACATCTTATAGTACTACACAAACAATGATGGCTAAAGAAGTCAGACTATAGACATTTTCCAGGTTGCTCAGGTCTTATTTCACGTAAGATTTTGCTACATATTAAGATTTCAACAAGTGCCAGGAGTATATGCGAACAATTTGTATTGAAGAACTTTCATTTGACCTATCTCTCTGCCAAGAACATACAACACAGGGCATGTGACTCCTTTGGCAGGCCTATCTCAGTGACCTTGCCGTGAAGGTTGTGTGAATGGCCTTGTAGGTGTAGATCTGTCTTGACTACTGTCCTCGTGTAAGATGAATCACTTCCTTATCTTGTGTCTACATATCTGGTGCGCTCTTAGTGAGGGAGGTTCCACTGGAAATAACCTGAAATGATTATTTAGCTTCAGGTTTTGAACTTGATTGTCATTTATATTAACAGGTGTCGGCTTTGCCACTCGACAAATAGCAAATGTCACCAAACCCACAACTATAATCTGCTTAGAAGGGGACTATATTGTGCTGCGGACACAGAGTGCTTTCAAGAACACCGAGGTCAAGTTTAAGCTGAATGAAGAATTTGATGAGACCACAGCAGACGATCGCAAGGTTAAGGTGAGAAGTAGTAGACCTAGAAAAGAATGAAACATTTATCGTGTCCCCCTAACAGTTTCTTTTACTGAGGCCTTATCAATAAGGACATGGTGTGCCAGAAGTCCATGCCAAAAATAGTAATCACTCAATTTATGCTTAAAGGGGTTTTCCTGGAGTTCAATATTGATGGCCTGTCCTCAGGACATGTCAGTGGGGTTCCTCACTACAGCCTCCTCACAGCATTAAGAATCAGTGCCATATATTGTATGCAATATAAGATTTAATCGGTATTGCAGTCTCATTCATTTGAATGACCAATGAATGTGATGTCACTGGGCTAGAAAGAGGCTACAGCGCTCACCGGAGTGCCACTGCTTATTCGTACAGCTGATTGGCAGGGGTGCCAGGAATCTGACCCCCCCCCCACGGATCCTGAGGATATTCAATATTGAACTTGTGAAAAACCACTTTAAACAGTCTCCTATATAGCTGCCGCCCAATGCCAGGGCACACCTCCACAGTCCATGTTATACAGTACCTTAGCATACAGAACAGTGTCCCCTAAGGCCTGTAATGGGGTCAGGGGAGCCGCAGTCGGCATGGAAGATGAGGCTGACAGATGGACGGTGATTCCCAGACCGACCGTAGCTCCCCTGACCTGAACTGATAAAATTTTTTTTTTTTTTTATGCAGTCCCTATCTGATCACCGATCTAATGTACTGAGCAGTATATTCTACCTGTGATCAGATTGGAGGTGACCGCATCATAAAAGACTATAAAGCAATCGGATGAGGTCAAGGGAGCCACAGACATGTGGGAAATGCGGCTGATGCACAGACCATGTTTCCCGATTGATCATAGCTGTGTGAATCTGCCCTAAGGCTCTGTAATTCTACTCGTAGAGACTCCGAATCTGCCCTAAGACTCCGTATGTTTCTACTCGTATCTAATTTTTGAGATACGTGAGGGATCGGAGTGGTAACTAGATTGAGGGGCAGGTTCTAGACGGGGGCGCCCTCCCTTGGCCAATAGGTCAGTGTAGCTTTCTATGAGACATTGTTAGTTCCCTGCACTAGGGTATTAGACATTGTGTACGTCTCCTAGCATCTTGACATCCTATCTAGACATCTGTAGTTCTCTTGTATATGTGAGTGGTATGGTATTCCTTAAATTTCTTAGTCTTGCACACTTTATAATCTTTTATATAGCTCTTTACAATTCAGAGGTTTATGCACCAACAGTCATGTTATTTATGGCAATAATTAGAACAAGAGGAAAGGGGACCCTGCTCAAAAGAGCTTACAATCTATATGGAGGTATCCTTGTGTATGGTAAGTGTTGCAGGGTCACCAGTTCCATGTTTTGGCTATTGCCTACATAAAAATCTAATATGGAAACTGACTGTTTGTTATTGTGGGACAGACCACATTCTGTACTGCTGCTCTCCGTAACGAGCAGGATACGGGCACTATGGTGTTCCATCAGTGTTCTGCATTTGGATGAGGTCATCAGAGAAGGAGATTGCCAGTATATTGATTTCTTGTGGCTGGCTTGAATTGCTTCTGCTTGTAAAAGGAGTGAGTCAGCTAATGGGTATACACATAGCTTGACACTGTTATTGGTGGCTCACCTTCTAACTATAGATAAACACTGACTGTCAAGTGCCAGTGTAATGAAGAAAAGCTTAAATGTGCAAATTGTCTGCCGTCCAGATAGCAGCAAAATGAATAAAATCTAATATATAAAGGAGAGTGTGTGTGTATATATGTCTGCTAAAGGAATCCACACCATACATTTGCAATCACGAGATTTCGCACAGGTACATCAGGTGTCCGGGAGGGTTTTAGACTCTGCTCTAGCATGTACCATTCCTGAGATTCCCAAAAATATGCATTAGCCTATAGAAGCCTGGTCACATGACCCTTATCAGCCAATAGAAGCTCGCAGGTCCTTAGTCTCCACATACAGTTTTACACCAGGTCTCCATAACAACCCAGCCATTTTTCTTCACTGCTTTAAAGGGGAAGGGTGCTTGCTGTGGATGACTGGAGTGAAATGCTGTGGAGGTCACATTTAAGGGGGCAGGTAGGGTGGTTATTCAGACCACCCTCAGATGGATTTAAGACCCACCCCCAGGTCCTGCCATGCCCCTGACCCGGTTAGGCCATGCCCACTCCGCAGCCGACAGGGATTGAAAAAAAATTAAGGTAAAAATCAACTTGTCAGCTGCAGGGGTGGGAGGGATGGTGACTTTCTCCCTGCAGCTCACGCTCAGACAGCACAGTGCTGCTGTCTGAGTGAGCTGTTCAAAAGGACATCCCTGTGTCCATCCAGGCCCTGCGCCGGATGGGGGACAGGGAATCAAAGCCTAAAACTGGACCTCTGGCCACCCTAGGGGCAGGCTGCTGTGGAGGTCAGTGTTCAGGGGCAGATTGCCGTAGAGGCCATTGTTCAGGGGACGGGGTGTTGTAGAAATCACTGTTGAGATGGGTTACTGTGTAGGTCAATAATAAAGGGCCAGTGTGAAGGTCACTTAAGGTGCAGGCTCTATGGAGTTCTGTTAAGGGGGCAGGGAATGGTGGCGGTCACAATTAAGGGGATGGTCCACTATGGAGGTCAGTGTTAAGGGGTGGGGTCCTGTAGAGTTCACATTTAAAGGAAAAAAGGCTCTCTGAAGGCCACTTAAGGGGGCGGGTTATTGTTAAAATCACTGTAAATGAGACTGGGTACTGTGTAGGTCAGTAATAAAGGGGAGGTCACTGTTGGGGTCCATTCACACGTCCACAAATGGGTCCGCATCCATTCCGCAATTTTGCGGAACGGGTGCGGACCCATTCATTCTCTATGGGGACGGAATGGATGCAGACAGCACACAGTGTGCTGTCCGCAGCTCCGCAAAAGATAGAACATGTCCTATTGTCCGCAGCTGCGGACAAGAATAGGCATTTCTATAGGGGTGCCGGGCAGGTGTGATTTGCGGGTCCGCAACACACCACGAATGTGTGAAGCCAGGTACTTTTGCTAGTTTAATATAAAAGATCACTAATATATATCAAATAAGACCATCAATAAAATGCAGTTAATATACCGATCCTCCAATATATGGAATGGCCAAAAATAAGATACAGGGGGTGATTTATCAAAACTGGTGTAAAGGAAATCTGGATTAGTTGCCCATAGCAACCAATCCATTTCCACCTTTCATTTTTCAGAGCTCCTTTGAAAAATGAAAGGCAGAATCTGGTTGCTATAGGCAACTAAGCCAGTTTTCCTTACACCAGTTTAGTCAAATCTACTTTTCTTTTTTTTTTTTTTTTTTTGCAGGTGTGCAGTAAAGCTATGGGACACCCAAGATTATCGGGGTGATATTGTAGCTTGCTAACTGTTTTGAGGCGCCTGTCCCCTTCATCAGTAGCTGCTTGGTTAGAGTTGAGTGACCTGATATATAAGCAAAGTTGTACCAGTTAGTGAGGCTATGCTGTAAAGCTCTGTTCACATTTTCTTTAGAAATTGCCATATTTGACAGGAAGAATAGTCCGTACTCCATGATGGAAACCCAACTTACTCATTGTAAGTCAGTGGGGTTTCTGGCACCATTGTTGCCCGTCACAGGACAGATTCAGCATAGCATTATTTTATTCTTTCCTGTGACAGATCCCTAGTGTATTGAAGTGCTCATGTAAACTCTAAGCATTTGTAGGAATACTCTATTCCAGGGATCAGCAACCTTCGGCACTCCAGCTGTGGTGAAACTACGACTCCCAGCATGCACACTTGCTTAGCTATTTTGAGAACTCCTATAGAAGTGAATGGAGCATGCTGGGAGTTGTAGTTTCAACACATCTGGAGTGCCGAAGGTTGCTGACCGCTGCTCTATTCTTTGGAGGTGTATAGTTAGTAAGAGATGAGTACATTTGTACCCCTCAGGATCTAGATCATAGTAGGCTTTTATATAGACAGAAGGTGGTAAATTGTGCCAAGCTAGCTATATATATATCTTGTGACATCACATGCTGTGGAAACAAGTGGATGGATTTTACTGAGGTTTGGAATGGAAACTATTTTGCAGGCGTATGTTACGTGGTGGGTGGAAAAAATGTGCCCCTTGGCTTGCTCAAATAAATAGTATGAATTATAAAAACTGACTTGGGAAAGAATCTGAAGCATGTGATTGAAATTTGAGTGGATCAGAGTCAAATAAGGCTAATCCCTTAGTGCCATCTTGTAAAAGCTGTTGCATTTTGGCAAAAAAATATTGCATCTCATTTTATCTGATGCAAAAGAGCCAAAAGGAAAGGGGGACACTTACTAAGACCGGCAACTTTAGATGCTAGTCTTAGTCCGTTGCCGCTTGATGCGCCGAAGTTGTGTAGAGGCCGGTGCTTTACAGACTGCTGTGCGACTTGCTTAAATTTATGCCAGAAAGAGCTGGCGTAGATGTAAGTCCTTTTCTAAGCCCTAAATGGGCACAGAGAATGATGAATCAGACAGGCCTGCTGGCCTCCCTTCCTCCTTTTTTCGCCAGTTCTGAGAAAGTGGCATACATTGGGGGGGCTGGAAGGTGGAGGTTGTGCAGCAACAAAATCTGCCCCTGAAATACAACAAAAATGATATACATGTTTAATGACCCCCCCCAAAGTGTTTACAAATACATCAAATTTATCATCCAACATGAGCCACTCTACAGGATTAATAAGTCTGCCCCATTGTCTCTTCAGTCCGTGGTGACCTTGGAAGATGGCAAACTAATTCATGTGCAGAAATGGGATGGGAAGGAGACCACACTACTAAGAGAAGTCGATGGTGACAAGCTTGTCTTGGTGAGTACATATTTTTCTGGAAATATACTGCCATTGACACAATGGTGTTCTGTGTGTTAGTCATGGTTTCAGCAGCACTTTACACTTCAGCGCCTGACCACTACTATTAACCTTGTATGAAGGTTGCTTTCATTTCCAAGTACCTAAATACATTCCTCATGTGTTTACCTAGCTATCTTGTTCATGCCACTCTGCATTGCTTAACCCTTGTGCAGACAGAATGCACACTGTCTGCCTTGAAGGAGGTGTCATTAAGTGCCCTCTACTGCATTGCAATAGTAAGAGTACATCTAATATCATGATCAACCCTATTAACTGCCTGTTAGGATTGAGCATGCCGAGTGCAACTCCCCCAGCCGTGGCACTTTTTTATTTTATTTTTATTAGGTGTTCAGAGCACTAAGGTGTCGCCTAGACCAGTGATGGCAAACCTTTTATAGACAGAGTGCTCAAACTGTAACCCAAAACCCACTTATTTATCACAAAGTGCCAACACGGCAGTTTAACCTGAATACTACAGTCCGATATAGTATATCTTCCACATACTTTATCATGTAGCTATAATAGCCTGCCTACATTCAGTGGGCTGCCTGTGCTGTTCATAGTGCGACTTGCACGGATGGATGACAGGAAGTCTAAGGCATATTGGTACACCATAGACTTTTTTTCCAGGGCACAGGTGCCCACAGATAGGGCTCTGAGTGCCGCCTCTGGCACCCGTGCCATAGGTTCGCCACCACTGGCCTAGACCCTTGAAGCACTGCTTCACCGCGGCCTTTCCCCATAGCCACTCCCTCCCATTGAGTAATCCTTGCAGTTCTCCTACCTGGCCCTGAAATCTACCAATGAGTTCATTTTGTGCATGCAGTTTGAACCCCCTAAAGGGGTTTACTGGGAGCCAGTGGGTCCCACAAACCCAACTTAATTACAAATAAAATGCCTGTAGGAGAACATTTTAATATACTTACCACAGGACTGCCAACAGGAATTTTAGGGCCCCATGCAGACTTCTATCAACTTTTTATTATGGGTTAAATGAAAAACAAATTTATATATATATATATATATATATATATATATATATATATATATATATATATATATATATATATATCTCTCCAGAAAAAGGACGGCACACCGGTCTTGAAAAAGTAAAAGTGGTTTTAATCAACCTTGCGGTACAACGTTTCGGCTCCAATACTGAGCCTTTCTCAAGCACAAATACAAATCAAGTGTGAGCAATTATATAAGTGAGCTAATTACATTACACATCATGTGATCACTACACGTCCCACCCCAAGGTTCCATTGATTGGGGTAAGGAGTCGATTCCCCTGGAGCGTGCACCCTATTTTTCCCGCGTAGTAGTCAGTGCCGCCATTTTTCACATATATATATATATATATATATATATATATATATATATATATATATATATTTTATTTATTTATTTTACAGACCAGTGGCTCAACCTAAACCGAACGGATGTGGGTGCTCACCTCTCGGTCCACCCAGACCGCACGGTAGACATAAAATGGTAATAGAAATTAGAGGGGCACTCCGTATAAGGGAACAGGAGACGGTAGTTAAGATTAAAATTTTATCTAAAATGAAAAACATCACATCAAACAATCATAAATAAAAACATCCATATAATATTACAATAAAATATGTTAAATAGAGCAGGGCCCTGGAGATGGCCTGATGGTATTAAAAGTTCAAGGGTTCATGAGACACTCCCCACAATGAAAATCAGTCCCAGTGGATCTTGATACACCTAGATAAGGCTCCAAAACGCACGATTTGACAGCGTCAAACGGAGGGTATAAAAGTTATACACTGTCCAACTTCAAACCTCCAGTATAGGAGGATAGACAATTGTATCCAGTCCTGAGAAGAATCTCTATTCAGATGTTGTAACAAAATAGTAGCAAGCGTCTCTTACCCTATGCCGTCACTAGGCTCAATGAGGTGAATCGGAGAAACAGCCGATCACAGCTCAACGCGGCGTCCCACGTGGTGTGGAGTCTGAACGTGACGTCTCACGTGACTCCTCGGCTGGAGCTGTGGTGACAATCAGTTTTTCTTGAAAGCACCGCCTCAGTGCGAGACTAACTGTGCAGATCACCCCGACTGATGTGGTTGCTTCTCGGTTACTTGGGGGAAATGGCTCACTGTCCCAACTGGCCCAAACACATTTCAGGGTATACACCCCTTCCTCAGTATAATTATACCCACTGTACACACAAACATGGCTTCTCACTCAACCTGTACACTGCGCTCTCTTCACTTCATACTGGAGGAGGTCATGGAAGACTAGGTTTGGGCCAGATATGAGAGCCATATCTCCCGTAGTTAGACTGGACATACTAGGCAGGGAGCCTAGTAAGTGAATCCAACATCTTCATGGATTGAATGGGCCGCAGTGATGTCGCACACTAGAAGAGGAGGTAGCTGCTGTATTGTTACAGCCTTTCATGGTTCCTCATCCTGTCAAGTAAGCAGCCCTCTTCTGTGTGCTATAGAAAAAATGTATCCGTAGTCTGCTAGACCAAATGTTTGGGTCTAGCGGACAGCCCTGAACCACGTGTGGGGTTAGGCAGAAGATGTAATCCACTGCGAATCTGCAGCAATAACAGATTCATGGAAAACTTTGCAACAGATTTTTCTGTAGCTGTAAACCTAATCTTGTTTGCCTTACAGTTACTATTAGAATTGTACTAATGATGTAATTTTACTTTCTTGAAACAGACCCTTACCCTGGGAGAAGTTGTCAGCACACGTCACTATGAAAAGGCCCAATAACTCGTCACTTCTGTGTAACACCCTTGTTTTGTTCAGTTCAGAGTTGAATGTCTTCATAACGACCTCAACCCCCTTCCTTGCCCATTTCCTCTTGCACCAAATGGGCTCAGCAGTATTAGAAACCTTTGTGAGATCTCAATGCAGCATTTGTTATGGACCTGGTAAGTTATTTCTATTACAGTGCCAAAGACTACTGCTTCCAGGATCTTGGGGTATAAACAAACTGCATGGATACTTCCTGGTACACTCAACAATTTCATACTGTTGCTATTTATGGCTTGAGATCTACTGCCTCATTTTCTAACATTTGTTTCACCTGAAGCTCGTGTTGCTGACTGTATGGCAATCTGTCAATAAGTATAGTGCACACAGGCATAATTTTAGATAAAAGAATTAAAAGAGATGGCCAACTGTTAATGTGCTCATCCTTAAAGGCTATGGATAACTTCACCTTTCACAGTAGCCAGCTATAGAATGCCATAAGTGAAATCCATCAGATATTGTCTGACAGGTCAGTCTCTAACATCTCTTGTACAATCTTGTAAGGTGATTTATAACCAAACTAAAGTTGAACTTTGACTTGGTCATAAATTAGCTTAGAAGATCACTCGCAGGAAGTGGGAGAGGAGCTGGAGCTGCTGTCAGTTGATCTGTTGGATTTCACCATGTGCGGCATTCTGCAGCTTGCTATAAGATCGTGATGCCTAAAATCTTCAGAAGCCAAATGGTGCAACGGTGTTTGTTTTGTTTTTCAGCCAAAATAGCCTTTAAGAGCTACTGATCTTGTAATCTGATACTTTACCAGATTGTGGCTTAAGTTAAACATTTCTGTCGCCAAAGATCTGGAGTACACTAAATGTTTATCTATATTGCTTAAAAGTGGTTCTCCAGGAATTGTGAAAATACTTAAATATTACTCTATTATAAATTCCCAAATACCTTTCATTAGTTATAATGGATCATTTTGTCTAGGGAGCAATCATTAGGAGAAATAAAATGGCCGCCATCCTATTAGTACACACGATCTGTCAATCACACAGCAGGACAAGTTACTTCACAACACTGAGGTAGAGCTGTCTCATACTCTTGTCCTACTTGTTGGGTATTATGATCCTGAATACAGGTGAGAATATCTTTAGCTGAATCTCTGTAGGAATGGAGCTAATGAGAAATGAAATGAGACTGTGGTAATGGAGACTGCATACAAGTGCTGCTGCTCATTAGCCTCACCAACACCCTGCTGTCTATACTTCATGTCTCCTCATGAACTCCATTCCTACGGAGATTCAGCTGAAGATCTTATCAGCTGTATTCAGGACCATAATCCATGTCAAGTAGAGCGGAGAAGATGAAGCAGCTCTTTACCTCAGTGTTGTGAAGTCACTTGTCCTGATGTGTGATTAGGATGGGTTTTGTGTGTACTAATAGGATAGAGGCCATTTCATTTCTGCTAATGATTGCTCCCTAGACAAAACAAGCTGTTATAACTAGTGAAGGGTATTTGGAGTTTTAGATTTATAATGTTATAAAGTATTTTTGTTTTCTTTAATTCCCAGAGAACCTCTTTAAGATTTCACAAGGTGGCGTTTGTCCAGATAGTTGTCATACACTAAAGTTTTATAAACGGCTGAAATAAAAGCTCTTCAGGAGCCAGTCAGTAATTGTAGTATTGGCAGTATGCATCTGACATGTGAATACCCTGACACTTCTATAAATACTAGTTCTGAAGTGCTGCTGACTGTCTCTACAAAAAAAGTACACAGGTTGCAAACTCCGTTTCACTTGAGGTGAGCCATACTTTGTATCTTGATGGAAGATCTGATAAAACAATTCTCCTGTAATTTGTGCTGGGTTAAAGAGGTTATCCAGGAATTTGATATTCACGGCCCATCCTCTGGATAGGTCATCTATCACATTGTCATGGGGTCTGACTCCCAAGACCCCTGCGAATCAGCATTCACTAGATGGTGATTACTGTAGTCTCTTCAGTTTACCAAGGACAGCACCGTACATTTTATAGCGGCTGTACTTAGTATTGCAACTTGGACCTAGGCCACAAGACTGATGTAAGTGATGTCACTGACCTTAGAGGCCTAAGTGCTCAGAACGGCAGCCTATTCAAACAGCTGATCAGTGAGCTTCCCGGAAGTTGGATCCCTGCTGATGAGGTCAGAATGTCAAATTCCAAAATAACCACTTTAAGTCAGATTTGTGTATTAAATAAATGTATTACGTTCCTGACCTGCTGTCACTGGATAAACTTGGATTTGAAACCTGATCTAAAGAGTTTATAGCAATGAATTTGTATTACATTCATCAATAGCTGATAACCATTCCTATACCTCACTGGGGAAGAGGTAACATGCACTGAACAGAAATTGTGATACTGTTTTGGAAAGCACTTGCATGAGCTGTTACCCAGTTACATACTGATGCATTAAACTTCTCCTATACTGATGTGTTTTATACACCAGTGACTAAATAAAAATGTTCTTGTTGACGCTAAATTTTGACACGAGTCATTCCTTTCATTTAAATTTTTTTTGCCAGTAGACGCTGATTCTAAGGTAAATTGCCTGCTCCCCGCCACTCCGTTTCACCACCAATTTTTATCTAGTCAGTCGAGCTCCTTCTGGTCCCATGTCTGTAAACCACGTTGCTGCAACCAAACAGACTTTGGCAATAACTTGTTCCTAAGTGGCATGTCACTGATGGGTAATATGCCCACTGAGGTCAGTGATTGGCTGCAGCAGCAATTTTACATGTGGGGGACCAGAAAAAGCTGCACTGGAACAGAGCAGTTGGAAGCAAGTAAATGACCTTTTAGGTACTGTACTGGCCAATTTTAAAACTGACATAAGTTGGAATAACCCTTTAAGGAAATCTAAAACCAGAATAGACATGTTTAAAGGGGTTGTCAAGCCCTCCTTTCCGGTCCAACATGACACTGCTCATGGTGAGGTGATACTGTGTAGTGGGTGGGGCATTTCCATTGACACAGTCCAGTGCCTAGTAAGTATTGTGCATGTGTCCCAATAGGTCTTGTGCATAATACTTTGTCCAGCCCCTCCATAATTAAGAGCATCAGGTAGATGGTTGACAGGAAATAACATCTGCAGTTTCTATTGCATCCACCTTTTGAGGCACCATTCTAAAGTACACCCTATATCTATAGTGTCAACGTGCCAAAGAATAAAACTAACCCTAAAGTATTCAATTGTATAAATGGTAAGTATAAATCTGAAGGTGTCAGCTCTTTACAGAGTAGTGAGGGGGGTAGTTGCAGACAGTGACAAGAAAGCAAAGCTTTTTTTTTTTTTTTTTTTTTTTTTTTTTTTTTTAAACCGATTGGCCAGTTGCCATACAGGTCTCGTCCACTGGAGGCGACTCCACTGTGATCACAGTAGACTTTTAAGATTGGTTGGTGTGCTCATACATGATACAATCAATAAAATAAAATTATTTTTGCGCTGGAAATCAAATTAATTTGCTGCCACCACTCTTATTGAATCAGGGCAAAGAGCCCCCAAGCTAGCTAATCCTAAAGGGGAGAAACGGTTATTTGCAACCTAGCTAACGAACTAACAATTTATAACAAGACAATGCGGTAGTATGTCTCCTCTGAGGACAGTTCTTAGCATAGACCAGATAATCAAAAAACAAGGGCAAAACTGGAACAATGAAATCGTTAGTTTGTTCTAAAAACTATACACAAAAAATATATATACATTAAAACTGACAGATAAATATACCTGCCAGTCGGACAGATAGGTTGAATAGAATGTCTGAGTTCAGAATTACCGTGGTAGAGTCCAGTAAAAGATGAAGTCTTTGCAAGAAATAATCCAAGATGGCAGTCTGTCCAGCAGGCAGTTGTGATGTTAATCAATGTCAGATGGTAGATGAAGGACCAGGAACTGAGTGTCCTTGTTTTACCCACTCTGTATCTTGGAGTGGTTATGACATGCACAAGTCCAGCCTTGTGTAATTGGAACAGGGGCAGCCTTTTGCCCCATAGGGAGAAAATATGGCAATCTTTGCTTTGCCAGGTTCTCCATACCTGTAAGTCAAATCAAGAAATAGAGTTTATTTATAATCGGTTCAATTTTACACATCATCTGATACTAAATATGACTGAAAGACCATACAGTGGGCCTGAGAACCTTTTATATATCAGAGCGGGAATCTGAACAATTTCTGAAGAGATTCATGTTGTATTTTCCTAACCCATTAACTATGAGGAAATATGGGAAGAATTATGAAATCTATGGAATGGAGGGTTCCTTTCTCCCTGTATCATCCAGCTATCTGATACAGATCTGTCCTTTTTCTTTAGAAGCTTTCTGACTATGCTTAAGGTGTGAGGATTCATGCTGGGTTGGAGCCGCTCTGACTACAGAAAGGGAGTTTTATGAGGTTCTGTCAGGAGAATACCAGATTGATCGGTAATTAACCTGGCAAGGAGGTGCTAATTGTACCTCTGATCTGTGAGCAGTAACTGAAAGTTGAATTGCTTCTGGGTTGAAAAAAAGATTTTAACTGTGTGCAGGAGAGGGCTCTTGTGAATTTTTTATTTTAAAGGACGCATTCGCGATTTTCTTCGTGCTGAGATCACGAAGTGTCACAGGTGGTAAAACATAGAATGTTTGTTGGATACCTAAGGCCTCTGTCAGTTTTTTTTTTTTTTTTCCCTGTGAAGTGTCCGTCACTTCTGGGACCCCATATCTGCATACTACTTCCTTGAGCGGTGGCATGTGTCACCAGCCAGGCTTCAGGCCATCCAGAAAACAAATGGACTATTCAGACCAAGACAAACTCGTAACTACCCACCTTAGGTAGCTGTATGTAGTCCACCTGCATTTCTGGAACAGGTAATCTGGTCTCGTGGTACTCTTTTAGGCTTAACAGGGTTATGCCTTGCACATGTAAGGCCTCCCTGTACAAATTTCTCTCAGCTGTATTCTGAAACTGTGGGGCAAACTAGTTTTGTAAAACTATGGCCCTTGAAGTTATGGACCACTGACTTGGACAGGGTGGCTATCATTGAAAACAACGGTGCATGTAGACCTTATTGTGTATATGCCAGGACCCGCTCTCTCCTTGTATGGCACCTCCCTTCAGCCATACCTTTGCCTTGTGAGGGGATGTCTGGTTCTGGAGGGTCCATAGCAGTTCTACCTCTACTGCAGGTGTTGCCAATGGGGCAGCCACCATCAAGGGGAGTAGTGCTGCCTTTCTGGCCCCCTGATCTGACAATGTATTCATTAGAGCTTTCTGTCGGTGTATGCTGACACATTCACCACTGCTGCCCTTTTATGTAATATCAGTGAGTTCAATAGCTGTTGTACAGCCTCAGCAGTCTTTATAGGCTTACCTACAGAGCTCAAGAAGCTGTGGCTCTGCCAAATGGATCAAGTCATGTGCTACACCAAACGTATACCTAACATCCATATGGATGTTCACCTCCTTTCCCTTACCCAGATTACACACTACAGTGAGTGCCTTCAGCTCCTCTGTAAAACTGCCTTACCATTTTGGACTACAGCATACCCGGTGAGGTGACAAATCTTCCTTGGTTCTTGTCCCATGATCTCAAGCAATCTATAAAATACTCAGGAGAAGGGTTAGTGAGTGGTACACCAGTAATGTTAGCCAACCCACTTGTTGCCATACCGTTTCAATGCTTGACAATCATATTTGTGTCATGTTATATGGGTATTCATCACTGATTAATTTGAAAAGTAGAGACTGGATTTTGCCTTGATCTCTGCTTTCTCCATGCCCTCTCCCCTTTTCCAAATCCTCCAGCAGCAAGGTGGTTGGATTCAGGACATTGCAACAACTAGATTGGAGGGTGAGAGAAGTGAAACCTCATATTTGGTAAATCTAACCTTGGAAAGGTGTCTGGTCAAATTTTAGACACCGCATGGGGCACTTGCAGCTTTTTAATGAGTTCAGCTGCAGCCGCAACTGTTCATGCACAAATGTAGATCCTATGGTTACAGGGTCGAGACTTGCTGAGTAAGGGCCCCTGCACATGACCGTATATGTCCTCTGAGACATATGGTCCCGGAGCAGCATTGATTGTAATCTGATGCTGTGTGCTCCCGTGCACACAATCAATGCCGCTCTGGGACATATGGCCTGCTCACAAACCATATGTCTCGGAGGGTATACGGTCGTGTGCAAGGGCTTTAATACCCCAATAGTCTATGCCTGCCTCCTTGGTCTTGGGTGAGGATTCTACTAACTTGCCCTGCTTGTTTATGGCAAAATAATACAAAAGTTTGAGTCAGGGTTGCCTAGTGCAAGGGGCAGCAATCGATGCACCATTCATGGTATAAAAGGCATCTACTGCCTCGGCAATTATGTTGGTCCAACAGGGAGGGCGAAGTTAGCTGCTTCCTCCCCTCTGTCATCTAAGTCCATCCCTTTTGGTTGGGCTTTGGGACTTTCCTCCTACTAGTTAAGAGTTCATTTGCATCCCTTTGTCAAATAGAAAACTAAGTGCCGCCTCTCATGCCACCAGATGTAAGGCAGCTATCCTATGTCAATGTTCGACCCTTTTAAGTAGGCCTTGAGACATGACTTGAATATTAAATAAGTCGTAAGAGGGACTGAACTGAAGACATACAGATCCGTCATGTCAAACTAATTTAATCCGTTTCTATGAGGAGGTAAGTTCTAGACCGGATCGTGGTAAATCAATGGATGTTGTATATCTTGACTTCTCCAAAGCATTTCACACTGCACCACATAAGGTTAGTATATAAAATGAGAATGCTTGGACTGGGAGAAAATGTCTGTAAGTAACTGGCTCAGAGGGTGGTTATTAACGGTACACACTCAGATTAGGTCACTGTTGCTAGTGGGGTACCTCAGGTATCAGTATTAACGAAATTAAGTCCTCTTTGGCCTCCCTCAGATCAGCCCCGTCTACACCTCCTGCTGCAAAAAAACCTAGATTATCCGCCCCATCCTCCTCTGTTTTGGAGATTATGGACGAGGGGGCCTCCACCTCTGGACAGAATGTGGACTTTGACGTTCTATCAGAGGGGGAGATAATGGAAGATAGTAAAAAATATTTATTTTCTTCCGAGGATATGGAGGAGCTATTGGGAGCTGTCAGCGCAACCATGGGGATTGAGGAGGTGAAAAAACCAAGGTCCGTCTTAGATGAGATGTTCGGGGGACTCAGAGCAAAAAAGTTTAAAGTTTTCCCAATGAATGAAAATTTAAAGGACATGATCTTAGACGAGTGGACTGACCCCGAGAGGAGACTAGGGGTATCTCGTGAATTCAGAAACCGGTGGTTGTTTGATCCAGCGGACGTCAAATTATTTAACGAAACCCCCAAAATTGACATCCAAGTGGTGAAAGTAGTGAAGACTTCCCTCCCATTTGAGGACTCTTCACAACTACAGGATCCAATAGAAAGGAAAGCTGACTCTCTCCTAAAAAAATCCTGGGAGGCAGCTATGTTTGGGGTCAAAACCAACATAGCCGCAACATCGGTCGCAAGATCTATGTGTTTTTGGCTTAACGAACTAGAAGAACATATCAAAAACAAGACTCCTAGAGAGGAAATATTGAGCTCTATCCCACTCCTCAGATCTGCCACGGCCTTCTTGGCGGATGCCTCGGCGGAATCGGTGAGGTTCGCCGCTAAGGATGCGGCCCTCACCAATTCCGCAAGGAGAGCTTTGTGGATGAAAGCCTGGGGAGGGGATAGAGCATCAAAAGCAAAACTATGCTCCATATCGTTTTCTGGGGAATACGTTTTTGGACCCGTATTAGATTCTATCCTGGAAAAGGCTGCAGACAAAAAAAAGGGGTTCCCGGAAGAGACCAAAAAGAAGCCCTTTCGTTCCTCCAACTCCCAAACTAGACCCTATAGGGGCAAAGGAAAGGGGGGTAGGTGGAGTTACCAGAAGGGGGAAAAAGGCAGAGGTTTCCTTCTTAACCCCCAAAATAAAGATAAACAATGACGCCAGAGTAGGGGGAAGACTGCAGAATTTTCTGTCCCAGTGGGAGTCCATTAGAAAAAATCCATGGGCCCTAAATATAATTCGGGATGGCTACCGGATACAATTTTCCTCAGCCCCTCCAAAGAGGTTCAAAATAACCTCTCACAGCCCAAAAATAATAGAAAAAATCTGGCAGGGTATCCTGCAATTTATAGACTCAGGCGTTGTGACAGAAGTCCCAAGTACAGAAAGAGGAAGGGGTTATTATTCCAGTCTATTTCTGGTACAAAAACCAGATGGTACCTTCCGCACTATTAATCTAAAAGGATTAAACAAAGCGGTCGCATACAGGAAATTCAGGATGGAATCCGTAACATCCATCATTCCCCTGATCAGAACAGGAGACTTCATGACGTCCATAGATTTAAAAGACGCGTATTATCACGTCCCCATAAACAGATCATCGCAAAAATTCCTCAGGTTTGCCCTAGTGGACAGCTCAGGAGTTGTAAGACACTTCCAGTTCACCGTGTTACCCTTTGGAATCTCATCTGCACCAAGGGTATTCACAAAACTAGTAGTAGAAATGATATCCCCCCTGAGAGCAGAAGGGATAAAAAATTTTCCATACTTGGACGACTTTCTGGTCCTGGGACCCTCGGAGCAGGAGACAACCAGCATTACCAGAGACCTGATGCACAGATTTTCAGACCTGGGGTGGGTAATAAACCTGAAAAAATCAAGTTTAGTCCCCTCAACCAAAATGAAATTTCTGGGGGTAATACTGGACTCGGTCTCCCAGGTGACATCCCTCCCTCGGGAAAAAGTTACGTTGTTCATGGAAAAAACACAAAAATTCTGAAGTCAATCCCAGTGCTCCATTCGCAACGCCATGAGCCTCCTAGGCACAATGACCTCCTGCATAACAGCGGTGTCTTGGTCTCAGGCTCACACAAGGATTCTCCAATCTTGGATCCTGAGAACTTGGGACAAGAGACAGTGCTCTCTAGAGAAAAAAATCCCCATCCCGAATCAGGTAAAATCAGATTTAAAATGGTGGACGAAAAAGGAAAACCTGCAAAAGGGTGTACCCTGGGTAAAAGATCCGGAGATTCAAATAAACACGGATGCAAGTGGTACGGGATGGGGAGCAAAAATAGGTTCGATAAATTACCAGGGCACTTGGTCGGACGCCATGAGAAAATGTTCCTCAAATCACAGAGAACTGAGGGCAATCTGGGAGGTGCTGAAGGTATCACAGGACAGGGTCTCCGGAAAACACCTAAAAATCCTCTCGGACAACGTAACAGCCGTAGCATACCTGAAACATCAGGGGGGCACACGATCAACAAGCTTAAAGGAATTGGCAGAAAAAATATTTTCCTGGGCGGAAAAGAACGTTCTATCCATCACTGCCATCCATCTAAAGGGTACAGAAAACATACAGGCGGATTTTCTCAGCAGAGTAACTATAGATCCGGGGGAATGGGCCCTAAACTCAATCGTATTCGAGCAGATTACTAGGAGGTGGGGGACCCCCAAGATAGACCTGTTTGCATCAAAAAAGAACACAAAGGTCCATCCCTTTTGCTCCCTAAACCCAAGAGACAACCCTTGGGCGACAGACGCATTTTCAGTCAGGTGGTCTTGGGATCTAGCCTATGCCTTCCCCCCTTGGCCATTAATACCCAGGGTGCTGCAGAAAATAAGATCGGACCCAGTAACAGTAATACTGGTTGTCCCGTACTGGACAAAAAGGAATTGGTTCCCAGTGTTAAAAGAACTAGCTCTGGAAGAACCCTGGATAATCCCCCCACAGGAGGACATTATCTCTCAGGGTCCAATTCTTCACCAGAATCCAGGTCTTTTCAGACTATCGGTCTGGATCCTGAACGCGAAATCCTAAAAAGCAGAGGGATATCAGAGAAAGTCATAAACACCCTTAAGTCCAGCAGGAAAGAAGTTACTTCTGCAATATATCTTAAGATATGGAAAAAATATTGTAGTTGGCTAGGCCAGACTCCTCCCGTAAACTCTTCTCCCAATATTAAAAAAGTGCTAGACTTCCTCCAACGAGGGTTAGATCTGGGCCTTAGACCAAGTACTCTCAAAGTACAGATCTCTGCTTTGGGGGCTTGTTATGATACGGACCTGGCCAGTCACAGGTGGATAAGAAGGTTCATAAAAGCTGCCTCAAGATTGAGACCTTCCCTAACCCCCTAGGACGCCTCAATGGGATCTAAACTTGGTCCTAAAAAAAACCTTACGAATTCGCCTTTTTCTCCTACGCAGGATATATCTCTCAAACACCTATCTTTAAAAGCTGCCTTCCTAGTGGCAATCACTTCAGCCAGACGTCTGGGTGAAATCCAGGCGCTGTCCTGCAGGGAACCATACCTCACGATCTTCCCGGACAGAATAGTTTTACGTTTAGATCCAGGTTTTCTCCCAAAAGTGGAGTCAGACTTTCACAGAGACCAAGAGATCATCCTTCCATCTTTTCCCAAGGACGACCCATCACAAGATCAGTTCCAGCTCCTGGACGTCCGGGATACTATCATACAATACCTGGACTCAACAAAAGAATTTAGTAAAGATGATAACCTTTTCGTTCAGTATGGGGGTCCAAACAAGGGGAAAAAGTCATCCAAAGCCACGATTGGAAGATGGATCAGATCTACTATTATTTGCTGCTACCAGAAGTCGGGTCTAGATAGCCCCACGAATATAAAAGCTCACTCTACAAGAGCTATGGCGTCTTCATGGGCAGAAAGAGGAGGTGTCTCCCTTGACAGGATTTGTAAAGCAGCCACCTGGTCGAATATAAGTACTTTTATCAAACATTACCGGATTAATGTGTCAGCTTCTGCGGATTTAACCTTCGGTCAGAAGGTTCTACAAGCAGTTACCCACCCTATTTAATAATCTGGTAGTTCTCATAGTAGAGCTGTCATGGTGGACGAAATGGAAAGACCGTAATTAGACTTACCGGTAATTCTGTTTCCTTGAGTCCACCATGACAGCCCAGATTCCCCCCCCCCCCCCCCCCCCCCCCCGAGATTTAAGGAGGGGTTGAGTATGAATTAATACTCAAAAAGATAAATAAAAAAAATTATATATTCATATACTTGCCTAGGTTAAGGCTACACCCACTTGGTAATTTGGAAAGCACTGAGGGTGAGTGTGGGTGGTGGCCTTTTAAACTCTGTGTGTTCCTGCCCCTACAGAGGTCAAGGGTCAATCTCATAGTAGAGCTGTCATGGTGGACTGAAGGAAACAGAATTACCGGTAAGTCTAATTACGGTCTTTTTTACAGATGAGACTAAACTAAAGTAATTAACATGAAGGAGGGCAGTATACTGCTACAGATGGATCTGGATAGATTGGAGGCTTGGGCAGAGAAGTGGCAGATGAGGCTTAACACTTACAACTGTAAGGTTATGCACATGGGAAGGAATAATGCCACCCGTACATACTAAATGGTAAAACACTGGGTAACACTGACATGGAAAAGGACTTAGGAATTTTAGTGAACAGCAAACTAAGCTGTAGAAACCAGTGTCAGGGAGCTGCTGCCAAGGCCAATAAGATAATGGGTTGCATCAAAAGGGGCATAGATGCCCGTGATGAGAACATGGTCCTACCACTTTACAAATCCGTAGTCGGACCACCCATAGAGTACTGTGTACAGTTCTGGGCTCCTGTAAACAAGGCAGAGCTGGAGAGGGTACAGAGGAGGGCAACTAAAGTAATAACTGGAATGGGCGGACTACAGTACCCAGGAAGATTGTTAAAATTAGGGATATTCGCTTTTAAAAAAAAAAGACAAGGGGAGATCTAATATGCTAAAATATGGAGAGGGAGGGGGTAGCTAAAAAAAATGAAATAAACAGCATCAGTGGAGCAGCCGATAAGGATGAAAAACTTTATTCCACTATTTTACTAACATGAATAGGTCAATAATGAATATTGATGTGGACTGCAGTTTGGATTCAAGCAATGACCCTTTGACTACCCAGAGCACAGCACAGGAGGTGTTGTGTTTGTACAAAGCATAGTCTACCATTTGAATATACAAGTGAAACTCGAAAAATTTGAATATCATGAAAAGTTCATTTATTTCAGTAATGCAACTTAAAGGGGTTCTACAGTTATCTGGATAGATCATCAGATCAGTGGGGGTCCGACACCTGGGACCCCTGCTGATCAGCTGTTTGAGAAGGCAGCAGCGCAGCGGCCTTCTCACTGTTTACCGCTGGTCCACTTCCTGAATTTCATGGTCGCTGTTATGGCACCCAACAGGTGAGTTTAGTGATAGGACCCGTCTTATAGAGAGCGCCTTGGCGTGCGGCAGAAGAGCTCAAATAATTTTGTAAAAAATGTATTTGCTAAGCATCTCTAATTTATTAGCATAGCATTGGCAATACAATATACCTTTGTACTTTATTTGGTTTGTAGAGTGCTGTTGCATTATGTGTTGTTCTATATGTATTTTCAGCCATAGCAACGTGCACCTGCGCATTGGGATGTGCTGACCCACACCCCTTTTTTTGTTTTGTACCGCTGGTCCAGTGACGTCACGACTAGCATCAACTGGCCTGGGCGGGGCTAAGCTCCATTCAAGTAAACTGAGCTTGGCTCCACCCAGGCCAGTGATACTAGTCGCCGCGGCGCTGCCTTCTCAAACAGCTGATCGACGGGGGTCCCGGGTGTCGGACCCCCACCGATCAGATGCTGATGATCTATCCAGATGATAGATCATCAGTTAAAACAAACTGTAGAACTAACATATGAGAGAAACTCATTACATGCAAAGCGAGATATTTCAAGCCTTTATTTGTTATAATTTGGATGATTATGGCTTATAGCTTATGAAACCCCAAAGTCACAATTTTGAGGTACCCTTTACTCAGGGGGTATGGATTAATTAGCTGACTAGAGTGTGACACTTTGAGCCTAGAATATTAAACCTTTTCACAAAATTCTAATTTTAAGCTGCATTAATGCAATTCCTTTTAATTTGCATTACTGAAATAAATAGACTTTTGCAATACATTTATCAATGTATTTGCACTTTTTTCTGCATTGTGTGTTAAAATTGTCTTATCTGCTGTGAAACACATTTATTACCCAATTATGCCAGAAATTAGAGCCACTTCTGCCATGCACATCACTTTAAAAGAGTGGAATGAAAGGCGGTTGTGACTTGACACCTAGACATTTAGACACATTTATGAATTGCTACTTTCTAAATTCTGGAGCGTCTATCTTCTATGTTGTGCTGCTCCTCAAATTTTTTTTTAACAGAGGAACAACGCAACATAGCCATATGAATAAATGCTCCCGAATTGTAGCTGCTCTGTGGAACACAATTACTTACTAAGGCCTCTTGCACACGAACGTTGTGCATCCGTTCCGTGCGATGGGGACCGCAATTTGCAGTCCCCAATGCATGGGCAACGTCCATGCTGCAGCCGGGACGGATCGAGACCCATTCAACTTGAATGGGTCTGTGATCCTTCTGCACAGCAAAAAAATAGAACATGTTCTATTTTTTTGCTGTGCGGAGGCACGGATAGAAACGCCACATAGTGCTTCTGTTCCGCATCTCAGTGAATGGGTCCGCATCCGTGATGTGGAGTGCACATCGGTTTTCACACACAGGTCTAGACTGGTGTTTTTCTACACTCTTGAGCTTTTTGTATTTTTGGCAGTAATGCCAGCTGCAGAAGAAGCTGAAGGGCCATTGGATATATGAAACACATGCCACACAAGGCTTTTTTTTTTTTTTTTGCAACTGATGTTTTTGTTAATGTTTTATTAAACTGCTGCAACAACCGCAACTGGCATTTTATTTAGTGGTAAAAGAACATCACCAACAAATTTGTGTGTGTAGGAACCCTAAAAGAAAATAACACTCAAGCAAAGTCCATACATACTGTACAAAAGCCAAAAAGAATTGCTAGAAATCATTTTCTGTGTAGAGGATAATCTTCTTCGGTGTCCTGCACAGTACACACATTGTATCAGAAAAATAAAATGTTGGTGCCTAAAGGAGATCAGTACAAAATGTGGACAGCATGGTAGCTCAGTGGTTAGGACTGATGCCTTGCAGCACTGGGGTCCTAACATCTGCATGGAGTTTGTACGTATGTTCTCCAAGTGTTTGCATGGGTATCTTCCCACACTCCAAACACATACTGATAGGGAATCTAGATTGTAAGCTCCTCTGGGGATCGTGAGCGATGGCCCATCTGTAGGGTTGAAAGTAGTTTAATCCTTTCCCGACCACCCAGTGTAAATTTATGTCGGCAGCCGGTCATTTAAAAATGGCACCTACGGGCGTCTGCTGTTTTAAACAGCAAACACCCGACACTAATGTCCACGACCAGAGGTAATACTGGTCATGGACTTTTAACCCTTCAGATGCAATGGTCAAATGTGACCTCGACATCTGGATGCCCTAAAACCCGGAAGTTTGTGATCAGGATCGGGGGAGCTGGAGCATGTTTGCGGCAGCCCCTGTCCTCTGTATTTTAGTTTCTATGGAGCGCCCGCATGTGTCAGGGCTCCATAGGAACATAGTAAAATTCTCATTGACTCTAATGTTAATGCAGTGTAGTCTGAGACAAGCAATATGATGATTCCCTATGGGAACTATAAAAAAAAAATTCAAAATCGAAAAATTCAAATCACCTCCCCTTCTGCAAAATATAAATATGTAAACAAAATAAATACACATCATGGGTATCGTTGCGTGCGAAAACTCCCATAATATTAAAACCTAAAAATATTTTCCCCGTACGGCAAACAGCTAAATGGTCGTTTCTCTGCCCACAAAAAAATGTAATAAAAAGTGATCAAAAAGTCGTACACACTCCAAAATGGTGTGACCTGTACTTTTCAATGAAAGTACAGATCACTCTGCAAAAAATGAGCCCTCACAGCTTCGTACACACTAAAAAGTGGTCAGAATATGGTGATGAAAAAATAAATAAAAAATTTTAAGTATTAAAACCCAAGAATAATTATACATATGTGATATCACCGTGATCATACTGACCTGGAGAATAAAAGTGACATTTTTTTTTAACCGCATAAGAAATGGTGTTAAAAATAAAAATCATAAAACTGTGGCGGAATGGTGTTTTTTTTGTTTTGTTTTTTAAATAATTCCACCCAATTTGGAATTTTCTTTTCCACTTCTCAGCACATTTTATGCAACACTATATGGTGCTGTTAGAAAGTGCATCTTGTCCCGCAAAAAACAATCCCTATGTAAATTTCAAAAAAAGGAAAAAGTTATGGCTTACAAGCGGCTGGGAGTAAAAAAATGAAAACAATGGAAAATTTCCCGGTCATTAAAGGGTTGAAGTTAAAATGATATAGGAAAAAAACTGTTTATGTGGAAAATACTGTCACCTGATGGACCCACTATATGCCCAACATAATAAAAAGTCAAAAAAGGGCTTATCATGACATCTAATTTTCATTGCTCTGAGTTACAGCCAAGTTAATGAAGTGTGACGTTATCCACTGTGCTGGTCATAAATTAGGTAGTTTGTACGTGCCTCTGCCACAGAGGTTATGGATGCATGCACTCACACAATGTGAACAATAACATTTTATTACAAATCCTACATAAAACATCAAACGTACCTCACTGTAAAGTGTTTATCGCAGCTGTGTTACAAAACCTCATATCCCATAGTGTGTTGGACATATTAGCTGTGTATTGCCAACTGCAGTAAACAAACTGTCCCCAAGTTTAAGGCCGAATGAACACGGACGTGAGCGGTCCGTGGTATCCCGGCCTGGCATCCTGCTGAGAGCAGGAGCGCACGGCGTCATTGGTTGCTATGACGCCATGCGCTTCATGCCTCCGCTGCACTACAGTAATACACTCGTATAGATCATACCAGTGTATTACTGTAGTGCAGCGGCGGCATGAAGCTCCCGTCCGTGTTCCGCTGCCTAAAGAGGAGCTTTCTGGGCCTCAGGATAGGCCATCAATATCCAATTGGCAGGGGTCCAACACCCTGCCAATCAGCTCTTATGCTGTCACAGCAGTGTCGCAGTCTTGGTGTGGTGCGCCGTGACACATTGCCGTACATGTCGTTGCCAGTGGCAACATGTGGTTATTAGCATGTGCGTGATCTGCTCCGGTTTCTCCTGTTCCTTCACTGTCTGGTGCGTGAAGGGTTAACCACCTTTCTGGGAGTGGTCACTAGGTGCTTCTTATACCTGTGGCTGGAGGCCAGGAGTCAGGCTACTTTCACACTAGCGTTCGGGGCTCCGCTTGTGAGTTCCGTTTGAAGGCTCTCACAAGCTGCCCTGAACGGATCCGTCCAGCCCTAATGCATTCTGAGTGGATGCGGATCCGCTCAGAATGCATCAGTTTGGCACCGTTTGTCCTCCGCTCCGCTCAGCAGGCGGACACCTGAACGCAGCTTGCAGCGTTCGGGTGTCCGCCTGGCCGTGCGGAGGCAAACGGATCCGTCCAGACTTACAATGTAAGTCAACGGGGACGGATCCGTTTGAAGTTGACACAATATGGCGCAATTTTCAAACGGATCCGTTTGCATTGTCATGAACAAAAAAAAAATAATTTTTTATTTTTATATATTTTTTTTTTCATGGTAATGCAAACGGATCCGTTCTGAACGGATCTAAGCGTTTGCATTATAGGTGCGGATCCGTCTGTGCAGATACCAGACGGATCCGCACCTAACGCAGGTGTGAAAGTAGCCTCAGTTGTACTCCAGCCTTGGTGTGTGCTGGAGTTATGCTCCTGGTCTGGATTTGCCATCTCCCAGTGTGAAGGACACCTAGTGGGACATCAATGTCATCCCATTGTTTCCCTGTGTCACCTTCCCTTCCTATTATGTCTCAGTGATTGTGAGCCAAAAACAGGACTGAAGCCTCCACAGACATAAGGAATAAGGGAAAGATCTGGACCTGTTCTGTGTTTAGAGTCGCACCTGGTTTTGGCTCAAAATCATTTACGGAAATCACTGACGTGTGAATGAGGCTTTAGTCATGAATTTAGCTGTATGGGGCTGCCGGGGATAGCCGAGCATTCCTAATCAATTATCTCTAGCAGATGAAAGGAGTGGCAGTGCACATGCATGACCACTGCTCCATTTATATGGGGGAACACAGGGCCCCCATTCTCGTAATCAGAGGGAGCCCTGTTCAAACACTTATCTCCTATCCTGTGAATAGTGGATTTGTTTGTAATTGGACAACAACCTTTAATACACCCCCCCTCACCCCCAACTGATCACACCAAAAAGAACAAAAAAAGTGTTTCATTTCTTCACCTCTAATGCCTTGTAACAGTTTTCCAACCTACTGAAGATTAAAAAGAAAAGTAGTAAAATGCTTTCAAAAGCTAGAATTTATTTCTATTTAAATTATTTATAGTACTTGCCCATGGCAAACATTTAGATTCCACATTTGAATTTTGTAGATTTCAATTCTTAAAGGAAATCTATCACCAGGACCTTACACCGCATTCCAAATTAAGTATAATTTTCAAGTCATCCACCGTTAGAGTATATATCAAATTTTATTGAACAAACTTCCCAATGATAAAATGCTAATGTTCCAAATTATTATGCACAACTGCGTTTCAAACATTTTATAGGTTGTAAAGAACTAAAAAGGGTCATTTGCAGCATTAAGAGGTCACATTTACTGAAATCACAAGCTATTTCAATCAAATACATGTTAATAGGCCGTTACATGTCAATGTTTTTTAGATCACCTTCACAATTCTTGCATCCATTGAACTTTTTGGAGAGTTTCTGCTTGAATTTCTTTGCAGGATGTCAGAATAATCTCCCAGAGCTGCTGTTTTGATGTGAACTGCCTCCCACCCTCATAGATCTTTTGCTTGAGGATACTCCAAAAGGTTCTCAATAGGGCTGAAGTCAGCGAAGCATGGTGGCCACACCATGAGCTTCTCACCTTTTATGTCCATAGCAGCCAATGACTCAGAGGTATTCTTTGCAGCATGAGATGGTGCATTGTAATTTATGAAGATGAATATGCTACGGAAGGCACTGTTTTTTTTTTGTACCATGGAAGAAAGTGGTTAGTCAAACTCTATGGGGGTCATTTATTAACCTGAAATACGCCTATACTAAGCACATTTCAGGCGCAATGGTTAGTTGCGCTGCAATATGTGACTTTTCCCCTCTCACGCCAGGTCTAAGAGTGGACGTGGCATGGCTAGGGAAAGGGACGGTTCTCATTCATCATTTTCTACACCTGTTTTAGTCTTAGAAAATGGTCTAAATGTAAGCTGGCTTACATTTAGAAGCGGTGCTGGATACACCACAGGGGCCTTATTAAGACTGGTTTCTAAAACACAGATCTTAATAAATGACCCCCTATATACTTAGCCAAGGTCATTTTCACACCTTCAGGGACCCTAAAAGAGCCTACCTGCTCTCTCCCCATGATTCCGGCCCAAACAATGACTGCGACTCCCTCCTTGCTGATGTCGCAGCCTTGTTGGGAGGATGGCTATCCACTACTCTATCCATATGGACAAACCAGGGTTGTAAATAAGACAGTTTGAAAATTATTCTTCATGTATGTCAGGGCCCACTGCAACCATTTCTGCTTGTGAGCACTGGTTAGGGATGGCAGAATAGTAGGTTTATACACAAGTGCAAGCCTCTTGAGATTTGGGAGACTCCTGTTTGCTGCTTTGTAATGGCATTTTAGCAGCTGCTGTTTTAGGCCGAATGCACGCGGCCGAGAGCGGTCCGTGGTATGCCGGGCTGGATTCCTGTTCAGAGCAGGAGCGCATGGCATCATTGGTTGCTATGACGCTGTGTGCTTAATGTCGCCGCTGCACTACAGTAATACACTATACAAGTGTATTACTGTAGTGCAGCGGCGACATGAAGCGCACAGCGTCATAGCAACCAATGACGCCATGCGATCCTGCTCTGAACAGGAATCCAGCCCAGCATACCACGGACCGCTCTTGGCCGCGGAACACGGCCGTGTGCATTCGGCCTTAATCTGATGAATTTGTCTGGCAGAAACCTTCCTTATTATGCATTTATTTGCACAAAGTAGTCTGTGCTCTGAATCAGCTACAGATCTCTCCACAGTACGATCACGCTAAAAGGGGTTATCCATGTTCTCAAACAGTCCCCTCATGTGCCGGGCCCCTCACTGGGAATATATTTACCCCGCTCCCCGCACCACCGCTGCTGCTTCTCCCTGTACACAGATAAAAACATCCGGTGTCGAGGGCTAGCAGCCAATGGCAGGCGGGGACGGGCCTCCCCAACGTCATCCGCGATGCCAGGGAGTCTCGTCCCCATCCCCGCCTGCCATTGGCTGCTACCCCCCTGACACCGGATGTTTTTATCCATGTACAGGGAGAAGCAGCAGAAGCGGTGCGGGGACCAGGAGCAGCGCAATTATATTCCCTTTGAGGAGCCCGGCACATGGGTGGGCTGTTTGAGAACATTGATAACCCCTTGTCAAAGGTATTGCACTATTTGATGCTTTTCGGCAGCAGAGAGATCCTTTTTCTTTCTCAGATTACTTAAAACCTGTCACCTGCTTAATAATGTGGAACGTCCCATCTGGGATAATGGGGGCATATTGCTAGGATATGCCCCCATTGTCTGATAGGTGCGGGTCCCACCTCTGTGACCCGCACCTACACAGAGAATGGAGCGGGGAAGGTTGTGACTGGAGGATCCTGGGTTTCCACGAGTCCGGCACGCCCAAGCGCTCTTCCCATTAATTTCTATGGGGCTGACTGAAATAACTGAGCCAGTAGGAAAAAATAAAATCTAGACTCCTTATGTGCAGCACTACTCACGTATTACTGAAGATAATAGTCCAGAATCATGTGGACAGATTCCCGTTAAAGGACTATCCTGTTAGAACAATGTATCTGCCTATCCACTGAATTGAGGATAACTGTTAGATCAGTGAGAGTCCAAATTCTAGGATCCCTATCGATCATGAGAACTTGGATCCTTTGTCCCCTATTTGAGTGATGGTCGAACATGTGGACCACTGCTCCATTCAGAATTTATGGGACTGCCAGATATAGCAGAGTACAATCGAGAGAGAGAGAGGGTGAAAAGGTGTGCATGCTCGACCAGTGCTCCACTCATATGGGAGAATATGGCCCCAGTTCGAATATCCTGTGGAATGAAGATAACTTGTTCTAACTGGCAAACTCCTTCTGAGTGGCTGTGCTACAACATGTAGACTGGATTTTTATAAAAATCCTTGTTCACTTAAAGAAAGAACAGTGAACTTGGCCTTAAAGAAATTGTCCAGCGATCAACTGCTGTCAGTGGGGAACCCATTGCCAAGTGTTCAATTCCCTTGCAGTACCACCACAATGATAGCAGTACATAGTCCTCAAACATGAGTTATACACGTACTGCATGGATGAAAACTACATGTGTAAATCCAGCATATCCACAGAGTGGGGCAGGTACACTACAAGACCGGCACTAAAGTCAACCGTAGTACAAGGTCTGTTGGCACAAAAGGCTCCAGATTAATTAAGAGTCACAGTGCATCTGACCAGTCCATGAGCCAAAATTTCAAACAAACACCAGCTATGAGCTTCCTAAGCCCCACTCGCTTTGAATTGTCAAGAACACTGAAATTGTGGTGCAAATATGACATGTACTATAATATACTTTTTGATGCCACTGCTGTATAATGATCCATTTCTCTGAGCCCAAATTGGAGTCAGCAGGGAGGAAAAATATAAAGTCCTTTCTTTATATTTCCCATTCCTTTAGAATCCACTCATGCCTGAAACCAATCTTAAAAGGGAACCCGTCAGCTCCCATATGCCACCCTCGCCGAGTGCAGTATAGTATATACCAAGAACAAAAAGCTCTTCCATTTACTGTTAAAAGGTACATGGCAGCTGTTTGCTCAGAATCACAAATAACTATGCAGAAGTCCATGGTTATTTTATTTTTATTTTGATGCATCTGTCATATACCCCTGGGACTGGACGATGGGAACTGGACAGCTTAAATTTCACATAAAGCTGCATAGAACAGCTGCATGGAAAATTGCTTCCTGCTGCCTGAGAGAGGATATAGCAGTCCCAGCACTACAGGACTACACCAGTGTAAACGATGACCCTTCTCAGTCCCTTTGTTTGTGCTTCTTGTGCTTTTTTTTCTTTTTCTTTGAGGTCTTTTTGCTTTTCTCTGTATGGCGTCTCTTCTTTCTGGAGGGCTCAGAGTCTGAACCGTCAGAACTTCTGCCTGATGAGCTCTCTGTTCCTGAAGAATCGTTCTTTTCTTTCCGATGCATTTTTCTCTTCTTTTCCTGCAAATGAACGGTAGAGCTGGTGAGACACTAACCAATATAGAGCGCTCGGTTTAATCAAGCCAGAACTTTCTAAGAACTGAAATAATTACCGTAAGACTTAGCCTTTATTAGATATATTAAAACATACCATAGAGTGCCTTCTAAAATAGGGGTCAGGGTACAGGTAAAGAAATCTGAACCCTACAAATGGAATGGATCCCGTATCAGGAACCTCCTATATACCATAAGAAGGCCCTGACATCAGGTTAGAGCCCACCACCGTTTGTACAAGTGAATATGTGATTACCAAAAAATTGCACAATTTGCCAATGCCCAAAAAAATAAAAAATAAAAATATTTAAAATCGATATGCCAGATAACGTAAAGATACACAGAATGAAAACGGATCCCCTTAGTCAATTATTTAGTCAGGCGACTACATCATATGAGGTCAACTGTTGAACTTGATACCTCGGGCAACCACCTGGGACAGACTAAATTATTGACTAAGTGGATCCGTTTTCATTCTGTGTATCTTTACGCTATCTGGCATATCGATTTTTTGGGTATTGGCAAATTGTGTGACTTTGTCCCATTTCAAAAAATAATTTTGGGCATCACATATTCACTTGTACAAACTGTGGTGGGCTCTATCCTGTTGTCAGTATCGGGTATATAGGAGGTTCCTTTGTAGGCAGGCTATAAAGATTAGGGAAACATCAGGGTTCAGATTTCTTTCCCTGACCCCTGTTTTAGAAGTCACTCTATGGTATGTTTTAATATATCTAATAAAGGCTTAATGGAGGCAGTCTGTGAATAATTATATTGTTCTTCACCACTATTATTATTTGGACCCCCTGACTGTGAATTCTTTAAGAACTGAAATAAGAATTGTATAAATGCAGAGGCCAAAGGGCATAGCTTCAAATAAATCATGACACCCTCCGGCCAGACACTCCAAGGAGCAAGTTGTACTGTGTAGTCTAACTCTCAAAATACACCTTTCACAGTGCTAATCCATGCTCATCGAGGATAAAATAAGAAATACAGGGACTGCAACCAAAGCCTCAGACGTCAGCAGCTTAAATAAGACCGTCCACGTGGTTCAACTCCTAAATTTAATTGCGGAACTACTAATCATACTAGAATCACATCGCTGGATTAGGTGATTATCAAGTCACAATTTTACCTTCTTTTTTTTCTTAACATGCTTCTCTGTTTTCTTGTGATCACCCTCATCATCTTCTTCCTCTTCTGGTACTAAACTGTATTTCGTTCCTCCAGGCTGCATGAAACAATCTTTAGCAAAGTGACCTAAAATAAAAATAAAAAAATATAAATATTTAACCTTTTCAGGACCAAGCCATTTTTCACCTTTCTGCCCAGGCTATTTTTAGCAAATATGACATGTGCCACTTTATGTGGTAATAAGGGTACTTTCACACTTGCGTTGTTGGATTCCTGCAGGCAGTTCCATCGCCTAAACTGCCTGCCGGATCCGTAAATCCGTATGCAAACTGATAGCATTTGTAAACTGATCCGTCTCACAAATGCATCGAAATACCGGATCCGTCTCTCTGGTGTCATCCGGAAAAACGGATCCGGTATTTTTTTTTCCTCATATTTTTAAAGGTCTGCGCAGACCGGGAAACCGGATCCGTTTTTCCGGAACACTTGGTGCCGGCTCCGGCATTAATGCATTTCAATGGAAAATAATGCCTGTGTTCCGGAATTTTGGCCGGAAAAAATACAGCAGCGTGCTCTCCATTCAGAATGCATTAGGATAAAATTGATCAGTTCTTTTCCGGTATTGAGCCCCTAGGACGGAACTCAATGCCGGAAAAGAATAACGCTAGTGTGAAAGTACCCTAACTTTAAAAACACCTTTACTTATCCAAGCCATTCTGAGATGGTTTTCTCGTCACATATTGTACTTCATGACAGTGGTAAAATTGAGTCAAATATTTATTTATAAAAAAAGATTTTTTTTTAAATTTACCAAAAATTTGGAACAATTAGCAAATTTTAATTTCTCTACTTTTATAATAGTAATAACTCCAAAAATAGTTATTACTTTACATTCCCCATATGTCTACTTCATGTTTGGATCATTTAGTGAATGCCATTTTATTTTTTGGGGACGTTAGAAGGCTTAGAAGCAAATCTTGAAATTTTTCAGAAAACTTCCAAAACCCACTTTTTAACCTGTTACGGACACAGGACGTACCTGTACGCCCTGTGTATTTCCGATCACCGCAGGGCGGTGATCGGAACTGGGTGCCTGCTGAAATCAATCAGCAGGCACCCTGGGTCAATGCCGAGGGGGGTCCTGTGACCCCCCTGTATCGGCGATCGCTGCGGATTAACCCCTTCTATGCCGCTACCGCAGCATAGAAGGGGTTTGTGTTTGAGGGAGCCCATCGAGTCCCTGCGCTGCTGTGGCGGGGACTCGATGTCTCAGAAGGCAGCCCGATGCCGTGCAGAGGCTGCCCAATGCCTTGCACGGCATCGGGAACTGCCTTCTACTGGAGCCGAGGAGATCCAACCTCAGGCTGGGTCTCCTAGGCAACCTGTTTGTGTACTACTCACTGTAGTACACGAACAGGCAATGCATTACAATACAAATGTATTGTAATGCATTGCAGAGAGGATCAGATTCCCAAAAGTGAACATCAGAAATAAAGTAAAGAAAAAAAAAAAAAGGAAAAAAAAAAAGAAAAAATAAGTGTTTTTAATAAAATTAAAGTAATAAATTAATAAAGTAAAAAAAGATTTAAAAAAAACACACATATTAGGTATCGCCGCGTTTGTAATGACGGTCTCTATAAATCTATCACATGATCCACCCTGTCCGATAAATATCATAAAAAATAAAAATGGTGTAAAAATATAAAAAATAAAAATGCAATTTTTGTCACCTTACATCACAAAAAGTACAACAGCAAGCGATCAAAAAGGCGTATACCCCCCAAAATAGTACCAATCTAATAGTCACCTCATCGCTCTCAGACTATGGAGACAATAAAACATGATTTTTATTTTTTATGAAATCAGTGTAAAACTTACATAAATAAATAAAAAAGTTGAGATATTAGATATGGCCGCGTCCGTAAGAACTCTATAAAAATATCACACATGACCTAACCCCTCAGGTGAACACCGTAAAAAAAAAAAAAAAAAAAAAAAAAAAAAAAAAAAGAGTTTTTTGGAGAAACTGTAAAAATCTTTTTCTCGTCTTTTCCATTGGGGGACACAGACCATGGGTATATCTTAGGCCATTACTAGGAGGAGACACTATGCAAGTAATAAAAAACCGCTCCTCCTCCACTGGCTATACCACCATGCTCCAACAGGACGACCTCAGTGCGTGCAAAAGCAGTAGGAGAAGGAGATCAGAAACCAAATATTAACAAAGAAAAGCAGAACCAAGGAACACCGCCATCGGGCCGTTAACCATAAGGTCTAACTAGAATAGAACTAACCCCTCCTGCAACAGACAAGAATGGGTGGGAGCTGTGTCCCCCAATGGAAAAGACAAGTTTCACAAAAAAAAAAAATCTCCTTTTCTCGCCCATTCCATTGGAGGACACAGACCATGGGACGTCCTAGAGCAGTCCATGGGGTGGGAAGACCAGCACCTCCAGAGGGAAAACGTCCAACGGTTAAACAGGAACCACAGCCTGCAATACCTTGCGCCCTAGGGCAGCATCAGCCGACGCCAAAGAGTGCAGCTGGTAGAACTTTGTAAAGGTATGTAAGGACGACCAGGTGGCCGACTTACAAAGTTGTGATGTAGAGGCTCGATTGCGCCTAGCCCAGGAGGCCCTGGTGGAGTGCGCGGTAACCCTCGCTGGGGGAACCCTACCCCGGGACCGATAGGCCATGGCAATAGTCGACCGAATCCACCGAGCCACAGTGACCTTGGAGGCCGCCAGACCCTTACGAGGCCCATCGGGAACCATAAAAAGGGAGTCCGAGCGGCGAAATGGGGCAGTAACCGACAGGTACACCTGTAAAGCACGGACAACATCCAGAGAATGGAGAGCGCGCTCCTTGGGGTTCGGCGGGGCAAAAGAATGGCAGGACTATGTCCTCATTAAGGTGGAAGGCAGAGACCACCTTGGGCAAAAAGGAAGGGACATGCAGATAGGCGTCCCGGATGTCCACCGACGCGAGGAACTCCCCTGGAAGAAGAGAAGCAATAACTGAGCGGAGGGATTCCATCCGGAACCTCTGCACCCGCAGGGACTTGTTTAACAGCTTCAGGTCTAGGACCGGACGCACTGATCCCTCCTTCTTTGGCACTACAAAGAGATTTGAGTAGAAACCTGCCCCCTGTTCCTCCAGAGGAACTGGGACAACTACTCCCCTGACCAGAAAGGAAGAAACCGCTTGTCAAAGGCCCAAGGCTCGGGCCGGATCCCCCGGAACACGAGACGGAAAGAAACGTTCCGGAGGTCTGGAAACAAATTCTATCTTGTAACCGGAAGTTACAATTTCCAGGGCCCAGGCATCTTGAACATGAGCTCTCCAGACATGCTGAAAGGAGAGAGGCGGTGGGGGCGCCCCTTCAGGCGGAGGACTGCTTGGGAACCGCGGGGTGGGCAGAACTCCCCTGGAACTGTGCCCGCGGGCGCCAGGAAGGTTGAGGCTTAAAGGAAGGCTTCTTGCGGGAGTCCTGAGAGCCGCCGGAGGAGGGGGCTGTCGCAGACCTGGAGGAGGAGAAGCGCCGAAAGGACTGGTTTCTAGAGCCAGAGGGGCGAGCTCTGAAGGCGCGCTTGGATCTAGATTGGGGCAGGTGTGTACTCTTGCCCCCCCCGTAGCGTCAGAGATAATCTCATCCAGCTTAGCACCGAAGAGCCTGGAGCCCGCAAAGGGGAGGTTAGTGAGGGAGCGCTTGGAGGAAGCGTCGGCGTCCCAGACCTTCAACCAGACCTCTCTGCGCTGCGTGACTGAGAGGGCCGAAATCCGCGCAAAGAGATGTCTGACGTCCAATGAGGCCTCACAGAGGAATGTTGTCGCCTGGGACATCTGGAGGATGAAGTTTAGGGTGTCCGCAGAGGCATCCTGCTCCGCGAGGTCCTGATGATGGCGCTGCAACCACACCGAAAGCGCCCTGGCTATCCAGGCCGAGGCGAACGCGGGCCGCAGACCTGTGCCCGCCAGAGAGAAGATGGCTTTGGAAAGAGAGAGTCCAAACGCCTGTCAACGGAGTCCTGTAGAGAGGACCCGTCCAGGACTGGTATTGCCGTAATTCTTAGCCAATCTGGCCACCGGCGGGTCGACCTTAGGAGGAGAAGACCACTGCTGCAGGTTATCTGCCGGGAAAGGATAAAAAGAGTATCCATGCGCCTTGTAGCAGAAAAACTGTGATTAGGGCGTTCCCAATCCTTAGAAAGGACCTTGGCGAACTCGCCATGAATGGGGAATGTGACTGCCTCCGGTTTTCTGGAGTGGAAGAGGGGGAATTCCTGGCTACTAGTAGAAGGAGGTTCCCCCTGGATGTCAAAGGTGTCACGTACCGCCGTGACCAAGTCTGCCACCATGGTGGAGAGCTTAGGTGAGGGTTCCGGCTCAGTGTCCTCGGACCTTTCCCCTTCAGACCTGTAATCCCTGCGAGAGGGAGAGGCTGAACACGCCTCCAGGCGAGGGGGGGAAGCAGAGTCATCCGAGGAAGGGATGCTGCTGCGTACACTGCCTCTTAACGGTCGAGCGTCCTCTGTGGGGGGCACCGGGAGGTGGAGCGGTGCTAACCACAGGCACCGCAAGCGGTGGATCAGTGGCCGCCATGCGTTCCATAAAGGCCATGGCCGCGCGCGAGACTTGGGCCAAGTCCGCGGCCGCCCTAGCTATGGCAGAGGCCCAGGAGGGCTCCACGGGCTCCGAAGGGGCGGAGGAGGGACTGGGCTGGTTTGGTGGAGGGGGGAGGAGGAGGTGGATGATCCTGTCCCGAGGCAAGGCAAGAGTCACAGGAGCCTGTAACCGATAGTGGCAAGCAGCAGACCTTACAGGATCCCAGTGGGACCTGAGGTGTCGCTTGAGATTTTTGGGGGGCCCCAGGTCTTGGCATGATGGCGGCAATCCCGGAGTTTTGCTGAACACTATCTGTCCCTGTGAGGAGCTGGACTAGCAGTCAAGCGTGGAGAGGCGCTGAGGCAAAGCGGAAGCGCCGGAGCTGACACGATAGACTCCGCCCCCCAGTCGCGTTTTTTTCACACGAGCGGGAAATATGAAAAAAGGCAGACCCCGGCTCCGAAAAGGGTTCACCGCCAGGATGCAGGGGACAAGAAGGAATCCCTCCTCCCTCTCAACCAGCCGGCCCTCCCAGATCCACAGGTAAGCCCTAAAGAACAGTGTGAGCACGGGGGGAGGGGGAGTTTGCAGGAGAGCCGATGTACTTATCTGAGTCCTGCAGTCTTCACCCTCTGTTCTGGACCAGTAGGGGGTCACCTCTTCAGTCATCTGGCACAAGGAGTGGCAGTGCACTGGATAGAGGGCAGGACTAGGTGACCCCGGATCTGGTAGGCCACCGGAGCTGCAGGTCGAGCCCGGTTCCACTTATCTTCTGGGGGGAAAGGGAGGTAGCCGGGGACGGCCATTCGACCCCGGCGCTCGCTCCACTGAGAGACCAGGGACGCACCATGCGACCCTGCGTTCTCTGTTTAGAAAAAAACAAACAGGAGAAGAAAAAACTACAGGGACAACCCTGCAGGAGCAGGAGTGTCACCTCCTTATCCGACACTAAGCTAAAACTGAGGTCCTCCTGTTGGAGCATGGGGGTATAGCCAGTGGAGGAGGAGCTGTTTTTTTTTATTATTTGCATAGTGTCTCCTCCTAGTAATGGCCTAAGCTATACCCATGGTCTGTGTCCCCCAATGGAATGGGCGAGAAATATATATAAATACGGACTTCCGGTTCCGGCGCTGAGATGCAGGACACGGAGTAAGAGGGCTCCGATAATCTCTCACCACAAAAGCGCACCCGCTTACATTTTAACGCCGGACAGAAGACCTAGAGGAAGGGGAGAGGTCTATCGCATACCTGGATACCTCGGTTCATGGACCGATACCTCCTGAGAAGCGGGAGCCGAAAGATCACAAGTGGCACAGGTACACGCAGGGAGAATATGGTCAGCAAGATTGCGGATTCCCGCTCTACTTCGCTAGTGGCTGACCCAGAAACAGAAACGCTTTCCTCCACACAGCAAGGAGAAGCTCTGGGAGCACAAGTGATCGATGATAAGACGCTGGCCATTGAAGTGGCTAGACACCTGGCGCCTGACATCAAGGAGACATTATCCAACACATTGTCACAGTCTCTACATGAGCTTCATGAGGCGGTAACTCAACATGATTCCCGTTTGGATGAATTGGAGCGGAGGGTAGCCTCGATAGAAGATATATCTGCCAAGTCTGAGAGGGATGCACAGGACTTATATAAGCAGAACATAATTCTGAGAGATCGTCTGGAAGACCTTGAAAATAGGTCCAGGCGGAACAATTTGAGGCTGCTGGGACTGCCGGAAAGCATTAAGCCACAGACTCTCATGGACATCTGCGAACGGGAGCTCCTATACGCACTGGGCTTGGAAGACAGACATAAAGTAGAGAGAGCCCACAGAATTGGTCCTAACCCAGACGCCCAGAGGCCACAAAATACGGGAAGAAACCCCTAAACCTCGCCAGATCATCATGAGATACCTGGATTATAGCGACAAAGAGGCGATCCTAAGAGCCTTCAGAGCAAGGAAGGAACCCCTGAAGATTAGGGGAAACACAGTCTTATTATTCGCCGATTATTCGGCGGCGGTTGCTCGACAGAGGAGGGACTTCAGCCATGTTTGTACGGCTCTCTACGGACAACAGATCAGTTTCCAGTTGCAATATCCGGCGCGTCTGAGAGTGACCCTAAAAGATGGCACTGTGCGGAAGAACTGCTTCAACGGCTAGAGGGCAAGGAAAGAAGAGAATACCAGAATTCAAGATCTGTCATCTCTGGAAATCGTCCGGGACCGAATGGCAACAAAGAAGAGAAGGTACTGGTGAGCCAGGATTGGAACGACGGCGAGATGGAGCCCATACCGAGAGGCCAACGCTCACCAAGCTTAACTGTCAAGTTATAAGGTCCCAGGCAGACACACAAGGAAGATGGGTTAATGTAGTACTTCAAGTCCAAGGGTCCCAGTACAGTATATATAGCATTTATGGTCCTAATTCCAGCAATGCTCAATTCTTCAGGGAACTAGAAAAAGAGCTGCTAAAAGACCAATGCCCCAACAAGATAGTAGGGGGAGATTTTAATTCAGTAATAAAGGATCTGGAGGATAGGAAACGTAATATGCATAGGGCTGATGGGAGTAGGTCGCAAGATAAAGTCCTGGAACCAATGATGCTAGGGGCGGGGTTGATAGATCCTTGGCGCCAACTTCATCCGGACGAGAGAAGTTTCACCTTTTACTCCCATGCGATGGATTCGTGGTCCCGTATAGATTATATTCTGGTGCACCAATCTCTGCAGGGGAAAGTTGAGTCAGCTGACATTGGTGATATGGTTATTTCTGATCACGCGCCTGTGGAACTGTTCCTGAGGGATTCTTATCCCCAGAGTCCGGATTCCATTTGGAGATTTCCCTCACATTTGACTTCTAATGAGGACTTTGTGAACAAATTAATAGGATGGTGGGAAGAATACCAGGACACCAATAAGGCTCATATAGATGATCCGGAATTGTTCTGGAATGCATCCAAGGCGGTAATAAGAGGGAGGATTATGAATCTCGTTTTCGGGTTGAAGAAAAAAAATACAATACAGTTAGACAGGGCTAGTAACAAAGTCAGACAAACATACACCACCTTTGTTGACAATCCTACCGGGGAAGAGAAGAGGAAATGGACCGAAGCGCCAGCAATGTGAAAAAAATACATAAGGGACAGGGAATCTCTGAAAATCACCTCATTTGAAGCCACCCTGCATACATTTGGAAATAAGGCCGGACGTCTACTTGCTAACTTGGCTAAAGGACGGAGACAACCCAAGTTCATCCCCAGTCTTAAAAATGTGAAAAATGAAGTGGTCAATGACCCATCTGGTATTAACAGCATAGTGGAGGAATACTATAGGGCGCTATATAAAGATGAGACTCAAAACGATCTCACTGACACCCTCCTTGAACAAGTTAGGCTACCGACAATTAACCAGGATCAGATTGCGTTTTTAAATGAAGATATTACGGTCGAGGAGCTTCAATCGGTAATCAAACATCTAGGGAACTCTAAAGCCCCAGGACCTGATGGCCTCACGGGGGAATGTTATAAAGCCCTAGCGGCACAAGTCTCACCAACCCTAGTGCGTTTATTCAATGAGGTACTAAAAGGAAATGCGCATCCTGATAAGGAGAATGTTTCCTATATTAAATTTCTGCCCAAAGCAGGGAAGGATCCCCAGCTACCGGGTTCGTATAGACCCATCTCCCTTATTAATGTTGACACTAAGGTACTTTCTAAGCTGATGGCAGACAGTCTAGCGATATTTCTGCCTACCCTTATTACACCTGAACAGGTGGGATTCGTCCAAGGACGTTCGGCCGTAACAAACATTAGAACAGTAATGGCAGTCCTAGATAAGGTGAATAGAGATCCGAAAGTAGGAGAAACCCCAGCCATGCTCACGTTAGATGCAGAGAAAGCATTTGATAATGTTAGGTGGGCCTTGATAAGATGGGTTTTAGTGGACCCTTTAGGATGTTCTTATCCAGGTTGTATAGTAACCCTAGTGCGAGAGTGTACACACAGGGCTTCCTTTCAAAGCCTTTTCCTCTACAGAAAGGCACACGGCAGGGGTGCCCTCTGTTGCCCCTCCTCTTTAACCTGGCATTGGAACCCTTGGCAAGGAGTCTGAATCAATCAGACCTATTTGAAGGGATAATGGTAGGGGACAAGCAGCTGAGGACAGCATTATTCGCAGATGACATTATCCTCTTCTAAGCCAAGCCACAAAGTCATATGGAGAAAATTTTTGAGGCGCTCAAGGTTTTTGGCTCTTATTCAGGCTATAAGGTGAACACATCTAAATGCGAGTTGTTGACATTATCGCTGGAAAAGAGCAGGCATCTAAGATGGTTGTCCCGTTTTTCTGTTACACAAGCTATCTCCCACATTACATATTTGGGGATAAAAATAGGGAAGAACCCTCATTCACTATACCAGTTAAATTACCCTCTGCTGATAGCCAAAATAGTAGCAGACCTGACTAGATGGAAAAATTTACCTTTATCACTGGCGGGGAGATGCCATCTAATTAAAATGATGGGAATGTCTAGGCTCCTATATCCACTACAGACCATCCCATTATTGCTCAGACATGCCGATATTAAATTGCTAGAGAGCAGGTTTACTAGATTTCTGTGGAATGGAAAGAAACCGAGAATCTCACTAGAAAAACTAAAACTGAGTAAAGAGCACAGAGGATTCAATTTCCCAGATGTACGAGGGTATAATGTAACGTGCCTTAGCACAGTGTTTCCCAACCAGTGTGCCTCCAGCTGTTGCAAAACTACAACTCCCAGCATGCCCGGACAGCCTTTGGCTGAGCGGGCATGCTGGGATTTGTAGTTTTGCAACAGCTGGAGGCACACTGGTTGGGAAACACTGCCTTAGCAGACATATCTTGGACTGGGTCAACAAAACATCATTCTAATGTTAGATTTGAGTGGAAAGACAGCTGGCCGCATAATGGGACCTGGTAGCCCTAATGCATACTAGTCTATCCAAACTTCTGACCTCAATAAAAAGGTCACTGTTACTGAGAGACACAATAATAGCATGGAAGATACTGAGGAAACACTTTCATCTATCATATCAGATTTCCAAACATCTACCATTGATACGTAACCCTGGCTTTAAGCCGGGTAGTAATGACAAACTCTTTCAGAAATGGATACAAAAAGGGGTAACAAAATTGGGAGATCTATTTAAAGAAGGAGAAAATCGCTGGGCCACGCTGCAAGAACTTGAGAAAAGATGGGGACTACGGGGATTTAACTACCTACCGTTTCTGCAAGTTAAGAATTACTGTAGAAATCTTTCTAGGGACCTCTCTCAGGAGTGGAAACAAAAGGAGTTTGATTCTCTCCTTAGTATTAAGATTAGACCCACTATAACGTTACTTTATCAATTGCTACGGGACAAATGAAAATGAAAATCGCATGAAAATGTTCAATAAATGGGGACAGATATTGGAAATAGAGGAGATCTCCAAACACGTATATGCAGGTCTGTCGGCCTTATATAAGGCGATAACTAATGAAAAATGGCGAGAAACCCATATTAAAATATTGCACCATGCAATATATGGGTTTAACTTACCGCACCAAAGAGGGGACCCAGAGCGATTAATAGCATGCCCCAAATGCAGATTGCCGAAGACAGATCTGTTCCATGGCTTATGGAGCTGCCCCTCTTTGGAGAGGTTTTGGTCAATGGTGGGCCAGATCCTTCGGCAAATTAGCAGCTTTAGAGGAAGCATTACTCCATCTATTGTAGTAACACATATGGATAAAGAATCAGAGACATCAGAAGAGGAGGGAGGAGAATCGACAAGGGTTCTCTCACAGACGGGACAGGTGCTTTTGATGATAGCCAAACAAACTATTGCGGGGAAGGCTTAAACCTGAAATACCAACCAGGGAAAGGATTCTCACACAACTGAGACATACATTTCATTTAGAATGGCTTGAAGCTCTGAATAATAAAGAGCTCTTGGGTAAAAAACTATATCGGGTGTGGAAAAAGTTCCTCCTGGCGCATGTTCCCGAGTCGGAATATCCAAAGGATAATGTCCCCATTGGTACTTGATTAAGGATCTGAAGGATGGATTGGAAAAACTGAAAGTGGGCTAAAATCAGGCTAAAACAGGATCTAATCAAAGGTGTGCCTTTGGGTGAAGGGGTGAAGATGGGCTGAGATATGGGTTTGGACAAGGTTAGGGTTTGTGTTCCGTTTTTTGTGCCAACACCTAAATGCAATGCTTATAAGTGTAAGTAACAATGTACATGTATAATGATTCATGTTCTGCAATTATTGTAATTGACATGTATCTGCTGATCAATTTGTCTCAACGACAATAAAGATTTGTTAAAATTTTTTATATATATATATATATATATATATATATATATATATATATATATATATATATATATATATATACACACACACACACACACACATACATATACACACATATACACACACACATATATACATACACATATACGGTGTACAAAAAGCCATTTTTTGTCACTTTACATCACAAAAAGTGTAATAGCAAGCAATCAAAAAGTCATACGCACCCTCAAAATAGTGCCAGTCATCTCATCCTGAAAAAAAAATAAAAAATGAGCCCCTACACAAGACAGTCGCCCAAAAATATAAATAAAACTATGGCTTTCAGAATGTGGAGACACTAAAGAATAGAATAGATAGAATTTTTTTTAAATCCTTTGTTATGTAAAACTGAAACAAACAAAAAAAAAGTAGACATATTTGGTATTGTCGTGTCCGTGACAACCAGCTCTATAAAAAATACTACATGATCTAACCTGTCAGATGAATGTTGTAAATAACAAAAAAATAAAAACTGTGCCAAAACAGCTATTTCTTGTTACCTTGCCTCACAAAAAGTGTAATATAGAGCAACCAAAAATCATATGTACCCTAAAATAGCACCAACAAAACTGCCAAACTATCCCGTAGTTTCCAAAATAGGGTCACTTTTTTAGAGTTTCAACTCTAGGGGTGCATCAGGGGGGCTTCAAATGGGACATGGTGTCAAAAAACCAGTCCAGCAAAATCTGCCTTCCAAAAACCGCATGGCATTCCTTTCCTTCTGCGCCCTACCGTGTGCCCGTACAGCAGTTTACAACCACATATGGGGTGTTTCTGTAAACTACCGAATCAGGGCCATAAATAGAGTTTTGTTTGGCTGTTAACCCTTGCTTGAGTGTGGATCACATGAGAGGTTAGGTAAGGGCTCATTTTTGTGGGATAAGGTGACGGTTAGATTGGTATGATTTTGGGGGGCATACACCTTTTTGATTGCTTGGTGTTGCACCTTAAGTGATGTAAGGTGACAAAAAAAAAATATTTTTTTTGGACGGTGTTCACCTGAAGGGTTAGGTCGATACAGACGCGGCGATACCCAATATGTCTACATTTCTTTTTCTCCCTTTTTTTTTTTTTATACTTTATTTTGGGAAAAGGACCCTTTTTTTTTTTTTACTTGAAACTTTAAATTTTTTTGTAAAAAAAAAGAAACTTCAACTTTTGGGGGTCTGTATTGTGATGCATTGGCTGTAAGTGTATGACTGAATGTAATACACTTCAGCCTGCTTGCCTGTGAGATCCAGGGGGCTGGATCTCACAGGCTGTCACGGAAGGCATCTGGTTACCTTCCCTGCCATCGGCTCCCCGTCACAGCAGCACGGGGACCCAATGGCTGCTCCGTCCCTGCAAGGACATCGCACGTGCTGCGGTCAGTGCTGACCGTAGCACATCAAGGGTTAATGCGCCAGCATCTGTGTTTTCACCGATGCCGGCGCATATAGCAGGGGTCCGGCTATCAGTGACTTCCGGACCCCTGCCTGTGATCGGGCTCCTGCACCCGCCTGATCAGCGTGCCGTACATGTACGGCGCTGGGCGTTTAAGGGGTTATCTCATGACTGATGTAAAAAATGAAAATCAGACATCATAAAGTACAGGACAATCTCTTTCTAACAAAGCTAGAACCACATATAAAATGTAGGTTAGTTGTGCACACCTCATATGGAAGTATATTTATATACGTAGACTTTTCTGGTATATAACATTCAATATTTATTATACATATATACACTGCTCAAAAAAATAAAGGGAACACTTAAACAACACAATGTAACTCCAAGTCAATCACACTTCTGTGAAATCAAACTGTCCACTTAGGAAGCAACACTGAGTGACAATCAATTTCACATGCTGTTGTGCAAATGGGATAGACAACAGGTGGAAATTATAGGCAATTAGCAAGACACCCCCAATAAAGGAGTGGTTCTGCAGGTGGTGACCACAGATCACTTCTCAGTTCCTATGCTTCCTGGCTGATGTTTTGGTCACTTTTGAATGCTGGCGGTGCTTTCACTCTAGTGGTAGCATGAGACGGAGTCTACAACCCACACAAGTGGCTCAGGTAGTGCAGCTTATTCAGGATGGCACATCAATGCGAGCTGTGGCAAGAAGGTTTGCTGTGTCTGTCAGCGTAGTGTCCAGAGCATGGAGGCGCTACCAGGAGACAAGCCAGTACATCAGGAGACGTGGAGGAGGCCGTAGAAGGGCAACAACCCAGCAGCAGGACCGCTACCTCCGCCTTTGTGCAAGGAGGAACAGGAGGAGCACTGCCAGAGCCCTGCAAAATGACCTCCAGCAGGCCACAAATGTGCATGTGTCTGCTCAAACGGTCAGTAACAGACTCCATGAGGGTGATATGAGGGCCCGACGTCCACAGGTGGGGGTTGTGCTTACAGCCCAACACCGTGCAGGACGTTTGGCATTTGCCAGAGAACACCAAGATTGGCAAATTCGCCACTGGCGCCCTGTGCTCTTCACAGATGAAAGCAGGTTCACACTGAGCACATGTGACAGACGTGACAGAGTCTGGAGACGCCGTGGAGAACGTTCTGCTGCCTGCAACATCCTCCAGCATGACCGATTTGGCATTGGGTCAGTAATGGTGTGGGGTGGCATTTCTTTGGAGGGCCGCACAGCCCTCCATGTGCTCGCCAGAGGTAGCCTGACTGCCATTAGGTACGGAGATGAGATCCTCAGACCCCTTGTGAGACCATATGTTGGTGCGGTTGGCCCTGGGTTCCTCCTAATGCAAGACAATGCTAGACCTCATGTGGCTGGAGTGTGTCAGCAGTTCCTAAAAGACGAAGGCATTGATGCTATGGACTGGCCCGCCCGTTCCCCAGACCTGAATCCAATTGGGCACATCTGGGACATCATGTCTCGCTCTATCCACCAACGTCACGTTGCACCACAGACTGTCCAGGAGTTGGCAGATGCTTCAGTTCAGGTCTGGGAGGAGATCCCTCAGGAGACCGTCCGCCACCTCATCAGGAGCATGCACAGGCGTTGTAGGGAGGTCATACAGGCACGTGGAGGCCACACACACTACTGAGCCTCATTTTGACTTGTTTTAAGGACATTACATCAAAGTTGGATCAGCCTGTAGTGTGTTTTTCCACTTTAATTTTGAGTGTGACTCCAAATCCAGACCTCCATGGGTTGAAAAATTTGATTTCCATTTTTTTATTTTTGTGTGACTTTGTTGTCAGCACATTCAACTATGTAAAGAACAAAGTATTTCAGAAGAATATTTAATTAACTCAGATCTAGGATGTGTTATTTTTGTGTTCCCTTTATTTTTTTGAGCAGTGTATATAGAAAGTATCTTGGATGTCTATATATCGCTGCCAGTACCCAAAGTAGTCACAAAGTATATGTTGTTATACTCCTTCCATTATTTATATGTGAATATCCATGTGATTTAAATAGAATAGAAAAATATAGAAAAATATATATATTTCTCCTACCTTGTATTTTATAGACTGGGTGTGTCTATCAGTTGGAGCACCCGTTTCATATATAATAAACAGGTGAGCCGTCTCACAACCCAATATACCCCTAGAACCACCTATGTATCTCTCATGGATCCTGAGATCTCCCCATTTATTGCTCCAATTGTTCTTCTAGATTTCAGACTGGTTCTGCTGTAGCTCTTTTCCTGTAACTGCCACAGCTTCTAAAAGAAGATATGGCTGGCGGCAGTTGAAGATTTAAACTGCACGCGTGCGACCATCTCAGTGAGGTGGACGGAGAAATAAGGTAAAGAACAAATAAGGAATAGCTCACTGGCTAGAATACATTTTTAATTACAAAAGTATACAGATCCAAGTTCAGGTTTGAAAGATGTAAAATAATTTTCATGGCACAACCCCTTTAAGCAATATTAGTGATTTCCCTTTTCCTTGCTTTACCTCAACAGTTCCAAGACAAGTCCCAGCATAGGCAGCATCGCCATTATCTAACTACAGCTGTCACGGTCACTGCCCCATCCCTGATGCGAGACTGTAAGAAGCATTAAACACAGAGCTCAGTCTGAAAACGGTATTCCCAAGTGCACAAGCAACTGCGTCCACCTTTGGCTGGTTGCTATGGTAACCCCTTGACATCCTTATCAAGGTAATAGGTTTCTTATAGAATAAAGAGCAAGGAGAGATCCTAAGAAAACAACTGTCCTGGCATATCCCCTATACCAGGGGTGTGGAACCTCTGGCCCGCGGGCCGCATATGGCCCTCAGGATCAATGCATGTGGCCCCCAGCCCCCTACCAGAACATGTAGTGAAAATGATCTGAGGCTGGGGAGGGAGGAGGGGTCTAATAGGAGGCTGATGGGCAGATCTGAGATTGAGAAAGGGACAAAAGGCAGGGACAGTTGCGAAGGAAGAGGCAGGGACAGTGGCAGAGTGAAAGCTGGGTGAACCCCTCTCTGGACCCCCCCTGGGTTTAGCTTGGCTGCCATTAATGCCAAATAAAGAACTAAATAAATAACATTCTGAACTTAAAAAATAGACTGCTATGTTTGGTCAAAATAGCGCATATATATATATATATATATATATATATATATATATATATATATATATATATATATATACATATACACACACACACACACACACACACACACACATATACACACACATATACACACACACACATACATACATACATATAGATATAGTACAGGTGCCATTTTGTGCTGCAAAAATACAGCGCTCTAGATTTTTTTTTTATTGAAGCACAATTTCTGTAACTTACACCTAAGTCAGTTAAATGTTTGACCAAATATAGCAGTCAAATTTTTAAGTTGAGAATTTTGTATGGCCCGCGAACGATGTAACAAATATCCAAACGGCCCTTGGCAGCAAAAAGGTTCCCCACCCCTGCCCTATACTAATCACAGGAAACCGTTATCTTATGGACAGTTAACACTAGATAAAATAATAATATGTTAACATATCACGCATCACTCACATCTGTACCAGTCCTCATTGGGGCTCATAATCTAAATTCCAAATTAATCTGTACGCTTATAGTGTATGGAGGAAAATCAAAAGTACCCTGAGGAAAATCTGAGTATGGAGCAAACCCACAAAAACAAGGGGAGAACATACAAGCTCCATGGAGATACTATCCTTGGTTGGATTCGAACCCAGGACGCTAGTGCTGCAAGGCAACTAAGCCACTGTGCTGCGTATCGCATAGATCACCGTTACCAGCTAGGAACTCAAGTAGTTCCTATAGAAAACTTTTTTGCACAAATATTAATCACATACCATTGCACATTGAAATAGTACACATTTTTCCCTAAAATGTTAATCTTTTCTTGGGCTGTTTATGAATCAATTTATTACATCATCTTAGTGGAGTATGCGAAACAATATTTTGGAGGTACAATATATTTTCTTAAGTTATAACCACATTGGCTGCTGAACTATACTACAGTACGGTCAACAACGGTCGTGTGCATAAGCCCTTACAGAAAAAGGAGACGCTCCTGTGATTGTCAGCTAGCTCTGACATGTCCCTATTTGCCCTCAGCAGTTTTCAGTGTCTCTGTTACCACGGACGGATCTTGCCTGACAACAGGCTGTGGACTGCAACTTGGGTGGAAGTGAGACCCCTAGTGGCCATGACTTTTCAGGTGACTGTAGGCATATTTTTCAAATCAATTGTTTTTGAAATGTGATATTTACACCACTCTCTATTAAATAAAAATGTGTGAAAGTACAGCGACTCTAAGGACCACCCACTTTCGTTTGCCTTTGTTGTTTAAAATGGTTTTCCAAGAGTTTTTTTTTTTTTTTTACCGACGACTAGTGTTGAGCAAACCTGAACTTTGTGAGTTTGGGTACCCGGACCCGAACTTTGCCAGAAAAGTTCTGGTTCGGGCATTTAATAAAGCCAATCAACAAGCTTTTAAGCTGTGGGCACTTAGAAGCCATCACAGCCATGCCTAGTTATGGCATGGATGTGATTGGCCGATGCATCATGTGTCCCCCCCAGCCTCTATACAAGCTGGATCACATGTAGGACCGCCCATCAGCTCTGAGTAGTGCAGGGACAGGAAGCTGAAGCGAGGGAGAGAGTGTTAGGAATCTGGCTATTTGTTCTGTGGGTGACCTATAATTATTTTTTTGCGGGTGCAATACACCAGCTTTGCACCCCTGACACAAAAATATAATTATTTGTCTGTTAGTTCGATGGGTGACATATACCCATTTTTGGTGTGAGATACACGTGCACTTTATTAGTGACAGGGAAATTAATATAGTTAATCCGACTGTTAGTTCGGTGGGTGACCTCAAAGAATGAGGAGAGCATTAAATAAGGGACCTGGTGCTAGTGAAGCTCCTGTTGCAGGGAGAGGACGTGGTCGATCTCTGCCACCTACATGCCCAAATGAAACACTTTCCTCAGGTGCATGTAGGCGACAGGACATTCAGCGTCATTTTGTAGGCCCAAATACCGGTGTACGAATAGTGGAGGCGGTAGTAGATTGGATGGCTGACAGTGCCTCCAGTTCCTTCACATTGCGGTTTCAGCAGGGGACCAGGTGGGAGACAGAGTTGGCACCTGCAGCCCATAAGCATCTGTCTTTCACCTCATCACCTTCCAAATCAGCCAAGCAGTCTGAGCCCCAAGTCATGCAGCAGTCTCTTATGCTTTTTGATGACTCTGCTGGCGGGGTTTCCGTGGGCCATCCACCTATCCTTACCCCAGAAGTGGAAGAGATTGAGTGCACTGATGCACAACCACTTAGGTTTCCGAATGTGGACATAGGAGGACCACCGCAGCACGTCTCCGATGATGATGATAATGATGACAAAACACAGGTGACAACTGCTGCGGCTTTCTGCCATGTGCAGACCAGCAAGGAGGGCAGGGGTGAAGAGTGGGTGGAAGATGATGTGGAGGATGATGTGGAGGATGATGAGGTCCTCGACCCCACATGGAATCAAGGTCATGCAAGTAACGTTTGCAGTTCGGAGGAAGATGTGCTGGTCACACAGCGCCAGACGCCCAGCAAAAGAGGGAGCAGGGTGCAAAAGCAGAGTGTCCGTCCCCTAGTCTGTATGCCTGCTACTGCCCACCGCACCCAGGGACTGAGCACTCCAAAGCCAGCTCCAAGGAATTCCCTGGAGTGGCAGTTCTTCAGACAATGTGCTGATGACAAGACACGAGTGGTTTGCACGCTGTGCAATCAAAGCCTGAAGCGAGGCATAAATGTTCTAAACCTGAGCACCACTTGCATGACCAGGCATCTACATGCAAAGTACGAGCTGCAGTGGTGTACACACCTGAAAAACCACAAAAGATCTCAGCCTCCTCCTGCTCCCTCTTCTGCTGTGGTCTCGGCCTCTTCCTCTAGAGTGACAGTGGCACCTGCCACCCCGCAAACAGAGAATGTGGCAGCAACACCACCGTTACTCAGCATGTCCACACTGTCCCATAGAAGCGTTCAGATGTCTATCCCCCAAACACTCGAGAAAAAGAGGAAGTATCCCTCTACCCACCCACGACCCCTGGCCCTGAATGCCAGCATTTCAAAATTCCTGCCCCCACCCCCCCTTTTTTACACTCTCTCCCCCTTTTCCCTACTATTTCCACATATTCATCTCCATATTTTATTTCATATTATCTCATTTATTTAATTTTTACTCTTTCATTCTTCCTTTATAAAAAAAAATTCTCCATAATTTATATCCTATCATTTTCTAATTTCTCTCACTCAGTCATCTTATCCATCCCATTTACTTCTTATCTACTCCACAATTTCATTTATACACCCCCCCCCCCACCTTCATCCTATTTACAGATCCCACTTCCAACATGGCCACCAGTACACTTATGCAACTAAACACCAAGCACAGCATGCTGCTACTACCCGCACCACACAGCGCATGCACACCCTTTTCCAATATGGCCGCTGCTACCTCATCTACACAAGCGCACGTGCGCCTTCCCTACCAACGCTCATTGCCCCTACCGTTCATGCGCCGGCTCCATGCAACAGGAAGTAAGGGATCCCGGGCGCATCAGCACGCCCGGTACACACGTTAACTACATACAGTGCGCAAACAGAAGTGAGGGATCCCGGGCGCATTTAAGAACGCCCACACCACTGCCCCACACCGCAGCTCTGAGATAGGATTGTGTCCGATTGTGGACTAACAGCACACTTTTGGGTAAGCTTGTTTTTCCTCCAATACCTTGTTCCCCCCAGTTTCCTCCAAACCGGCATCTGTTCCATATACTACCTGCATTGCTCCATGCTCATCCCTCTCCACCTCGTACCTTGAGATGTATTAATTTATGTTTACCCCTCTCCACCTCGTAGCTTGATAGAATAGCACTATATTTGCCAGCTAACACATGTTATGTTACTTTAAATAGCTCTAATTTATACCTATGTACCCACTCTGGTTGTATATTATTGCTACTTGTTACAGGACACGAAGCAACTTTATATATTCTTAGACATATAGTACTTCTAAATAACCCCCAGATATTCATGTTCTCCTTTTATGTTACAGCAATAGATTGATAAAGGTCAATAACGACCAAAATGTCCCATATATCGCAGCCTCATCGGACAAGATTAACGATACAACACACGGCAAAACCAAGAATTCAGAGCTGTAATATATAGGTCTGTTACCAGACAAAAAGGGAATTAACTGAATTTACCTGCAATTCCGTTTTTTTACTATTATTTTTGCACTATTCTGCACAATTTTGGAGTAAAACTAAATCCACTTTGCAGATTTCATATAGAGTGTGCGTGGTTTTCTCTATACAAGTTTCTCGCCTGTACTGTATCATCTGTTGGCGCAGCAACATACCATCTGTTCAATGGTGCAGAGAATGTGACTCATCGGAGAAGGCAACCCTTTGCCAATTAGCAGAGGTCCAATTCCCATACTGCTGCGAAAATCGCAGCCTTTTTCTGCCAACGCAAAGGTGCAGTGACTATTAGTCTCCTTCAGATACTGCCACCCTTGGCCTAAAAGCCAATAATCTCTTTTTACAACTCTGATAAACTGCCCCCTTTACCCAAGACAACGACGACACGTGACTTCCTTCATGAGCTACGTGCTTCCGACCCTGAAAGTAGGAAGTGGTCATAATAAGGGGACTATGGCTTATCCTGCTATGGCTGTGTACGTCCTACCTTTACAGCCGCACTTGTTACACACAGTGTTCAGCACTGCCTCCAGTGTAATCTTCTGCTTGCTGTAGTCCCTGAACTCCCGTCTTTTTCTTTCATCTTGCCTAAAGAGGGCAAATGGCATTAATGGAAACAGTAGATGTAAAGAGACAAAGAAGATCTCAAACTCGGTCATCACTTACTCCAGCACCACATTATTGGCGTCCAAATCCTTTCCAGTTCCTTGGTGTACAACCTTCATGGATAAGGAGATTTTTTCCTTCCCATCTTTTATCTGAAACAAGAATGCCTACATTGGTCACTCTAAAATGCCACAACCTCTTTCATCTAGTTACCCTCATACCGGGCGCGATAATTTGAAGTTTGGTCTGTTAAAAATACAGAGATGAGCAATATCTGCCAAGATTTCACCCATCATCACACTTCTGAAAACAGGATCCAGGATGTTATACTTGCCTGGACTGTGTCTCCCTCACTGTTCTCACAGTTACAGTAGCTCATCGGTGCAGGCGACTGTGCCCAGTACTGCACCTTCTCCAATTGGGACAAGCTGCAGTACCAGGCGCAACCACTGGTACAGACAAGCCGCTGTCTATGTAGACTATTGAGGGCCTACAGAGCTCACAGGAGGGGGTGTCAGTGGAGCTGGCAGTGTGGCATATTGGTGCCACTAAAATGGTGCCTCTTTGGCTGATAAAGTTGAGTTTTTCCTCTGTTCTTCAGACAAATGGGCTGATGAGGCTTTTTAGCAGCCAGCCGACGAGCTCATCTAAATGGAGTGCTTCCAACAGGGCTCCCTGAGGAAGAGACAGGCAGTGCTGAGGCTTGGGGGACTGGTATGAACTGGGACTTGTGTATGGGGAACTAGGAAGGGACAAAGTCATGTGTAGTTAGTGGCCAGAAAGCCTAGAATTTGTTTTGTACTGTGTTGGCACCGACTGCTGTGGAAGTGCACGGTCTTGATGTGACAAGAGTTAATAAAGCAGGTTGCAGCCAGTATCCATCCAAAAGTATGGTGTTGCAAGTGGCTTCTTGAGGTGTATCTGCCAACCGTGTAAACTGAGAAGATGGGGATCCCAGAGAGGTAAGTGTCCCCCGAGTTGTGAAAAGGGGTACATCATCTTCGTCAATATGATCAGCGGGGGTCCCGAGATTAGACCCCGACCAATCAAACATTGAGGACCTCTCCTAGAGCTGCCCCCCGTAGCTCACAAATAGTGGCACAGAAACTAGAGTATGCAAAAACATAACACTAAATAGGTATAGTAATAAGGATAATGGGGGGACTTTTGTCAGATTAAGTATTCTGCATTAATTTAGGAACTTAAAGATGCTCTTTCTACACGTCATAGATACATTCACCATCAAATTCATTTCCAAAATGAAGGAGACTCTGTATTGTACTCTAACCTTTTTAGTGCAGCCAAGTGATTCCAGATCCTGGAAATCTGAAATAACATTCTAAGGCCTCATGCACACCGCATCACGGATGAGGACCCATTCACTAGAACGGGTCCGCAATCTGGGAAATGCGGTGCGGAACGGAAGCACGGATCGGAAGCCCACAGAAGCCCTACGGAGTACTTCCGTGGTGTTTCTGTCCGTGTCTTCGCACCACAAAAAAAATAAAAAAAGAACATGTTCTTTTTTTTACGGTGCGGACAGATAACGGACTCGATCTGTTCCGGCCGCCGCATGGATGTTGCCCGTTCATTGGGGTAGCAAATTGCGGTCCCCAATGCACGGAACGGCCGTGTGCATGAGGCCTAAGGGTCATTTCGAACTGTGTTAGGCTACTTTCACATTAGCGGCAGCCTTCTCTGGCAGGCTGTTCTAGCGGGTGAACAGCCTGCCGGATCTGTGCTGCCGCTAGTGCATGCGTGCCGCCGGAAGTCAGCTCTGGTCCCATGGACTATAATGGTGGCGGGCCAGAGTTCCGGCCGCAGCGCGGCAGTCAATGGGGCCGGAGCAGACTTCCGGCAGCACACGTGCACTAGCAGCAGCACAAATTTAGCAGGCTGTTCCGGCGGGTGAAGGCTGCCGCTAATGTGAAATTAGCCTTAGCATTATACATTTACCATAAGTTCTGGGAAATTACCGGCACCTCTGTTAAATAGGTCCACAGACCCCTATTCACCAGATGGAGACCAAAAGGACACTCTTACTTAGGCCAGTATCCCTCATGGAGATGTTTTTTTACTGCATGGAATAGAGCAGTAGACTGTGCTATTCAGTCAGTAAAAGCTGAGTGGCAGCCATCACCTATAGGCACCCTATTGGGGCACCTATAGGTGATGGCTGCCACTCAATGGCAGCTGTTAAACTTATACATGTCTGAGGGTTTGTTTTTTGGAAATCCTCCACGGAAACCTCAGATGGGCACGGTATAATACAGTGTTAAGAGTCTGCCTTCATCACTAGTGATGTGGTAGTATAACTGGCATTGAAAAGGTCTGGACACTATAGAATTAGAGAATCAGAGGTCAAAGTTCAGATCAGATTGGTGGAAGCTCTTAGGATGTGTCTATGCAGTAGTTTCTTACATATAGTTTTTCATATGCGTTTAGTGCTCTTTCATTCAAAAATATGTCCCAGAGATACTAGAGATGTTTTGTGTGAACATGGACAAGAATGAAATGTGCACTTAGACATGAATGCATACGACTTATCTATAGTGGAAGCTCTGTCAATAGTAAAACCCACTTTCCATACACAAAAAGTCAGTTGCTGTACCTCACGGCCGATGACTTTCACCCACACCTTCTCTCCGACATCCACTACTTCAGCCGGACGCTCAATATTGGCCGATGACATATGAGTTCTGTGAACAAGACCTGGGAAGCATAAAGATGATAAGATGAACATCTGGGGTTATTTTACAACAGGTTATGTGAAGGATGAGAACACAGGACTATCCATCCATGTTACCTTGCCTTCTGCTGCCTGGTATTTTAATAAATGCTCCATAGTCGGTCACGTTTGCAACCTGTGGAGAATAGCAAAAAACCATATCTGACAACTGGTAGCAGACATAAAAAGATCTTACTTATCTACTAATGTATAGTATATTACATTTGAGAAAAGCAATGTCTATCAGCTGCCAATCAGCTTCACTGTGTACACAAGCCTCCATACTCCCATTCTACGAGGCTTTCCCACAACTGACATTTATAACCTGCTTGAAGAATAGATGACCCATGTATGATGACTGGGACCACCACAAATCACAAGAACAGGGGGCTTGGGCCTCGTTCCTCACCACTGTGACTCCATCATATGTCTATAGGGCGGAGGGAAACAGCCAGGAGCAGTTCTTGGCGGTGCTCGACAGTTCCACAGACTTTGTACATCGGTAGAGAATAGATTATGAGAGCCTATGTACACATGCATTACATATTTTCTATGTGTTGAATGCCTCCTCAGATGCTGTATGATCTCTGTATATGTGAAACTGCTAATGAACCAAACATCGGTGTCTGAATCTGGTAGAAGAAAAGCCTGCCGGATTTCACCTTATCTGGCCGCTCACCTACGGACCCCACTGACTACAACAGGATCCAATGGGGATCGGGCTGGTTTCCAGCATGGGTTTCAGACCGACAATAACTAGTGTATGCATAGTTTTTTGTCTAGCCAAGACCCGGCACTCATGCTGGAAAAAGGACGAATGCCTCTGCTGGAACGGCCTGCCAGATTTAAAAACGCAGATGTGGGGGCGTGGCTAACTGCCGCCATGGCCGGACGTGTCTGAGAGCTGCTCCGGCTCCAAGCATTAATCCTGACTAATCCTGCCGCTGGTATCCCAGATATTTAGCCCGAAACCTGAGCCCAAGAACCCTAAAAGACCGAACATCCTGGTCATGGGTCCCAGTAAAGCGCAACAAGCGGCGGATCGCCTAAAGGAGTTTGCTCGGCAGGAGACGCAACATGGCGCCGCCGCTACCTCCTCTCTTCGTGCACCACAAACCAGAGGACAATCTGGGCAAATCCTGATGACAGAGACAGAGGGGGAACCAGAGCTAACCTTGCAAGCTTCCCACAGCCAGTTGATGGCAGTTATCATGGGATGCCAGTCGTGTCTCACAGGCAAGATAGAGGAGGTCAGAGTAGACCTAGGCCTCCTGCGCCATGATGTTCAACAACTGCGCGAGCGGGTCCGGCTCACAGAAGAAAGAGTATCCGAGCTGGAGGACTCGACCAGACCTCTGGCAGCTAGAGTATCTGCTGTGGAAGGAGCAGTTGAGATGTGGCGTCAGAAATGTGACGACCTCGAAAATCGCTTGAGGAGAAATAACATCCGCATACTTGGTATGCCTGAGAGGACCGAGGGATCCGATCCTGCTACATTGTTAGAGGGATGGTTCAAATCGACGTTTCCGGACGCGTCCTTCTCAGCGGCCTTCGCAGTGGAGAGAGCTCACCGAGTTCCAGCTCGGATGCCCCCGCCTGGGGCCCCTTCAAGACCACTTCTTGCCCGAATGCTCAATTGGCGGGACCGCGACCTCATTCTTTCTAAAGCGAGAGTAAAGCAGACCATTACCCTCGGATCTGCCAACATATCCCTGTACCCGGATTTCTCAGCGGAGCTACAGAAGAAGAGAGCCACATTCACATCTATTAAGAAACGCTTGCGGTATCTCGATTTGCAGTATTCCATGGCCTACCCCGCCCGTTTGAGGGTCCTAGATGGAGGGAAATCACATTTTTTCAACAACCCCAGAGAGGCCGAGGACTGGCTCTTGGTGAGACCTAGGAATGCGCCCCAAAGATGAGGTGATATTTATTCAAGGGAAGCTATATATTTTATTGTCCGGGATCGGATATGTATACCTTATGTTGTCTCTATTATGGGCAGTGAATGTTTTATTGGACTTACATGTGATCATTATACCTGCCAACTAACGGGTGTGAGAGACCCGTGGACATAAATGAAACATATTGCTGATCATTTATCTAGGGAGCCAGCTATCTCACCTGCACCAGTTTGACCCACCTTTACACTGTGCAGGTTCCCCACTTTCATGGTCACTGAAGTTCTGTGTTCCAAACATGTTTATTACCCAGCATGCTGGGAATTGCTGTTGAGTTATCTGTTTAAGGGCTCATTCAGACGGCCGTATGCTATCCGCAAAAATGCGGATCCGTTTTTTTGCGGATTAGATACTGACCCATTCACTTCTATGGGGCCCTTTTCTATTCCACGATTCCGCAAAACAAATGAAACATGTCCTATACTTGTCCGTGAAAATCAGGAGATGGCCCCATTGAAGTCTATGGGTCAGCAAAAATACTGAATGCTATCCGTTTTTTTGCGGATCCGCAAAAAAACGGATAGCATTCAGTATTTTTGCGGACAGCATACGGCCGTCTGAATGAGCCCTAACTGTGTGTATGTCAATTGGTGTATCATTTATTGCTGTGGTATACATTACTGTGGTAGTTTTAAAGCATGTGATTCTGGGTTTCCTGGACTGTCCCTTTCATTAATATTCCCTCAGTACTCATGGCGCCTGTAACGATTATGTCCTGGAATGTACGCGGTCTGGGAGGTCCCAGGAAGCGTATGGCGGTGTTCGCACAAGTCCGCATATACAATCCACACATATTATGTCACCAGGAAACCCATATCACAGCCGAAACGGAGGGTAGATTGCATAAGCCATGGGTGCAATGGGCAGGAAGTGCATATGGTACTTCTTATTCTAGAGGGGTGTCCATGCTGGTTCACCGCTCGGTTAGGTGGGAGGTACATCAAGAAATGACTGATCCTGAGGGCAAATATATTTTTGTGTTTGCACATTTTAATGGTGTACCCTATGTTATACTCAATTTATTTATACCTCCTCCTGCCAACCTCTCTGTCCTACAAGCTGCAGCGGGTTTCGCGGCTCAATTTCCGTTTTATAAGGTACTGTACATGGGGGACTTGAATTTAGTGGGGGGTGAGGCAATGGATAGGTTTCAGGCCAATTCCCGTGAAGGCACTATCCTATCCGTACATGTGATTAGAGGCTTAGGCGCTTTACCTCGGAGCTGGGGTGGCTAGATGTGTGGAGGGAAAGGAATCCTAATAGGGAGTTCTCCTGTTTTACACCTTCAAGGGGGGGCGCTGTCCCGCATTGATTATTTGTTATGTGACGCGCAGGCTTATTCCACAATCTCTGATGTAAAGTATGTGCCTCAAAGACAGTCTGATCATGCTCCTATTGTGGGAACGTTGATTCCGCCTGGCGGGGAGACACGAGGCCACAGTCTTCGCATTCACCCGTTCCGGCTATCCCTGATGACCATAACAGATCGCATACCGGATCAATTGAAAATGTTTTTAGATCTGAACAAAGAAGGGGATAGTGATGTCCTTATCCTTTGGGATACCCTGAAAGCTTTTTTGAGAGGATGTGTCAAATAGTCCATCTCGTACATCAAAAAGGCCGCGAGGCTTAGGGAGGAGGAGTTATGCGCACTTTGTAAGACAGCCGAGCATACTTATGTTTCTAATCCTTCTGAGGAGAACAGATTAGATTGGATGCTAAAAGGCAGACAGTATATGATATGCTTACAAGAAAAGAGTGACCGTAAGCTCTTCTTCCTCAAACAACAAGCATTTAAACATGGTGGCAAAACGGGGAAGGTCCTGGCCCAGGTTGTCAGACGTAACACTATGGTTCCCCCTATTATCCGCATTCAGAATACAGAAGGTACTGTGGTGGAGGACCCTAGCGGGATTTTGAATAGATTCAAATAATTTTATGGTTAACTGTATACCTCACAGACTCATTATACCCCATCTGAACTCCGAACATATCTTGATGAGGTGACTCATCCTCAATTATCCCCCTTGGACAGGGGGCTTCTTGACGAAGAGATCATGTTGGAAGAGGTAGTTGCAGCCATCAAGGGTTTGAATTTAGGGAAGTCCCCAGGCCCAGACGGCATTCCTCTTGAAGTATACTCTAAATATGAAGATATTCTAGGACCTCAATTGCTTAAGATGTACGCTGCCTCCCTGGAAAGAGGTCATCTCCCTGATTTATTATATGATGCCTCTATTGTAATACTCCTGAAGCCTGATAAAAACCCCTTGGAATGTGGATCCTATCGCCTATTAAACCTAGACTATAAACTTCTAACCAAGATTTTAGCAAATAGGTTGAATAAGGTGATTACCTCCATTGTTCATGAGGATCAATCTGGCTTCATACCAGTTTGCTCCACCTCTAGTAATATCAGGAGAACCCAGGTAGTGGCACAGATGGGCTGGGCGGATGGCAGACAGTGGGCCTTGGCCTCTCTAGATACGGCCAAGGCGTTTGATTCAATTGAATGGCCATTTCTGTTACAGGTCCTGGAATGCTTTGGCTTCGGTCCCACTTTTGTCAATTGGATAAGAGTACTTTATCATCGCCCCACAGCTAATATTCTGATCAATGGCTCTTTATCTTCTTCCTTCCCATTAAACCGGGGAACCCGGCAAGGGTGTCCTTTATCCCCCCTGCTGTTTGCAGTGGCAATTGAACATCTAGCCATTAGAGTACGTCAGGATGCCATCTTTAAGGGGGTGTCATTGGGAGGTAGGGAGGACAGACTGGGATTGTATGCAGACGACCTTATTCTATTTATGGATTCAGTAGATACATCTCTACCGAGGGCAACTGAGCTTATTGATCGTTTTGGTAATTTTTCGGGTTTGCGCATCAACTGGTCCAAATCAGCCCTTATGCCCTTATGGTCCCCGAGTTGGCCCCCTGTATATCACAATCTTTTGGTGGTGGATCTTTTTAAATATCTGGGTATCATTATTACCAAAGACCCAGCAATGTCCCACCAGCTTAACATTGTTCCCATTGAATCTTACGCTGTAGACAAATTCAAATCCTGGATTACATTGCCTCTATCCGTAATGGGCAGATTGAATCTTGTCAAAATGGTCCTCCTACCCAAGACATTATACTTATTAGAGCACGCCTATACTCCAGTTCCGAGGAGTTTCTTTGAGCGTTTGCACTCTGCAATTACAAAATTTGTATAGGGAAAAGAAAGGAGGAAGCTGGCTTTGGTTACTTTACAGAGAGGTTGGCAGCAGGGAGGTGCGGCTATGCCCGATCTATTTTTATACTTTTTAGAAGGACAGTTGAGATTTCTGACTACTTGGGTTACACAAACACCTATACCGAACTCCGAATTCTACTTGAGACACAATCTGAGACTCTCAACCTTGTGGCCGGTTCTAGAAAACTTACAGGCTATAGACGGCCGAATATTGCCCATACACAGGTTAGCTCATCAGGTTTGGAGAGCTGCAAAACTTCAACAATACCAAGACCTTCCTGATGCTGTTGCACTATGGGATAACCCTGTGTTCCCACACTTGATGCACTGTGAGGGTAGAATTGTTTGGGAAAACTATGGTGTACTCACTTTGGGGGATTTATATGAGAAAGGTATTATATACTCTTTCACTCAGCTTCAGGAGAAGATAGGGGTTCTGCGATCTCATTTTTATAGGTTTCTGCAGTTGAGACATGCCCTACAATCTCAATTTCACAAGGACACACGAGCCATTTCCAAATATCCATTGATAGGCATACTTAAGACCCAGGGGCCAAAAGGTATGATCTCGACCTTATACACGCACCTCCTTGATCTTAAAATACGTTCCAAACCTCTGATAGTGGAGACTAGGTGGAAAGAGAGAATGCCACAACTTACTGATGAGGAATGGTCAGAGGCTCTGAGTTCACCGCCCAATGTATCACCCTCTCTTAATAATAGGCTGATTCAGCTATTCATACTTCACAGGAGCTACTTAACACCCACCAGGTTGTACAAAATGGGTAGGATAGATCACACTAGATGCCATAGATGCGCTAAAAATAATGCGGATTTCTGGCACCTTATATGGGAATGTCGGTATGTACAACCCTTTTGGAAAAAGGTAGTGGATATTCTATCTTCTTTGATCACAGAGGTAATACCCTGTTGTCCTAAGATTTGCCTTTTGGGAATAGTGGAAAGTGATAGCCGCACTTTGTATGCATGTACATTTCGAAGAGAGACCCTATTCCTGGCCAGGAAAGCAATAGCACTTCGTTGGATGGCGGATAGGCCGCCGACCATAGGTCAATGGAAAGCGTTGGTAAATCAGATACTGCCTTTTGAAAGAATAATGTATGGTAACAGGAAGTGTCCTCAGAAATTCGAGAAGGTATGGGGGTCTTGGTGCGCCTCTCCAATCACGGCGCTGCCATCTCATATGCATTCGGCTCAAAATGTATAAAACTGTTTTTCTTTTTTCCTTGTTGTTGTATTACTGTGGGTAATATTGGGATAGGAAGTGAGCTATATACCACTAGGTGATGTTATATATTGATGTTACTGTTGTCCCATATGGGAAAATGTACCTCACATCTGCCAGCACCGGATGATTTTATTGTAATGTATGTGACTATACATCTATGCATTGAAATGTTGACATATGTGTTAATGTACCAATTTTCACTTGTTATTCTCAATAAAACGAGTTTAAAAAAAAATTAAACGCATATGTGAAACTAGCTCTAGTTAAGAAGACAGTCGCAATATATAAAACGTTTTGCTGACGATAGACATTTTATGTACAGAGAATATAAATGCGTATGAACCTGTAAACATTAGTATTGGGGATCTACTGAGTTTTTCAAAATCAGATAGAATCAAGATGGTGACAAGACATACAGGAAGCGTACCATACTCAACCACTTATATACAGGTCTTTATTATATTGAATCAAACAATCTGCCGCCATTTTACTATTCTATATGTATGCAGTCACTCACAGCATACAGGGGGTTCACAGATGGCTACAAGATACGATTGGGGTCATTTATCAAACTGGTGTAAAGTAGAACTGGCTTAGTTGTCAATAGCAACCAATCAGATTCCACCTTTCATTTTTGACAGCTCCTTTGGAAAATGAAAGGTGGAATCTGATTGGTTGCTTTGGGCAACTAAGCCAGTTCTACCTTACACCAGTTTGATAGAGGACCCCATATGTGTATAATACAAAAGAAAATAAAAAATCTTGACTGTGTATATAGACCTAAAAAGTACCATAGGTGCAAATATGCTATGCAAATTATAGCATGGGACTCAATCAAACAAGATCGATGGCAGAAATGACTGTATGCGAGTCCCCAGAAACATAATGACAAACACCGACCCACACAACAGCTTCCCCCCAATGCACGTTTCACATGTAGCTTCCTTCAAGGGGTATCGTATCAGTGTGTGACCAGATATTTAAAAGACAGATGGCCAATAGCAAAAAGATGGCCTACATGTGAGGGGATCAAAGACAAACCACTCAAAGAGCTTGAGAGATGAAACATTGGTGGCCCAACCACTGATATGCAAGACCCCCTTAGGGGAAGCTACATGTGGTGAGGGTGGGGTGGGGATTCTGTGTGGTCGCTAGTTCTCACTAGGTTTCTGGAGGCATATACTGTAATGTCTGCCATCGATGTTGTATAATTTGCATTAGGTACTTGCACCTACAGTACTTTTAGGGCTATATACATAGCGATTTTTCTGCATTACCCATAGTATCTTGTAACCACCCATTACTTCTATGTGAACCTCTATGCAGCTTCTTTTTGTGAGTGACTGCCACCATTTTATATGTGATTGAGTACAGTGTGTTTCCTATAGGTGGATTTTGTGTTTCATGCTATGCACCTAGTAATAGCAAGTGTTAATGAGGCGGTCGGAAATTTTGATATTAATGGCTTATCCCCAGGTTAGGTCATCAATATCTGATTGGTGGGGGTTCGACTCTCGTCACCCTGCTGATCAGATATTTGAAGAGGCCGGGTCGCTATGGCCTCCTCACAGCTTATCAAGCACAACGCCATACATAACGGCTGTGCTTGATACTGCAGCTGAGGCTCATTCAATTGAATGGGACTAGGCTGCGCCGAGGCCATGTGACTGATGAACGTGACGTCACTGGCCTAGAAAAAGCACTAGGGCCTCTTCAAACAGCTGATCGTCATGGGTGTCAGACTTGACAAGTGCTCTAATCCAAGGTTCTGTGCCAAAAACAGGATTAGACTCCATCATAGATAAAGCACGTCAATCCATTTATATGTTGCAATGCTTTCTTCTGATGGAATCTAATCCAGAAGGTGACACAAAACATACACCTGTGGCCATAGAAATGGGTATTTTATTTATTTAATGGACAAGCACTTGGGTTCTCCTAAAATTTCCTCTAATTAGAATAAAATAAAAAATTTAAAAAAACACTGAGAACCTCTAAAACATTTGAGGAGTTAGACAGTAAAGACAAACTGTTCACTTTACCTCTCCTTGAAAGATTTCATACAATCCTGGCAGGTCATCCATTGTGTACCCGGATTGTTAATACTTAGGCAGTTTGAGTAATCTGCAGAAAAAAATTCTAATGTTAGTTTCAATCGTAGAACAGTGCTAAACTGAGTGGAAGTGCCTTTCTACACCCCGTTATCCAGGCTATGTGACTCTCCTCGCCATGAGCAAGCATACATTGGCCCCTTATGTCCAGGGAAAAGAGTCCGACAGGTGACTATCCAACCTGGTTGAACTTTGGTTCCCTGAAAAAAAAAGACAGTGGGTGACAGGAAGGCTTTCATATACTACAGGGGGAAAAAGGACTCACTTTTTAGAAGACCCTGAGCCCTAAACCTCAGCAGTGACATACTGTGCTTGCACACATGACCACTGAGGCCAGCGAGTGGCTTCAGCAGTCTCACGAACAAGTTTCAGTGCCTAGATCTCCAGCGACTTAAACTATTAGGCCTCTTTCACATGGGCGTGTGCGCCCTTTTGCAGTATTGCGGATCCGCTGCGGCTGCCCCACGGACTGTGCTCGTGCATTGTGGCCCACATTTTGCGGGCCACAGCACGACGACTGCACGCACACGCCCGTGTGAAAAAGGCCTTACACATCAAAAGTGGATTTTATTTTTTTTAATTACCCAAAAGTCACAAAAGATGGTCCCCATTCACGTCTATGCTTCTTTGGGCACGTGGGTTTATGTTGTCTGATGCCGCGGATAGTCTTTGTGATGTTTTCCTTGAGTTCATTCAGGGGATGTGGATTGTTAGCGGACACTTTCCGTTTTATATTTCCCCACAGATAAAAATCGCATGTGGACAAGTCTGGGGAACATGGTGGCCATAACCCCTTGCCCACAGTTCGTTCCCCCGTAAACAGTTCATGAACCCGTGTCAGCGAGTTCTGTGGGGTGCGGCTAGGGCTGCAACGATTAATCAAAGTTATCAATAATATTCGATAACTGGATTTGTTGTCGACGAATCCCGTGATGCCAAGATGCTATATAGTGCCATCCACAGATTCCCCCCCATAACAGTGCCATCCACAGATTCCCCCCCCCATAACAGTGCCATCCACAGATTCCCCCCCCCATAACAGTGCCATCCACCGATCCCCCCCATAACAGTGCATCATCCACAGATCCCCCATAATAGTGTGTCATCCACAGATCCCCCATAATAGTGTGTCATCCACAATTTTTTTTTAAAGAGGACCTTTCATCTGGCAAAACATTGTGAACTAAGTGTCATGATCTGTACAGCGGTGTCCAGGGATCTCATTGCACTTACTATTATCCCTGGGCACCGCTCCGTTCTCCTGCTATGCCCTCCGGTATGTTCGGGGACTTGGTTATAGTAGGAGGAGACTGCCCTTGTTCTCCTAGGCTGTAGCACTGGCCAATCACAGCGCAGAGCTCACAGCCTGGGAGAAAAAAACCTCCCAGTCTGTGAGCTCTGCGATGCGATTGGCCAGTGCTACAGCCTGGGAGAAGGAGACGCCCAGCAGAACAAGAGCAGACTCCGCCTACTATAACCAAGTCCCCTAAGTCTCCGCCTACTATAACCAAGTCCCCGAACATACCAGAGGACATAACGGGAAAACGGAGCGGCGCCCAGGGATAATAGTAAGTGCAGTGAGATCCCTGGGCGCCGCTGTACAGATCATGACACTTAGTTCACAACGTTTTGCCAGATGAAAGGTCCTCTTTAATATGGCCTTTGAACATAATTTTTCAAGTAAAATCATATAGACCGCTTTTTTGTCATATAAACCCCTTTTTTTGTCGATTAATCGATGAAATTATCGACAACTAATCGATTATTCAAATAATCGTTAGCTGCAGCCCTAGGTGCAGCATGTTGTCCCATCTTGTTGGAGAAAGCAGGACATTTTTTTTTTCTGGTGTTGGTTGTAAAACTGTTCAAAGATGTCCAGGTAAATTGCGGTATTCACAGTTAATTTGACACTGATCCTTCTATCTTCATTCAGCAGGACCTGCGCTGACGTCACCACACTCACCACGTAGTGAGCGTGATTACGTCATCAAAGGTCCTTTTGCAGGTCCTGAAAGAAGAAGAAAGACGATTCTGGCTGCGCGATCAAGTGGATGAGGTGAGTTAATTTTTTTTTTCTTCTTAACCTCTCAGGCAGCATTTTAGTAAGTATTCTGTATTAGGAATGCTATTATTTTCGCTTATAACCATGTTAGAAAAAAGGGAAAATAATAAAATTAACAGAACACCTACCCAAACTTCAGTGAAGAAGTACGGGTTCGGGTCTGGGTAGCACATTCAGTTTTTTCTCACGCGCGTGCAAAACGCATTGCACTCGCGCGGAAAAAAACTGAGCATCGGAACGCAATCTCAGTCAAAACTGACTGCAATTGCGTGCCTACTCGCGTGGGTTTCCCACAATGCACACGCGACACATCCGGAGCAAATCCGGGACGCCCTTGTGAAAGAGGCCCAAGTCTGTGGAGGCCTCACTCCTGGTGTTGGTTCACAATCACTGACGTGTGAATGAGGCTTTAGACTTCTGAGGAGAGTACTCCTCCTGCAATGACTGTCAGGCAGCCATGTACGTAGCGGCCTGCGGGGTTGCCAACAATCCAGAAATTTCTGGACAGTCCGTAAAAATAGGCGACTTTTTTTCTTGTGTCTGTGGAAAAAATTAGATGTGTCCATGATTTTTGAGGCTGGTGGTAATAGACTAGACTATTTTGGTGGTAATTAATATAATTTAACAGCTCACAGTAAATGCAGGTAATGAGTTCTTATCAGTATATTGAGCTATAGACATGGATTACCTATAATAGTCATCATCCATTATGGTTCTCCTATTTGTCTAATACATGTAACTGCCCAATCAGGACTCATCTGCATCAGCGACAAAGAACGAGGCTGAAGTTGGTTCCTTAAAGAGGACCTTTCACTAGTTTAAAAACTAAAAACAAACTATATCAGTGGGCAGAGCGGCGCCCAGGGGTCCCCCTGCACTTACTAGTATGTCTGGGCGCCGCTCCGTTCGCCCGGTATAGGCTCCAGTGTTTGCAGCTCCATCTTTTGTACGGGCGTAGTTTTTGTATTAGGGTTGTCCATTGCTGCAGTGCTGGCCAATCGTAGCGCACAGCTCATAGCCTGGGACTCCCTGTACAACAGAGGGCGCTGCAGACACCGGAGCCTATACCGGGCGAACGGAGCGGTGCCCAGGGGTCCCCCTGCACTTACTAGTATGTCTGGGCGCCGCTCCGTTCGCTCTGCCCACTGATATAGTTAGTTTTTAGTTTTTAAACTAGTGAAAGGTCCTCTTTAATCACATCATTTGGATTTTTAGTTTTTCTTAATGAATTTTAGGGAGACCTTATCGCCAGTAATAAAAAAAAAAAAAATAATAATAATAATAATAATAATAATAATAATGTTGCGCGAGATGTCCTAAAGGTAAGTCAGTAGAAAGCAGCATTGCAATAGAAATGACAGGCACAAAAACGGGTATCAAAAAAGTGTGATTTAAAGGGTTAAATGAATTCAGACCAGTGATCTTGCACAGCCAACATACAGAAGGTGGTGCCCGACATCTTATGCGGTTGAGTTCAGCCTGGCTCTAACAGGTTCTGGGCACAAGAATTGGCATCAAAGTGGGCAGATGGACACTTTCCACTAGGGTTGCCACCCGTACGGGAATGACCCGGACAGTCCGGGTTTGCAATCCTGTGCCCGGGTACAAGCCTTTCTCCGACCCGGGCACAGGGAGTGAATGATGTGCGGCTGTGAATGATGGCGGCGGCGGCTGGGGACAGGGAGATGAGCGCTTCCATTGTGGAAGCGCTCATCTCCATAGTCATCTGTATCGCCGTCCTCAGGACAGCGATACAGACGGCTGTGCTGCAGCAGGAGAGGGAGAGGAGTCTCCCTCCCCTGTTCCTCTGATAGGCTGCAGGCACAAGGCCCACAGCCTATCAGAGGCCAGTGCAGGCGGCGTGATGACGTCATCACGCCGCCTGAGCGGTACAGCACGGTACACAGGCCGGGAAGAGGCCTGCATCGCATCGTTGGAGGTAAGTAAAAAAAAAATATTTATTTTTTTTAGAGAAGAGAGGCACCTGAAATTGGCACAGGCACATATGGGGGAAGGGGTGGAAATAGGCACCTTATACTGGCACATATTGGGGAGGAGGAGAAATGAGGCACTTGAAACTGGCACATATGGGGGAAGGGGGGGAGAGGCACCTTATACTGGCACATATTTGGGGGGGAGGAGAAAAGAGGCACTTGAAATTGGCACATATAGGGGAAGGGGTAGAAAGAGGCACCTTATACTGGCACATATTTGGGGGGGGGGGGAGAAAAGAGGCACTTGAAATTGGCACATATAGGGGAAGGGGTGGAAAGAGGCACCTTATACTGGCACATATTGGGGGGGGGGGAATGAGGCACTTGAAACTGCCACATATGGGGGAAGGGGTGGAAAGAGGCACCTTATACTGGCACATATTGGGGAGGAGGAGAAATGAGGCACTTGAAACTGGCACATATGGGGGAAGGGGGGGAGAGGCACCTTATACTGGCACATATTGGGGGGGGGGAGAAAAGAGGCACTTGAAATTGGCACATATAGGGGAAGGGGGGTAGAAAGAGGCACCTTATACTGGCACATATTTGGGGGGGGAGAAATGAGGCACTTGAAACTGGCACATATGGGGGAAGGGGGGGGGGGAGGCACCTTATACTGGCACATATTTGGGGGGGGGAGAAAAGAGGCACTTGAAATTGCCACATATAGGGGAAGGGGTAGAAAGAGGCACCTTATACTGGCACATATTTGGGGGGGGGAGAAAAGAGGCACTTGAAACTGCCACATATGGGGGGGGAAGGGGGGGGAGAGGCACCTTATACTGGCACATATTGGGGGGGGATGAGGCACTTGAAACTGACACATATGGGGGAAGGGGTGGAAAGAGGCACCTGATACTGGCACATATTTGTGGGGGGGGAATGAGGCACTTGAAACTGCCACATATGGGGGAAGGGGGGGAAAGAGGCACCTCATACTGGCACATATTGGGGGGGGGGGGAGAATGAGGCACTTGAAACTGCCACATATGGGGGGGGGAAAGGCACCTTATACTGGCACATATTTGGGGGGGAAGAAAAGAGGCACTTGAAATTGGCACATATAGGGGAAGGGGTAGAAAGAGGCACCTTATACTGGCACATATTTGGGGGGGGAGAAATGAGGCACTTGAAACTGGCACATATAAGGGAAGGGGGGGAGAGGCACCTTATACTGGCACATATTGGGGGAGAAAAGAGGCACTTCTTACTGACACATGGGGGGGGCATCTATGGGGGGCACTTCTTACTGGCACATTATTTGGGGGCTTCTACTGAGGCCACAAAGAAGGGGTATTTTATATGGGGTGCTCTGTGTGGCACTAGTATTATCAGGGGGTTTATCTGTTTCTGCAGTATAGTATTGGAGAGCACAGCGGCACAGTATTGGGGGTAGTAGGATGATTTGTGCAGAAGATGGGAGGATGATGGAAAAGTAGTAAACTAAGATTTTTTTTTTTGTTGTTGTCAAACTGCAGAGACGAAAAATGGCGACAAAATTATGGTCTGGTCTGAAAGGAGAAGATGAGGAAAGAGAACATCTACATCAAAGGAGATGTCACTGGATGTAAGAGGTATGTGACGCTGTATTTCTGTAGTGACGGTATCAGGGGCGTAACGATCGTGGTGAGACAGCGACCAGGGGTGGAGGCGGGACATGGGCATGGCTGGAGGCGGGACATGGGTGGGGCCTGGAAGGGGGCCCTCCCTTCTGTTCGGGTTTGGCTTGAAGAAAAGGTGGCAACCCTACTTTCCACTGATCTGAATAAGTAACTGTTTTTTTTAACGCACCACCTTCTGAACGTTGGCAGTATGAGATCACTGGCCCAAATTCATTTAACCTTTTAAATCACACTTTTTTTGTGCCCATGCTGTACCTATCATTTCTATTTTAATGCTGCTTTCAACTGATTCAATTTTTCAAGATGAACTGTGTAATGCCTTCTTCCTCCTGAAGTGGCGCTGCCTCTCTAGCTGCTGCAGAGCACCGTGTGTTCACCTTATCATCCGCTTGTAAAATAGTAAGGGATGGTCCATTTAGAAACTGAAGCCACTAACAGCTTCCCCCGCCCGGCAGCCTGTACAGCAGAAGGGAACGTAAAACAGACCGCGAGCTCCATCAGTATTTACCTTGTGCAATGTGCATGCCGCCATGTTTAGTCTCCTCCCAGCCACATCTCAGCAGCCAATGGGAGAACAGCATCCTCGCTCTATTAGGAGAACGCAGCCCGAAGCTCCTCCCACCAGACATCCGTTTCTCAGCTCCACGTCCTTTCTGCCACGTGATTAGCAGTAAGCCTATCAACGTTCAGTCCTAACAATCTGCTCGGCGCAGGTGAGTGACGTCATTTTTCGGTGCCGGAACGGTTGCATGTTAGGGAGCTGGAGGTTTATTCATTTGTTTGGTTGACAGTTTTAGGAAAGAAGTGAGACATGATCGAACAGAACAAGCGGAAAGGGCTGGAGCTGGTACCGGTGGCGGCGAAAAAGCCGCGGAATGAAGTGGTGGCGACGGTGAGTGTGTCTGGTGCCTCATTATCGTACTGGCTCTTCTCCATGGTGCAGCAAGGGCATGGAAGCAACTTCCCCTCCACGGGGACCATGTCATGGATACTTTGTGCTCACAGCTCTGATGCCCACCCCCCATTATTCCAGTTCTCGGTAGCATGCTGATATGTGACCTAGTTTCTTAAAGGGGTTTGAACCCGGACATACCCTTATTTTCACCCAGGCAGCCTCCTGAGGCTAGCATCAGAGCATCTCATGCGCCGATGTGCTCCCTTGCCCCGCACTAAATCGTGCAGGGCACGGGCTCTTTTGTTTATCATAACACACTGCCAGGCGGAAACTTCCGCCCGGCAGTGTGTTTGGTGACGTTGCCGTCTCTGATGGGCGGGCTTTAGCGCTTTACAGTGCTTTAGCAGTGCTAAATCCCGCCCATCAGTGCCAGTGATGTCACCGGGCTGCCTGGAAGCCCCATGGAGAGCCCGGTATGTCACCGGAACTCCAAAAAATAGCTTTGCCCTGCCCGATTTAGCGCAGGGCAAGGGAGAGCATTGGAGCATGAACTGCTCCGATGCTTAGGTCAGGGGGGCTGCTGGGGGGAAATTGGAGGTATGTCCGGGTTCAGCGGTGTGTCACTAATGAGCTAAAAGTAAGTGGTTGCCAAGAACCAGCATCATAATCATTGGAGCCCAGGTCTTGAAAAGAGTCAAATCTACCTGAGAAGAGTCCTGGTTATTCATGACTTCCTGCTCTCCTGCCCACCTGCTGATGATTCACAGTCTTCTACCTCATTTTCTCTCTAGGAGAGAACTGCCAATCATCAGCAGGTGGGCCGGAGAGCAGGAGATTATGAATAACCATGACTCTTCTCAGGTAGATCTGACTCTTTTCAAGACCTGGGCTCCAATGATTATGATGCTGGTTCTCGGCAACCACTTACTTTTAGCTGATGAGTGACACACCGCGGAAATCTGCATTTCTGTCACTATTTTATGCTGCCCTCAGTGAGGTTAGCATGAAGTTGATGACAGGTTCCCTTTTAAAGGGGTTGTCTCACTTCAGCAAGTGGTATTTATCATGTAGATAAAGTTAAATTAATCTAGTCAGCAAAGGAAACAATAAGGATAATCACAATACATTAGTAAGTGCCTTGCATTAAAGTGGTTATCCAGTATCTACAACAGCCCCCCCCCCCCCCCCCCCCCCCCCCCCATGTCCCGGGCCCCTCTGTGGGCATATACTTACCCCACACACCAGGAGCGCCGCCGGGAGCAGGGTAAGTATATGCCCACAGAGGGGCCCAGCACATGGGGCTGTTGTAGATACTGGATAACCCCTTTAATACAAGCCACTTACTAATGTATGTGATTGTCCACATTGCTTCCTTTGCTGGCTGGTTTCATTTTTCCATCACATTATAAACTGCTCGAATCCAGGGGTGATGACCACCACTGCAGCGCAGATACATGGTGGCCGGTACAGGAGCTGCTGTGAATGCATGCCTGTGTGCGCTACCACGTTCCTGGTCTCCAGAGAGGCTAGTATGTTTTCCTATAGTATGCAAGCACGACCACCAGTGATGTATTGCAGGGTGGTCATAACCCCTGGAAACAAGCAGTGTATAATATGGTGGAAAAATGAATCCAGCCAGCAAAGGAAGCAATATGGATAATCACAATACATTAGTAAGTGGCTTGTATTAACTTTCTCTATATAATAAATTCGATTTGCTGAAGTGAGACAGCCCCTTTAAAGCTGTTGCCACCACCCATGATAATTATCACGTATGTGGGAATAGGAGGGGGCTCTGGCAGCCCTGCAATCCCAACAATGTGGGATCTCTGCTCTGAATGGGGAGCAGTGGTCAATATACTGGCGCACTGCACCTTTCACTTCTGTAGGACTAATGGAGCAATGTGTATAAAATTTTACTTTAAAGGGAACCTGTTACACAGATTTTGTGTATAGAGCTGAGGACAAGGGTTGCTAGATGGCCGCTAGCACATCCGCAATACCCAGTCCCCATAGCTCTGTGTGCTTTTATTGTGTAAAAAAAAGATTTGATACATATGCAAATTAACCTGAGATGAGTCCTGCCCCTGCGATGGGTCCCCGCATCCTCCGAATCTCCTCCTTGCTCCCCGACGTCAGAATGCTAGAGCGCCGTAATCTCGCGATGCGCAGTTCCTTCCATGAGGCTGATGCCAGCACAGGGAAAGAACACTATGACGACAGTGTTCTTTCCCTGTGCTGGCATCAGCCTCATGGAAAGAACTGCGCATGCGCTAGCTCGCGCATCGCGAGATTACGGCGCTCTAGCATTCTGACGTCGGGGAGCAAGGAGGAGATTCGGAGGATGCGGGGACCCATCGCAGGGGCAGGACTCATCTCAGGCTAATTTGCATATGTATCAAATCGTTTTTTTTTTACACAATAAAAGCACACAGAGCTATGAGGACTGGGTATTGCGGATGTGCCAACGGCTATCTAGCAACCCATGTCCTCAGCTCTATACACAAAATCCCGGTGACAGGTTCCCTATAATAACTAAACTGCAATAAATGAAGTTTCTCTAACTCTCAGCTGTCGGCTGCTGGGTAAACCTCCTTGTGCTGTCCAATTTAATGGGGTTTACCAGCCTTATTAAAGTGATGGCCTATCCTCAGGATCAATGAGGGATAGAAGAGGTGAGTGTTTTTCTAATAGCGGTTGATATTATCATTCTGTTTTCTTTTAGAAACTGTATAATACCTTTTTTAAAGGGATTGTTTGAGATAAATAAAAACTCAGGCAGCATGCAGTAAAAAAAAAAACATACTAGCCCCTTTTCTCCCCTGCAGCTTCTGGTGTATCGCTGCAGTACTCCCCATCAGTGTTCTATACATGCCATGGCACAGCTGCAGCCAGTCACTGATCTCAGCAGGTACATCCCATGTATTTATGAGGCCAGTGATTGGCTGGTGACCTGGTGTGTGTGGGGATGTCACCCCTGCAGCCAGGAAGTTGACGTCAGTGGTGCTGGATCGAAGCGTGAAGGGAAGAAAAGGGCTGAGTATGACTTTTGTTTTTACTGATCTCAGACAGCCCCTTTAACATTCATGCATCCATATGTCACAGCATACGAGTGTTTTCTGAAAAACTTTGTGTTTCAGTCTCTCACAATTTTAAATTACGTAGTATGCGGTCAGTGGATTGAAACATTTTTATTAACATTGCACCTCTGAGAATGACTAGGGTACAATCTTCAGAGCGAAATACAGATCGTGATGAATGGCTACAATGTATGAAGACTTACATAGAGCATTTATCAGCTTCTTATGTGAGAGCCTGACTAGGTCTATTGTTTTTCTTCACCTGGGATGAGAGAGAGCTTTTTATTTATTTTTTCATGCACTGTCCAAAAGCAGAGTAGTCAAAGAGCCAGATATGTGTTCACTGCTGTGCCATATAGTTTACTGTTTTTACTATATTGTAGGGCCCACCCAGATCATCCAGTCTCCAAGCTCCTATTATGCTTTTATCTGGACATGAAGGAGAAGTTTACTGCTGCAAATTTCATCCCAATGGACTGAATTTGGCGTCGGCAGGATTTGACAGGCTAATCCGTGAGTATTTTTCAGTTGTTAACATTAGTAATTAACCTATAAAGTGGATGTCTAAACCATAAGGTATGCACCAATAATATCGAATACCACCTACAAACGAGGCACATGTATCTACTTTATTAGAATTACAACAGTGTTAAAACATGTGAGACACACACCACATAAATAGCTACTGAATTTCCCTGTCCATTTCTCTGCCTGTCTGACTTGCTACCAGAGCTATCTGTTGGCAGCTGTGCTAGTTTTAGGGTACTTTCACACTAGCGTTTTTCTTTTCCGGCACTGAGGGCTCAATGCCGGAAAAGAACTGATCGGCTATATCCCCATGCAAGGATGCATCAGGATGTCTTCCGTTTAGTCATTTTGACTGATCGGGCAAAAGATAAAACCGCAGCATGCTACGGTTTTATCTCCGGCCCAAAAAAACGGAAGACTTCCCTGAATGCCTGATCCGGCATTTTTTTCCATAGGAATGTATTAGTGCCGGATCCAAAAAAGGTGAAAAAAAATAAATGCCGGATCCGTTTTGCCGGATGACACCGGAAAGACAGATCCGGCATTTCAATGCATTTTTCTGACTGATCAGGCATTTTTAAGACTGATCAGGATCCTGATAAGTCTTACTAATGCCATCAGTTGGCATACGTTTTGCCAGATTCGTCAGGCAGTTCCGGCGAAGGAACTGCTTGCCGGATCACTCTGCCGCAAGTGTGAAAGTAGCCTTGGCTTTCTTCCCTGCACTTCTCGTTTAGTTACTAAGTACAAGGAAAAGCCCAGGGCTTCCAGCACTTTGCGATGGCTGAAGTAGCACTTAGTGTCAATGTAGAACGCTGCAGCCATGCTTCCCTATTCCCAGTGTCTCTGCAGCCTTTGCTCTGACAGTAAGTGTGCTGTGTTACTGTACACTTACCGCTATCACTAAGCACAGGATGCCCCATTCCTGAACTCTCTCTTGCCTGCACTTAATAAGAGAAGCGCAAGGAAGAGGGCTAAACTAGCAGTTAGCACCAGCAGCAAGTCAGATGGGCAGTGATATGGTACATGTATATAGTCAGGGACTAGTATAGTCACAAGGCAGGCTACAAATGTCTGTAGGGGAGACTTATCAAGAATGGAGTTACCATATCCCAGTCTTGATCTCCTGCGGAGGAGTAAGATGCACCCAATTAAGAGACGAATGCCCAGGAACTGGCGTAGACTTGAGTTTCTGGCGTGAGTTACAGTAAATCTGTCTAGCTGTGCTAAACCCCATCTTTTTAAGCAAGGAGCTTAAAAAGTCACAAATTATGGTATAAATATGGTTGGCTCCATAATTTTGTGATTTTATTACATGGGTCACAATTTTTTTTATCTGTCTAGGCTATTAGATCCAAAAGACCAACCAGATCTATTAGATGATATTAGATCAATATCATCAATAAGGCTGGGTTCACACTTGAGCGTTTTACAGCGCGTTCAAACGCGCTGTAAAACGCTCAACACATGAAAACCAATGCTTCCCTATGGCCCTGGTTCTCACTTGAGCGTTTTACAACGCTGAAAAACGCGCTGTAAAACGCCCTACGCTCAAACAAGTACTTGAGCTTCTTTGGGGCGTTTTGACGCGCGTTTGTGGCCATAGGACATTGCAGTCAATCACACAAACGCTCGTCAAAAACGCGCGTTAAACGCGCATATCAAAGACGCTCAGGTCTGAACCCAGCCTAAGAGTCCCAAAGCAAAGTGGCGACAGAGGTCATCTCTGTCGCCACTTTGCTTTGGGACTCTTATTGATGATATTGATCTAATTCTAACTTGTTGCTCAGGACCATCTGTTATTGGCAGTTTTTAAGTTTTGTAATTGTTAAAACTATTATTCTCTGTATTGTCTACATAATGACAAAATTAAAGATATAATTTTAAAAACTGTGACGTTAAAGCTATGTTTAAAGGGGTATTCCTATCACATACAATGGGGGCATCTCGCTAGATTATGTCCCCATTGTCTGATAGGTGCGGGTCCCACCTCTGGGACCCGCACCTACAAGGAGAACGGAGCGGGTCGAATGGTGGCTGGAGGACCCAACATTTCCCGGGGTCCATCCACCACCAAGCACTGCTCCCATACAAGTGAATGGGAGTGCACTTGCAGCCCCTGCTCCTGTTCATTTCTATGGGGCAGACTGAAATAGCCGAGCCAGCGCTCGGCTATTTTCGGCGGCCCGGTTGAAATGAATGGAGGGCGGACTCGCAAGCGCAGGGCACCCTCCATTCGTTTCCCCGCTCCGTTCTCGTAGGTGCAGGTCCCAGTGGTGGAACCAGCACCGATCAGACAATGGGGGCATATCCTGCCGATATTCCTCCATTGTATGTGATGGTAATACCCCTTTAATGTCCCCCAATGTCCTGTGTTTAAGGTGCTGAGTCCCATAGCATCTGCTATGGCAGATTAATCTACAATTTGGTGTGGATTTTCTGACCCTTTTCTAAGAAGTATAGACGCAACTCTGAAGCATCATTCGTATTTTCATAAACAAATCTTTTGGAAAAATGGGTGAGGCTTCAGAATTAGGGCAATTGCTGTATTTGTGAAACATGAGGTAACTAAATTAATAATTCCACCCCTTTTATTTTGGTGTTGTGTGGACTACTCTCTGCCCACAGGTCAAGGGAGAAAACTCTCCAAATAAAAGGATGGAACTGATTATATTTTATAATTTTTTTAAAATGTGCAAGTTGTTGAGATTTAGCATGTGAATTATATTGTCTGCAGTAATCCTACATTGTATCTGAGTGTTCAGTGTTTTTTCCTTTTGCAGTTCTCTGGAACGTTTATGGAGACTGTGATAACTATGCAACATTAAAGGGTCACAGCGGGGCAGTGATGGAATTACATTACAATACAGACGGCAGGTAAGTCATTTTCTGAAAATCAATGGCTCTTGTTGGGTAAAGCAATGGAGAAAAATATAATACAAGAGCAGCAGATACGCAGTGCAACGACTAGGAACCATCAGTCAAAAGAGCCCAAAGTCCCTTTTCTAAATGACAGCTGTAGCATCCAACCAGCTGACTCAGGGAGGGGCAGTGAAGCACCTCAATGCACCTGCAGGAGCAGAATCTGACAAAATAAGACTCTCTATACTTACACCAGTGGTGAGAATAGTAGATACACAAAAGGTATGTTTGTCCTGGTCTCTCGGGCCCCTACTAAGTGCTGTCAGCAGTATTGCATGGTCAAAACCGCTGACCGATTGTCTTCTAACTTGTTTTCCTTACTGCCGCTAGCTTTCTAATTGCTTATTTTGAAGAGTTGTTGTGCTGTAAAAACCTGCTGTGTATTTATGTGGCAATTATGTGAATTGCACGGCACATTACATCATAATATGATATCATGTATTTTTACCCTCCCAGCTTGCTGTTTTCTGCTTCAACTGATAAAACAGTTGCAATTTGGGACTGTGAGACAGGCGAGAGAGTGAAGCGTTTGAAGGGGCACACCTCATTTGTAAATTCCTGTTACCCCGCCAGACGAGGTCCTCAACTAATCTGTACAGGCAGCGATGATGGTACTGTGAAGGTGGGTAAACTGTTTGGTATTGTTTTCTAGAGAGGATCCTTAAAGGGTAATTCCAGGATTTTAAAATTGATGACATATCCTCAGGATAGGCCAACAGTATATGATCAGCAGGGGTCTGACACCCGACACCACCTCCTATCAGTGGTTTCAGAGTAGCTTTGGTGCCGGAAATGCACAGTTCTTTCTATTGTGCAGTGGATAGAGCCTGTAACTGCAGCACTGCTCTCATTCACTTCAGTCATGAGAATAGGCCATCAATATTAAAATCTTGGACTGCCCCTTTAAAGGGCATAATAGGGTATATAGATGTATGGGGTGTGTTCCACATAGGACTCATTACAGTGGAGAGCAGTTTGGTTGATCTGGCCCATACACTTTTTTTACATGGTTGACCATATACTACATTTTCCTTGGTGTGGACAGAGGCTTTAGAAGCTGGACCCACAGCCATGAACTAATCACTGGGCTGACTTAGGGGTTTTCTTTGTGAACCAAACCTTTTTAAAGCAGGGCAGAATCGAGTTGACCAGTTTTCTTTAACATCAAATTATGTCCTATATCAGCACATATAATTGGTTAAAAATAAAAAACACTAAACATGTTTGGTATCACCGCGTCCGTAACGACCTGATCTATCAAAGGATCGCGTACTTTTACCGCACTGAACGCCATAAAAAAATTAATTAAAATATGATGGAATTGCAATTTTACCCACCGCACTTCCCACAAAATGGTATAAAAAGTGCTCAAGTCATATGTACCCCCAAAATAGTACCAATCGAACAGTCATCTCATAAAAAATGAGACCCTACCTAAGACAATTGCCCCCCCCAAAAAAATATGGCTTTCATAAAATGTAAACACCAAAACATGATTTATTTTTTTTAAATTATTATTATTACTAAAACATTAGTATTGCTGCGTGGTTACGACCTGCTCTATATAAATATTACATTATCTAATCTGTCATGTAAAAACTGTTCCAGAACAGCCATTTTTTGGTTACCTTGCCTCACAAAAAGAGTAATATAAATAAATATATATTTATACACACAGCGCATAACTACCTCTAGCAAAAAGATATCTATACTGCAGGAATAACCCTAATATATACAGTTGTGTTCAAAATAATAGCAGTCAGACATCACTAACCTGATCAATCACTGTTTTTGGTAGAAATTATATTTCTACATGGCAAATTTACTAGCAGGTGTAGTAGAGTAATAGAAATCCAACAGTCATGACATGCATGCTGCTGATTCTCTGTAATTGAATCACTAATTGAAAGGGGCATGTTCAAAATAATAGCAGTGTGGAGTTCAATGAGTGAGGTCATTCATTCTTTGAAAAAAAGGAGGCAATTATTGCCCTTATTTAAGGAAGGAAGGTAGTAAATGTTGTACATGCTGGTTACAGTACATTTCTCTCTGAAATTCTGAGGAAAATAGGTTGTTCCAGACGTTGTTCAGAAGAACAGTGTACCTTGATTAAAAAGTTGATTGGAGAGGGGAAAACATATAAAGAAGTACAGAAAATGATAGGCTGCTCAGCTAAAATGATTGCAAATGCTTTAAAATGGCAACCAAAACCTGAAAGACGTCGAAGAAAGCGAAAAACTACCATACAAATGGATAGAAGAATAGCCAAAATGGCAAGGACTCAGCCAACAATCAGCTCCAGGAAGATGAAAGAAGGTCTAAAGTTACCTGTGAGTACTGTTACAATTAGCTATCTGCAAGAAGCCCCCGCAAAGTCCCACTGTTGAGAAAAAGACATGTGCTGAAGAGGTTCCAATTGGCCAAAGAGCACATTGACTGGCCTAAAGAGACATTTTGTGGACTGATGAAAGTAAGATTGTTCTTTTTGGGTCTAGTGGCTGTAGACAGTTTGTCAGACGACCCCCAAAAACTGAAGACAGTGAAGCATGGTGGCGCAAGCATTAGGATATGGGGATGTTTCTCATACTACACTGTTGGGCCTATTTATCGCTTACCAGGGATCATGGATCAGTTTGAATACATCAGAAGAATACTTGAAGAGGTTATGCTGCCCTATGCTGAAGAGTAAATGCTACATAGACAAAAAAAAATCACAGAAAAAACTAAGATAAAAACATCCTACACGGTTTGATATACAAATGTGCGGATGTCCCTGGCCATATCACCGAAGAAAACCACAGAATTAAGATAATAATGCACTTAGTAAAGTAGATGCAAGCATTATATATGGACAAAGTCCTCACTCTGATATGATAATATCTGAGACACTTAGTCAATATATTTTGATCAAAACACATCTAAGCCCGCCTACCAAGCGCCAAGGTGGTCTCAGGTCAGGCGGGTCCTACGCTAAACCTACCTAAGCCATTGGGCTTCTATGTTCATGAGCGCAGACGCCGCACATATGGTGTGCTGCCCCTAGTCACCTCTATGTGCATCAAGCAACCAATGGGAGGAGGAGCAAGCACACCCATATGTACCACCTAATCAAGGCGCTCTAGGCGGGCTCAGATGTGTTTTGATCAAAATATATTGACTAAGTGTCTCACATCTGAGCCTGCCTAGAGCGCCTTGATTAGGTGGTACATATGGGTGTGCTTGCTCCTCCCCCCATTGGTTGCTTGATGCACATGGAGGTGACTAGGAGCAGCACACCATATGTGCGGCGTCTGCGCTCCTGAACATAGAAGCCCAATGGCTTAGGTAGGTTTAGCGTAGGACCCGCCTGACCTGAGACCACCTTGGCGCTTGGTAGGCTGGCTCAGATGTGTTTTGATCAAAATATATTGGCTAAGTGTCTCAGATATTATCATATCAGAGTGAGGACTTTGTCCATATATAATGCTTGCATCTACTTTACGAAGTGCATTATTATCTTATTTCTGTGATTTTCTTGAAGAGGAAATGCCTTTGAAATGGGTGTGCCAACAAGACAACAGCCCCAAACACACCAGTAAACGTGCAACATCTTGGTTCCAGACCAACAAGATTGACGTTATGCAGTGGGCAGCCGAATCCCCGGATCTTAATCCAATAGAAAACTTGTTGACATCAAAAATGCAGTTTCTGAGGCAAAACCAAGAAATAGAGAAGAACTGTGGAATGTAGTCCAATCATCGTGGGCTGGAATACCTGTTCACAGGTGCCAGAAGTTGGTTGACTCCATGCAACACAGATGTACAGCAGTTCTCAGAAACAGTGGTTATACAACTAAATATTAGTTAAGTGATTCAAAGGAAAGCAAAATCTTCAAACATTTTTCAGTTTATATAGTGAATGTTTGAGTTTGTAAAGAAGAATACAAACACTGCTATTTTTTGAACGGTCTAATATTCACTATATCAGCACATCAGGCCAAATATCAATATGGAGGTGCAGGCCAATGGATCAGGCAACAAATCCAGGACAATATAAGAATAAAAAGAAAAATGGCAGCACTCTTACAAAAAAAATCTGTGAAAAGAAAAACACTTTATTCACCCCTGTGTTCGCAACTAGGGATGAGCGAACTTGTGTTTTAAGTTTGGCGTACAAGGTTCTGGTTTGGGTTATGGACGAATTCAGTTATGGATTCTGCTACCACGGACCATAACTTAGAGTCCATTTACACATCCGCATCTGTTCCACAATTTTGCGGAAGGGGTGCGGACCCATTCATTTTCAATGGGGCCGCAAAAGATGAGGACAGCACCACCATGTGCTGTTCGCATCCGCACTCGTGTTCCGCGGATACTCAATTTGCGGATCGCAAAACAGTTGCGGTCGTGTGAATGGACCCTTATGGTCCGTGGTAGCAGAATCCATAACAGAATTCTTAGATAACCTGAACCTTGTACGTCGAACTTGAAACACAAGTTCACTCAACACTAGTCGCAACGTTTTAGCTCATAGGTTGAAAAGAGACTCTGTGAATGAGCTGAAAACATTGCGACCACAGGGGTTAATAGTGTTTGAGAGTGCTGTCATTTTTTTAAATAAATATAGGGCTGCACGATATGGGGATTTTGTGCGATTGCAATTGGGGCCCTAAAAATGGTGGTAACGATATGCAATGCAATATTTTAAGGGAATTGTGCTAGAGGTCTATTTGCTGTGGATGGCACTGTTATGGAGGGCATCTGTGGATGGCACTGTTATGGAGGGCATCTGTGGATGGCACTGTTATGGAGGGCATCTGTGGATGGCACTGTTATGGAGGGCATCTGTGGATGGCACTGTTATGGAGGGCATCTGTGGATGGCACTGTTATGGAGGGCATCTGTGGATGGCACTGTTATGGAGGGCATCTGTGGATGGCACTGTTATGGAGGGCATCTGTGGATGGCACTGTTATGGAGGGCATCTGTGGATGGCACTGTTATGGAGGGCATCTGTGGATGGCACTGTTATGGAGGGCATCTGTGGATGGCACTGTTATGGAGGGCATCTGTGGATGGCACTGTTATGGAGGGCATCTGTGGATGGCACTGTTATGGAGTCTGAGGCAATTTTGGGTACCTGGAGTCGGCAAAAATGACTACTACTAAATTTAAATTGGAATAAAAAAAAGCAAGTTTAAATGTCCCAATTCACAAAGTTATAATTAATTACTTCTCTACTGTAAGAATGAAGGCCAATGCATGCAGTGTGTCACGTTACCGCAAAACGAACACGTTAAGTGACCGTGAAGAAGCATGGTTTTCATATGCTTCACTATATGGCACGCAACGCACAGTTAGGCCTCTTTCACAAGAGCGTTGCGGGAAAATGTGCGGGTGCGTTAAGGGAACACCGGTGATTTTTTTCGCGCGAGTGCAAAACATTGTTTCTCGCTTGAGAAAAATCGCGCATGTTTAGTACCCAAACCCGAACTTCTTCACAGAAGTTTGGGCTTGGGATCGGTGTTCTGTAGATTGTATTATTTTCCCTTTTTATAACATGGTTATAAGGGAAAATAATAGCATTCTGAATACAGAATGCATAGTAAAATAGCGCTGGAGGGGTTAAAAAAATAATAAACAAAGATTTAACTCTCCTTAATCCACTTGCTGTCGCTGCCGGCATCTCGTCTGTCTCCTTCTTTGCTGAACAGGACCTGTGGTGAGCATTCATTCCAGGACCTGTGGTGACGTCACTCCGGTCATCACATGATCCATCACATGACCCATCACCATGGTAAAAGATCATGTGATGACCGGATAACCATGTTATAAGGGAAAATAATAATGATCGAGTCTCCATCCCGATCGTCTCCTAGCAACCGTGCGTGAAAATCGCACCGCATCCGCACTTGCTTGCGGATGCTTGTGATTTTCACGCAACCCTATTCACTTCTATGGGGCCAGCGTTGCGTGAAAACGCAGAATATAGAGCATGCTGCGATTTTTTTTTTTTTTTTTTATTTTTTTTTACGCAACGCACAAGTGATGCGTGAAAATCACCGCTCATGTGAACAGCCCCATAGAAATGAATGGGTCGGTATTCAGTGCGGGTGCAATGCGTTCAACTCGCGCATCGCATCCGGAACAAACTGCTGTAGTTCACAGCACATATGTGAAAGCGGCCTAAGCGTGTGTATGAAGGGGGGGGGGGGATGTAATTGTAACTGGTGCATCCTATTCAAGTTAGCAGGTAAACAGTGAAGTAAAAAGAAAGCTGCGCTCGCAAGAGTAGGGTTGCACCGGGTATCGAATTATCGATGCCCAATCTATACTTATAAATTGGATATCGTGATTTGCCTTTTACCGATAGTAGGCTGCGCAGTATCATGGAACATGGCACGCGCTGCTCTCAGCGCATCCATAATCCCTCAGCAGCACAGTGGAGAAGGAAGCAGTCTCTCCCTCCCCACTGTGCCGCTGCCACCAATAAGAGTGGAAGGGGAGGGGCTGTGGCCACTGCGCCACCAGTGAAGATAACTAAACCATTAATACAAATACAGGAGGCGGATGCTGGCGGCAGAATCACATAGCCGGCACCCGACCTCTATGACAGGGAGCTGCGATCAGCGGCAGTTAACCCTTCAGGTGCGGCACCTGAGGGGTTAACTGCTGCTGATCGCAGCTCCGTCATAGAAGTCGGGTGCCAGCTATGTGATTCTGCCGCCAGCACACACCTCCTGTATTTGTATTAAATGTTGGTTATCTTCATTGGTGGCGTAGTGTGCCCTCCCCCCAGTATTAAATAATTGGTGGCAATGGCCACAGGGTCCCCCCCCCCCTCTTCATTGTTAGTGCAGTGGCACCTTCTGATCGGAGCCGCTCTGATTGGATCGTGCTCACAGCCAGAGAGGAGACGCCCACAGCAGAAGACTGCGTCTCCTCCCCGTTGCGAGTTTAATGCTCATTATAATACAGCGCGCCAAATCATCGGGGGGCCACAGCGGACGAACCTGGCGGTGGTTTGAATTTTTTTTTTTAATAAACCCATGGCATCAGTGCAGGCTGCCCTACAAGGTAATAACCATCAATGTGCACACTATTAATACTGGAATAATCAGAACTACGACACTTACAATCAGTGTCGCTTCATTGTCACTCATTTTAGTATATTTACCAGATTTTATGTCATAAGGTCCATGTTTTATGTTCATTGAAGGTTTTTATTCCATATTGTATGTTTAATAACCATCCTTACGACAGATTTTATCCTACAGTTCATAATTATTATCTTTTATAAATAAACTTAATATATGTATGAAATGCAGATGGTGAGTGCCTGCTAATCAATTATACAATTTTATTATTACAAAGTGATCAGGTGAACCACTTTTTAGCAGAGCACCATTGCCATAGTGACAGGAGGGGTGAGCCACTATAAACCAAAGTGTTACCAAATACCATAATTAGCCTATGTCAAAACTAATGAAAGGTCCTTTTTATGGGGGGAAATTGTTATTAAATAAAAAGTAAAAAAATAAATATTAAGTATAAATCACCCCCTTTCCCAATTTTACATATAAAATATATAAACAATAAATAAATATATTACATATGGCCACGTTTAAAAGTCCAAACTATTAAAATATTTTAAAAAAATCTCCTATGCGGTGAACCCCATAACAGAAAAAAAATAATAACTGCGTGATTCGCCTTTTTTTTTTTTTTTTTGTCACCTTGTCTCCTCAAAAAATAGGATAGGACTGTTCGATTATGGTCCGGACGTTCCATAAAATGCGGAATGCTTTTTGATTCGATTTTTTTTATTTTACATTGATGACCTATCCTGGAGTGTTGGTTTTTGTTTATTGAGCCTAAAGTGACTGCAAATTCTGGTCTTTGTGTAAAAATAAAATGTTTAGTATGACCTTAATCTGTTCAGTATTTAAACACTTATTTTTATTTCAGCTCTGGGACTTTAGGAAAAAAGCTGCAGTGCAGACCTTTCAAAATACATATCAGGTTTTGTCTGTCACATTCAATGACACCAGTGACCAGATCATTTCAGGAGGGATTGATAATGACATAAAGGTAAGTCTTGCTAGGTTTTTCCTTCCTTGTAAGTGTTTGATTTAAAAAAATATATATAATCTGACCCCCAACAAACACCCACCCCCAAACCAGTAAACAAGGTACCCCGATTAGTTGGATTATAGTACTTTATGCTTGGAAAAGTACAAGTTAATACATGTCTGTCTTACATCTCAGTGTGTTGTGTTGTTTCAGACTGTTTTAATAGCTTCATGCATTCCCCATGTAAAATCTCCGCAGACTCTCCTCATGTAGCTGTACCCTGAAGATGAATATTCCTGTCTGTAGTTATTTTTCCCCTGTTTCTAATTGCCTCTCTTGAAACTGTCAATGTTTCTTCTGTTCATCTAGTAAAACAGTACTATAACTTATTAACTGGGCATAACACTTGAAAATAGCTAGTATGTGGTTCTGCATGAAACGGTTTTATTTGTACTTTATATGTATTTCCCCCTCTGTCAGGTTTGGGATTTGAGACAAAATAAGCTGATGTACACAATGCGAGGACATGGAGACTCTGTAACAGGCCTGAGCCTCAGTTCAGAAGGTTCTTACTTGCTCTCGAATGCTATGGATAATACAGGTATTGCATAAAAATGATCATCTGGAAACATTGTAGGAGTTGAGGAGGATTCGAAGAAATTGTCTTTTTGGATATTCTTCCACTCCCAGTCACAAGTGTTTCAGCATCACATTACCTTTAGAACCACAATACATATTTTAAAGTAACTCTAGAAGTCTGAGGAAGGTGTTAAAATGGTAGCATTTCTGTGGGCTAAAGATTAGTGGTTAGAGCATCTCCCAGACTTAGCAGGTTCATAGTGTAATTCTGTTGTCCCTTAAGATGTTGCTTGTAAGAGTATTCAGACTAAATGTATGCGGTATCTATAGAACATTGTGAGTCATTGCTAGAAAGGTCCTGGCATCTGACCATAGTTAGGGAGCATTCACACGACCGTAAGTGTTTTGCGGTCCGCAGATTGTGGATCCGCAAAACACGGATACCGGACGTGTGTCAGTTCCACATTTTGCGGACCGCACATGGCCGGCGCTATATAGAGAATGCCTATTCTTGTCCGCACAAGAATAGGACATGCTCAATCTTTTTTGCGGGGCCACGGAACAACGGATGCGGACAGCACACTGTGTGCTGTCCGCATCTTTTGCGGCCCCATTGAAATGAATGGGTCCGCACCCATTCCGCAAATTTGCAGAATGGATGCGGATCCATTTATACGGTCGTGTGAATGCTCCCTTATTCAGTGGAAACCTTCCACAGAAGTGCAGTGAGAAGGAGTTTGAATGGAGCAGCGATTGAGCATGTATATGGCTGCATTAAATGGCATCTGTTTAGTTAATAACGGTCAGGTCTGCAGACAGTAGGACAGATATATCAATGCTTTTACACTTCTGTGGTGTAAAAAAGTCTCCAACAGCCTGGCAGATTTATTATAGACACTAGGCTCATAGCTGGCATGGATTTGAATTTCAGACTCATGGACTGCAAGGAGATGGCTAAATTTATTAAGAAGCCTGCGTTTCCTAATAAATTTGGTGCGTTTTGTGCCAATGGACTTTAGACTAATACAGTCGCATGTAAAGCTATCTTTGGTATATGTGCCTCGATATGTTCTAGAGCAGGAGGAGCTGAGGAGATTGATATAGATATATTGGAAATGGGCCGCATATTAAATTCTTGATATATCTGACATAGATACACCATAAGCAGTACATGGAATACAGTCCTTCACTAGGGCCAACTCACTGTCTAAGGCTTCTCTTTATTGTAGCATATGTTATGAACTGGCATTCAGGACTTACTGCAAGTGGAAATAAAATAAAAATGACTGATTTATGTATCTTTTGGTTTATAGTACGTGTATGGGATATTCGTCCTTTTGCCCCAAAAGAAAGATGTGTGAAGATCTTCCAAGGAAATGTGCACAATTTTGAAAAGGTTAGAAACTGTCACCACATTTGCTCTCTCAGGATGACTTTAAGGGCTATGTACACCGTTGGGGGGGATTAAAAAAAAATAATAATATTGCATTGTTCTCATTTTGAGCTAAAAATCACTTTTTGAATTGGTCTTAATTAAAAAAAATATGGATCCCATTTTTCTGTACAGGGCTGAGATTCTCTAGTAGCAGGATCAGAATTTTCTTTCCTGTCAGCCAGCTCATCTGACGGGCTCCTTATCTCTGCTTTCTGACCTCCCTAAACACTCACTATAGCTCAGTTCTTATCTTACTGATAAGAATGTGGCTTAAATAAGTGTATATGACCTTTTATTAAATTAGGGATAAGGTTTATTCAATAACTGGCACAAAGTGAAAGTAAAATAACTTCACACAGCTAGAAAAACAGTTAACCCTTTCTGACAGAACAGCTCAATATTTTTTAATAAAGACTCCAAAAGGAGTAAAATGCAATTAGAAAAAAAGCCTGAAAGTGTTCATAGCCTTTAAGGATGAGATCATCAATAGACCGCTTTTATATTCCAGAATTTACTGCGCTGTTCATGGTCTTCTGATGGCAGCAAAATAGCAGCAGGCTCAGCAGACCGGTACGTACGTGACATCTACTTAGGTCATCTTCCCCAATCTTTTTTTTGCTTATTTCACCATCTATAAGTGAAGTTTGTAGAGATTCACCTTTGTACTTCTTGAACAGATTTGTCTATGTTTGGGACACTACATCTCGCAGGATTTTGTATAAACTTCCAGGCCATGCTGGGTCTGTCAACGAGGTAGTCTTCCACCCTGATGAGTCTATTGGTAAGTTTGCAAATGTATCTTTATGTATGTCACATTAACTGCTATCGCTAGCAAAATTGCTCTTGTAGACAATGGTGTAAACTTTGCCAGGCATTCACTAGGAATTTGTTTTCCCTGCAGTTACATTTCTTTAGATTGGGCCAGTTTTGCAGCAGAAGCAATTTAGTTAGTGAGCGTATATTGGATGATTGCAGATCTTGTGATTGCCTAACATTAGCAAGTGCTTCTCCAAACTAAAGATTTATTCATGATTTTCTTCATATTTACGGATAACATTAGAACAGTGAGCTACAGGCATAATAATGTGCCTACTAGGTAGGCACAAGGATGATAACCAACAATACTTATTTCTAGTTAATTGCAATCTGGCAAAGCCAGCCCAGATGAGGTGTCTGAAGCAGCAGAAAGACAACTAAAGATATACCTACACAGTTAACCTATATTCAGATGAGCAGAACACCTTAGAGGTTGTCTTGGACCCTATTATTGAAGCTGATCCTCAGGATAGGCTATTTAAGATTATAGGGGGTCTGACACCCCGAACCCCTGCCATTCGGCGGTTTGAGTAGCTCCAGACACTCTGCTCTGTCCATTGTGTAGTGGATGGAGCCTGTAAACGCAGTGCTTCTCACATTGAAGTGAATGGGAGAAACACTTTAAGCGACCCTCTGGTTCACCTTAAATGTGGAATGAGCAGAACACCTACATGGTGCCCTCCTTTTTAGCTGTATATTCATCAGTCCCTGGTCTCCTCTTCTGCCATCCAAAACGGTTACACTGCTTCTCAGACTGCCTGCATACTGGGCATATGGTAGCCCAAGATGCTCCTTACTTGTCCAGCCCTTCTCTTAGATTGGCCAGCACTGGTCACATGAGCAGTGATGACCAATCCAAGGGCAGCAGGAAGTGTCTTGGGCATCCAAATGCACAGTCTGAGAAACGGTGCGGCGATCTTGGATGGCAGAGGAGCCTGAGAATTAGTGGGACTGCTACTAAAAAGATGAAAAGTAGGTCACCATCTAAGTGTTCTGTTTGCTTGTTTTTTTTCTTGAACCGGACGGTTGCTTTCAGATACAAGCTCTGGCCACTGCACAACGGACAGAGCTGTGTAGTTCTAATGTCTACTTCCAGCACCAGAGGTACCCTGAAACAGCTGGTAGGCAGGGTGTCGGACTCCCGACTATTAGATAAAACTTGACTGGATGTTTTTTATAAATTCTTTTAATCTTCACATGTGTACTATATACATAGTGCAGAGGCTAAAGCATATAATTGTGAAGAGATGTATGTGGCCAGTTCAGCTACTTTACTTGTAGGTTATGGTATTGTTATCACATGTCATTCAATAACCCTTGAATTCTTATTTTTTGTTTTCTTTTTCTTCACAGTTCTCTCTGCTTCCAATGACAAACGACTTTACATGGGGGAAATACAGTGAACCACACATATGCGTTTTATCCCTTTAGTTTAGGTTCACACACAGCAGATTTGTTGCAGAAATTTCTGTGATTGTTCAAACATCTGAATGCGGTTTATTAATTTAAACATACATGTTGCGTAAACAGCCCCATTCAGATGTAATAATTTTTGCAGTAATTCTGCCTTGTGTGAAAATGTTTACTGTGGAGTGGGAATCATACGTTTATTCACTGCTTCCCAGGTTCATGATGTTCATCATGCACATGTACAAAGATCAGTGAGAATGAGTATTGTTGTGAAATGCACATTAAGGCTCCATTCACACATCCGTGGTGTGTTGCGGACCTGCAAATTGCGGATCCGCAACACACCCGCCCCTATAGAAATGCCTAAACTGCGGACAAGAATAGGACATGTTCTATCTTTTGCGGATGCGGACAGCACACTGTGTGCTGTCCACATCCATTCTGTCCCCATCGAGAATAAATGGGTCTGCACCCGTTCCGCAAAATTGCGGAACGGATGCGGACCCATTTGCGGACGTGTGAATGGACCCTAAGTCTGTACCGTTAGAAAGTGTTCATGGTTGACTGATGCAATGATGCTTTCTTATTTTGTATTATAAACCGTTTTATTACAGTCGTGTGAATTGTCCTTTATTTTGGATCCTGTTGTGACTTCATCTAATCCTATTTCATTATCTGGGTTTCGGAAGTGTACTGTGGGCTTCTTCCCAGCATGTTTCCTAAATGGACCCAAGCATCATTGCCTTCCCTAGATTAGTAATATAGACACACATGCCTGGTTAGATCCAAGGAAAAACTACACAGGACTCATAAATCATACAATCTGATGCAAATGTAGGCACATTTCCGTGAATGAGTTTACTTGACTTGAGTTCACAGTTCAGTTATTTGATCAGTTATTTCCATCATTTACTGTAGGCCAAAATCCATAGTGAAGCCTACTTGGAGATAAGGTGTAATGGAAAGATCTACAATTGGGTTTTGGCTCATAATAACTGAAGTGTGGTACTTCCGGTTCCGGTGCTCGTATGTGAGGCAGCAAGGGACGAGAGCTCCGAACCAGAGAGCCGATCACATAGCCACTGCAGCTTCCAGAGGGGTGCAAACCCCACTCACCTATTCCATATCTTCTCTGGAGTGGATGGAGAAGTTCCTGACCAGAAGTGGTGCAAGTGTAGGAAGCCTGGCACATCGCAGGCACACGAAGCACGACGTCGGGGAAGACAAGATGGCGGGCGCAGCAGATCGCATCATGCGCTCAGCTCGATCTTCATCTCAGGCCCCCCCCCCCCCCCATAACTTCGATGGCCATTGAACCGGTGGTGGACACGGACATTACTAACCATGAGCCTGAGGTACTGCAAGGGTTGGGGGTTGGTTGCAAGGCATTGGCTGTGGAAGTAGCAAAGCTCCTGGCCCCGGATATTAAATCCACGCTTGAGGCCACTGGAAACCACGCATGTTTCCCTACACTCGTCCCGAATTTCAGAGCTGGAGCAAAAGATCAGCTCGCTTGAAAGTGACCTGGGTCATTCCCAGACACAGCTACAGGCAGTTCTCAAATCTACCGCGGGGCTACGAGACAAAGTAGAGGACCTTGAAAACAGATCCTGACGCAGCAACATACGCATAATAGGCCTACCAGAGTCGATCCCATCCAACCAACTTGCATCGATATGTGCCGTGGATATACCAAAAGCGCTGGGTATCCGTAGCCCTTGCACAGTAGAGAGGGCGCACCGTGTGGGACCATTGCGGATTGACCAAAATGGCGTGCAGAATAAAGACCAAGCCAGGAGACCTCGCCCCACGATAGCCAAGTACCTGAATTATGCTGAGAAGGCTGATATTTTGGGGCATTTTAAGAAAAAACAGTGGATGTAAGAGGCTACAAGGTACTTTTGTTTGGTGACTATAGTGCCGAGGTATCGTGACGGAGGAGGGCATTCTCAGAAATATGCTCAGCCCTTGTGAGGAAGAAGCGAAAATTTGCACTACTATACCCAGCGATTTTGAAAGTTTTCAAAGAGGATGGCTCATCGGAGGTCTTTGAAAAGCCAGAAGATGCCGTGAATAGTATGGACCTATCAATACTGGACAGGGATGCTGAGCGATCGTCTGACACACTCTCAGCATGCAGGAGGCTACTGTCAGCGCAACGAAATATACCAGCTTCCCAAGGGCCCGTTCGCCACGTCGACGACTGAATCAAGCCTTTGATGATCGACGCTACGAGAGAGACTGAAGTGTGGGACACTTGCTCCGGGACCAAGCAAGTCCATGTGTAAAAATGGTTACGGTTGTGAGTTCTCTCTTATGTTATATCTAACGTTCATTCATGTTACAGTTGATTTCCATGGCTCTCATGGGCCGGTTATCTGCTGAACCGCAACCTGATGACGGACTTGGAACCTTATTTATATTGCCTGTTCATGTATTCAGCCGGGGAATGATGAGGTTAAAAGGGGGACCCCTTTTGTACTGGGCACAGGTCTCTCCTGGAGAGCGGGTAGATGTTGTATCACTACTGCAGAGTTTGAGCGAGGGAGGATAAGAGATAGCGAAGTCTCTTTGTATACGAAAAAAAGGTGAAGTCAGGAATTTATAAGTTCGTAGTTGCCTCCGGTGGTTAGGGTTTTTTTTTTTTTTCTCGCTTTAGGTTGGGGAGGGAGGGAGTTTGCCTCATAGCGCTACAGATAGTCTAAATGAAAACTTGAGTGAGGGATTAATATAATATTACCACAATGGTCAAAATCGTTACTTGGAATGTTAAAGGTCTGCGCTCTCCTCATAAGAGGCTGATGGTCTTATGTCATTTAAAAAAATTGCATGCAGACATTGCTTTATTACAGGAAACGCATCTTGGGGCAACTGATTTTGTGAGAATGCAAAAGTTATGGGTGGGAGAAGTGATAGGGTCCCCGTCTGACGGGAAAAAGGCCGGTGTGCTTATACTGTTGCATAAAAAGCTGCAATATAAAGTACTGACGACAGACACGGATGAAAGTGGGAGGTTGGTTATCCTGACCATAGAGACCCCTGCAGGGAAGATGTCAATTTACAATGTGTACGCCCCAAATGCGCAGGCGGGTCCTTTCTTTGGAAATCTAGAAAGGCTCATCTTGCAGGATACCAACAACTTAGTGCTGGTGGGAGGAGATTTTAATACAATGCATTCGGTCTCTGAGGACAGAAAACGAACCAGGACTGATAGGGTGGCTAGGTTGGAGGCATCGCCAATGCTCCCTACCATGCTAGAAACCACTAAATTGACACATCTGGCGTCACTTCAATCCCATGGAACGGGAATATACGCACTTCTCTCACTCGCAATGTGCCTTGTCCCGGATAGACTATTTCTTGGGATCCAGTCTATTGACTGCCAAGGTGCGAGAGGTGGAGGTAGGGGAGATGGTAATCTCCAACCATTCGCCGGTGATATTGCGACTGAGAAAAGATGGCCCGAGAGTCCAGGATTTCTTATGGCGTTTGTCGGGGTATTTGGCCACGGATGAAACTTTCCAATCTAAACTACTGGGATGGTGGTGGGAATATAAGGACACAAATGGACAGCACCAAGATAATCCGTCCCTGTTCTGGGACACAGCTAAGGCCGTACTACGGGGAAATATCATTTCCTATACCACGACTCTAAAAAAAGAAACGCGCTCCAAGTTCTTAGAAGCTACAAATAACTTAAGGACACTCTATAATGCATTCCAGCAGAACCCCACAGAGGACCAAAAAACAAAATGGGTAACGGCTAAACATAACTATGATCACTATGCAGAAAAACTGGAGAGGATCCATGCAGATCACTCTTCAGCCTATTTCTTTAAATTTGGAAATAAGTCCGGTAGATTACTGGCCAGGCTTGCGCAGGGAAAGAGGCCCCAATTACCACCCCCCAGACTTCAGACAGTGAATGGAGCGCTAAGCAGTGACCCGAAAGTCACATTGGAGATTTTTAGGGATTACTATGAACAACTGTATGCTCAGGACCCTTATGACATTCAGGAGGGGACTACTTTCTTAGATTCAGTCTCTCTGCCGTCTGTTGCCGAGCCTGACCTGTTAACGTTAAATGCTCCTATTACGGAGCAGGAAATCTTATTGGGTAACGGCTAAACATAACTATGATCACTATGCAGAAAAACTGGAGAGGATCCATGCAGATCACTCTTCAGCCTATTTCTTTAAATTTGGAAATAAGTCCGGTAGATTACTGGCCAGGCTTGCGCAGGGAAAGAGGCCCCAATTACCACCCCCCAGACTTCAGACAGTGAATGGAGCGCTAAGCAGTGACCCGAAAGTCACATTGGAGATTTTTAGGGATTACTATGAACAACTGTATGCTCAGGACCCTTATGACATTCAGGAGGGGACTACTTTCTTAGATTCAGTCTCTCTGCCGTCTGTTGCCGAGCCTGACCTGTTAACGTTAAATGCTCCTATTACGGAGCAGGAAATCTTATTGGTCATAAAATCCTTACACAATGGGAAGGCCCCGGGGCCTGATGGATTCCCGGCGGAATTTTATAAATCGCTGGGTTCAGAGGTGGTGCCTAGCCTACTACGGTTGTTTAATTCTATCATCCAAACCCAGACCGTGATGCCTTCGAAGATAATGGCGAATAGGCTAGCAAATATCATGCCCAAATTGATTGGTCCACACGAAGTTGGATTTGTGAAAGGCTGTTCAGCAACAATCAATATTCAAACAGTCTTGGCGGTCCAGGATTGGCTCCTCAGGAGGCGGCAGATGGACGAGGCTGGAGGGGAGGCTCTTTTGGCTTTGGATGCCAAAAGGCTTTCGACAACGTTAATTGGCAATGGTTAGGTCTGGTACTAGATAGGATGGGGATCCAGGGCCCTTTTAGGGCGTTTGTCCAGGCAATTTATACCGCCCCACAGGCAAGGATCTGCCTTCCGGGTTTTTAATCGACCCCGTTCCAACTCCAGAAGGGAACGAGACAGGGGTGCCCGCTTTCCCTGCTTTTGTTCAACATAGCACTGGAAACACTGGCACTGCACTTACTTGGATCAGGGGTTTATGAGGGAATAAAGGTGGGGACTAAGGAAATTAAATTGACATTCTTTGCGGACGATATGTTGTTGTTCCTAAAAGACCCTGCCAAGGACCTGTCAAAAGTGTTAGACTCCCTGAGTGCGGACATTCATGGGCTATAGGATTAATGTGGCCAAATGCCAGCTGTTGCACATAGGAGGTGGACCGGGAATGAGACACGACTGTGACTTGATTACGGTGGCGCGTGACTATATAAAGTACTTGGGAATTAAAATCGGCAAACGTCCGGCTATGATGTATAGGTTAAATTATGACCCGTTGATAACACAAATTGTTCGGGGACTGCAGAGATGGCAGGAACTCCCGTTGACATTATTAGGGAGGGCGAACCTCATTAAAATGACCAGTTTTGCTAGGCTCTTATATCCACTACAGACGGTACCGCTTCTATTGAAACATACGGACATCCATAAGTTACAGACAGCTTTTGTGGAAGAAAAAGAGGCCCCGTATTGCGTACAAAAAACTTTGCCTTCTGAAGTGGGAGGGGGGCCTGCAATTACCTGACATTTGGGGCTACAATTTGGCAGCGCTCTTTCGATATATTCGAGACTGGGTGTGGGGAACATCTAATTATTCTGATAGGGGACTGGAGCAGGAACTAGTAGCGCCCCTTGATCTACACGCTCTATTGCATACGAAAATTTCATTGCTCCCAGAGATAGCTAAACATGCCTCCATACTCGGGGACACGATAGCTACGTGGAAACATGTCAGGAAGTTATATCGGCTTCCAATTTACATCTCAGCCTATATGCCGCTATGGTTCCTCCCGTCTTTCCCTCAGGGGAGAACTAATAAAATGTTCCAGGAATGGCGTCAAAAAGGTGTGGTGACTCTAGGAAACTTATTGGACACTAACAGACTGAAGTTACTGTCCTGGGAAGATGTACAGACCAAATACTCTATACCCTTACGTCAATACCTGCAATATTTACAGGTGAAGACATTCTGCGCAGCCCAATCAAAATCACTGGGCACGGAGGCGGCCATAACTAGATTTGCAGGTCTGATGGGCCAGGCGAATAATATGGATTCTATCTCTGTTTTATATAGAAAACTGATGAATACCAAGTTGGAGGGGGTTGTGCAGACGGTCTTTAGAGAATGGGAGAAACAGTTAGCTGATGATAAACTTACCTTTTAAAATACGAGAAGGGATGGATAAAATAAGGGCTGCCATCAGTAGTGAACATTGGAGAGAAAGCCAGTTTAGAATAATTCATAGGGCAACTTATGCCTACAATTTGTCTTATGACAACGCGCCGGCGCACTATCTGAGACATTGCCCCAAGTGTGACATGTACAAAGCTGATCTCTTGCATGGGATGTGGGGATGTGCTAACTTGAGACTATTTTGGGAGCAAGTTTGTACATATACGTCAAAGATATCTGGGGGGTTGAAGTCAAAGATGTACCCCAACAATGCGTGTTCCAATTCATCCCCAGGGACCAGGAGGAGGCTGACTCACCCATAGTGGGCACCAAAGGGCCACACGTCCTGCTGCTTGCGGCAAAGAAATGCATATTGAGAAAATGGCTAAAGCCCCAGGTGCCCACACTAGATGAGGTCATTGGCACTATGAAAGTACTTATATAGACTGGATGCGGAACGTAGTAAGGAAAGAGCCACACAGACCTTTATTCGTAAATGGAGACCATTTATTGAGCACTCACCACATATGAGATACAAGAGGTTATGAAACCATTTGTGGATACTACCTGGTATATGAAAGCACACTTGGACGGCAGACTGGGCAACCTGTTAGTGTGATCCGAAATATTTGGACTATCTGTGGTGCTATTTGTTAAATTTGTTATTTGGGGAGGGGGTTTCAAGGGCAGCGGAATGGGGATCTGGGTATTACACTAATATGCAACTAAATAGACAGGCTTAATTGTCTCTCCTACTATCAAAGACTTCCTATTAATATTCTAGTAAAAGACCATTATTACCACGGTGTTCCGGATCTTAACTCTCTTTTCTTGTGGGGATGGGGAGGTGGGGTTGAGGTATAAAAAAACAAAAAAGGGATCTAGGCAATATCTTGTCTAAACTGCAATATTTTTTGTCTTGCATCTCTAAATTGTACATGCCATGTATCTTTATCCGACAATCATTTGTATGTTTTTCCTTACATCTTGTTATCTTTCTGATGCCTGATCTGAATAAAAAATTTAAATAAAAAAATAACTGAAGTGTGAACTCAGCTTTACTTGTTCCAGTTTTCATATCTAGGAGTAGTATATTTAGACTTAAAGGGAATGTGTCATAAATTACCTATTGTTTTAAATCGCATATTTTTAAAGAAGTTGGGGGATATTTTTAATTTTCCATGTCAATATCTGTATTTAAAGAAAAACCCTAAAACTGCGGTTTTCGCCCTGGCCACTAATGAGGGCCACTTCTTGGTCTGTACAGAAGTTACCTGCTTATCTGTCATACTAATCCTGCACACTTCTGTGTATACATAACATAGGATCCACCATTCACAATAGGTGATTGTCACAGCTTATCTATTCTTTCCTTGTACATTGACCCCTGCACAGGTCACAGAGCATGCGGAGAAAACTCTCCCATAGAAGTCAATAGAGTGCTCTTCTGTCCATTGTGTCTATGGCCCATGTGGCTTTTATAAGTGCTTTCCAAATGCTGTTAAGAACATCTCAGACAAGATGGCAGCCCCCATAATCATATTCCGGAAATATAATAACAGATTTTTTTTATCAGAAAATAAAAACGGATAAGAATGTGTGTTGCTGTCTGGTTTTAACTGGCAGCTAATTTTTTGGGGGGGTGACACATTTCATTTAAAGGGGTTGTCCACCTCCTAACCAATTTTAGTTATAACCCTGAAAGTGGGCAAATGAAAGAAAAAGGCACACTCCTGTTTAATGCTGCTCTGTTCAAGTTCTGAGGCTCCTGTCCCCGGCAGACTGGAAGTGTGACATCCCATCTCTGGTCACATACACTGCTGTAGCCATTCACTCACCTCCCCTCAGCAGTGACTTGTCTCCATGGGTCATGTGCTTTTTGGGGACATGTGACCACTGAAATCCACAATGTCTGACCCTTATTTCCCCTGACTTCAGCCATTGGTGAACAGTGAGGAGGCCCCATACACAGATGGTCAGCCAAACCCGCTATAGATCAGACTTATGAAACTGGCTAGAACAGCAAAGAATTTGAAATGTAAGCTGGGCTGTGGTTGGTTGCTATGGTCAACAAAGACAGTTTCATAAATCCCATTAGGCCAGATTTATCATTAGCTCAAGTCAGAATAATGGAGTGAAAAAGTTGGAAAAAAATGCACAAACGCTAAAACTGCGCACAATTTTGCGACTTTTTTCTGCTCTGCACTATGCTCGCCAGTTTTCTGAAAGTGGGCGTGTTTTCTTATGTAAATGAATCTCTAGACAGATTTACTATTGGGACTATTTAAAAAGTCGCAAAAAAATGCGCAATTTCACTCCAGTGAGGACCATGCTTATCTTATGAGACTTTTTAATAGAACATGCGACTTTTTCGTAAAGATGTGTGACTTTTGTAAAGCTGCTTACTGACGGATAAACTGCTACCATCAAACCACATTTATTACAGTCTTAAAGGGCCGATCATAAATCTGACTTGTCCCATAGGTGGAATCCACACCTATCTCCAGAACAGGGCCCCCGAAGCGTGGGAGAGTGCACTGCTCATGTGCGGCATGCTTTCTATTCATTCTATGGATGTTCTGAAAATAGCCAAAACTCCCATAGTGGCAAATGGAGAGCTCACCTCATATGCACAGCCACCTCTTCATTCACCACTATGGTACTGCCGGAAATTGCTAGGTGCATTCTCCCAGAGGTGAGACCTGCACCTGTCTGACATTGGTGGTATATCCTAGCAATATGCCACCAATGTCTGAGATGAGACAACCCCTTTAAATGCCATGTGGAGAGGACTTGTTTGGAGTTATCGCTGAGCATGTGCTTGACCCACTTAATACAAATTTTGCAGACATACAGCTGCAGCTGTGGTCCCAATAAAGGGAAAACACATTTTACAAAAATGTGAGAAAAACCTTCTGATACATTAGTAAATGTATTTGCATATTTTATCTGTGCCAAAACATTCTCTAAAATGTAGCACATATCAGTAACTCTAGGGTTTCTACACTTTTTTACGACATGTTTAACACATTGGAGAGACTTAGCAGAAAGGGGGTGTGGCTTATAGGGAAAGGGACAGGTCCTAAGAACGCACTAAATTGTGCCACAATTCTGGCATAAAAATCTCTCTCAAAGTAAGCCAACCAATAATTGGTATAGTCAGAGTCAAATCTGGTGCAGGTCTACACGGACTGTCTAAGTTTCCACCTTCTTTAGGCCTCATGCACACGGCCGTTGTTTTGGTCCGCATCCGAGCCGCAGTTTTGGCAGCTCGGATGCGGACCCATTCTCTTCAATGGGGCTGCAAAAGATGCGGACAGCATCTGTCGGTTTTTTGTTGGACAAATAATTGCTGCATTATAGTGAATAGGATCCAGCTGAGTCTGGCAATGCCAGATACAGCAATTCTGATATTCAGCCCCTCTGCCGGAATAGAATACCAGAAAGCTTGCTGCAGGTGTACCCTTTATCAGAACATAGCTGATATCAGGATATAATGTAGGATAGGTAGATGGTGGGGGGGTCACCAATAACTATGAAAACATCCATGGTGGGGAAGAGACCTGAACCTTCACCATGGCCATGGAATAAAGAAGCTATATAGAACCAGAAGAAGACTGTGAACCTATAGTGGCCCTAGAAAAAACTAAAAGTGGACCCCATGCTGTCGGCAGGTCCAAATTGACAGAAGGCAGGGCCAACACAAGTAGACAAGATCAGAAATACCATAGTGCAGCACAAAATAATGTCCCAGCAGAACCAAATCCTAGAGTGCAGCACAAAATACTGCCTCAGCAGAAGCAAATATCACAGAGCAACACAAAATACCTGCCTAGAAGCTGTACCTCTATGGTGGCCATCAATCGCCAAGGGCATACTGTGAGCCTAAAGTGGCCCCCATGCTGTAGGCGGGTCCGGATTGACAGAAAACGCGGTAACACAAGTAAGCAGGGAGAACACAAGTAGGCAAGGTCAGAAATACCATAGTGTATCACAAAATACACTGCTCAAAAAAATAAAGGGAACACTTAAACAACACAATGTAACTCCAAGTCAATCACACTTCTGTGAAATCAAACTGTCCACTTGTGGAAGCAACACTGAGTGACAATCAATTTCACATGCTGTTGTGCAAATGGGATAGACAACAGGTGAAAATTATAGGCAATTAGCAAGACACCCCAATAAAGGAGTGGTTCTGCAGGTGGTGACCACAGACCACTTCTCAGTTCCTATGCTTCCTGGCTGATGTTTTGGTCACTTTTGAATGCTGGCGGTGCTTTCACTCTAGTGGTAGCATGAGACGGAGTCTACAACCCACACAAGGGGCTCAGGTAGTGCAGCTTATCCAGGATGGCACATCAATGCGAGCTGTGGCAAGAAGGTTTGCTGTGTCTGTCAGCGTAGTGTCCAGAGCATGGAGGCGCTACCAGGAGACAGACCAGTACATTAGGAGACGTGGAGGAGGCCGTAGGAGGGCAACAACCCAGCAGCAGGACCGCTACCTCTGCCTTTGTGCAAGGAGGAACAGGAGGAGCACTGCCAGAGTCCTGCAAAATGACCTCCAGCAGGCCACAAATGTGCATGTGTCTGCTCAAACGGTCAGAAACAGACTCCATGAGGGTGATATGAGGGCCCGACGTCCACAGGTGCGGGTTGTGCTTACAGCCCAACACCGTGCAGGACGTTTGGCATTTGCCAGAGAACACCAAGATTGGCAAATTTGGCACTGGCGCCCTGTGCTCTTCACAGATGAAAGCAGGTTCACACTGAGCACATGTGACAGACGTGACAGAGTCTGGAGACGCAGTGGAGAACGTTCTGCTGCCTGCAACATCCTCCAGCATGACCGGTTTGGCATTGGGTCAGTAATGGTGTGGGGTGGCATTTCTTTGGAGGGCCGCACAGCCCTCCATGTGCTCGCCAGAGGTAGCCTGACTGCCATTAGGTACGAGATGAGATCCTCAGACCCCTTGTGAGACCATATGCTGGTGCGGTTGGCCCTGGGTTCCTCCTAATGCAAGACAATGTGGCTGAAGTGTGTCAGCAGTTCCTGCAAGACGAAGGCATTGATGCTATGGACTGGCCCGCCCGTTCCCCAGACCTGAATTTAATTGAACACATCTGGGACATCATGTCTCGCTCTATCTACCAGCGTCACGTTGCACCACAGACTGTCCAGGAACTGTCCAGATGCTTTAGTCTAGGTCCGGGAGGAGATCCCTCAGGAGACCGTCCGCCACCTCATCAGGAGCATGCACAGGCGTTGTAGGGAGGTCATACAGGCACGTGGAGGCCACACACACTACTGAGCCTCATTTTGACTTGTTTTAAGGACATTACATCAAAGTTGGATCAGCCTGTAGTGTGTTTTTCCACTTTAATTTTGAGTGTGACTCCAAATCCAGACATCCAAGGGTTAAAAAATTTGATTTCCATTTTTAAATTTTTGTGTGATTTTGTTGTCAGCACATTCAACTATGTAAAGAACAAAGTATTTCAGAAGAATATTTAATTAATTCAGATCTAGGATGTGCTATTTTTGTGTTCCCTTTATTTTTTTGAGCAGTGTACTTCCTCAGCAGAAGCAACTACCACAGAGCAGCACAAAATACCTCCTCAGAAGCTGTACCTCTGTGGTGGCCATCAATAGCTGCCACGTTCTGTCATCCTCTGCCAGTTGTCTCTAATTAAGATATGGAGAAGGGTGCGTTTAGAAGGGGATATGTGGGCCTCAGCTTTGAGCCAACCCTACCTTCAGGGTAGTTCCCCCAGTGGTATGCCCCCTAATTCGCCAAAGAAGAAAAAAATTAAAAGTCCAGTTCCAAGTCGCTGTCTTTAGTGCAGGTCATTTCTAGTCATAGATAGATTAGATAGACGTGCACTATACAGCCATTTTAATACAGATGCCCATCTAGTAGCTAATAGCTGATATTGGCCTATTTTGACATTGCATTCATAGAATGTCGGCTATGGTGCCAGATCTGCTCCTGAGCAGGTACCATGTTTAAAGTACTGACTTCCTCCACACATGTACCACGGTGGTCGGGAATGGGTTAAAAGACGGCAGATTGGCAGTTGCATATTCAGATTATTTCACAGCATTCCATGACATCACAACATTCTGTAACATGGCCCTTGTATAAGAACAGCAGACACTATTGGGGCTGCTTATTCTGTTGCAGGAGGGTGATCTTCACAGTCAGAAGCTACAGCAGGCATGACGGAGATCCTCCACAGGATACACTAGGACAGTGATAGCGAACCTTTTACAGACCAAGTGCTCAAACTGCAACCCAAAACCCACTTATTTATCGCAAAGTGCTAACATGACAATTTACCCTGAATACTACTGTACATTCAGTATATTATATCTTCCATGTAGTTTATCATGTAGCTATAATAGTCTGCATTCAGTGCTGCCTGTGCCGTTCATAGCACGTCCTGCACTTATGAATAGCAGGAAAAGTCTAAGGGCTCTTTCACACGAGCGGATGCCGTGCGGGTAATCCGCTGCGTGAAAAAGAGCCAAGTCCCGTTCCGGACAGCAGAGACACAGAGCAGTAACATGAATGATAATGCTCCGTGACTCTGTGACCTTCTTACTACAAAATCACGGTAACCACTTTATCTCACTGTGATTTTGTAGTAAAAATTTCACAGAGAGGCATGGAGCATTATCAATCATGTTACTGCTCTGTGTGTCTGCTGTCCGGAACGGGGCTTGGCTCTCAGCGGATTACCCGCACGACATCCACTCATGTGAAAGAGCCCTAAGGTACATCATAGACTTTTTCCAGGGTGTGGGTGCCCACAGAGAGAGCTCTGAGTGCTGCCTCTGGCACCCATGCCATAGGTTAGCCACCACTGCACTAGGGGGACTCATGATTCATTATTGGGGATATAAGATAGATAAATGGATGTATAGATATAAGATAGATAAATAGATAGATTGATGTATTCACTTCTCTCTGGTCTTTCTTCTGGTCACTGCTCTGCACATGTCCTGACACTGTATGCAGTCAGGACATAGTGTGCACACTATAACCTGACGTTGTATGCAGGTCACAGTGCAGCGTGGGCCCGGAGAAGACCAGGGAGCAGTGACTGCTGAATCTGCAGAGTAGCAACAGAGCAGGAGAGGTAAGTTTATTTATTTTCTCTCTAATGGTGTGTGCTCTAAGCTGATCTGTTGTGGGTATGATCTGAAATCTGATCTGAGGTCTGATGGGTGCCTAACATGTGGGTCTGATTTGAGGGGTCTGAAGGAAGTCTAATATAGGGGTCTAGTCTTAGGTTTCATATGGGTGTCTGATTTGAGGTCTGTTATGGGGGTGTGATCTAAGGATCTGATATGGGTGTCTGATCTGGGGCCTGATATGGGTGTCTGATATGGGGGTCTGATCTAAGGATCTGATATGGAGGTCTGAGCTGTGGTCTGATATGTGAGTCTGATCTGAAGTCTGATAAATATAAGGGCTTTAATTAAAAGGATAATTATTGGTTTTCGGGCCAAGGGTGACAGTATTTCTGAAACTGTGCAGTTTGTGAACTATTTTTGTGCTGCTGTAGTGAAAGTATATAGTGAGTGGACAAATGTCACCATTCTGAATAAGTGACATGAAGCACCTTCTGCCATTGATGTGAAAGGTCAATGCCGGCTACGAAGGTGCGCAATGGTAGACTGACACGCTACAGTGGAGCAGCTCACCGCCAAAATGAAGCAGGGGGGCTACCAGACGTGTCTAAAACTACATTTCATCTAACCCTACTCCCTAAGGAGATCAGAAGCAGACGAATGATCACTGCACCTCCGCTAACAAAGTTGCATCAGCAGAAAAGGCTTTAATTTTCACTGCAATATCGGAAATTGGACCTCTGCTAATTGGCAAAGGGTTGACTCCTATGAGTCACATTTTCTGCTTCATCAAACAGATAGACGTTGGAGTGTCAGACAAGAAACATCAAGGAACAAACACAGAGTACCCCCCGGTGGGAGGTACCCTAACTGTACCTTAAAGGTACCTTTTCTAAACCATTAAGCCCACTCTCTCCCCCCCCCCCCCCCACTACCAAAAAAAAAAAGAAGGAATTCTAAGACACCCGACCCTTGCTAACACCATGTCTAAAGGTGCATTTACATGTGCCGAGCTAAAGCCGATTGTTGGAAGGAAGCGCTCCTTCCCAACAGTTGGCTACTTGTTCAGTGAAGGTGAAGTGCTGTATTTACATGTAGCGATCACCTCCACAGTATGAGGACGAGGTACAACTCCACTGTTTCTGGGCAGCAAATCGCTGTTTAGACAGCACAATCTGCTGCCCAGAAAAGATAATTTATGTTCCTGCACTAACGATCATTTTACCTGATAAATGAGTGTTTTGCTCGCTCGTCGGGTGATCGGCTGCACATTTACAAGGGCAGATTGTCGAGAAGGAGCATTCACAGGAACATTTGTTTCTGAAAATCCAGCTTAACGATCACTCTATCTAGGAGAAATTATACATCAAAATAACTGGTAGACAATGAAGAATGCAAATATAAAATCATTTTTTGTTTAGATAATTAATGGGAATGTGCTCCCTATAAAAAAAAAATTCTGCCAGCTCAAACCAAATAGTGATATCAGATTGTAGACCGATTTTGATTCTAATTCCTGAACATTATTTGTGCAAAAATTTTAGACTTTTGGCTGCTTTCTGACACTCACATCACTTTTGCCACTCACACCTTCTTTACCTGGAAGATTTACTATAATTTACACCAGAAACTGACATGAAGAGATAAAGAGGGGGAAATAGGGTTGCCACCCGTACGGGAATGACCCGGACAGTCCGGGTTAGTAATCCTGTGCCCGGGTACAAGCCTTTCTCAGACCCGGGCACAGGATTTATTTCAAACTGCAGACTTGCTCACCTGACAGCTGGCGGTGAGCGGCGGCAAGTGGTGACCGTGAGCGGCCGGCGATGAGGTGTCCGCAGCAGACGATCAGCTGTCACTGCCGGTGCAGCGATCAGCTGTGAGTGATGCTAGCGCAGGGCGGCGCTGTCTTCAGACAGTCCCTCCCTGCTTCTCTCTTCTAGTGAGAGGAAGTGGCATCAGAGAGAAAGAGAGAGAGGGAGGGAACGTGGGAGAAATCATCCTCCGGCAGCCTGCGTGTGGAGCAGTTTTTTCTTCTTTTCGTCTGGGAGTCGACCTCTGCGACCAACGCCGTGACTGCCGTCCTTCTCCACACACCTGGACCTCTGAACTTCTAAAAAAGGTATTTAAAACATTTGAAGTGTTTAATAAAAAATATTATGTATTAACATTTCCTATATAAAGAGTCCGTCAAAGCACAAATATTGTATTTTTTAAAGGGAGCCTGTCATCAACTTTATGCTGCCCATACTAATGGCAGCATAAAGTAGAGACAGGTGAGTTGATTTCAGAGGTCTGTCATTTAAAGAGGACCTTTCACCAGAGGAAAGCCTCTAAACTAACTATACAGAGGCGTAGAGCGGCGCCCAGGGATCCCCCTGCACTTACTGTTATCCCCGGGCGCCGCTCCGTTCGCCCGGTACAGCCTCAGGTATGTAAGTAGTTAGGCTCCACCCATTTGATCCTGCCGGCGTCTTCTTCTCCTATGCTGTAGCGCTGGCCAATGGCAGCGCTCAGCTCATAGCCTGGCTATGAGCTGAGCGCTGCCATTGGCCAGCGCTACAGCATAGTAGAGGAAGACGCCGGCAGGATCAAATGGGTGGAGCCTAACTACTTACATACCGAAGGCTGTACCGGGCGAACGGAGCGGCGCCCGGGGATAACAGTAAGTGCAGGGGGATCCCTGGGCGCCGCTCTACACCTCTGTATAGTTAGTTTAGAGGCTTTCCTCTGGTGAAAGGTCCTCTTTAAAAGTTAAAAGTAAGTGGTTGCCGAGAACCAACATCACAATAATTGCAGACTGGGCCTGGAAAAGAGTCCCGGCCACCTGAGAAGAGTCCTGGTTATTCATGAATTCCTGCTCTCCTTGCCCACCTGCTGCTGACTGACAGTCTTCTACCTAGTTTTCTTGCTTTCTCTCTAGGAGAGAACTGCCAATCATCAGCAGATGGGTGAGAGTGCAGGAGATTATGAATAACCATGACTCTTCTCAGGTAGATTTGACTCTTTTTGGGGCCTTGGCTGCAATGATTATGATGCTGGTTCTCAGCAACCACTTTTAGCTCATGAGTGACACACCACTGAAATCAGCATTTCTGTCACTAATTTATACTGCCCTCAGTGAGGTCAGCATAACGTTGATGACAGGTTCCCTTTAAGTACAAAATTTGGAAAGTTGTGATTAACTCCATATGTATTGTGATACCTTGTGATTACCTACAATATTATTTAATGACAAAATATGTGCATAGTGTATACTTTACCAAAAAATACCTGCGAGGTGCTAAAGTGTTTGGGTTTGGCTTGAAGAAAAGGTGGCAACCCTAGGGGGAAATAATACTTACAGACACACAGAACATTCATATAATCTTCAAAAGCAGTGTAGAAGCAGTACTTTTATCGGGTTCGGGATCTCAGCTAGCTCCCCCACTTCTTTTCTGTCTTCTTCTGCTGTGTCTCCGTTACTAGGGACGAATCTTGCCTGACAACAGGCTGTGGACTGCAAATTAGGTGGAAGTGAGACCCCTAGTGGCCATGACTTTACAGCTTTTTTTCAGGTGGATGCAGCCATATTTTTTAAATGAAGTAATTTAGAAATTTGCTAGTTACACTATTCTCTATTAAATGAAATAAAATTGTGTGAAGGTAACGTGACTCTTTAACATCTGAAGCAATTACAATATGTGACAAAAAACTATTTCAGAATTACATGGCAATGCAAATTATTGAATTATTCCCCCAAAACTATTAATTGCCACTTGTCACACTGCCTGTCAAAGAGAGGAACTCATTGGACCCTGGCACTACAGGATAATTATCAGCTCAGTCGTAGCGTCCACAATCTTTTTGTATCAAGAACTTTACAGGCAGAGCACTGGCCTTATGGATGGTGTCTAGATCTTTGGCTGTTTAGTTCATTTGTGGAGGGTAAAATCAGTTGCATTTTGCTAATGATTTCTTTTATGCAATTATGAAAGGATCTCGCTCCACGGTATCATAAACCATTCTGTATACTGCATTGTTTGTGACAAAACAGCATTCCACTACTAACTGCTTAGCATGCGGCGTTTAATTATAGTGTGGGCCAGAAAGCGTTAAAATGTGGGCTAAGCTCGCTCTGTTCATATAATATTTATCTAGCCTGGTACAGAGACGGGAAATATGATGTGAACCGAGCCTTATCTACCATCAATTATTTACCTGCCAGGTAAGAGGGGGATGCTCACACACTTTCTGTTTTCCATGCTTACATTTCCAGGGTTATATTTTTTGTATTGCCACCCTTGTAATATACAAAGCTAGCCATTTTTCCAGTTCAATGGCAAGTGTTAAGTGTCCCCAGTTTAAAGGGTAACTGTCATATATTTTGTTAATGTAATTGGATTGGTCTGACTAAGTTTACCTTAGTTCCCTAGTTAATACTTTTTTATAGGTATTACATTACCTAGTAAGTGCAGCATGTTCTTTCCTCCCCCAGGCATTTCAGTGGTGCGGCTAAAATAGCCTTGCTAGGTGTCCTCCGTCTCCTATCTTCTATATACAGAAGACGGAGGACGTAGTAGTGGGCAGTCCCGAACGCTGCGTGCACGCTCCCGTCGGACCGGGATAGTGCCGATATTCCTGATAAAAATTTGCGATCAACTACTCAGGAGGAAGAGGGCGTTTTTAAGTCTGGAGAAATCCAATTGGTTGGGGTGAGGCTGCGCGTTCCCGAGATGAGCCGAATTAATTCTGGGTAGTTAGGGAGGGAGGTCTTAGCCTCAGGGTAAGGGCATCGGCGGCCATCTTGAGAAGATAGTCAGAAAGAAGTCTTGTGAGGAGCAGTTGCTATGGACGGAATCATATTAAACAAGTGGTATGTGAACACAATAATTAGTGATTATGGATTATCACCACAGCAGCAACAACATATATGAAAATTTAATTTTGAGTGAAAATATGGGACAGTTATCCTTTAAGAAAACTAGTTAAACGGGTTGTCTAATCTCAGCCATTGGTGGCATATTGCTAGTATATGCCACCAATGTTAGATAGTTGTGGTTCCCATCTCTTGGAACCACTCCTATTTCCAGAAAGCCCTCCTTCCGCCTCAAAGTGAATGAAGTCCACCGCACATGCACAACCACCCTCCATTCACTTCTATGGGAGTTCTCAAAATAGCCGAGCGCTGGCTTAGCTTTTTCTGGCAGTCCCATACAGGTGAATAAAGAGGAGGCAGTGCATGCGTGGTGCACTCTACATTCACTTCTATGGGACTTCCAAAAATAGCTGAGTTTGTTTGCTCGGCTATTTTCGTAAATTTCATAAAGGTGAAAGGAGAACAATCGTGCGTGTGTGGTGTGCTCTCCTTCACTTTGGGGGACCCGTTCACGAGACTTTGTTCTTTGATAGCATCCACATGGACCATAGACACAATGGTCAGGAGGGGACCTAATTGACTTTTATGGGAAAGTTTTAGCATGATCTGTAACCTGTGCAGAGGTCAGAAGGGGAGTAGGTAACCTGTAATATCACCTATTGTGAATGGTGGATCATGTGTTATAAATGGAGAGATGTTATCTGGCATTGTAACCCTGCCTGTGAAGATAATATGATGGTTATCGAAAAGTTACTAGTACAGATTTGGAAGTCTCTCAACATATTATTACAGGAAATCTCAACATATTATTAGGTCTAGATGCCATTGTGAAAACTGCAGGAATTTTTTAAATAAAATATATAGATATTGATATGAAAAATTACAAAAAAAATTATAATTCTAAAAAAATATGTTTAACATAAAAACATAATTTAAACAATAGGTAATTTTCTAAATACTTGTAAATCAAAGAAGTGATAGATGCAGACATGTAGATGTCCCTAAATAACAGATCAGGAAATGCTAGTGCCATCAACAATAGTGAGGTAGATTTAGTAATCAATGGAGCAGATGTACTAACTAACCCAAGTGTAAACTGAGGTATGCACCAGGGGCTCGGGCTGGATGACAAACATGATGCATGGTTAAACCCTCCTGTCAAAATTTATATAAACTATTCACTGGCTTAGGGCTCATGCACACGACCGTGTGCTGCCCGTGGTCGTATTGCAGCCCGCATACGGCAGGTCCGCAATACACAGGCACCGTGAGGAGGACCGCACCACCGTGGAGAATGTGGCCAGAAGGCCCCAGCAGAAGCGCAGACCAGCCAGGACGCCACCGGACGCACGCGCACAGTGATGGCGTCATCAAGGAAGTCGATGCGTTCCACGGCCGTGCGCTTCCGGTCAGATGACCGGACGTTCGGCATTCTCGGCATCTTTAACCCCTTAAGGACTCAGCCCTATTTCACATTAAGGACTTGGCCATTTTTTGCAAATCTGACCAGTGTCACTTTAAGTGCTGATAACTTTAAAACGCTTTGACTTATCCAGGCCATTCTGAGTTAGTTTTTTCGTCACATATTGTAATTCATGACACTGGCCATTTTTGATGTCAAAAAAATGAATTTTTATTTATAAAAAAATACCAAATTTACTAATTTCTTTTAAAAAATTGCAAATTTCCAAGTTTAAATTTCTCTACTTTTATAATACATAGTAATACCTCCAAAAATAGTTATTACTTTACATTCCCCATATGTCTACTTCATGTTTGGATCAATTTGGGAATGATATTTTATTTTTGGGGGATGTTACAAGGCTTAGAAGTTTAGAAGAAAATCTTGAAATTTTTCAGAAATTTTCAAAAACCCACTTTTTAGGGACCACTACAGGTCTGAAGTCACTTTGTGAGGCTTACATAATAGAAACCACCCAAAAATGACCCCATTCTAGAAACTACACCCCTCAAGGTATTCAAAACTGATTTTACAAACTTTGTTAACCCTTTAGGTGTTGCACAAGAGTTATTGGCAAATGGAGATGAAATTTGAGAATTAAAAATATTTGGGCAAATTTTCCTTTTTAATCCATTTTTTCCAGTAACAAAGCAAGGGTTAACAGCCAAACAAAATGCTATATTTATTGCCCTGATTCTGTAGTTTGCAGAAACACCCCATATGTGGCCGTAAACTACTGTACGGGCACACAGTAGGGCATAGAGGGAAAGGTGCGCCGTATGGTTTTTGGAAGGCAGATTTTGCTGGACTGTTTTTTTGACACCATGTCCCATTTGAAGCCCCCCTGATGCACCCCTAGAGTAGAAACTCCATAACAGTGACCCCATCTAAGAAACTACACCCATCTAGGTATTCAAAACAGATTTTTACAAACTTTGTTAACCCTTTAGGTGTTGCACAAGATTTAATGGAAAATAGAGATACAATTTCAATATTTCACTTTTTTGGCAGATTTTCCATTTTAATATTTTTTTTCCAGTTACAAAGCAAGGGTTAACAGCCAAACAAAACTCAATATTTATGGCCCTGATTCTGTAGTTTACAGAAACACCCCATATGTGATCGTAAACTGCTGTACGGGCACACGGCAGGGCGCAGAAGGAAAGGAATGCCATACGGTTTTTGGAAGGCAGATTTTGCTGGACTGGTTTTTTTGACACCATGTCCCATTTGAAGCCCCCCTGATGCACCCCTAGAGTAGAAACTCCAAAAAAGTGACCCCATTTTAGAAACTACGGGATAGGGTGGCAGTTTTGTTGGTACTAGGGTACATATGATTTTTGGTTGCTCTATATTACACTTTTTGTGAGGCAAGGTAACAAGAAATAGCTTTTTTGGCACCGTTTTTTTTTTTGTGTTATTTACAACATTCATCTGACAGGTTAGATCATGTGGTATTTTTATAGAGCAGGTTGTCATGGACGCGGCGATACCTAATATGTATACAATTTTTTTATTTATGTAAGTTTTACACAATGATTTCATTTTTTAAACAAAAAAAATCATGTTTTAGTGTCTCCATAGTCTGAGAGCCATAGTTTTTTCAGTTTTTGGGCGATTGTCTTGGGTAGGGTATGATTTTTGCGGGATGAGATGACAGTTTGATTGTTACAATTTTGGCGTACATGCGACTTTTTTGATCACTTTTATTACCTTTTTTGGGAAGTAAGGTGGGCAAAATTTCAATTTTCTCATAGTTTTTATTTTTTTATTTTTATGGCGTTCACCGTGCGGGGAAAGTAACATGACCGTTTTATAGATCAGGTCGCCGATACGGGGGGGTCACATGACCCCCCTGGCGTTGTGACAGGATGCCGGCTGAATGTTTTCAGCCGGCATCCTGTTCGGATTAACCCCCGCAGCTCTGCAATCTCGATTTAAACTTAAGACGTACCGGTACGCCCTGAGTCCTTAAGGATTCGGGAAATAGGGCGTACCGGTATGCCCTAAGTCCTTAAGAGGTTAAAAGCGAGCAGGTATGGCAGCAATCCGGACGTGTGAGTCTTCTGCAGCTGCATTCAGGGTGTCGGAGTGAAGTCCGGTGATAGACAGCAGAAGTTCTGTCTCAGTGGTGTCCTTGGCGTGGTGGGTCTGCAGGATACAGTGGATCTCTCAGGTGAGAGGGGCACTCTGGTGGCACATGGTAACTGTTTGCAATGTTGATTGTATGCAGGGTTACCTACTATAATGGAAGAGGAAAGGAGGTCTGAAGGCACAGACATTGAGATCCTGCCACCGGTATTGTGAGTTATAATGTTTGGTCCTTAAAGGGTTAAGGCTGTTTCCTTAGATATGGGTATGTTTTCTTTTCTTAGACTGTGCGTAAAAAAGTGGTGGCCAAGAAAAAGAATAAGGAATGCCCTATCTGCAAATGTTCGCTGACATCTTCGTATGCTAAGAAGCTCTGTCAGCAGTGCATTGAGAAAACTGTGGCGGAAGAGACTCTGGGTATTCTGAGGGATTTGAAGTCTCTTATGTCCGAAGTTAAAGTGTCCATGAAAGCCGGTAGAAAGAGGAGAAGAGCGGTGAGGCAGGAGTCGGATGTGGAGTCAGAAGACAGCAAGGCTCATTCTCTGGATGGGGACTATTTGAGGTTCTTAGGGAAAGGAAGCGTAGATGTTTCCCAGTTCATAAGTCTATTTTAGCGGATAAGAAGACCTTTAAACGGAAGTACCCCTTTGAGGAAGAAGCGTCTACACCCTGGGATAAAGCCCCAAGACTAGATGTAGCTATTTCAAAAATTTCTAAGAGATCCTCCTTACCTTTTGAGGATATGGGTTTTTTAAGAGACCCTTTAGACAAAAGAATAGATTCTTCACTTAAAAATACTTGGGAGTCTTCTTGGCTGCATTCAGGCCTAGTATAGCGGCCACAGTAGCTGCAAGGTCAATGTCTCTGTGGCTGGATAGACTGGAGGGGCAGATCAGGGACAGATGTCCTACGGAGCAGTTGTTAGCATCCATACCTACTTTACAAAAGGCCGCAGACTTTATTGCGGATGCCTCAATGGATGCGGTGAGACTGGAGGCCAGAGCCGCATCACTTTCTAATTCTGCACGCTGGGCCTTGTGGCTTAAAAATTGGAAAGGAGGAGATATGCCTTCGAAACTGAGGCTATGTGGCATTCCCTGTGACAGCCAATTTCTTTTTGGGTCAGAACTAGACTGTTTGCTTGAAAAGGCTGCAGACAGAAAGAATTTCCTCAGGAGTCCTTTACCCAGTTTAAGCAATATAAGCGGCCCTTTCGGAACCCGTCCAGAGTAAAAAGCAGACGTGAGACAGAGAACAGGGAGCAAGGCTTAGATCTAGGAATAAGGTTTTTTTGTTCAGATCAGCCTCCGCCCGTGCAGAGAAACAGGGAAAGCAATGACGCCATGATCCCAGTAGGGAGAAGATTAAAGTTCTTCCTATCTGCTTGGGAGAAGATTGCAGGAAAATGGCTGATGGGACTTCTGCAGGAAGGGCTAAAGTTGGAATTCATGAAATATCCCACAGAAAGATTTGTGATCTCGAGATCTTCTCTCGCACTAATGCAAGAAATAAAAAAATTAACAAACAAAAAGGTGTTGATTCCTATCCCAGAGTTAGAACTAGGAAGGGGTTTCTATTCTACTCTGTTTCTAGTGAAGAAACCAGATGGGTCATACCGGACGATCATAAATCGAAAGCACCTGAACAAATTTCTGGGGGCCAGAAAATTCTAAATGGAGACTATCAGGTCAGCAATCTATCTTTTATCTCCAGGATGCCATATGGCGGTCCTGGATCTAAAGGATGCCTACCATCATATCCCGATACATCCAGACCACCAGAGATTCCTCAGGGTGGCTGTAAAATCCGATTTCGGTGTTCTTCAGTTCCAGGCACTACCCTTCGGCCTCTCTATGGCGCCTCGGATCTTTACCAAGGTAGTGGCGGAGATGGCTTCCTTCATCAGAAAGGAGAATATCACGTTCATGCCTTACCTGGACAATTTTCTGGTGGTGGCCCAGTCTCGGGAGACATTTATCAGGGGGCGCTGAACCGGGTGATGGATGTACTGCAGTCCCTAGGATGGTTATTGAACTTCCAGAAGTCCAGGATGCAGCCATCAACAAGTCAGGTTTTCTTGGGTCTGGTACTGGATTCTAGACAGGAGAGAACTTTCCTCACAGTGGAGAAAGTTGCCGGGGTTCAGGAGGCAGTTCAGAGGGTTCGGTCAGGAGAGGCCTTGTCCATAAGGAAAGCTATGTCCCTTTTGGGAGTTCTGACATCCTGTATGCCAGCAGTCCAGTGGGCTCAGAGGCACTCTCTGCAACTACAAGGAGAGATCCTGGCCGCCACAAAATGGGCAGGGACTTCCTGGAGTCGTTTATAAAGCTATCAAATCCAACGCTTTCATCCCTGAACTGGTGGAAGGAAGCAAGGAATTTGACTCAGGGAGTTCCCTGGTCCTTTCCGGAACCAGTAGTAGTAACTACAGACGCCAGCCCCTGGGGATGAGGGGCTCATGTGGAGGATCAGATTTTTCAGGGAGAATGGTCCCAGGGTCAGAGACATTTTTCTTCAAATCGGAAAGAGCTACAGGCGGTCTTACTAGCTTTAAGAGCAGCTCTACCAATGATCCAGAACAGGCACGTGAGAGTAATGTCCGACAATCGGGCGGTCGTCTTGTACCTCAATCATCAGGGGGGAACCAGGTCGGATTCCTTACGGAGGGAGACGGAATGGATTTTCGAAGAAATAGAAGGGAGAGTTCTACATCTTTCAGACATACACATAAGAGGAGTCGAGAATTCTCAAGCAGATTTCTTGAGTCGTCACAGGTTACATCAGGGGGAATGGTCTCTGAATCCAGAGGTATTTTCCCAGATAGTGGATTTATGGGGTCTTCCATCAGTAGACATGTTCGCCACAAGGGAAAACAGGAAGGTCGAAAAGTTATTTTCCCTCAGTCCAAGGGAGTACCCATCTGGAGTGGATGCCTTCCTCCAGAGATGGGACTTCCCTCTAGGATATGCCTTTCCCCCTCTACAGTTAATTCCACTAGGAATAAGGAAGATCAGGTACGAGGAAGCGAGAGTGATTCTAATAGCGCCCTTCTGGCCGAAGAGGGCATGGTTTTCCCTTTTGAGAGCCATGTCAGTTTCAGACCCATGGATTCTGCCAGGGATCCCAAACCTGTTGTCGCAGGGTCCAGTATTCCACCCGGAGGTAGAGTCTCTACACCTTTCGGCGTGGAATTTGAAAGGTAATTTTTAGCCAGTCAGGGATTTTCAAAGGAAGTTGTTTCCACTCTGATGAAAAGTAGGAAAGTTCCTATCCTTTATAGGCGTAGATAGAGTTTCTTGGCCATTAGAATTCTCAGTTGTACAGGTGTTAGAATTCCTCCAGAGAGGGTTGTCCCTCGTGTTAGCAAAGAGTACTCTGAAGGTGCAGGTGTCAGCATTGTCAGTCTTAGGGAGAAGAAGTTTAGCCATGGACCCATGGGTGGTTAGGTTTCTTAAGGCAGTTGACAGGGTGATGCCGGTGAAGGGCACCAGATTTCCTCCTTGGGATCTTAACTTAGTATTGAATGCCTTAACCAAACATCCTTTTGAGCCACTAGATTCTTGCTCAACTAAATTGCTTACCCTTAAGCTGGTTTTGTTAGTAGTCTTAACGTCAGCCAGGAGGGTTGGTGAGATTCAAGCCCTCTCCATTAACCCCCCTTTTATGACTGTCCGAGAGGATAGGGTAGTGCTGAGACCAGATCCCGGTTTTATGCCGAAAGTCCCTTCTAGGTCAAATAGGGCTCAGGAGGTAGTTCTTCCAGCTTTCTTTTCAGAACCGAAGGATGACAAAGAGAAGGAGCTGCATTCCCTCGATGTCAAGAGGTGTATTTTGCAGTATCTGGAAGTAACTAAAGATTGGAGAAAATCTTCTGCCTTATTTGTACTATTTGGTGGGGTTAGGAAAGGTAATACGGCCTCTAAGGCATCTATTGCCGGCTGGATCAGAGAAGCTATATCTTTGGCATATTCAGTATCTGGTGTTTCTCCTCCTGTTTCTGTGAGGGCACACTCCACAAGGGCGGTGTCTACTTCCTGGGCGGAAAGGGCCAGCGTATCCATAGAACAGATTTGTCGGGCAGCTACCAGGTCTTCTCCGTTCACTTTCTATAAGCACTATAGGCTTCAGCTTGATTCTATTTCTGACCTACTCTTTGGCACAAAGGTCTTGGGCACTGTCACCCACCCTGAGGATGATCTCTGAAATCTCTCTCTAAGGTGCAGTCGTGGGGAGGGGGAAAATGATGATTATACTTACCGGTAATCAGATTTTCCTGACCCCACGACAACACCTCTTTATTCCCTCCCTTTTGGTGTGGGGCTGTGTGTTCACGGGTGTCGCCGAAAAAAAAAAAAAAAAGAGTATATATGTGTATAAGATTTAAACTAACATAAGGGGGAGTCCCTCTCATGCTCTGGAAACTCACTGAGGTGGGAGAGTGGCTCCACCTTTTTATGCTGCAGGTTTCCTGTCCTGGGGGCAGAGCCATCTCTCTAAGGTGCTGTCGTGGGGTCAGGAAAATCCGATTACCGGTAAGTGTAATCATCATTTTTTAATTTGTACATAGTTTTATTCTTAATATATGCTAAATTACAAAGGTATTACTGTATATGCCTCACAGTTTAACCACTTAGTGGGCTATGTTGGTTTGACTGTTTATAATGCTATCCTCTTTACGTCATGTGCATGGTCAGCATGCTTATTGAGCTAAATTATCAATATTCGATATAGATAATCATCCTACTGCCTAAGGACCATATTCTCCTTGCAATTCAGTATTTAGTAACCAATATATGTAATCTATTGTGTATTTGGATGTGGCCCAAAATAAATTTTCTTTTCTTGTGGTAGATCACATATAAAAAAGTAAATCAAGTGAGTAGAGAAGTGGTATCTCATGGTAGATCCTATCATTCAGGTCATATCATATGTGGTCCTAAGAGGTTATTTATGAAATTGTACGTTGTTATAGTGTTCTACTCCTTAGAACTGAACACTTTACATTTCCCCAAACAATGGTTAAATGGTCATAGAAGCAGGTTCTGGGGCTCCTAGATACATAGCTCATGGACCCCACCTTTGTAGCTGTAAAGCCCATTTCACACTGCCATTATTAGTTCCAGCAGGCTGTTACAGCAGAGATCAGCCTGCCGGACTGCTTCGATGTTACTGGAATGCCGGGCAGTGACAGCTCTTTGTATCTCGTCTTGAGAGTTGACAGCAACAGATTCCAAATGCAAATAGCACACCTGAAATGAACTCTGGACCTTTTATCTGCTCATTGTAATTGGGATAATAAGGGAATAACACACACCTGGCCATGGAACATCTGAGAAGCCAATTGTCCCATTACTTTTGGTCCCTTAACAAGTGGGAGGCACATATGCAAACTGTTGTAATTCCTACACCTTTCACCTGATTTGGATGTAAATACCCTCAAATTAAAGCTGACAGTCTGCAGTTAAAGCACATCTTGTTTGTTTCATGTCAAATCCATTGTGGTGGTGTATAGAGCCAAAATTTTTAGAATTGTGTTGATGTCCCAATATTTATGGACCTGACTGTATCTATCTAAATAGAAAAAACAGCAGCACAGTCAGTGAAGTTGTGGGTGCAATCTATCTGAGACCCTGAGCAGGTGGTCCTCGAGAATATCCAAATAAACGAAAAATGAGGCAGCACTCCAATAATCAGTGAAAATGGTGTTAGACCTAATTTATTTCCCTGCAACATTTTACGGATCATAAGAACCTAGTGTACCTTGACCCTGCTAAGCGTTTGAACCCCACACAAGCACACTGGGCCTTGTTCTTCACTCGGTTTAATTTTATTGTTACGTATCATCCTGGATCTGGTAATTTGAAAGCAGATGCTTTGTCACGTAGTTTTGGGACCTGTGAGTCTATTGATACTAAACCTGTTAACTTTGTAATTGCTTCCGTTAATCCTGATCTTGCCTCTGAATATCAGTGTTGTCAAAATTTAGCTCCCAGTTATCTTCCTTCTGGTAAATAGTTTGTGCCTCCAAATCTTCTTAAAGTTTTGGAGGAGTCTCATTGCTCGGTACTTGTAGGTCATCTGGGAGTGTCTTTGACTAAACATCTGGTCTCCAGAGCTTACTGGTGGCCTACTTGGTCATGAGATGCGGTTGCCTTTGTCTCGGCATGTGATGTTTGGGCCAAGGTACCCAGGAGACGTCCTGCAGGTCTACTTTGTCCTTTGCCCATTTTACAGAGACCCTGGACCCACATATCTATGAACTTTATAACATATCTTCCCCCCTCTCAGGGGAGGACTGTTATCTGGGTACTTATTGACAGATTCTCCAAGATGTGTCACCTGGTTCCGCTAAAGAGGCTTCCTGATGCTAAGAAACGTGGAATTATTTTTATTGATAATATGCTCAAATTGCGCAGGGTACCTGAATCCATTGTCTCTGATAGGGGAGTACAGTTTGTCTCTAGAATCAAACTGTCTATTCTACAGTGTTCCATCCTGAGACAAATGGACAAACTGAAAGGTTCTGGAGCAGTTTTTGAAATGGAAATCCACGTCAGCTCCTCTAGTGGCTTCTCTCCTTTCTAGTGCAATTATGGGTTTAGTCCACTTTTTTCTTCAGTGTCTGAGTTTAGTTCTGCGAGTCTTGCAGTGGATGCCGTCATGAATGATCTGTCCGCAGTTTGAGATGAGCCTGGAAAAAGCTCAAAGCATCCAGTGAGAACAAGCCAATAGGAAATGATCCTTGGGTCCGAATTTCGTTCTTGGGGAACTTGTATAGCTTTCTACTAAGAAATTGCACCTTAAGGTCCTGTCTGGTAAACTCGCTCCAAACTTTATTGGCCCGCATTAGATCATTTCTATAATAACTCCAGTATCTTCTGTTGCCATCCTCCTTTAGGATACATAATGTTTTCCACAAATCACTTCTTAAGATATATTTATTAATGATCTTGTAGAAGGCTTGCATAGTAGAATATCAATTTTCACAGATGACACTAAACTGTGTAAAGTAATTAACACTGAAGAGGACAGTATACTACTACAGAGGGATCTGGATAGATTGGAGGCTTGGGCAGATAAGTGGCAGATGAGGTTTAACACTGACAAATGTAAGGTTAAGCACATGGGAAGGAATAATGCAAGTCACCCGTACATACTAATTGGTAAAACACTCGGTAACACTGACATGGAAAAGGATCTAGGAATTTTAATAAACAGCAAACTAAGCTGCAAAAATCAGTGTCAGGCAGCTGCTGCCAAGGCCAATAAGATAATGGGTTGCATCAAAAGGGGCATAGATGCCCGTGATAAGAACATAGTCCTACCACTTTACAAATCGCTAGTCAGACCACACATGGAGTACTGTGTACAGTTCTGGGCTCCTGTGAACAAGGCAGACAAGCAGAGCTTGAGAGGGTCCAGAGGAGGGCAACTAAAGTAATAACTGGAATGGGGCAACTACAGTACCCTGAAACATTATCAAAATTAGGGTTATTCACTTTAGAAAAAAGACAACTGAGGGGAGATCTAATTACTATGTATAAATATATCAGGGGTCAGTACAGAGATCTATCCCATCATCTATTTATCCCCAGGACTGTGACTGTGACGAGGGGACATCCTCTGCATCTGGAAGAAAGAAGGTTTGTACACAAACATAGAAGAGAATTCTTTACGGTAAGAGCAGTGAGACTATGGAACTCTCTGCCTGAGGAGGTGGTGAATTTGATGGTGAGTACAATAAAGGAATTCAAGAGGGGCCTGGATGTATTTCTGGAGTGTAATAATATCACAGGCTATGGCTACTAGAGAGGGGTCGTTGACCCAGGGAGTTATTCTGATTGCCTGATTGGAGTGGGAAGGAATTTTTTTTATTCCCCTAAAGTGGGGAAAATTGGCTTCTACCTCTCTTTTTTTTTTTTTTGCCCTCCTCTGGATCAACTTGCAGGATAACAGGCCGAACTGGATGGACAAATGTCTTTTTTCGGCCTTATGTACTATGTTACTATGTTACAAAATACATTACTCATGTTATTCCTCCAACTAAACCTCCTGTGCTTATTGCCAGTGTTTAACGAGGAGCTGGCGCCGGCATCCCGCTAGTGAAGAGGGCGTCCTCATCTCCATAGCAACCAGAGGGCGGGGAGGACCCGGCCGCACACACTTCCTCGGCGTGGCCAGCGTCCTCCATCCCCTAGGCAACGAGCACGTGGGGAACTGAGCGCCGATATTGATGAGTCGGCGCTCAGCTGTTCTGCGTTACGGGGGACGGGTCATGTGATGCTGGCCACGTCACATGACCCATCAGGAGGACCTATTTAAACAGGTAACCTGCTGGCCACAGGTTGCCTGTGATTGGTCTTGCTACCCTCACCAGCAGTTTCCTATTGTGCATTTCTGTGTTCTTGGACCTCGGCTCTGTTTTTCACCTCGACCTCGTGACCTCCCTGGATTTGACGTGACCTCTTGGCTTATGGCTCCGGATTGTGTTTTGACCTCGCTATTGTATTGCTCCCTGTGTATCTGCGTGACCTCCTGGTTTTGACTCTGGCTTTCCTGACTCTGTTACGGTATTCCTCTTATCTTAGGCCCCTGCACGTATCTAAGCGAGGGACTGCCGCCAAGTTGTAGGCCGTCGGTTAGGACGGGCCGTGCAAGTAGGCAGGGATAGAGGTGGGGTGAAGTTTAGGGCAGCAGTTATCCCTCCCCTCTGTCGTGACACAGTGATAGTCTTTGACTCACTAGCTGTTTTCCTGGTTGTTGCTCCTGTGCTTATTTAGATTACTCGTGCTTCTGACCCCAGCTTGTCTTCTGACCACTCTTTGTCTCTCGTTTGGTACTGTATAGTCCATCTGGTTCTGATCTCAACTTGTCTTCTAACCACTCTCTGTCCTTCGTTTGGTACTTCATAGCACAGGGGAGCCTTTCTTAATTGGAAAGCGTGCGCTTCCGGGTTTTTCACCATTTAGATGCCACGGTTGCGCTTGACCACGCCATCTAAAAGCTTAAATGCCTGCGATTGGAGTTATTCCCAGTTGCGGATATGAGTCACGGGCCTCTTCTGTTTGAAACAGCAGAGACCCGCCAACTATGGCACCACCTGCACGCACGCTGTGTTTAAAGAACTGTGAGGAATATGGATTCATATTTACTGTCAGCCATGTGCTCACACCCACCATTTGCTGAAACATGGCAGAGGAAATCAAGCTCCACAGGGGGGCCCTGCTCCAAAGCCGCAGCCAGATAGCAGAAAACTCCTAGCAGGCCACATTTGGTTACATTTCACACATCCAGTCAGACAGCACGGATCCTGCAGGAAAAACCCCAGCAGGAGGTATCAGCACTTGCCAGGATCAATGATACCTCCCAGACATGTCAGCACCTACATTTCATAAGGAATTATGAATCGTCCATCCATCCCAGGCATAATTCGGTTATATTTTTGCGATCCTGGGGCAAAGCCGAACATCCACGTAGTCCTGGTTTGAGGCCCGGGAGGGGAGATATACATATTTCCCCACAGAAACAAAATAACGGTACCATGCTTGGGCTCTAGTTGTAGCCGGAACCCAGGCGGATCAATTGGGCCCGGAACCATCTTCCTGTGACATTCTGGTCTGGGGCTATGAGCCCTAAGGGGTTTTATGGGTCATTTGCTGCCAGCACCAGAGAAAGAGGAGGGAACCCTACCCCTAGGCGGGGAGGGAAGCGGCCAGCTACAGGTCATAAGCCCATGCAAGCCAGTGGGCGGGGTCTTTCTCTGAAAGGGGGTCACATCGTGCAATGTGTTTGGAGGGACCTGCAACCATCTGACTATACTACCTCCGACGTGAATGCAGCTAAGAACTCATCACTACCCAAAGGACTTATATATCTGGTAAACTGACTTATTGTTCTGCTTAACCCTGTTGTACCTATATCACCTGTATCTGTAACCTCAGACCACTGTATATATTCCCTGTGTATATTGTGTCATCTAGTGTGCCCTTAAGGCGATTAAATATATAATTTAATCTTGTGCTATCTTGTATCTCGATCACGAATCCCCATGTCCGTACACATCTGCTGTAGCCTCTGACCATGCACGTCACTCTCCTGCAAAGTAATGAGATCAGCCCCAATAGTGTCTGCTGTTATTATACAAGGGTCTTGATTGTGATGTCATGGAATTCCGCGATGTCACGGATGGCTGTGATGTCATGTGCTGATTTGCATATACAGCTGCCAATCTGCTACCTTTTAAACTGTGGAAAACCCCTTCAACTCCCTCTCAGACTGAAAACTGCCCACCTATTGGATTCTTTGAATGTAATGTCAAAAGAGGCCAAAATCAGCTATTAGCTACTAGATTAGCGTCTGTAATAAAATGGCTGTACAGTGCACTTCTATCTAATCTCTCTATCTATTTTAGTACCCCAGAACCGGGTACTAGCAAATTGTTTTGTTCTGCAATACTATTTAATGTTACTTAATGTTATTTTATGTGTTCATTCAGTATCTTGTAATGTACCCAGAATAGCTTTGGTATGGATGAGACAAGGTTTAATGAGACAGGGTTGTTTACTCATAGCCTTCCCAGAGCCCTAACTTTTTTATTTTTCCATTCACATAACCACATGAGGGCTTGTTTTTTGGGGCAAGTTGTACTTTCTAATGCAGGGATCAGCAACCTTCGGCACTCCAGCTGTGGTGAAACTACGACTCCCAGCATGCACACTTGCTTAGCTATTTTGAGAACTCCCATAGAAGTGAATGGAGCATGCTGGGAGTTGTAGTTTCAACACATCTGGAGTGCCGAAGGTTGCTGACCGCTGTTCTAATGGCTCCATTTATGGTTGCATACGATGTAGTGAGAAGCTGGAATTTTTTTTTTAAATGGGGTGGAATTATAAAAAAAACATACCGTAATTCCACCAAAGTTTTATGGGTTTTGTTTTTACAGCATTTCCTATGTGGTAAAACTGACCTGTTACCTTCATTCTCTGGGTCATTACTATTACAACGATACCACATTTATATAGTTTCTCTTGCATTTTAATACTGGAAAAAATAAAAAACATTTTTCTTTGCATTACCATGTTAAGACCCTCATAACTTTTTTATTTTTTTATGAGTATGGAGCTGTGTAAGGGCTCATTTTTTGCGGGACGATCTGTAGTTTTTATTAATACCATTTTAGTGAGTATGACTTTTTGATCACTTTTTTTTATTTTTATGGAAGTGGATGGCAAATCAGCGATTTTGATGCTTTTTTCCATTATGCCATTAATCATATGGGATAAATATTTTTCTATTTTAATAGTATGGGTGTTTTTGCATGTGGCAATGCCTAAGATTTTTCTTTATTTTAATTTTGGGGAAAGGGTAATTTGAATTTTTTAATTATTTTTATTTTTTCAATATTTTGAAAACTTTTAATAGTTCTCCTAGGGAACTTAAACAAAAAAAGATTGCTTATTTCATAGACTCCAGCATTGGAGTTTATGAGAATTTCATTTTGTTCCTATGGAGCTCTGCCACAGGCACAATCTTCATAGGATCATTCAGGACCAAAGCTGCTGCCAGGGGCGTAGATACAGGGGTCGCAGTTGTAAGTCAGGGCGGATCCGTTTGGATCCTCATCGACCAGAGGGACACCAAAAGGCTGCAAGCAGCGTTTTGGTGTCTGCCTCCAGAGCGGAATGGAGGCTGAACGGAGGAAAACTGATGCATTCTGAACGGATCCTTATCCATTCAGAATGCATTGGGGCTAAACTGATCTGTTTTGGGCCGCTTGTGAGAGCCCTGAAACGGATCTCACAGGCGGACCCAGAAACGCCAGTGTGAAAGTAGCCATAGGCTACTTTCACACTGGCGTTTCTGGGTCCGCTTGTGAGATCCCTTTAAGGGCTCTCACAAACAGTTCAAAACGGATCAGTTTAGCCCCAATGCATTCTGAATGGATAAGGATCCGTTCAGAATGCATCAGTTTTCCTCCGTTCCGTCTCCATTCCGCTCTGGAGGCAGACACCAAAACGCTGCTTGCAGCCTTTTGGTGTCCGTCTGGCGATGCGGATCCAAACTGATCCGTCCTGACTTACAATGTAAGTCAATGGGGACGGATCCGTTTTCACTGACACAATATGGTGCAATTGAAAACGGATCCACCTCCCATTGACTTTTAGTGTAAGACAAAACGGATCCGTTTGCATTATCTTTTTTTTTTTTTTCGTGGTAATGCAAACGGATCCGTTCAGAACGGATACAAGCGTTTGCATTATAGGTCCGGATCAGTCTGTGCAGATATTATATGGATCCGCACCTAACGCAGGTGTGAAAGTAGCCTTAGTTATAAAGCCATTGATAGGCCAATGAAGTACTTTACCATATGAAGGCAAAAGAAATGCATGACAAAACCAGCTCTGCTACATAATGTTTTTCATTCTGCGTGCTTCAAATGACATATAATGTACATACCTCCCAACTCTTGCCCATGGCGAATTGCTCAGGGGTAGAGCTTGGCAGGACAGCAGGATTGCCATCCAAAATCGGCCTGTCCTGCACAAAGTGGTACTTTTGGGAGGCATGTTGGGTGAATGGTAGGCGGTTTGGGGGTGGAGGGAGGTTGGGGGGGGGGCGGCGACGAGGAGGGGGGGCCCCATGGTTCAGTTTTGCACTGGGGCCCCATTAATTGTGTGTACTGACTGCAGCACACACCACCTTACTCCCCCAATCCCTGCTAGGGAAGCCATTGTACTTTTGAACTCACAGATGCCGTGGTCACATTTGACCATGGCATCTGAGAGGTTAAACGTTATCTGAGACGTTGTCATTGATCGCATACATTAGCCCAACTGTCTGCTATTTAAAACAGCAGGCACCTGGTGACTATGGTGACTGCTGAGCTTGCAAGCGGGTGGCATATTTAAATACCTGACTCCCAACATAAATTTATGGGAAGGGGTTAAGGTGTGAATCCTAGCTCAGTATAGTCTAGCACATGTGCTCCACTCATAGGACTAGACTAAAGTTACAGAGAATCAGCTTCCATTTCTTTAGTACTCAAGAAAGATAGAGTTAAAGGAAAGAGCCTTGAAGGTCCAGAATCTGCATGGCTGAGCATTGGAGTCAGACAGTAAGGTATTTGATGATCAAAGCTGATAGACACTACTGCAGTGAGAGGGACATTGTTGAGACACCCTTCACACTAGGACACAACCTGGCCAGTCGTATCTTAAATCCTGTATCCCTCCTTTGGAAATTACAGCCACCATTGCAAGAGGAATAGTGTCAGATATAGATTTGGCAGACAGAGACTTTGGGAAGATAGTGGAGGAAAGAGTACAAAGTTTCCATCCTTGCTCAAATCTATACATGGCTATCTGTGAAGATTAGCCTTGTTCAACGGCTTTGATATCGTTGGATGTGCTACAACTCTCATTCTGCACCTTAGTAAAGAAGCATTTATTTTCTACATCTGGCTAGGTTACTGACTGCACCACACACCAGTTATTACATCCTACACCTATTGCATTGCATCCACACCAAGCCTATAAAATCAAGGACACACCAACTACCATCAAGCAGAAGCTTCAACATCAAAGTGTGCCCTGAGCGAAGAAAGCGTGCACGCTCCTAACACTGCCCTGGTTTTAGGGAAAATCAGTGTTAGGAGTGCCACTGTGATTGACTGTTACAGCCAGAGCCACTACCATTCCCGTCCTCTACTTCGCTACTCCTGGGCTTTTGTCATATCTATCTAACAAACGAGGCAGCACTACAAACTCAGGTGAAAGGTGTCACGACCTATCGCTGACCCTGTTGTGCCTGGGGTCAGAAAGTCGTAGTGGGTAGCTACGCGCTCGGTTTCAAGAGATCGATCCATGACCTAGTGGTGGGAATGGATTCTGGTCCAGGTTTTCCTGCTTAGGTTTGCGATCCATTTTGTCCCATTTAGGAATCTGTAGCTTTTCCTTTCAACTGTTCTCTGTCAGCCACTCCCAGCTACTATATATTCTGCCTTTCTGCTTCCCTTGTTGCCAGATATAGATCTTCTTTCCCGATCTTGTATTCTGACCTCTGGTGGAGTTGGAGTTACTGTGGAGGTGTTGGAACTGGTGCTGTTGGATCTCCGTTTCTCTCCTGTTGTTGTCTCCTGTTTGTTGTCTCCCTTTGGGGATTGTGTTTGTGTTGTTTGTCCTTTCCCTGTTGTTACCCTAGGTGTCAGTGGTGAGGACTGGTGCTCCCACCGCCCTATTCACTACCTAGGGCTTATTTCAGGGTAAGCCAGGGACGAGCCACGTGATCGGCATACGGGTTAGCAGCCTGTCTAGGGACGTCAGGGCAGCCAGGTGCCAGTTCTAGGTGAGTTAGGGGTCACGACTCCTCCCTCTCCCTAGTGAAAGGGTACTCTCCTATCCCTCCCCTCTCCCCGCACATCTGTTACCTGCCATATCAGACGATATACCTGCGATATACCTGCTTCCACAAAATACTGATTAAGGGGTTTGATATACCTGCTTCCACAAAATACTGATTGAGGGCTGCGATATACCATGCACGGTCACTTCTGGCGCTCCCAGGACGCCGGCACATGGCTCCACAGTGTGGGCTTTTTTTTTAACGTGTCAGCTGCTGACAATAGTGTTGCCATCTGCAGCCTGTGCTGTCCACGCATAAGTTGCGGTAAGCCCAACACTAAACCTAGGGATGACCGTCTTAAGAAGTCACCTGGCCTCCCATCACCGAGCCTAGTGGGAGCAACACCGTCAGAACCCACAAAGCCACACTCCCGGCACTCCACGTCATGCCTCTTCTCCTTCTCCTCTCTCCTCCCATTTGTCCTCCACTCCACCTTCCACCGTGCCATTGTCGCGTTCATCTGGCAGAAGGCAGGCTTCCGTGGCCCAAATGTTCGAGTGTAAAAAGTTGATGACGTCGGATAATCCTCTTGCCCAATGGCTGACTGCTGGCTTGTCGGAACTGCTAACCCGCCAACTACTGCCTTATAAACTGGTGGACTCGGAGGTCTTTAGAAAATTTGTGGCCATTGACACATCGCAATGGAATGTCCCTGGAAGGAAATATTTCTCCCAGAAGGGCATCCTGGAGCTATATGGCCATGTTCAGCGGCATGTGAATGTATCTCTGGTACACAGTATTGGTGCAAGGATACATCTAACCACAGACACGTGGTCTAGCAAACACGGTCAGGGAAAGTACATAACTTTAACTGCCCACTGGGTGAACCTTCTGACGGCCATCAACCATGTAACCCGTGGCTCCCATGTGGATTTGGTGTTACCGCCAAGGATTGCATGCAAGCCTGCTTCTTGTTATCCTGCTCCTACTCCATCCTCCTCGGCTGACTCCTCCTTTTCTACTTCTACCGCCTCTTCCACCTTGTCCTAGGTGAGACTTTGCCATGCTGAGCTGCGGCTGTTGTGCCTAGGAGCCAAAAGCCACACCGGTCCTGCACTGCTTTCAGCTCTGCGGTCACAGGCCAATCAGTGGCTAACCCCGCTCAATTTGACAGTTGGTAAAGTGGTGTGCGATAACGGTGCCAATCTGCTGAGTGCGCTGAAACAGGGCAAAATGACACACGTGCCGTGCATGGCACACGTCCTGAACTTAGTCGTGCAGCGATTCGTTGCCAAATACCACAGGGTCCAGGATGTTTTGCGGCAGGCCAGGAAAATCTCTGGCCATTTTAGAAGATCTTACACAGCCATGGCTCGCCTTTGTGATCTTCAGGGGCGACACCACTTGACCGTCAGACGTCTGATTTGTGACAGCCCGACGCGCTGGAACTCCACCTTGTGTATGCTGGATAGGCTGCTCCGGCAGCAACATGCCATTAACGACTACCTGTACGAACTCTGCAGCAGGACATGTTCTGGGGAGCTTGGTTTCTTTTCACCACGCCAGTGGCTGCTCATGCGCGACGAATGCAGACTTCTGCGGCCATTTGATGAGATCACCAAAATGGTCAGTGGCATCCAGTGTGCCATCAGTGACATCGTACCTTACGCCTTCTTTCTGGAGCGTGCATTTTGTCGTGTCATTGATCAAGCTGTCAAGGAGCAGGAGCAGGAGCAGGAAGATGAGGAAGTTGCAATGCTGAATGAATTCCCAGGGGGGCTACTCCATCTGAGACAAGTCAGCAGTATGGCATACATATTAGGACCTCCTCAGACAGTACAGCAGGAGTCTGAAGAGGAGTCAGAGGAGGATGGTGGCTGGGGGAGGAGGAGCAAGAAGAGCAGGCTTTGAGGGGGACTTTAAACTTTTCGGGGATCCCTGGTTTTGTCTATGGCTGGGGGGAGGAGACCGAGGACGACATTCTCCAGGGAGATGAGCAGGAGCCAGGGCGCTCCACCGCTTCCAATTTAGTGCAAATGGGGGCCTTCATGCTCCAATGTTTGAAGAGGCACCCCCGTATAAAAAGCATAAAGGGCAAGGACTAGTACTAGGTGGCAACGTACTTAGACCCCCGGTACAAGCACAAAATCGTGGACATATTACCAGCATCACAGAGGGCTGGCAGAATGCAGCATTTCCAGGCCTTGCTGCAAGAGATGCTGCATTCTGCTGTTGCGGGTGCTGGCAGATGAATTTCCACCCACAGAGAAACAGGTGCGGGTACCAATCCTACTGCACCTGCAAGAAGAGGGCGGTTTGAAGATGTGTTGGTCACTTCGGATATGAGATCATTCTTGCAGCCAACCCATCGACAGCCGCCCTCTGGATCTAGCCTCAGGGAACACCTAGACCGATAGGTGTCCGACTACATCGGGTTAACGGTCGATGTGGATGCTCTGAGAAGCGAGGAACCCCTGGACTACTGGGTGTGCAGGCTTGACCTATGGTCAGAGCTGGTACAATTTGCCATGTAACTCTTGGCTTGTCCCTTGTCGAGTGTCCTGTCCGAAAGGACGTTCAGCGCAGCAGGGGGGATCTTGACCGATAAGCGCACTCACTTAGCTCACGACAGTGTGGACTACCTCACATTTCTAAAAATGAATGAGGCATGGATCTCGGAGGAATTCAACACCCGTGACGACCACGTGTAATTGAATTTCCTCATGCCAGCCCACACATATCGGCCACCACACAGAACAAAGAATGGTCCTTGTCTTATGTACAGTATATACAGCGGCATAAAAGGCCGTTTCTGTCAGGTGTATGCTTAATTTTTGGGGCCTGTACCCCAGTGGCCTACAGTAAAAATTGTATCCAGTGACCGCCTAATGTACCTCCAGCCACATCATCACAAGTTCTTTTCTGTCCGGTGAATGCCTAATTTTTGGGGCCTATACTGGCCTACAGTAAAATTTTTAGCCAGTGACCGCTTAATGTACCGGCAGCCACATAATCACAAGTTCTTTTCTGTCAGGTGAATGCCTAATTTTTGGGGCCTGTACTCCCGTGGCCTAAAATAAAATTCTTCTAGGCTCCAGCAGGGCACATTTTTGAGAGTTTCCCTTTTAAGATGCATAAAAATGGCCCCTGATTAAAATACATATTTTTTGTGGGAATTTTTGTCAATGATCCCCCTCTGGTATTTCACTGTCCATGTTGTGGGACTCTTTGTGCACTTCTAGTAAGTATTTGGTGGCTGCAAATATGACCTGAAGGTTTTTCAGGTTCGCCTGCCATTAAAGTCAATGGGGCCCGCCACGAACACGCGGTTCGCGAACATTTGATTGTGAACGCGCGTTCGTGAACCGTCCAGGCCGATGTTCGTCCATCACTATATATATATATATATATATAGATGCAGAAAAAAGAGCGGCACTACGGTAGATAAAAGCAAGTGAACCCTTTAGCCAGGCTTGAAGAAGGCTCATGTTTGGAGTCGAAACGTTGCACCACCTGGGTGAATAAAGGGTTCACTTGCTTTTATCTACCGGAGTGCCGCTCTTTTTTCTGGATCCATTTATCGGGGTAAAAAGTCCATTCCCCTTGGGACGTGCACCCGTACACCTCTCTCTTTTAGCCAGTGCCGCCATTTTTCTTCACATATATATATATATATATATATATATATATACACAGTATCTCAAAAAAGTGAGTACACCCCTCACATTTTTGTAAATATTTTATTATATCTTTTCATGGGACAACATATTTCACTTTGATACAATGTAAAGTAGTCAGTGTACAGCATGTATAGAGTGTAAATCTGGTGTGCCGTCAAAATAATTCAGCACATAGCCATTAATGTCTAAACCACTGGCAACAAAAGTGAGTACACCCCTGAAAATGGCCAAATTTTACCTTGCCGTGTCATGTGACTCATTAGTGTTACAACGTCTTAAGTGTGAATGGGGAGCAGGTGTGCTAAATTTGGTGTTATCGCTCTCACACTCTCTCATACTGGTCACTGGAAGTTCAACATGGCACCTCATGGCAAAGAACTCTCTGAGGATCTGAAAAAAAGAATTGTTGCTCTACATAAAGATGGCCAAGGCTCTAAGAAGATTGCCAACACCCTGAAACTGAGCTGCAGCATGGTAGCCATGACCATACAGCAGTTTAACAAGACAGATTCCACTCAGAACAGGCCTCGCCATGGTTGACCAAAGAAGTGCACATGCTCAGCGTCATATCCAGAGGTTGTCTTTTCAAAATAGATGTATGAGTGGGGGGTCAGCCTGTCAGTCCTCAGACCCTACGCCACACACTGCATCAAATTGGTCTGCATGGCTGTCTTCCCAGAGGGAACCCTCTTCTAAATATGATGCACAAGAAAGTGTAATACCGCAGAGTGGCATTACCACCTCCTTTGTACCCCCACTATCTTTGGTTGGTGCATCCCGTGTCATCTCTTTTATTTATCTTCATTTTCTGCGATATGTGTGTATGCAGTCCTTATAAACTCATGTTAACATGTAATTGTCACGGCGGACAGGATATAGAAACACAGATAAATAAACAAACAAGTTTCTAGGCGAGAAGCTGGCGATCAAGGTCACCGCCTGATAAATCCCTACCAGCTCTCCCTATACTGCTAAGCCCACGTTCAGACCCTTAAGGTGGGAATAACGTGTCCTCGTGCCTGGGCTGAGAATACCCTAAAAATCCCTAAGATGATGAAAGGGGAAATAGAGGCAGCCTGCTCCCTCCGAACCTGGAGGGGCAGGCGTCTCTCTAACAGCCTAGACAGCAAACCACAAAAGAACAAAAAACCCAACTTATCTTTTGAGCAGGAACAGCCAATCCTTCCTTCCTTGCAAACACAGAGCCAGACAGAAGCTATAACCAGCAGGGAACACTGGGAGTGGGTGTGATTTAAACTGAAACCAACAACCCCACCCAGTGCACCTTAAGGGAGGCGGATCTAGATTGACGCCAAAACAAAACAAAAGGCTAGACACGTGCTGCTAATCTGGCAGACCTCCGCACATAGCCTGAGCAGGGCATGACAGTAATGTGCCTGGTTCACCAGCAGGTGTCGGCAGTACTGGCAGACTTAGTTTCCCTGGAGAGAAACCTGTTTGTTCCATTCCAGCCCTCTTTAGAGGGTGAGGAGTTCAGCTAGAGTGAGTTAGTTCAGAGTAGCCCCTGTATGGGGAAGCAACAGGCCATCGTCCCTCCTGCACGAGCCCTGCCTGTGAGGTCTACATGGTTGCATGTCCCCTCCTGGGCTTGCATTGCCTAAAGCCAAGCTAAGTATGCTTGAAGCCAGGAAGAAGTTCCTGGGATTAAAGATAAAGTAAAAGACAAAATACAGACAGCTAAGTAAAGTTCAAGCAGAAGAGGAAAAGTTCCTATTCTACCCAGCTAGCAGAGCTGAGAAAGCTACATCATAGCACAGCTGAGATTGTTACAGAAGTGTTTGGCTGCCAAAGTTAAACCAATACCTGCTGCTGACCAAGATACCGTTTGGAAACTGTTTGGATTACCGTCTGTGCCAAGTAAAGTTGTGTTCTGTGTTAATACAAAGTCTGGACTCCATTTATTCAACTTCCTTCATCATCCAAGTTCAACAACCCCCTTTTTTGCAGTTACTTCAGACTACCACGTCTGGGATTTAAGGATATCCAGGTAGGAGCACGTGACACGTTCATACAACTCCTTCAGAGAGACTGTAGGCCCCTCTACACCACTCTGGCAATCCTACATCTGGGTACTCACACTACCATCTACAAAGGGGACTCTCTGTCCTTGTTGCTTAACTGCAACTGGCGTCATGACTACTTGCTCTATAAGAGGGACATATTTTGTAGAAACCTCCTAAGGGGGATACCCCAGACACCTAGGAGTGGTCCACTGCAAAAGCCTGCAAACAGTTTGCTGAAGACAAACAAGCAAACTAAAGACATTGATTGCTGAAACCATGTCTTGTGGTCTGATGAGACCAAGATCAACTTGTTTGGTTCAGATGCTGTCAACTATGTGTTGCAGCAACAAGGTGAGGAGTACAAAGACAAGTGTGTCTTGCCGACAGTCAAGCATGGTAGTGGTAGTGTCATGGTGTGGGGCTGCATGAGCGCTGCTGGCTGTGGGGAGCTACAGTTCATAGAGGGAACCATGAATGCCAACAGGGAAGTATTCCAACATGATAACGACCCAAACACACCTCCAAAACATCCACTGTCCTGCTAAAGAAACTGAAGGTAAGGCCTCATGCACACGACCGTTGTTTTGGTCCGCATCTGAGCCGCAGTTTTTGCGGCTTGGATGCGGACCCATTCACTTAAATGGGGCCTCAAAAGATGCAGACAGCACTCCGTGTGCTGTCTGCATCCGCTGCTCCGTTCCGTGGTCCGCAAAAAATATATAACCTGTCCTATTCTTGTCCGCAAAACGGACAAGAATAGGCAGTTATATCAATGGCTGTCCGTGCCGTTCCGCAAATTGCGGAACACACATGGACGCCATCCGTGTTTTGCGGATCCGCAAATTGCGGACCGCAAAACACACAACGGTTGTGTGCATGTAGCCTAAAGGTGCTGGACTGGCCAAGCATGTCTCCAGACCTAAACCCTATTGAACACTGTGGGGCATCCTCAAACGGAAGGTGGAGGAGCACAGAACGCATAGTTAAGCCAGTGCTCGAAAATAAAAGTGCCACATAGAATATTTACACTTTGGGCACAATTTGGCCATTTTCACTTAGGGGTGTACTCACTTTTGTTGCTAGCGGTTTAGACATTCATGGCTGTGTGTTGAGCTATTTTGAGGGCACACCAAATTTACACTGTTATACAAGCTGTACACTGACTACTTTACATTATATCAAAGTGTCATGTCTTCAGTGTTGTCCCATGAAAAGATAATAAAATATTTACAAAAATGTGAGGGGTGTACTCATTTTTGTGAGATGCTGTGTGTGTGTATATATGTGTATATATATATATATATATATATATATGTGGGTTCTGCTCTCCTGGAATTTCGAGTAGAGTAGTTTCCCATCTAGACAGAGGTCACCTTGCCGTTGGGGATGTGCACAGATATTTTTGATCAATATATAGTTGTACAGCACCTCATGTTTATATGTATACTTAATGCGGTATTAGTTTATATACAGGTTATATACTTTATGTTTATAGACTGCTCATATATATTGTTTTCCTTTTTAAATATGGCCACATGCACATGTGTCTTTACTTTATCTTGCAGGATGTGCTGATTAATTTAGTTTTTGTTCTTTCTTTTTGGCATATGCAGCCAACATTTTTATGGACAAGTTGGAAAGCCGAGTATGAATTATATATATGTAACATTTAAGGCTAGTTGCACACTAGCGTTAGAGATTTGGCAGGCTGTTTCGGCAGGGAATAGCCTGCTGGACCTCTGCGCACTCTGGCATTGCTGGGGGTTTGTAAGGCTCCGTCTGGCCCCATTCACTATAATGGAGACCAGCGGATATCCGGCCACATTCTGGCAAATATGCAGAGAATCAGCCGGAAGAAAACTGCTGCGTGGTTCTCCTCCGGCCGATTCTCAGCATATTTGCCGGAATTTCGGGCTCCTCTATTTTTTATTATGAACACTGAGAAAAGTCCCACTGTCTATTGATTTATGAATGGTGGGCAACCCTGACTGTGCTTTCATGGTGAGGCATGTATAAGTTTAGATTCCATAGGAGTGGGAACATCTCATATGAAATATGGCAATCATCTAACTTCAGTGATTGCTGCTATAAGTAGTGTAACCAGGTATTAGATTGAATTGGGCAGTTACTATCTTACATGGTGATGTAAAGGCTGAATAATTAGTTTGTTGTTCCACAATGCTTCAATAATTGAAAGACAATGTTTTGCGTTGACTCTGGTCCCATATACCTAATATTACATGTCTGAAAAGCGCTCATATAGTAGAAGGTGGCATCTAAATGTATACAACAGACTTGGTTAAGAGCTTGTTAAGATTTATTGCAGACACAAAACTGGTAAAAGGTGAAAAGGGGTAAGAAAAAAGTCTCAGTCAGTGGTCTGAAAATAAGTGCCCCTTCTTTCTGATATAAAACAGAGGAAGGGAGAATAATAGACTAAACCGACCTTAATAGATGACAGAAAAGCCTTGTGAAAAAAAGGTCGGGGGTTACTGAGCCATTGCCATTGTATAGAACAAAGCAATTCATGGATAAGATCATATGCTGAGAGATCAGCTCATCCAATGCGATGCTGATGTGAATTTGGGAGAGGGTAAGGACCAATACTCATGTTCTGTATAATGCTGCACTCAATGCACTGAATGGATCTGCTTTTCTTCTGCAATGTAACAAAAGAGCTATTGCAGCTGGCACTCGTTCTCTTGTGGGTATTAAAAAGGGGGGTGGCAAATGGTGTTTTCTGGTCTGCACCCCCCTCTCTGGCTGTCGTCTACCTCCTCCTCCTCCTCCTCTCTCCACACCCAGGGACTGGCCAGGAAGGAGTGAATAGCATGCTCCCTACTATCCAAGAGCAGGGGAGGGTGAATCCTTATAGGGTGGGTGGGTGTGTGGCTTGTCCTCACTGACTGCCACTCCTATCCTCCCCCCTCTTATACACAAAACACACAATAGACCAACACAAAGAGGACATAAGGTTGATTGCTCCTCCTCTCCTATATGGCATGTAGATTTGTAGGGTGGCATTGCTAAACATGGTCCTGTAAGCCATCAGGCCTTTTCGTTACAGGGAAAATGACGAATATCCTAGGCTGAGGAGCTGACATTTGTAGGATTACGCTATCGGATCAGGATTGTCTACACCAAAGCCTGCTGTTTGTGGGATCGCAAGCTGTCCACTATGGGCAAATGTACTGGGAGATGTACCTTGGTTGGAATCTGCTGCCTGCAGCTGGTGAGTTAAAACAATAACCGGTTTGATGGGATTCTGGGAAACATTCACAAAATGAACACATTATTCCTTAATTTATAATAATTATGCTACCCAAATGACTCCACATCATCCGATCATATCCATATTCCCATTGTAAGATTGCAAGCACTCTATATTCATCCTGTAAGGCAAAGTCTCCCTGTCATCATTTGCATTTGCATTATAGACGCCTAGACTTTTATTAATATTTAGATGATTTTAGACACATTCAATAAATACTTATGTTCTGAATGTACATGAATCCCATTGTCACGTGTAAAATACTTGTCTTCAGACTGTATGCTATTTCTATTACTGTATATATGCTATAATGTGTCCACTGACTAGGCACAGATTCATCACAGAAATGGTTATTTTACACAATGAAATGTGCATATTTAACCAATAAAAAAGATTTAATCTGTGTATATCAATTACAATATTTATGATATCACAATAATGACTCTTGGCAGACGCCATCTAATATCCTATGCTAAGTTTGGAGTTTTATGCAGTGCCATTTGTTATAGAGTAGACTGTGCACTAACTTGTCTATATAGACTTTTATATGTTTTTCATGTGGAGTGTATTATTGCAGCTATTACAACCTATATAAAAATACATCTCCAGGTTGGAAATCTGAATCATGGGAGATTTGCAGTTTTGTTACCTGATAATAAGGACAGATTATTTCATCCTACAGAAATGGGATGCATACAGTCTAGAACTTTATTATCAATGTCATGCACCTGCCTTGTTCAATTTATTAGTATCTGAGTTTGTTCCAAGGCTTTTCTTCACCTGGCTTGTTGGCGCCCCCCTGACACTCAGGGCACATGCTCCATCAGCTTCTCTTAGTTACAACAATGCCTAGTCAGATGGAAATCTTGGTCAGGCAATTGTTTGGGTCAACCATTTACACGTGGATGTTTTTTTCAAATGTGAACAATGTTAAAAAAAGGTCTTTCCCATGTTGTAAGATAAAACCCAGCTCTTCCCTCAAAATCAGTGACGATGGCAGTCAAATGCTTTAGCAGATTTCTTTTTTTCTCATCTATTTTCAGTTTAATTCTAGCAAAAGTAGTATTTTATGGACCATGCCTATTCTTCCGAGCCATATAAATGAATAAATTTTGCAGGGCTTCAGCTAACATTTGAAGGCCACACAACCACATCAGTATTTTGGAGATGCCACCATCATGTATGGGACAACATGTCGGTGGGGTCAGGTTGATTCAACCAAATTGATACATACAATATGTGTTGAATAAATGTGTCCCAACATAGAGTGGTGGCTTCTAGGGAGGACCGATATGTGGCAGATACCATTCCCTCTAAGATGTGTGGTAGCACAACTGCACAGCTCAGTAGCTATCCCTGATAATGGAATTTTTGGGCCGACTCTGTAAAGTGTCCACTGTCCACAGTGCTCTTGAATTGCTCTGCCCAAATATACAGAGAACTGTGCAACTGTAGAGTTACAGGTGCACAGTTGTCACTATATCTTCCCTACACTCATCTATAGGACCATTGCAGGGATGAAACAGGAAGCAAAACCATCAGTGTTAATCCTCCTGTTACAACCAGGACTACACTGGAGCTTGGAGGGGTGAGTAACCACTGGACCCCAGGTATGCAACATAATGACATAAATGAAATGTGTATAGGTGGCTTTAGACCTTATAGGCCTTGTATGTAACTAGTTATTTTTAATGGTGGTAGCAGTAGATTTTGCATGTGAATTAAAGGGGTTTTCCAAGATCTTCTGGATAGGTCATCAGTATCTGATCGGTGGGGTCCGACACCTGGGACACCCACTGATTAGCTGTTTGAGAATGCAGCAGTGCTCACGGTATTGCTGCAGTCTTCTCGCAGCTTTCCCTAGGTCATGTGACATTAATTGGTCACATGGCCTAGGCGCAGCTCAGCCCCATTCACTTCAATGCCAAGCACAACCGCTATGAAATGGACGGCGCTGTGGTGAGCAGGGGAAAGGGCGCAGAGCTACTGGGTCCGCAAATGGGTCCGCATCCGTTCCGCAATTTTGCGGAACGGGTGCGGACCCATTCATTTTCTATGGGGACGGAATGGATGCGGACAGCACACAGTGTGCTGTCCGCATCCGCATTTGCGGAGCGCGGCCCCGATCTTCAGGTCCGCAGCTCCGCAAAAGATAGAACATGTCCTATTCTTGTCCGCAGCTTGCGGACAAGAATAGGCATTTCTATAGGGGTGCCGGGCGGGTGTGTTGCGGATCCGACGTGTGAATGGAGCTCATGCACAGGAATGTATTTTCTTTCCGCATCCGTTCCGTATTTTTTTTTTTTAGGACAATGTGCAGAACCATTCATTTCAATGGGTCCGCAAAAACAGTTACTCCGTGTGCATTCCGTTACTGTATGTCAGTTCCGCAAAAAGATTGAACATGTCCTATTATTGTCCACATTATGGACTAGGATAGGAATATTAGATTATAGATAGGACTATTAGCAATTCTATTAGGCCCCTTTCACACGGGCGAGTTTTCCACGCGGGTGCAATGCGTGAGGTGAACGCATTGCCCCCGCACTGAATCCGGGCCCATAAATGGGGCTGTGCAGATGAGCGGTGATTTTCATGGATCACTTGTGCGTTGCGTGAAAATCGCAGCATGTTCTATAATCTGCGTTTTTCACGCAACGGAGGCACCATAGAAATGAATGGGGCTGCGTGAAAATCGCAGGCATCCCCAAGCAAGTGCAGATGCGGTGCGATTTTAACACATGGTTGCTAGGAGATGATAGGGATGAGCAACCCCGGACCCCATTAAAGTAAATTTACTGTATTATTTCCCCTTATAACATGGTTATAAGGGAAAATAATAGCATTCTGAATACAGAATGCTTACTAAAATGTGCCTTGAGGGGTTAAAAAATAAATAAAAAATTAACTCACCTCATCCACTTGATCGCGCAGCCGGCATCGTCTTCTTTCAGGACCTGCAAAAGGACCTTTGATGACATAATCGTGCTCACTACGTGGTGAGCGCGGTGACGTCAACGCAGGTCCTGCTGAATGAAGATAGAAGGATCTTCTGTCTTCATTCAGCAGGACCTGCGCTGACGTCACGTGGTGAGCGTGATTACATCATAAAAGGTCCTTTTGCAGGTCCTGAATGAAGAAGAAAGAAGACGATACCGGCTGCGCAAACAAGTGGATGGGGTGAGTTAATTGTTTTTATTTTTTAACCCCTCAAGCAACATTTTAGTAAGCATTCTGTATTAAGAATGCTATTATTTTCCCTTATAACCATGTTATAAGGGAAAATAATTACATCTACACAGCACCGAACCCAAACCCGAACTTCAGTGAAGAAGTTCGGGTCTGGGTACCACATTCAGTTTTTTATCACGCACGTGCAAAACGCATTGGACCCGCGCGATAAAAACTGAACAACACAACGCAATCGCAGTCAAAACTGACTGAAATTGTGTGCGCACACACGACGCATCCGGAGCAAATCCAGAACGCCCGTGTGAAAGAGGCCTTAGAGTCCAGCTTTCCGTTCCGCAAAATGCACACGGACGTCATCCATATTTTTGGCAGATTTGAGTTTTGTGGACTGCAAAATACATTTGTGCATGAGCCCTAACATGCATAGTTGAGATAATAATGTACAGGTGTCTGTGATTCACAACTTATATGTTGGGGTGTGCCTTACTGATTTCAGTTCAGAATGCATCATTTAATGTGCACCTAATACAATACTGTACTGGATGTTTAATGAAAGTAGCACACAATAAAGAAAACCATATTACTGGGGCTATTCAGCATTAAGGGGACAGCAAGTTATAGAGCAGAAGGAGCTGAGCATATTGCTTTACAGTTTTGTGGGAAAAAGATCAGTATAGCCTGTATTTTAGTCACTATTTTTTTCTGATTAGGAGTCCAGTGGGCGGTCCAATTTAGTAATAGTTACTTAGTGACACAATCTCATTCATGCACAGTTATACAGAGATAGCTGTCAATCACTGATAGGACCCCTCGCTGGATTCCTAATCATAGAATGATCAGAGATTTTAAAGGGCTTGTCTTATCTTGACGTTACTAAGATGAGATGAGACATAGTCCCCGCTGCACTCCGCTGTTTCCTGGCCAGCAGGTGGTCGGGACTGTGTCTCATCTCTCCTTGGTACCAGTGAGATGAGACAAGCCCTTTACTGAATAACATAAAATGTATACTGAATCTTTTCCCATAGCACTATATATCAATCTGCTCAGCTCCTCCTGCTCTATAACCTGCTCCCTGCAGCTCAGACACCATATTCAACATGATAGGTGCATTTTAAGTGTATTTCATGTACAGATGCTAAAGGGGTTTTGCAGGACTTATTGATGACCTATCCTCATTATTGGTCAGTATCAGATCAATGGGGGTCTAACATCCGATACTCCCGCAGATCCGCCAGTGCCAGAAACTATACAGTGTATGGCAGGGCTGGGACAAGGCCATTTGGTGCCCAGGGCGAAGATGGCAAACTGCGCCCCCCCCCCCACCCCCCCCCCCCGTTTTTAAGAAAGAATCAATGTTGTTTCAAAACAAGAATATACTTAAAGCAATAGAACAAAGGACTGTGGGACTTTGAAAGTCACAGACACTATAAAGTTCCCCCCCATCATCATGTGCCAGTATAAAGTCCCCCCCATCATCATGTGCCAGTTTTGTAATAAGCCCCCCCAATGTGCCAGTAACACTATTGTAAAAAAAAACACTTATACTTACCTAAGTGTCAGCGATGCGATGCAGCCTCTTCCTGTGTCCCACGCTGTAATGTAAGGCTCAGGCGGCACGATGACGTCATTGCGCCGGCCTCTGATAGGCTGCCGGCCTAGTGCCTGCAGCCAGGGGCGTACATAAAAATCACTGGGCCCCATAGCAGGAATCTAAATTGGGCCCCCATTCCCCTTTTATAGCCCCTCCCTTTGTTCCATGAACTATTCTTGCTGCTGCGTTTTATAATTTATGCCATCAGGGCCGGAATGGGATTACAAAACAGCCCTGGCACACAAAAGAGGTATAATAGATGCAGATGTATATTATATACAGCAGTGTACAGTTATGTGAGGTACGCGGTATAATAGATGCAGTGTGTACAGGTATATAGTATATTCCCTAGTGTTCTGATATGTGAGGTACAGGGTATAATAGATGCAGTGTGTACAGGTATATAGTATATACAGCAGTGTACTGATATGTGAGGTACGGGGTATAATATATGCAGTGTATACAGTATATACAGTAGTGTAATATGTGAGGTACGAGGTATAATAGATGCAGTGTGTACAGGTATATAGTAAATACAGCAGTGTATTTACACCTCGTACCTCACATATCAGTACACTGCTGTATATACTATATATCTGTACACACTGCATCTATTATACCTCGTACCTCACATATATAGTATATACAGAAGTGTACTGATATCTGTACACACAGCATCTATTATACCTCATACCTCACATATCAGTGCACTGCGGTATATACTATATATCTGTACATATTGCATGTATAATACTGTGTAATATATGCAGTGTGTGTGCATGTATGTGTGTGTGTATATATATATATATATATATATATATATACACAGAGCAGTGTATTGATGTGACACATAGAAGGTATAATACTGTAGATGCAGTGTTTATAGAAATATGTGGTCAGTTATGCATTATAGTCACTGTGAGATACATGAGGTAGTGGTAACTGTCTGAAGTAGTATACATGAGTGAGCAATGAGTAAAAACAGGGCATGGAGGGGGGGGGGGGGTAAATGATGAAAAGTGGAGGACCTCCTCTTACCTCTCCATTCCAGTCTGTATGGATCAATACAGAGCTGCTTGTGAACTTTTAATACTTGCTGTTAGGGGTTGAAGGACCTGTGATGATGTCATCACAGGTCCTGGCAGATGTACCTTTGAAACCTAGGAACTACACCATTTTTGGTGCAGTTACTTTGCTAGATTCTGCAGGACCTGTGATGTTGAAGATGATGTCATCACAGGTCCTGGCAGATGCACTGTTCTAACCTGGGAACTACACTTTACACTGTGCAGTTCCCTTACAGGACCTGTGATGACATCATCAAAGGTCCTTTAGCTTTAGAAAGGTAAACAGGAGTAATTAGGGGGCGGGGCCTCTCCTCCACTTCGGTGCCTGCCTGCAGCCTATCAGAGGAAAGGGAAGGGACACGCCTCTCCCTCCCCTGCACCTCCGCTAGCACAGACAGTTTACAATGGAGATGAGCGCAATGGAAGCGCTCATCTCCCTGTGCCCGGCGGCGGCGGCTCACTTGGGGGGGGGGGGGGTCATTTTAGTTGGGGGGACACATGGGGGGGCACAGCATGATGTAGGGGGGGCCGTGGCTGGCACTTCACCTGCGCCCCCCTCCTGTCCGCAAATGGTAGCGCCCAGGGCACCCGCTCCTTCGGCCCCTGCCTTGTACCGGCCCTGGTGTATGGAGCGGAAGCAAAAGGCCCAGTACACTGTGTGGTTTCCAGTGCTAGTGTATTTCAGCTCAGCTCTCAGTCACTTGAATGTGACCTGCGCTGCAGTTTACTGGCACCAGCACTACACAGTGTACAAAGCGTTCTGCTTCCGGCTCCTTACACTGTGTAGTTTCCGGTGGTTCCCAAAACAGCTGATCATTGGGGTGTCAGACCCCCTGTGATTTGATATTGACTGATGGTCATCAATATCTATGTCCTGAAACCCCCCCCCCCCCCCTTCCCCCCTTAGCTGTAAAATAGTGTTCATAGGTGAGTTTACACTTAGACCTATGGATGGGACTAATACTGAATAAAATGGATTGTCCAAGTTTTTTAAAATCTTGCAAAAATTGTAAAAAATAGAAAATATCCTATACAAACCTGTTTCTTCCATGCCACCTCCTGCACCTCCTCCCGTTCTTAGTATACAAGACTGCAGCAATGACATTGAGGTATATGGCATGAGACTGCTGCAGTCAGTGGCGTAACTAGACCTGACTGGGTCCCACAGCACATTTTTGAATGAGGCCCCTACCTAGCAACCCCCTCCTCCCGTGCAACCCTCACTCCTGCGGCTAGTCAAGATAACTCTCTCAGGGGCGGGCCCCTTCTGAGTTTAGGCCCCTGCTTCCACTATAGCTACTCCCCTGTCTGCAGCAGTCACATTCGTACACCTCAACATCACTGCTACAGTCTTGCATCCAAACAACAGGAAGAGAAAGACCGGAGGTGCGGTGCTGAGAATGGCCTGGAAAAAAAACTGGTGAGCATAGGATTATTTTTTATTTTATACATTTTACTTGCGAGAGGTATATTTTAAACAACTTGGGCAACCACTTTAAATAGAATTCCCTTTGTTCAAGGGGTATGTCCCTACACCATGACACTGTTAGATCAATGCGAACAGTGTCCATGGTATGGTAAAGCCCAGTTCTCAATTTATTCCTACTTTTCTATCAAAGGTGCTCCAGAATTGTTTCATGGGAAATGCAAATATTTCCTAAAACAGGCCTGTTAGTAAAGACGACTGGTGGTGTTACCAGTACAGGGATTTCGCTTCTTATTGGGATTGTCTGACAAGTTATTATGTATGGAGTTAGACCCTTGACGTCTGCCATTGGGGGAAAAAGGGATCGGAGATTTTAGATTTCAACATGGCCAATGCTTTATTTCTCTTTGAGATGCCATGTTTCTGATGCCTTATTCCCAAATATAGATGAGCGAATTTCCTATTTTGAAATTCGTTCACGCTTCGTTTGGTGGTAAAAGCAGATATGCGTTATGGATTCCGTTACCACTGACCATAATGCAATTCTATGACGGAATGCATAGCGGAATGCCATTAGAGGCATTCAGTTATTCATTCCGTCATAATAGAAGTCTATTGGCTGCAAAGCGGATCCGTCCTGTTTCCGTTATGCAGGCCATCGACTTCTATTATGACGGAATGAATAACTGAATGCCTCTAAAGGCATTCCGTTATGCATTCCGTCATAGAATTGCGTTATGGTCCGTGGTAACGGAATCCATTGTTGGGGATGCAACAGCATGTAACATATACAGTATTGTGTATTATTATCACTTGACCAGTAGATGGCGCTGTACATTAAGGTTACCAGTTGTGTATATCTATAAAACTTGTTGGTTTCTCTATCGCTCTCTCTCTTTCTCTCTTTATACCAAGATGGCTGCTCTTACAGTTTGTTAAATAGTTTTGTATGTTTGGAACTTAATCCACACAAGTAAACCAAGTTCTGCCTCATCACAAGCTACTAGTGTCTTCTCTAATACATAACCAACATCCATAACGCAATTCTAATTTTACCACCAAACGAAGCATGAATGAATTTCATAACATGAAATTCGCTCATCTCTATTCCCAAAATTAGGCTTGTTATAATGTGCGAGATAAGATTGGGATCCACTAAGTGCATTTATAATACTGGTGTCTTCTCCTGCCTCAGGCAGCAGGTGACCTCTCATCCACTCTATAGATTCCAGCACTGGCAGGTGCTTGAAACAGCTGATTGGTTGGGGTACCGTGTTTCAGACCACCACCGATCTGATATCGTTGACCTATCCTGAAGATAGATAATCAGTATCTAAGTGCAATATATTATAGTAATGCTTTTCGTCATACTCATGTTGACAGTCTTACATTTTTAAAGCATTTGGCTTTCCCCCTTAACGCAAAAGATTTATGAAATATTCATTGTGCAGGGATGGCTGATTGAGTCGTTCTGGGAATTCTCATTCTATGTAATACTGACATCCCCAGTCTGTCTGTGACCTTAGGCCTTTGCATTCTCTTAAATCCCTTCTCCATTTCATGTCTGACCCCGGAAATAACAGTGGTTAATTTCACTTTTAACAATGTGAAAATAAGCAAAGCAGTCCAGGTCACTGCCCCTCTCCTGGACAGCCTCAAAGTGCACAGGGGATCCAGATAAAATCTCTGAACTCCATACGATAAAGCATCCAACAGACCAGTATAGAAGTCTCCTTATTCATAAGATACCTTCCTACTATACAGAAGCTCATTCAAATACAGGTGTGTTGATGAGATGCTCAAGGACTCCACCTTGCGAGTAGCCCAGCAAACAAAATTCTGAAAAAACAAGACCCCTATAGATGACAGGAATTGTGACTAAATCAGAGCACGGTGACATAATTCAGTACTAAGCAGATCCCATATCAATAAATCAAATTTAACTGTCCAAGAACCCTTGCATTGAAAACAAAAATCCAAAAGGATTCTCTGTTCAGGAATTTCCTGGAGTGGTCACCTCTCCAAACAGGTTTGAAAACCTTTTCAATACCAATCAAAGAAAAATTAGATGAAGAGACTATACCCATTATGGCGTTCCCTAATATGTATAAAAAGCACTGGGCCCCATAGCAATTTTTTTTTAATGGGCACCACCCTCCCCCTGCAACTTCTTCACAACCCTCTTCTCCCATGCAACCCCCACTGCTGTGGCTAGTCAAGATCTTTCTCTCAGACCAGGCCAGCAGCTGCTCCGTCCATATATATATATACGGTATATATATATATATATATATATATAAAATGTCCATATATGTATATATCGTTATTTTATAATACCGTTGAGGGGACCTTGACAATAAAATCTTTTCGTCTCCTCCTGGGTGGGCCCCTTCTGAGTTCTGGCCCCAAAGCGGCGGCTTCCCCTGCAGCCCCACTCCAGATAAAAAGCATTAATACATTTACCACATTTTTATGTTTAAATGTATCACTTTTTAAATGTATCTAGTATAGTATATAGTCCCTTAAAGGGGTTGTCCCACAAAAAATATTCTACAGTTTTCAAACCAGCACCTGGATTTGAATACTTTTGTAATTGTATGTAATTAAAATTTTTGCATAGTCACTGAGTTGTTCAATAAAATGTATCTGTACAGCGCCACCTGCTGTTTGTTTTTTTATTTCTTTGACCTGCTCACTGAGATGGCCGCACGTGCTCAGTTTCATCCTTTAACTGCCTCTTGAGCTGTTATAGGTAGATCTGAGACACGCCCCCTGAGCTGCAGCAGAAAGGACACTCCCCTTGAGCTGTCGGCTTGATATAAATCTAGCAGAGCACTGAATGGGGAGATCTCTGGATCCATGTGAGGTACAGGGCTGGTTCTAGCTTTGTTAGAAAGAGGTTGTCATGTACTATATAACGTCTGATTTTCATTTTTTACATTAGTCATGGGATAACCCCTTTAAGAATCCTTCAAGCATTTTTCCCACAATAGAAGTTAAGCTTACTTGTAACGGTCACGTCCACACACACACAGGGGGAAGGGTAGTGACCACTGCGCTCCACCCTCACCCCTGGCCCTGCCTACTTGCCTCACGAGTCCTGATGACAGGGGACAACTGGACGGCAGTCCCTAACTTAGGATATGTGCAGGGAAGACAGACAAGACAAAATACGGAACATGAACGGACCGGGTCAGAACCAAGAGAGCTACGCAGTACAACTGATTAAGCAAAGAATGGTCAGGAGAAGCCGGGTCAAATACCAGGAGAGTAGCGAAGTACAAGAGGAGTCCAAAGAGAGTAGTCAGGTGGGAGCCGAGGTCACAATACCAGGATGTATGCGCAGTACAGGAGGAGCAGGCAGAGGATCGTCAGGGAACAGGATCAGGTAAATATTCAGTAGTCCAACAAATAGCCAGGAACCTAGAAATTAACAGGCAACCTGTAGCCAGCAGGCTGCCTGTATTTATAGTGGGGAGTGAGGGTCATGTGACGTGGCCAGCGTCACATGACCGACAGACCAACCAGTCGAGCACCGAGTGATCAGCTCGGCGCTCAAGGCAGACTAAGAGCAGGGAGCCACTCAGCTAGTAAAGCCGCCCTGGGAATGAGGTCAAACACAGAACCTCATTCCAAAAGCTAAGCAACAGTTCTGCGGGCAATGGGGGACCGAGTGCACCTTCGGAACCCCGTGACAGTACCCCCCCTTTTACGAGGGGCCACCGGACCCAAGACTTCAGGCGATGGCTTTTCAGGGTGTTCTAAATGAAATTTACGAACAAGTCTAGGAGCATGAACCTCCCTGGCAGGTACCCAAGATCTCTCTTCAGGTCGATACCCCTTCCAGTGAATCAGGTACTGCAAGGAATTACGCACCTTCCTGACATCCACTATTTTAGACACCACATACTCGACAGCATCATTAACAAGAACTGGCGGAGGCGAGGCTTTTGATGGTACTACCGGTTCAAAATATTTTTTAAGCAGAGATTTATGGAACACATTATGAATGTGGAATGACTCAGGCAGCTCCAACCTAAAAGATACCGGGTTAATCACTTCCGTGATCTTATATGGTCCAATAAAACGAGGAGCAAATTTTTTAGAAGTTACCTTGAGAGATAGATTCTTGGAGGACAACCATACTTTATCCCCAACCTGAAAGTTTACCCCCCTTGAACGTCTCCTATCGGCCTTGAGTTTTTGAGAATATTGAGCCTTTTCTAGGTTCGATTGAACCCGGGCCCAAACTGTTCACAGTTCGGAGGAGAGTTTATCAGCTTCAGGGTTAGAGGAGGAGACGGACGACCCAGAATGAAAACCATGGTTACAAAAGAAAGGGGAGACCCCAGCAGAAGAATTGACACGGTTATTCAGAGCAAATTCAGCCAACGGAAGGAATTTGACCCATAATTGCTGGTCATCAGCAACATACAACCTCAGGAACTGTTCCACAGACTGATTAAGGCGTTCAGTCTGCCCATTACTCTCAGGATGGTAGGCGGAAGAAAAAGACAACGAAATTTTGCATCTTTGACAGAAGGCCCTCCAGAATTTGGACACAAACTGCACACCCCTGTCCGAAACAATATTTTCCGGGATGCCATGTAAGCGAACAATCTCTTTCACAAAAATAGATCCCAGGGTTTTAGCATTCGGAAGTTTAGACAGGGGAATGAAATGAACCATCTTGCTAAACCTATCGACCACTACCCAAACCACAGTCTTACCCTCCGCCAGCAGTAGGTCAGTTATAAAGTCCATCGAGATATGGGACCAGGGTCTACTGGGAATGGGTAGGGGTCGTAGGTTACCAGCAGGGCGAGTCCTAGGTGTCTTAGACCTGGCACAAACCTCACAGGCTGACACGTAGGACTTGACATCCCTGGTCAGAGTGGGCCACCAATAAGATCTAGAAACCAGATCCTTAGTGCCCTCAATACCGGATGTCCACAAAAGGCAGAATCGTGACACTCACCCAACAGCTGGAGACGAAATTGTACGGGAACAAACAACTTATCTGTTGGGGTGGATGCCGGTGCCAGATGTTGTTCAGCCTTAATGCGAGCCGAGATATCCTGGGTTAGAGCCGCTAAGAAGATGTTTGCTGGTAGGATGGATTCAGGCGGCGTCTCAGTGGGTTGAAAAGCATGGAAGCTCCGCGATAATGCGCCTGCCTTCACATTTTTACTTCCCGGCCTGAACGTATGGAGAAATCAAAACGGGTAAAAAACAGAGCCCATCGGGCTTGTCGAGGATTCAACCTCTTAGCGGACTCGAGAAACATTAGGTTTTTATGGTCAGTGACAACAGTTACTCGATGCCTTGCCCCCTCCAAAAAATGTCTCCACTCCTCAAATGCCATTTAATGGCCAACAGCTCCCTATTCCCTATGTCGTAGTTTCTCTCCGTGGGAGAGAATTTCCTAGAGAGAAAGCACACGGTCTCAGGTTAGTGAGGCTAGCAGGACCTTGTGAAAGGACTGCTCCTGCGCCGTCCTCGGACGCATCCACCTCCACAATAAAGGGTCTCTCCTGAGCAGGCTGGATCAGAATGGGAGCGCTACTAAATGCCTTTTTTAATGTTTCAAATGAAGAAATGGCCTTGGTAGACCAATTCTCCAAATCCGCCCCTTTCTTAGTAAGGTCGGTCAATGGCTTAGCAATTACAGAAAAATTCATGATAAATTTACGGTAGTAATTAGCGAAACCCAAAAACCGTTGTAAAGCCTTTAAGGATGAAGGCCTTACCCATTCCTTAATTGCTAAAACCTTACCAGGATCCATCTTAAAGGCGTGAGGAGTCAAAACATGCCCTAGAAACAGTGTCTCCTGTACACCAAAGACACATTTCTCTTGCTTAGCGGATAGCTGGTTCTCCCTCAACACCTCTAATACTTGTTTGACATGGGACACATGAGATTCGAAATCAGGAGAGAATATCAAAATGTCGTCAAGATAGACAATAATAAATCTACCTAAGAACTCCCTAAGAATTCGTTCATTAAGTTTTGGAACACAGCTGGGCATTGCTGAGTCCATAAGGCATCACCTGATATTCAAAGTGTCCTACTGGAGTATTGAACGCTGTCTTCCATTCGTCTCTCTCCTTGATTCGGATTAGATTGTATACTTATTAACCCCCAGAGAAATTGTTATGGGTACCAAAAGCTTACCTTTAGAAAAATCAGGATGTACCTGGCTTTAGGTTGTCTTGCCTTAGAAGACTTGTCAGAGAGAACCCTCTTAGGACACTTGTTGATCCAATGGCCAGGATCTCCACAGTAGAAGCACTCTCCGCGTCTGCGACGAAGATTACCCCGGGTCATGCCAACCTGCATGGGTTCCTCGGTGGAGACCTCAGTGTTGTCCCTGGAAAAGGCCTCTGGCTGGACCACCATCTGAGAACAGAACTGTCGTTCTTGTCGTCTCTCTCTAACTCGTCTGTCAAGTCGGGACAACTAGGGTCATCATCTCCTCTAAGGTCTCAGGAATTTGGTAATTGACCAATAGATCTTTTAAATTATCAGATAGACCAGACCTAAACTGACTCTTCAGGGCTGGTTCATTCCATCCTGAGGGGACACACCATCGTCTGAATTGGGTGCAATACTCCTCCGCAGGGAGATGGCCCTGAACCAGTGCCCTAAGAGCTGTCTCGGCTACCAGGGCCCTGTCTGGTTCGTCATAGAGGGTACCCAGGGCCTGAAAAAAAAACCTCCACAGAAGTTAGACAACTGGCCCCAGGAGGTAACGAAAATGCCCAGTCCTGGGGATCACCCTGTAGTAGAGAAATGATAATCCCCACGCGTTGGCTCTCGGGACCGGAGGACACGGGGCGCAAACGGAAGTAGAGTTTGCAATTCTCCTTAAAGGAGAGAAACCTCTTCCGGTCTCCAGAAAAGGGTTCTGGGAGCTTGATCTGGGGTTCAAAATATGGACTGGAGGACAGAGGAGTGGAAGAACCTTGCCCTAACTCACAAGAACGGAGTTTCTCTCCTAGCTCCTGCACCCTCTGTGTCAAATTAGAGACTTGGTCAGTCAGGGTAGTAAGAGGATTCATGATACAGTGGTTATTGGGGCCTGTTAATCTGTAACGGTCACGTCCACACACACACAGGGGGAAGGGGTAGTGACCACTGCGCTCCACCCTCACCCCTGGCCCTGCCTACTTGCCTCACGAGTCCTGATGACAGGGGACAACTGGACGGCAGGCCCTAACTTAGGATATGTGCAGGGAAGACAGACAAGACAAAATACGGAACATGAACGGACCGGGTCAGAGAACCAAGAGAGCTACGCAGTACAACGGGATTAAGCAAAGAATGGTCAGGAGATGCCGGTGTCAAATACCAGGAGAGTAGCGAAGTACAAGAGGAGTCCAAAGAGAGTAGTCAGGTGGAGCCGAGGTCACAATATCAGGATGTATGCGCAGTACAGGAGGAGCAGGCAGAGGATCGTCAGGGAACAGGATCAGGTAAATATCAGTAGTCCAACCAAATAGCCAGGAACCTAGAAATTAACAGGCAACCTGTAGCCAGCAGGCTGCCTGTATTTATAGTGGGAGTGAGGGTCATGTGACGTGGCCAGCGTCACATGACCGACAGACCAACCAGTCGAGCACCGAGTGATCAGCTCGGCGCTCAAGGCAGACTAAGAGCAGGAGCCACTCAGCTAGTAAAGCCGCCCTGGGAATGAGTCAAACACAGAACCTCATTCCAAAAGCTAAGCAACAGGTTCTGCGGGGCAATGGGGACCGAGTGCACCTTCGGAACCCCGTGACATTACTGTCTAATTACCTGGGAAAGCCCTAGATTAGAGCCCTTGTTTTTACATTTACCCTTATTTAACTTAGCATGCAATATATCCCTGTAGATCCCTTTTTAATTAGCCCCGTTATTCTATACAAACATTTACCTTCATGTAATATGGAGACAAATATGGGTAATGAGGTCTTCACCATAAAGCTCAGGATTTGTAGGAATGGGTGGGTGCAATGGCGTGATGTTTTTTCACGCATCAGTTCTGCATGTGTGAAAAACGCAGCATGTTCTATATTCTGCAATTTTCACGCAGCCCTGCCCCATAGAAGTGAATAGGCCTTCAGTGAAAAACGCATTGCGTCCGAAGCAAGTGCGGATGCAATGCGTTTTTCACTGATGGTTGCTAGGAGATGTTGTTTGTAAACCTTCAGTTTTTTATCAACGCGGTTGAAAAACGCATCAAAACGCCTTGCCCCCGCATGGAAAAAAACCTGAAAACTGAACGAATCGCAGACAAAACTGACTGAACTTGCTTGCAAAATGGTGCGAGTTTCACTGAACTCATTCGGACCTAATCCGTCTCGTGTGAAAGAGGCCTATGGGTATATGTATTGCTAAATAAACCTCACATATTAATTTACAGAAGGGTCTACTATGTCATGAAGGGAGGATTTATGGCATAGGGGAATGTACTGGGCATTATACAGTCCTGATCAAAGTTAAAGGGTTTCTACCACCAGAAATACTGTTATGTAGCTGACTGACATTAGCGATGGCGCTAATGTCCGCACTACATAACAGTATGTTTCTAACATTAGTCCCTGCAGCCGTTTTTGTTAAAAAAGCACTTTTATAGATATGCTACTGAGCCTCTAGGTGCTATGTGGGCTCATTAGCACCTAGAGGGCTCCGTCCACTAACCATTTCAGCTGCCCATCGCGTCCCTCCAGCCCGCCCCCGCTCCTGTTGATTGAGGGTGAAACTTCTCAGTATCTCGACCAATTCCCGCGCCTGCGCCGTGCGCTTCTGTATTCGGCGCAGGCGCAGTGAGTGAATGCTGCGCTCCTGGTGCCGGCTTCCTCATTGGTAACGTAGTTGGCGCAGGCGCAGTGAGGAAGCCGGCGCCGGGAGAATACAGAAGCGCACGGCGCAGGCCGCGGGAATTGGTACGAGATACTGAGAAGTTTCACGTCAATCAAGCAGGAGCGGGGCGGGCTGGAGGGATGCGATGGGCCCCCTGGAAATGGTTAGTGGACGGAGCCCTCTAGGTGCTAATGACGCCCACATAGCACCTAGAGGCTCATTAGCATATCTATAAAAGTGCTTTTTTAACAAAAACGCTGCAGGACTAACGTTAGAAACATACTGTTATTTAGTGCTGACATTAGCGCATCGCTAATGTCAGTCAGCTACATAACAGTATTTCTGGTGGTAGAAACCCTTTAAGACCACTTGAAAAATGGCTCAAATCATATTTAGCATGGCTGGATCTTAACAAGGTTCCAAGTGGAGCTTCAACATGCACCAAGAAGAAATGGGAGGTGAGAAAAAACTTTTTTTGAGCATTCAATTTAATGAAAACAACGAATAAACTGAAACAGGCTGTTTTTCAGCTGATCAAAAGTTGAGGACCACACCTCCAAAAAAACAAACGAAACCCCCCCCAAAACAGAAATCCAACTTCCAAACATGAACTCAGTAATGAAGCAGCTCCGCCGTTATTGTTTATCACTTCAAAAATTTGTTTCGGCATGCTTGATGCAAGTGTTTCCATGAGGTGAGTGGAACATTTCTCCAAGTGGTGAAGACGCCGCACGAAGGCCATCTACTGTCTGGAACTGTTGTCCATTTTTGTAAACTTCCCTTGCCATCCATCCCCAAAGGTTCTCACTTGGATTTAGATCAGGGGAACACGCAGGATGGCAAAAAAGTGATGTTATTCTCCTGGAAGAAGTCCTTTCTTTGTCGGCGGGCATGGTGTACTGTAGCGTTTGGTGTCCTGTTTAAAAACCCAGTCGTTACACACAGTCGAGGGCCCTCAGTCATGAGGAATGCTCTCTGCAACATCTGGACATAGCCAGCGGCCGTTGGACGCCCCTACACTTCCTGAAGCTCCAGTGTTCCACTGAAGGAAAAAGCACCCAGACCATTATGGCGCCCCTCCACTGTGGCGTGTAGAAAACATTCTCAGGTGGGATCTGCTTGTCAATGCCAGTAACGTTGGAAACCATCAGGACCATCAAGGGTTACATTTTTTCTCATCAGAGAATAAAACTTTCTTCCACCTTTGATGTCCCATGTTTGGTGCTCTCTTGCAATCGTAAACGAGCAGTTCTGTGGCGTTCATGGGAGACGAGGTCTTTGAAGACGTTTTTTGTTTTTGAAGCCCTTCAGTTTCAGATGCCGTCTGATGGTTATGGGACTGCAAAGTCAGCACCAGTAAGGGCCTTAATTTTGGGTCGAGGGTTCGTCCAGTGTCCTTATGGACAGCCAATTGGATCCTCCGCTCAGTGCTGATGAAATTTTTTTGGGTCTTCCACTTAAATATTGTTCATAACCCTCAGGATCATTTAAGAATTTAAGAAATTCCAATGACTCTTTACTGCGTCCCACCTCAGCAGTATGGCGCGCTGTGAGAGACCCTGCTTATGCAGTACAACAAACCCGACCACGTTCAAAAAGGGAGAGTTTTTTTGCCTTTGCCATCACAAACGTGTGACTACCTGACAGAAAATGACAATGAATCCACATCTTTGCACAGATTTGATCTGCTGAAAAAACACTTTTGATCAGCTGAAAAACAGCCTGTTTCAGTTTATTCGTTGTTTTCATTAAATTGAATGCTCAAACAATGTTTTGTCTCACTCCCATTTCTTCTTGTTGCATGTTGAAGCTCTACTTGGAACCTTGTTAAGATCCAGCCATGCTAAATAGGATTTTTTGCCATTTTGCAAGTGGTCTTAAACTTTTGATCAGGACTGTATAAACAGTCTTTACTGCCTAGGAGTATTTATTGGCTTTATATTATTGTGGCATTTTAAGGCTTCAATGTCACTTAGTTTTCAGAGATTTTACTGCTACATCAGTGTCCTAAAATAGAAACAAACACCCAATTGTTAGGTTTATTCCTGTTAATAGCCAAGAAGAAATAGAATGAAAGAACCAGTAAAGGCAAGTAAAGCAAATGCCAAAAAGCCTGCTCTGGGTGGGATGGCATATAAAATATAAATTGTGAGACGCTAGTGTGCACAGCATGAAATGAACAATCATTTGGAGGAAGTAAGTGACATTGCTGACATTTGCTTGCATCGCTCTTGAGTAAAATGATATAGTTAAGCTATGGGTACCTATATACAGTATATATAAATATAGTCATTTTAATTTAATATAAAGCGCCGTTTATTGCATTTTAACGATAGACGCCACAGTGGTTACAACCATCTGCAATGGAGTCTATATGTTCTCCCTGTGTTTCCTCCGACATTTAAAAAAAAATACGGATAGATAAATCAGCCCCAGCAATGTGTGAGCCCAGGAACTGATGTGATCGATGAAAATATACTTGTATAGTGCTGCAGTATATGTTGGTGATATATAAACAAGGGAAATAATTCAATAGAAGTTCAATAAATGTCAGCTGAAAGAGGTTTTAGAACACTCCTTTCAAAACTTATACATTTGCAACATGCAGCCTGCAGGACAGAGTGCTGTGAGGAGAATGGAAGTGGCACTGATAGGAGTGAAAAGTGGTCCACGGTGGCTGTCCTCACTCTGGTGCTCCCTGGGGCCATGCAGCAGTGAATAGAGGGCACACCCTTCTTCCTCAGGACACACCCTGGTATCGGGAGGCTCCTGCTTGGTGTTAGTGGGTGCCCTTGATGTTAGGTAGATGGGTGCAATGCAAGGCTCCCTTGGGATGCTTGTGAGGCAGAGAAGGTGGTGAATGCAATAATAATAAAAGGCAACAGAGGCCAGTTTTGGTAAACAGGTAGCTTAGGCAGTTCATAACACAGGCAATGATAATATCCAGTTCAGTCTCTCCAAGATAGATACACAAAACTTAAAAAGCTGAACATGGGATAACTGGCAGTGGAGATGGCTGACTCTGAGTTTCTCTCTTTCACATCCAGACTACTTTAAAAATCAACAGAGGGGTGCTTGTTCACAATATGTACTACAATTCCTGTAGCAGGGTGTAATAAAAATGTTATTCTCTGCAATGTTACATGATGTAAACTGTAGTGAAGGTAATGTTCTTACCAATGACTGTATTTGTGAGTTATCCCCTCACTTCTGATCCTCAGCTGTGTCATGTGACTGAAAATTTGACTCTCCAAATAAAGCCTCATGCACACGTCCGTGGAAACATGGACCTTGTGATACCGGCCTGGATTTCTTCTGAGTGCAGGAGCGCACGGCGTCATTGGTTGCTATGACGCCGTGCGCTTCCTGCTGCCGCCGCAGTACAGTAATACACTGTTATAGGTCATACCAGTGTATTACCTGTACTGCGGCGGCAGCAGGAAGCGCACGGGCATCATAGCAACCATGTTTCACGGACGTGTGCATGAGGCTTTATTTGGAGAGTCAAATTTTCTGTCACATGACACAGCTTAGGATCAGAAGTGAGGGGATAACTCACAAATAGTCACACACTGCCTGTCCAAAAAAAAGTTGCCATCTGGATTAAATAAGCAAATAGGTAGAGCCTCCTATTGGATAATTACTGCATGGGCGATTATCTTCCAGCTGGCAATGTTATTTAACCCCAACTGGTGCAATGAGTTGTTTCTCCTTTCCCTAAACAACCATGTCGAAAGACACATCTCGTGGGTTGTGGAAAAGATGTTAGTCTGTTTGAGAAGGGTCAAATCATTGGCATGCATCAAGCAGAGAAAACATCTAAGGAGATTGCGGAAACTACAAAAATTGGGTTAAGAACTGTCCAACGCATTATTAAAAACTGGAAGGATATTGGGACCCATTGTATTCGAGAAGAAATGTGGCGGGGAAAAAATCCTGAATGATCGTGATCGGCGATCACTTAATCGTTTGGTGAAATCAAATAGAAGAAAAACAGTAAAACTCAGGGCTATGTTTAATAGTGAAAGTAAGAGCATTTCTATAACGGGGCGCCAAAGGCGCACTCGGTCTCCATCAGCCGCAGACCTGCTGCTTAGCTTCGGGAGCGAGGATCTGTGTTCAGCCTCGTTCCCAGGGCTGCTTTTGCTAGCTGGCAGGCTCCCTGCTCCTAGGGTCTGCCTTGAGCGCCGAGCTGATCACTCGGTGCTCGACTTGTTTTGTCTGTCGGTTATGTGACGCTGGCCACGTCACATGACCCTCACTCCCCACTATAATACAGGCAACCTGCTGGCTACAGGTTGCCTGTGATTTTGGTCCCTTAGGCTGTGTATATTATTGTTATTTAGCTTACCTTTGGGATTTGACCCTGATCTGCTTCCTGACACCCTCTTCTGCCTGCTCCCTGAACTTGACGCTAACTCTCGGATTTTGACCTCGGCTTGCTTTTGGATTTTGTCTTTGCCTCTTCTTTTGTACTGACGTGACCTCCTGGACTGACCCCGGCTAGTTGATCCGCCTCGCCCTTCCATTTTTGGTGGTACCTTGCTTGTTCCACTTCTCTGTCCGCTCTAGTGCTACCTCTCTTTGGCTGTGCCGCTTCCCTTCTGTCTCTATCTCTCTGCTTGCACTTACTCAGGTCAGGGGACTGTCGCCCAGTTGCCCCCCATCACCTAGGGCGGGTGGTGCAAGTAGGCAGGGACAGGGGACCGGGGTGGCAGCTCAGGGGTGGGGGGTTGCACCTCCGCTCTATCTTTATACCCGCGACTCTACCTCGTGACAATTTCCACATGCATAATGCGAAGGGAACTCAAGGGATTGGACTGAACAGCTGTGTAGTCGTAAGAAAACCACTAATCAGTGAGGAAAACCAGGGAAAAAAAGCTTCAATTTGCTAGGGAGCATAAAGATTGGACTCTGGAGCAATGGAAGAAGGTCATTGTGGTCTGATGAGTCCAGATTTACCCTGTTCCAGAGTGATGGGCGCATCAGGGTAAGAAGAGAGGCAGATGAAGTGATGCACCCATCATGCCTAGTGCCTACTGTACAAGCCTGTGGGGCAAGTGCTATGATCTGGGGTTGCTGCAGTTGGTCAGGTCTAGGTTCAGCAACAGTATGTGCTCCAGGAATGAGGTCAGCTGACTACCTGAACATACTGAATGACCAGGTATTCCATCATGGATTTTTTCTTCCCTGATGGCACGGGCATATTCCAAGATGACAATACCAGAATTCATCGGGCTCAAATTGTGAAAGAGTGGTTCAGGGAGCATGAGACATCATTTTTACACATGGATTGGCCACCACAGAGTCCAGACCTTAACCCCATTGAGAATTTTTGGGATGTGCTGGAGAAGGCTTTGCGTAGCAGTCAGACTCTACCATCATCAATGTAAGATCTCGGTGAAAAATTAATGCAACACTGATGGAAATAAATCTTGTGACATTGCAGAAGCTTATCGAAACAATGCCACAGCTAAAGGCTTTTTTGTTGGCGGACTTTTTTTTTGGACAGGCAGTGTAAATGTGGGTCAGGAGCCAGTCTCTCTATGTATTCCTATGGAAGCCTCAAAGTCAGTCTCATAAGAATGAATAGAGAAGTAACTGACTTCCTGTCCTGTGTCAGTTGGAGATCAGAGTGTCGATCACATGACACAGCTATGGATCAGAAGGAGGATATAACTCACAAATACAGTCACCGGTAAGAAGATTACCTTCACTACAATTGACATCATGTACCTTTCTAATGGCCAAAGAAAAAAGATTTTTGTGGGAGTGCTTATTTAACATTAACAATGGACTTTAACCCATTAGTACAAACACATTTTATATTTTTTTTCAGTATCCCTCGGAACAATTATTTTTTTTGCAGTATCCCTCGGGAGTACTGCACATTGTGCTATGGCCTTGTACAGGGCCAGAGTCCTTGACACAGCCATTCAGGGAAAAACACAAGTGATAATCCCTGTGTTTCATGCCATAACATGATATATCTATGTTGCCCAGAGTGTGACCAATTTCACCATCAGAATGCAAGATTGACTCTAATGTAGTCTAATGTGCATGTTCATTTTGTGCATGGGGGAAAAGTGGTTGTCAGAAGCATCTGGTACCATTAAAGGGAACCTGTCATGTGGATATTTGATTATAATCTAACTAATTATATACAATCATAAACTACTAAAAAGTACCTTAGATGTATTCACTTACTGGTGTGACAGATGGTTATCTCATAATATACACACAAAGATGCCGCATGCTGCATGCTAATGAGCTGATTTGGGTCTGTGTGATGTCATTGAGTCCACGTTTATTTAATTAACAGCTATAGCCACTCCCCGGCCCACCTGCTGCTGATTCATATGGAAAATACTGTCATCAGCAGCAGGTGGGCAGGGGAGAGTCAGGAGCTCATGAATATTCATGACTCATCATTATCAGCTGGAGCTTTTCAATACAAGATGTTGGCAGATGACTGGGTCAATTAAAGAAAGTGACCCAGCATTGTGCTAAGAGAATCAGTCACTTATTTATGTTGCCGCCCGTAGTAGGACACCAGAAAACGGTGACAGGTTTCCCGTAAGTAGCTCTCCACAAATTTTCAAGCATAGACTATTATTGAAAAATAATGCTGGGGGATCCGTGTTATGTCTGGTAATACCCAGTTTTAAGAGTGCCCTGTTGGCCATGTATAGGTAGTCAGCCATATTGTTGCGTCCTTCAGCTCTGATTATTGTCCCCGAATGCATCCTATATTTCCAAACCTAAAGGATGCAAGTGATAGATTAGGCATATAGAACTTCTGTACCCCTAATTCACTCTGCAGTCCCAGTATTTCTAGTGATTCAGCTTCAGCCGTGTCTCCCTTGCCATCTGCTTGTGATAGGATTCTACTTGTCAGGCTCTTACAAGCAGGAGGTAGAGGAGAGAAGTGGGACGCTGCGTCTTATAGAAATACAGTGGGAGAGTAGACCCACAGCACACACAGATAGTACAGACATTTAGGGACCTTTTACACAGGCTTGATGATCAGGAACTTTCATTTGCCCAATCAGTACTCCATTTAAACTTGCTGCTTATGATCCAACAAATGAGCCAAGCGCCATTATTTCATGCAGGCATTATAAATGCGTATTTGTCAGCAGAAGGGCTGCTCCATGGTAAACAGGGGGCATATACTGCTGACGATCAATGAAAAAAACTGGGGAAAAACAATGTTACCAATTATTAATCCCCATACTGAAGATATCTGCCACACATAAATGGCATGTAACAAGCGTCAATGAATATGCTGTTATCATTACTGTATTTGCAGCTAATTTTATTAGACTCACTTACTATAGTATTGCACTCCTGGTTTCTTAGATAGGGCAGACATTATAAGCTTCAGTAGCACTCCATGGGCCAGATTATCATTACTCTGACAGCTCACTCCACTTTCACATATGGCTAATGTCAGTTTTTGCCAAGTCAGATATAGATCGGCCCTTTAAGACTGTAATAAATGTGGTTTGACGGTAGCAGTTTATCCGTCAGTAAGCAGCTTTACAAAAGGTCGCACATCTTTACGAAAAGTCGCACGTCTTTACCAAAAAGTCACATGTTCTATTAAAAAGTCTCATAGATAAGCAGGTCCTCACTGGAGTGAAATTGCGCATTTTTTTGCGACTTTTTGTCCGACTTTTTAATAGCCCAATAGTAAATCTGTCTAGAGATTAATTTACATAGAAAAACACTCCCACTTTCAGAAAACTGGCGAGCATAGTGCAGAGCAAATTTGTGCGCAGTTTTATGCGTTTGCGCATTTTTTTGGCGACTTTTTCACTCCATTATTCTGACTTGAGCTATGATAGAATCTGGCCCTATGTATGCAGTAAAGACTAGAGTGTATGGTGTTTTAGGTCATGTAAAGAGGGTATGTGACGTAGATTGGTAGTGGTAATAGTAGCATTTAGGAAAGTGCTGAGCTTGCAGAGGCTATGAGGCTTGTTAAAGGGGTGTTCCGACAGGGGTTTTTTTGTACTGATGACCTATCCTCAGCATATTCATCAGTCACATGGCCTAGCACAGCTTAGCCCCATTGATGTGAATAGAGCTGAGCTCAATACCAAGCAACAGCCTTTATACAATGTACAGTGCCTGGTAAGCTTAGAGAAGCCCGCGGCGCTAGCGCGAGCGACCGTGCTTTCTCCAAACGAGCTGATCCAGAGGATAATCATCATTAATAAACTGTGGAAAACCCCTTTATTGGGGGGGGGGGGGGGGGGGGGGGGGCTTCTGTGTGGTTCTTGTATGTGTTAGGATCAGTATTGGTGTAGGATCTTTACATACATCTCCTGTGAGGTTTATTTTTTGGGCTGGTGGACATGGACTCTGAAGATTATTGGGGGTGTCTGATTCAAGTAGGGGCCCATACATTCTAGACACAACCATGGTGGCCCATACTGAAGAACAAGGAGGCTGGAGCTTGGGTGAGGAGGAAGGTGTCTCAGCACCCCCAGGAAGGATTTATAAGTTATGCACTCCTGCATTCACAGTAAAGTCCTGCACACAGTAGAAATTGATCTTCTGTTTACATAGGACAGTAAGCTCTGAACTCTTGGTCAGATTAGCTATCAGATGACACAGCTGGCCAAAATCTATGGATGGTGATTGAGCTGGAAGAAAAATGTACACTCTAAAATAATGCTGGTGAGGTATAGTATATGCAAAAGCAAATCCTAAGTGTTCCGTAATCTTAAAATAATATACTTTGACAGGACTGACACAGACAAAACACAAACTATATGTGATCACCTTAACTCTAATTATATTTGCATTTTCATATTAATGTGCTAACAGGATTGGGTAAAAAGTGCAAAATTCCAATGTGTGTCACAGTGTTATGTATATCAATTACTTAGTTCCATATGTCCTCATTTTGGCCGACTGACCAAGCAATTTGGGCTGTCCCTGGCCAAAAATACAAACCGGAGTCCAAAAAAGTTGGGACACAAAACAAATTGTGAATAAAAACTGAATGCAATGATGTGGAGATGGCAAATGTCTATATTTTATATGTAATAGAACGTAGATGACAGATCAAACGTTTAATACGAGTAAATGTAGTCATTTTAAAGGAAAAATACTTGATTCCAAGTTTCTCACGGTGTCAACATATCCCCAAAAAGTTGGACAAGTAGCAATAAGAGGCTGAAAAAGTTAAATTTGAGCATAACGAAGAGCTGGAAGACCAATTAACACTAATTAGGTCAATTGGCAACATGATTGGGTATAAAAAGAGCTTCTCAGAGTGGGCAGGTCTCTCAAAGCCAAGATGGGTAGAGGATCACCAATTCCCACAATGTTGTGCAGACAGATAGTGGAGCAATATCAGAAAGGTGTTACCCTCGAAAAATTGCAAAGACTTTGCATCTATCATCATCAACTGTGCATAACATTATCCGAAGATTCAGGAGGAATCTGGAACAATCTCTGTGCGTACGGGTCAAGGCCGTAAAACCATACTGGACGCCCGTGATCTCCGGGCCCTTAAACGACACTGCAACCGCAAACAGGAATGCTACTGTAAAGGAAATCACAGAATGGGCTCAGGAATACTTCCAGAAACCATTGTCAGTAAACACACAATCCACCGTGCCATCCGCCATTGCCAGCTGAAACTCTACAGTGCAAAGGAAGAAGCCATTTCTAAGCAAGATCCACAAGCTCAGGCGTTTTCACTGGGCCAGGGATCATTTAAAATGGAGTGTGGCAAAATGGGAAGACTGTTCTGTGGTCAGACGAGTCACGATTCGAAGTTCTTTTTGGAAATCTGGGATGCCATGTCATCCGGAGCAAAGAGGACAAGGACAACCCAAGTTGTTATCAACGCTCAGTTCAGAAGCCTGCATCTCTGATGGTAAGGGGTTGCATGAGTGCGTGTGGCATGGGCAGCTTGCATGTCTGGAAAGGCACCATCAATGCAGATAAATATATTCAGGTTCTAGAACAACATATGCTCCCATCCAGACGTCATCTCTTTCGGGGAAGACCCTGCATTTGTCAACAAGATAATGCCAGACCACATTCTGCATCAATCACAACATCATGGCTGCGTAGGATAAGGATCCGGGTACTGAAATGGCCAGTCTGCAGTCCAGATCTTCAGCCTATAGAGAACATTTGGCGCATCATAAAGAGAAGGTGCAACAAAGAAGGCCCAAGACGATTGAACGAGTTAGAGGCCTGTAGTAGACAAGAATGGGAGGAGCATTCCTATTTTCTAAACTTGAGAAACTGGTCTCCTCAGTCCCAGACGTCTGTTGAGTGTTGTAAGAAGAAGGGGGGAGATGGCCACACAGTGGTGTAAATGGCCTTGTCCCAACTTTTGGGGATTTGTTGACACCATGAAATTCAGATTCAACATATTTTTCCCTTAAAATGGTACATTTTCTCTGTTTAAACTTTTGTTCCGTGATTTATGGTTCTATTCTGAATAAAATATTAGAAGTTGGCAACCTCCACATCATTGCATTCAGTTTTTATTCACGATTTGTATAGTGTCCCAACTTTTTGGGAATCCGGTTTGTAACTGGGGTTAACAATAACCTTGCCCCATTAGTGGGCATTCCTGGGCGGGTGTCAATGTCCCCGAATTTACCAGCTTAAATGTTGCTAAGTATGCAGTTAGAGGGGAGCTGTTTGTGGTGTAAAACCGATCTTGTAGTAATAGTCCAAATGAAAAGTAGAGCTATAGCTACAAATTTACCTCCTAAATGCATATACAGTAGTTTGCTTCAAGGTTCACTCTGGAATACAAAAGATGATAACTTTATGATGTGCAGTGTCAATAAATAAAGTGTTTCTTTAAAGTGTAAGAGCAGGGGTGGTACAAGATGAGTAAGGCTGTCCTAGCCACTGCTATGCCTTTGTATGGCTTGGATGAAGGACATTTTGTTTTTCCCCTCTGAATCTTAATTCTATAATAACACATCACACTAATAGGCAGTGGCGTTAGAGCTTAGAGCCCCAGCACCCCCTTTCCCCCCTGCTGGCAGCAGCTCACCTAGGTCAGGTGCACCCCACTTTCGCTGGCTGACCGAGACACCAAATGCTGTTCAATTTCTTCTGGTGACCGCTTCTTCGTGTGGTCATCGTGTTCTGACCTGTGCGGATGAGTCCATGTAGGGGACGTCCATCAAGCTCCGCCCTGCCGCCGCTGACGTCCCTTCAGTCTCCTTCACTGAGCCCTGCCGACCGACCCAAGCGGTAACGGTGGTGGGGGGGTTTGGGTAGTAAACAGACCGCTGACGTGGGGGGGGCTAAGCAGACAGATCGCCCGATGGGGCGCGCGGGGGGGGGGGGGGGGGGGGGGCGTCTCATTACACCACATTCTCAGTACTATATAGCTGGCATATATGTACCATCTTGTCTATTGATCAGCACGGGGCCTGATTTCAACGGAAACAGCCGGCATACATGCTATAGGAATTACCTGGGACAGGTGCATTGATATAACGGACTCATTGCCCTATTCTTTATTAGAGGTCTTATATTGTCATTTATGTACATTGATTTTAGGGGATGTGTTTTTTAGGTCAAGATAAATTGTACATCATTGCTTTTTCAAGTGAGCCCTGTGGGAGGTTAAAATACCCCTATATAGTGCCCCCAGTTAATTCCCCCATATGTCTCCTCTCCCCCCTTCCTCCTAGTGCCCCCCATAATGTAACAGTATAAAATGCCCCATATATAGTGCCCCAGTAGATGCCCTCAGTGTCCCCATAATTTGCAAGTAGTAAGATATCCCTTCTTAGTGTCTTGATGACCCCCATAGTACTCCTCTCCCCCCTTCCCCACAGTACCCACCATAAGTGTCCCAGTATAAAATGCTACTGTACAGCACACCCCATATAAAATACCCCGTCGTTGTGCCTCAGTAGATGCCCCTATAGTGGCCCACCAATAATGTGCCAGTAAGAAGTACCCCCAATAATGTGCCGGAGTAATAAGTACCCCCAAAAATGTGCCAGGTAAAATGTGCCTCCATAGATGACCCCAATCATGTGCCAGTAACAAGAGCCCCCAATCATGTGCCAGTAACAAGAGCCCCCCCCCAATCATGTGCCAGTAACAAGAGCCCCCCCCAATCCATGTGCCAGTAACAAAGGGACCCCCCCAATCATGTGCCAGTACGAGGCACGCCCCATCATGTGCCAGTAATAAGAGCACCCCCCCATCAGTGCCAGTAATAAGGCACCCCCCCTCCTTCATGTGCCAGTAATGAGAGCCCCCCCATCATGTGGCAGTAACAAGAGCCCCCCCATCGATGTGGCCAGTACATGAGCCCCCCCACATCATGTGCCAGTAACAAGAGCCCCCCACATCATGTGCCAGTAACAAGAGCCCCCCACATCATGTGCCAGTAACAAGAGCCCCCCACATCATGTGCCAGTAACAAGAGGCCCCCCACATAATATGCCAATAAAAGTATTCTACATATATAACAAAAAAAAGTTTACTTACCTCCATGTCAGCGCCGCACCCCCCTTTTGCAACACCACTGCTAATAGGGGTTCAGATACTTTATTCATATCTGCATAAAAAAGACTAATGCAGATTACTATTTATTTACTGCTTTTATAGGTCTGCCCTATTAGGTCTTTAATAGCCTAAACATACATATCCTGTGTCATTATTGGCTCAGGCTGCAACGCTATCCCTCCTCTATATCCCTCATGTAGGGGTGTGGAGTGGTTATGGTCCACTGTTTTCTGGTACTTCTTGGCGCAAAGTCACGACCTCAGGAGGTTATGAATAAATCCTTTATTGTTCGTATATGACAACGACTTTCGGAGTTGTAGACACTCCTTTCCCAAGTCTGAATTCTAACAACGAACACAAACAATAAAGGATTTATTCATAACCTCCTGAGGTCGTGTCTTAGCACCAAGAAGCACCAAAAAAACTGTGGACCATAACCACTTCACACCCCTACATTGTTTCTCCATTGCTGCTCCAGAGGACTGGCAACCCTACAAACGAGAGGCGAACTGTACTGGCAGCAGCAACCACCTTATAATTATAACTAAACGCCTACACTAGTGTTGTGCATATGCATGCACAACACGAAAAGGTGAGTACAACTGATTATATTTACTCTTTCAGTCATCCACAACGAAACTATTACTGAGCGCCTCTCCCTTTTCTGCCACAATTGCTATATGCCTCATGGCTGCCATGGATAAGCACAAGCTCTGCACATGTACCACAGGATGGCAGTGAATAGAGAAATAAATTAAAGATTTTGTCTCACTTCAGAAAAAAAAAAATTAAATTTTATGTAGAGAAAGTTAATACAAAGCAATTACTAATGTATTGCCTCCTTTGCTGGCTAATTATTTTTCCATTGCATTATACACTTTCCATGGTTACGACCTTGCAATCTAGCAGCGGTGGACGTGCTTGCACAATATAGGCAAAGCACAGGCTGCGACCTAGGGAGTGCCCATAGTCCAGCACTTTTTTCTATAGTGTACAAGCACGGCCACTGCTGCTGGATTACAGGGTGGTCATAACCATCAAAACGAGCAGTGTAAAATGCAATGGAAAAAATGAATTCCATAATTTAGTGCCTTATATTAACTTTGTCTACATGGTAGACAACCCCTTTAACCTAGCAAGGTATATAATAAGGTTACTACTGAGAAAAAGTAGTACCTGCCACACATATACAGAGCCAAAATGTATATCATTAGGTGTTGGGGGAGGGGAGAGATGGTGTGCTTGAATTAATAAATATATAACAATATATAACAATTTACAAATATAGAAATCTCTTTGTTCCAATTGGCATTAAGGAGTTATCACCTGCCACCACCATGTGTAAATGGGCAGTGGACCCACTGTACAAACCAAGCAATTTTAACTTGGGGCTAGTCCTAAGGGCATTATCCTGGTGCTCCCTGATTTCACCCTTAGCCCTATGCAGGATCTGTCCTTCGCTGCAGGTGACCCATCAGGCTGCTACCTCTTGGAATAGTTCTGGTATGTAGTTGACAGCTGACCCATATGGGATTAGGGACACCAATGCGTAGCACCAAGGGGTTAGGCAATACTCATAGTCAAGTAAACAAGACAGAGGGTCAGGGTAGTAGTTTGTACAATTCCACTAAAACAATTTGAGGTCAGGGCCAAGACAGCAAAGGGTCAGTATGTAGAAAGGTAAGGAAACCTGCTCACCTGGGATTTAGTGTATAGGCTGGGGACATGGGCTGTAGATGCCGCATAGCACATCCGCAATACCCAGTCCCCATAGCTCTTGTGTGCTTTTATTATGTTAAAAACCGTTTTGATCAATATGCAAATGACCTGATATCAGTCCTGTATCCGGAGATGAGTCAAGCGGAAAGGAGCCCAGCACCGCCCCGCGTCATCCGAATCTCCTCCTTGCTAGCTGACGTCACAGAGCTGGAGCGCCGAAATCTCGCGATGCGCGAGCTAGCTCTGCGCAGTGTTCGGCATCATGTTCATTCCTGTGCTGGCATCAGCACAGGGAACGAACTAAGCATGCGCTAGCTCGCACATCGCGAGGATTTCGGCGCTCCAGCTCTGTGACGTCAGCCAGCAAGGAGGAGATTCGATGACGCGGGGCGGTGCTGGGCTCCTTTCCGCTTGACTCATCTCCGGACACAGGGACTCATATCAGGTCTTTGCATATTGATCAAAAAGGTTTTTTAACACAATAAAAGCACACAGAGCTATGGGGACTGGGTATTGCAGAGTGCTTAGCGGCATCTAGCAGCCCATGTCCCCAGCTCTATGCAACAAAATCCTGGTGACAGGTTCCCTTTAAGGCCAGGGCAGGCAGCGAAGAATTAGTCAGTTTAAAGGGTCCATTCACACGTCCGCAAATGGGGTCCGCATCCGTTCCGCAATATCGAGAACGAGTGCTGACCCATTCATTCTCTATGGAGCCGGAGAGATTGCGGGAGAGCACACTATGTGCTTTCCTCATCCGCATTTCCCGGAGCGCGGCCCGAACCTCCGGGCCGCGGGCACGGCAAAAAAAATAGAACATGTCCTATTCTTGGTCCACAATTGCGGACAAGAATAGGCAGTTCTATGGGGGGTGCCGGCCGGGTGTATTGCGGATCCGTAATACACACGATGTGTGAATGGACCCTAACAGGCAGAAGTTCGGTACAGGGGGCAATCAGGAGGATTGAGACGGGTCAGTACAGTATTTATAGCAAGAGCTGATTAACAATTAGAAGCAGCCTTGCAACTGCACACAGAGCAAGGGAGAGGGAGGGGAGTGGTGGTGAAGGCAAAAATGGGGAGTACTAGTAGTTCAATGAATAATGTTCCTAATAGAAGTAGCGGGCCAGCAACAGACACAGGTTTCCGATGTAACACCCAGTCTGCATTTCTCACATTCCCTGTGACCAGATTTCTCTCTCTGTGTACAATTCTCAGCCTCTTTCATTTTTCAGTCAATTGAGTTTTTTTTGTTCTTTTTTTAATTCCAAAGATTTTTTATTGTTTTCAACATAGCAGTTGCAACCATCCAACAGTCTCATATTGTTCAGCATGAGAATCATCAAGGTTACACAGGTTTTGCATTACAGAACTGAATCACAATTATGTCTTTAATTCAGAATCTAACAGTAGAGTACAAACCAGAACATAAATAATAATTAAATGAAAACCCACAGTGGTGAGTGCATCTAAAAATGTGAACATGACCAAAAAAAAAAGGTGTCCAAGTGATTGACAGCAATTTCCAAGGACAGAGTGTCCTAATGGTCAAGATCTGGCGAGTGGTCAGCATTTAGAGGACGACGAAGGCCTAGTCCCCGCTAGTGATTGATCAGCTAGGTCACATACCAGCAACTTGACATCCATGCCATTCATATAGAGTGGAATTTTGACATGGAGGACTGCTGTGTAGAGAACATTTTCTCGTACATACAAGTGGAATTCACCAGATCAACCACCTCAGTTAAGGTGGGAGTTTGGGGGCTTCTCCAATGTCGGGTTATGACCAGTTTAGTCGCCATAAGTATATGAGTTCTCACTATTCCATACGGGCGAGCTATGCTGTCGATATCGATTAACAGAAGTACGATACCGTCTCTGGTGTTATTTCTAGTCTGTGGGAGGTAAATTCAGCTATCAGAGCTTTAGTAAGGTTCTACAGCGGGGAAATCTTAGGTCAGGACCCAGGGCCGGTACAAGGCAGGGGCCGAAGGAGCGGGTGCCCTGGGCGCTACCATTTGCGGACAGGAGGGGGGCGCAGGTGAAGTGCCAGCCACGGCCCCCCCTACATCATGCTGTGCCCCCCCATGTGCCCCCCCAACTAAAATGACCCCCCCCCCCCCCCCCAAGTGAGCAGCCGCGCTCTCCATTGTAAACTGTCTGTGCCAGCGGAGGTGCAGGGGAGGGAGAGGCGTGTCCCTTCCCTTTCCTCTGATAGGCTGCAGGCAGGCACCGAAGTGGAGGAGAGGCCCCGCCCCCTAATTACTCCTGTTTACCTTTCTAAAGCTAAGGACCTTTGATGATGTCATCACAGGTCCTGTAAGGGAACTGCACAGTGTAAAGTGTAGTTCCCAGGTTAGAACAGTGCATCTGCCAGGACCTGTGATGACATCATCTTCAACATCACAGGTCCTGCAGAATCTAGCAAAGGAACTGCACCAAAAATGGTGTAGTTCCTAGGTTTCAAAGGTACATCTGCCAGGACCTGTGATGACATCATCACAGGTCCTTCAACCCCTAACAGCAAGTATTAAAAGTTCACAAGCAGCTCTGTATTGATCCATACAGACTGGAATGGAGAGGTAAGAGGAGGTCCTCCACTTTTCATCATTTCCCCCCCCCCTCCATGCCCTGTTTTTACTTCATTGCTCACTCATGTATACTACTTCAGACAGTTACCACTACCTCATGTATCTCACAGTGACTATAATGCATAACCTGACCACATATTTCTATAAACACTGCATCTACAGTATTATACCTTCTATGTGTCACATCATACACTGCTCTGTGTATATATATATATATATATATATACATCAGCACACACACTGCATATATTACACAGTATTATACATGCAATATGTACAGATATATAGTATATACCGCAGTGCACTGATATGTGAGTATGAGGTATAATAGATGCTGTGTGTACAGATATCAGTACACTTCTGTATATACTATATATGTGAGGTACGAGGTATAATAGATGCAGTGTGTACAGATATATAGTATATACAGCAGTGTACTGATATGTGAGGTACGAGGTGTCAATTACTGCTGTATTTACTATATACCTGTACACACTGCATCTATTATACCTCGTACCTCACATATTACACTACTGTATATACTGTATACACCTGCATATATTATACCCCGGTACCCTCACATAACAGTACACTGCTGTATATACTATATACCTGTACACACTGCATCTATTATACCCTGTACCCTCACATATCAGAACACTAGGGAATATACTATATACCTGTACACACTGCATCTATTATACCGCGTACCCTCAACATAACTGTTACACTGCCTGTATATAATATACATCTGCATATATTATACCTCTTTTGTGTGCCAGGGGCTGTTTTGTATCCCATTCCGGCCCTGATGGCATAAATTATAAAACGCAGCAGCAGGAATAGTTCATGGAACAAAGGGAGGGCCTATAAAAAGGGGAATGGGGGCCCAATTTAGATTCCTGCTATGGGGCCCCAGTGATTTTTATGTACGCCCCTGGCTGTAGGCACTAGGCCGGCAGCCTATCAGAGGCCGGCGCAATGACCGTCATCGTGCCGCCTGAGCCTTACATTACAGCGTGGGACACAGGAAGAGGCTGCATCGCATCGCTGACACTTAGGTAAGTATAAGTGTTTTTTTTTACAATAGTGTTACTGGCACATTGGGGGGGCTTATTACAAAACTGGCACATGATGATGGGGGGGACTTTATACTGGCACATGATGATGGGGGGGAACTTTATAGTGTCTGTGACTTTCAAAGTCCCACAGTCCTTTGTTCTATTGCTTTAAGTATATTCTTGTTTTGAAACAACATTGATTCTTTCTTAAAAACGGGGGGGGGGGGGGGGGGGGGGGGGGGGGGGGGGGGGGGGGGGGGGGGGGGGGGGGGGGGGGGGGGGGGCAGTTTGCCATCTTCGCCCTGGGCACCAAATGGCCTTGTCCCAGCCCTGTCAGGACCACAGTATGTGAAGGAGATATTCCCTACTTCCACATCCTCTCCAGCAGTCAGGAGGCGAGGCAGGGAACATTATATGGAGTCTGGTGGGTGTGTAGTACCATCTCAGACTGGTTTTAAATATTGCTCCCTGGTGTGCTACACAGCGGAAAGCAGTGGTAATAGTACGAAAGGGAGTATGCCATTGGTCAAATGAGAAAGTCTTTTGCAGGTCGGTTTCCCACTTCACCAAAGTAGATGGCTTGTCGCATTCTTTTCCCTGGACGAGGAGATTATAGAAGAGAGAGATACCCCCCCTAGGGAATCCCTCATGGAGGTATCTTAGGGCTACTTTAGGGATGTGTAGTAAGGTTCCCTCATTTCTCCCCAGAAAAGATCAAATCTGAAGGAACTTATAAAATTCCCTATGGGAATCTGGTAGGTCTCATGTATGTAGGAGAAGGACAATATGTTGTCTGGACTCATCATATCCTGGGATTTTTTTAATGCCCTGGGTAGTCCAGGTCTGGAGATCTAGTCCCGGGACATGGTCTGTCAAGCAAGCTGTAGATATGGTGGATGCAGGTATGGTCCCCCTATCAACTGACACGTCTAAATAGTTTTTCCAGGCTGTTACAGATACCTGCACCGCGGACAGGGGGGATGTATATAGACCTAACCCCAATGCCATCCCTATCAGTGGGGAGCGAAGGGCAGAGAGGTTAAGCGAGGTCTTCTCTATCAAGACCCAATGTTTGTCTTCAGAGTCTTGCCACCAGTGGACTAGTTGGTCTAGTTGACAGTCTCTATAGTAGTGTTTTAGGTTCGGTACCCCCAGTCCTCCCCTAGTTTTAGGCATGGTTAGAGTCAGGTATGCCACTCTAGGGTGTTTAGAGTCCCAAATGAAATCCATCATTTGTCTTCGAGCTTTACCAAAGAAAGATTCTGGGACTTGGATAGGTAAAGGAGCTTGGACAGCATTTTGTACGCTCCCACCCTGCCAAACCACGAGATCAATTTTGGTTGTTGAGATCTGCCCACCTTCTTGGAGGTGGGTGCTCATAGAGAAACAAGTCAATATGTTGGAGAAAATCTATGGTACACCACTTATAATGATATTAAAGGTTGTAGCTTTATTCATTCATTTTGAACACTTTGTGTCACATTACATATAATATTATTTCAAGGCATAGCATGCTATGCCTTGAAATAATATTGGATGTAATGTGACACAAAGTGTTCAAATGAATGAATAAAACTACAACCTTTAATATCATTATAAGTGGTGTGCCATAGATTTTTCCTCTTACAAACCACGAGATCAGGCAGGACTTCATGTCCCTGATGTCTTTCCTGCAGTCCCTCGAGTAGGGGGGGAAATTAGTGTAGGAACGTCCGTGACGTGGGGTAGGTTAACTGGATTCCTAAGTATGATATACTTTCTCGTTGCCAATCTAGAGGGAACAGGTCTTTGAGCTGCAACAGCTGAGCAGGGGGAATATTTACCGGTAAGCTCTGGGACTTACCTAAGTTCAGTTTGTAGTAGGAGATTCGGCCAAAGGTGTCTAATAGGCTAAATACTCTTTGAAGGGAGGTCCTAGTGTTGGTACAGATGACAAAATGTAATCCGCAAAAAGTGCAAGCTTGTGCTCTTTAGGTCCCACTGTGATGCCCGATATATCCGGGTCCCGAGGGATTAATTCTGCCCACGGGTTCAATAGATAGCACCGAAAAACAAGGAGGATAGCTGGCACCATTTGTCAGGGAAAAGCAGTAGATAGAGCCCTGTTGGTAAAAAACTTTGGCACAGGGGTTAGAATATAGTGCAGCAATGGCCGAGTAAATCGGGCCAGTGAACCCGAATTTCTGTAACACCGAGAAGGCATAAGGCCAGTTATTCGGTCAAACGCCTTCTCGGCGTCCAGCGTCAGGAATGTAGTCGGGGTACCTGAGGTTTCTGCAAGTTGCAGAAGTGACAGAAGTCTCCTGGTGTTATCCGGAGCCTGTCTTCCCCGATACAAAACCAGTTGATCTATCGAAATCAATGAGGGGATGATTGACAAGAGTCTGTTCGCTAGAATCTTTGCATAGATTTTAACCTCACAATTCAGTAGTGAAATTGGCAGTAGCTGGTAGTCTGTAAGGACGATTTACCTAGCTTCGGTGATAGTAACTATCAGTGCTTCCAGCATTTCTGGTGAAAAGGAGCCTGATTCCATTGCTGTAGAATTCACAAGAAGGAGATGAGATGTTAATGAGAAGAGGGCCATACTTTTTGTAGTATAGGGAAGAAAAATCCGTCGGGACCCGGGAGCCTTATTAAGAGGGAGCGAGCGATCACCACTATTATTTCCTCAGGAGATATTGGCTTGTTAAGGGTGTCCAATTGATCTGGAAGCAGCTGGGGGAGGTTAATCTCATCCAGGAAGGAGTTTATGTCCAGTATTCCGATCCTCACCTAAATTGTATAGGCCCTCCACCAGTCAGGTCTCCACCTGCACCTATAGAAAACCTATGGCAGGGAATACCACACTATATGCGACATCCTGTCATCCAAAAACACGTAACTGCCAATATACCCAGGGGGGAATTAATACGTGCAAGAAGGATTTGCACGGAAGAAAAAAGTTTTTTGATGAAGCAAAAAATATTTCCAATAGACTGGGTTAAAAGAGCTTATGGCATCAAACATGTAGAGGAGGCTATACAACAGGTCTCAACCATTGAAAGGGGATCCCTCCTTTATCCTAGACAAGAAAAATCCTCACAAGAAGAGGGTTCACCATGCAATACAGGTAAAAAGAATATAAAAATAAAAATCATAATATCAATGCTAGTGGCAGGACAAATAAAAACAAACATTTCTTTGTAACTCAATATAGCACGGAGTATTTGCAGATATGCCAAATAGTAAAAAAACATTTCCCTGTCCTGGCACATGATAAAGAATGGACTGACATAGTTGCAGATGGGGTTAAATGTGCAGCCAGAAGAGCGCCCCACCATCGCAAACTATGTCAGCCCTAGCCTGTATCAGGAGGAGAAAAAAATCGCAACCCAGTCTGGCTTAGGACCAAGGGGAGTTTCAGGTGTGGACACCACAGGTGTATTTGCTGTACACACATGTTAATATCCAAGGACCTTTGTCTCAGCCTCAAATAATAGAGTTTTCCCAGTGAAAGCATATCTTAATTGTAATACAACCCATGCTGTTTACTTAATTACATGCAAAAAATGTAACATTCAATACGTGGGTTGTACTATCAATGCAATTAAGTCCAGAATACGGAAACACATCTCTGATGTGCCCCACCATAGCAATCGCAATGTATCTGCAGCTAGTCTGCACTTTGCTATTTGCCATGGTGGGGACACATCAGACATGGTGGTACAAGGCATAGAAAAAGTTTTCTTGCCTAAACGGGGAGGAGATCATAGAAGGAAACTATTAAATAGAGAATCTTTCTGGATTTTTTCTTTGAATACACGCCAACCAGACGGCCTAAATAAACGTCTAGATCTGATCCTGCAGTAATAATTCACACTTTATTTTCTGTGTGCAACAATTTCATGTTTTTTTGAGAATATTTCTAGGAAATCTTTTTCCCTGTTTGCAACATGACTTTTACTACACTCCATTATTTTTCAGTAACATAATGTTGTGTGCATTTTCATAAAACATTATGTGTATCCCCTCATATCTATTTCTTTGCATAGCAATTTCCTACTATGTATATGTATGGTTCAATGTCTTTCTTGTGTTTTTTCTTTTATTTTTCATGAGTAGAGTTATTTGAAGGTGTGGCACCTTTTCTTGGGGGCGGTTACAGGCCTGTGAAACAATTAGTGAAAGACAGGTGCACCCTCCCTTTAAAAAGGTCTAATTTTTAATATCTTACTGTGTCATGAGGAAGGGCTGAAATTTGTCCTTTGGTAGCCCGAAACGCGTAGACAAGACTGCTATTTTTGTAACTGATGGATGAGATTTTACCGCAAGCAAAATAAATGTATTTTCCTTTATCAAAGTGGAGCTGGATTTCTACAACCAGGCGGCAATAGTAGTCTCGGAAAGCGTTGGCTATATCTCTAGGGGCAGAAGCTGGGTTCCCCTGTTGTGGGGTAATGGAGACATTGTATCCTCGATTTTAATGTTAGGGACTTGAGCCGTTTCGCTAGGAGCACTCCAAATTTGTTAATCTTGTGCATAGTATTGGAATTTGAGAGGTCGAAGGGATTTCTCTTACGTATACATGAGGAGGTTTCTCAAATGCAACCTTGCTCTAGAGAGGCTCTGTCAAGTGATTCTCAGAGAGGGTCTGTTTCTTCAATGACTCGAGCTTTTGGATGGTTTGCATAGTGTTCTGGATGTCTTTATCCCTTTGCTTGTGCCATAAACTACTCTGTTTAATGAGAACTCCCCGCATATATGCCTTATGACAGTTCCATAAAGTAAAGACTGAACCTCTGGGGTGTAATTCATAATTAAAAAATTCCTTAAGGGAAGTCTCCACTTCCCTGCTGAAAGACGGCATGTATAGGAGGTAAGTATTGAGTCTCCACACATAATCCTAAATTCTAGAGGGGGATTCAGATAATGTCAACACAATTGGAGCATGGTATGACCACTGGATAGATCAATTTGTACAGTGGAGGTCCTGTCTATAAGGGATCTGCCCACCCCAAAACATATATTTGAGAGTAGGTTTTATGGACCCCAGAGTAGAAGGTGTCATCCTTTTCATTAACATGCAGGAGACGCCATATGTCATACAGATCATGGGCCCCATACCAATTTCGCCACCAAGATCCTGCGGGACGAAGGGCCGCAGTAGAGTCTAGGGAGGCATTACAGATGGCATTAAAGTCACCACAGAATCACCATGTTGCCCTTCTGCATTTTTTTGCAGTTTACACAGCAGGCGCCGAAGAAAGCGTTCTGTGTGTGAGTTGGGCGCGTAGACATTCACTAGGGTATATTCAGATTATTGATGAGACAATGTACAATTATGTATCTGCTATGTTGGTCAATCCAGGTTTGGTATATCTGGACTGCCACTAAAGCTTTGAAGGCGATAAGCACTCCTCTCTTTTTCTTAGGAAAGGATGAGTGAATGATAAGAGGGTAGTCCCTGTGGTGGAGCTTGGTGGGTTGGAGGATGAGATATGCGTCTCCTACAAACAAGCAATATCACAGTTTTGGGATTTCAGTTCCTGCCACATTACAGACCGCTTAAAAGGGCTATTCAGTCCCCTCACATTTAAAGAGAGCCACTTAAGTACCATATTTAGTTACAAAAAAGAATATGAATATAAGCTGGCACAAGATCTCACAGTTTGATGGGGCTGTCTAGCTACATCAGCAGGCATGGCATGGTAAGGACACTCACTTGAACACATGTCTACATAAAGAGCAGCAAAGTTAAAACAGAGAAAATAAACGTGGAGCAAACCACTGTAAAGCAATAGTCGTACCCAAACCATGAACTTAAGCATAGTTCCATATGTAGGTACCTGTCAAACTGGGGGGTGAAAACAGAAAGCATACACAATTAGCTCAGGCTGAATTCTGCCATCTCCCTCGCCCAAAACATAAAACTGCAGAGAAAAGGCAAAAAGAAAAAGATGTAAGAAAAAGACTAGTTCCGGGTATGGGGCACTACATGCCACTCCGCATCCATTCTTGCAGGGGAGGCGCTCTTGGTTGTTGGAGGGTCCTCTTCTATAGGATGCACCATTTGGTCAGGAGGACCTTGCCTTCTTCCACCGAGGCAGCTGCATGGAAAGTTCCTTTCCTATTGATGAGAATTTTGGTGGTGAATCCCTAACGGTATGGTATAGCATGTTGTCTCAGTATAGTTGTGAGCGCAGTAAGGCATCTACGGGCCTGTAAGGTAGCAGCCGATAAATCTGTAAACAGCTTCAAGGAGATATAGGGCTCAGGTAGCGGCTGTTGTTTACGTGCAATTTCCATAAGCTTCATCTTAACATGATAGAAGGAGTATCTGGCCAAGACATCCCTAGGCACTAAGTCCAGGATATTGGGTGGTGCTCGATCTATGCTGAGTTCATAGTCAGCACAAGCAGGGAGTAGTACCTTAGTTAACTGTTGCAGGTATGCCCGAAGTTCCAAGCCCGGAATTGTGTCTGGGATGTTGCAGAATTTAATGTTGTTTCTGCAGTTACGATCCTCGTACGCCACCAATTTTGCCTGCAGTGCGTCCACTCTGTCATCCAGCGAATTGTGGGAGTCCATCAGCTCATTATGCACCCCAACAAAAGACGCCATTTTGGATTCTACATGGGAGACTCTGTCCACTAAATCATTAAGCACAGAGTGCAGCGGCAGCAAAAGTTTGGAAAAGTCCTTATGTAGGGAAGAACGCAGGGCCAGCAGCATGTCCTTCAGTGTATTTTCAGAGGCCGCCTTATCTGAGATTTGGAACGAAAATATCAGTATCCTATATAGGGGTATTAGGGAGTGAAGAGGCAATACCCTGGTCTGCAGCGTGCATGTACTGTCGCTGCTTCTGGGGGCTAGCAAATGCTGAATCCTGGTCCCCTATGGGAGTGGAGGTATGGCCGCCCTTCCCTCCAGGCGCCGAAGGGTGTTGAGGCCTGTGTAAGGCTGCATGTCTGCGACCCGTATTATCATCTCCCTTGGTCCCGCATGAGAAAGACGAGTCCCAATCGCCATTCAGGGAGAATTGTTGGGCAGCGGAGGAGATCGGGGCTGAGGCCGCATCAGGGTTTACTCATTGCAGCGGGAGATCTGCTGGGGCAGCTCTGAGCACCCATGGTCTCTCAGCGGCGCCATCTTTGCTCACCTCCTCTCCATAGAGAAGTGTTCCAGAGGCATCAAGCCTTTACTATTCGGTGCCCTTTTTCTTCCCTATCTGTTTCGCTGCCATATCCGAACAGGTAAACGTGCTGTAAGTCGCTCGTGAAGTCGCTTGGCGAGAGAAAGGAGCTGCGGGTCCCAGAGCTCACACACTAAGCGGCCAACTTAGGTGCAGGCCAAGCCACTCACCCGCCAGTTAATTTTTTTCATCTTCACTCTTTTCAATCTCAATCACTACTTGTCTCCAATTTAAAGCAAGGAGAAGAGCAAGGATATAAGGAGTGTGGAGATAAGGGTCAGTACTAAGACTGTAGAACCCTTAAGAATAAATTGTGTCTGTTTCTGTATTAACTATATCATTGAGGATCGTGCAGTGTGAATGTTCCACATGCTGGTGGACTTATGTCAACTAATACATAGGTGACCCTTTTCCACATTTTGGGACTCCTCCATGGCTCTCCACTTACCCATACTGCTGCAGTAATTGTTAGAATACTCACCAAGACTTGGAGATGTTTCATTTCAGTGCTCTACTAAATTTCACTATTAGATTTTGCATCTATGGCTGGAAGGCTTATCTAATATGTCTGCAAATGTAATTATACATATCAATTCAGTGTCATTTAAAATGTCTGATAGCACGTGCTTATTTTCTAATTTAATATAAAATTTTCCTATACACCTATCAGCTTGATGGACATTCTATTCAAAATCATAGGTGTAAATAGAGAGTTGGTCACATTTTAAGGCTATAATATCTTTCAATATGATTATAGAGTCTTTCTGTGGGGATTTGTTCCCATTCAGTCAAAAGAGCATTTGTGAGGTCAGACAATGATGTTGGATGAGAAGGTCTGGCTTGCAAATGGTGTTCCAATTCATCCAAATGTGTTTACAGGGGTTGAGGACAGGGCTTTGGTGTGGAAGAACTCGAGAATCCTGCACAAACTCTTCAAACCAAGTCTTTATGGATCTCATCTTACCACGAATTTTAAAACAGCCCACCTACAGTATTTTGTTTTCTAGCTTAAACCTAGAAAACAGCCACATACCACTATCCCTCTTCCATCATATTTTATTGCAGGTACTATGAAAGCAATAGGTAGCATTCTTTGGACACCTTCCAAACCCAAATTTAGACTGACAGTAAGTGAAATGTAATTCTTCAATGCAGAGAATGTTTCCTCTGCTCCAGTGGCAGCATCCTTTCCAGCACTCTAGCTGAGCCTAAGCATTGGGCATAGTGATCTTTGGTTTGTGTGCAGTTGCCTGACCAAGGAAACCCATGACATTAAGCTCCAGATACACAATACTTGTGCTGATATTCCTAGAGGAAGTTTGGAACTCTGTAATGAGTGATACAACAGAGTAGAAGCAATATTTACTTTACGTTCTTTAGCACTTGAGGCCCCACTCTATGAGTCTAGTGCTTAAAGGGGTTGTCTCACTTCAGCAAATGGCCTTTATCATGTAGTCAAAGTTAATACAAGGCACTTATAATGTAATGTATTGTGATTTTGCTGGCCTGATTCACTTTTCCATCACATTATAACATTATACACTGCTTGTTTCCAGGGGTTACGACCACCGCTTCTGGATTGTAGGGTGGTCGTAACCCCCGAAAACAAGCAGTGCTTGCACATTACAAGAAAAGGCTCTGGCCTCTATGGTGGCTGGGACCGCAGTAGTGTGCATAGGCCGACGCTTTGCTGGATTGCGGGTGGTTGTAACCCCTGGAAATGAGCCGTGTATAATGTGATGGAAAAATAAATCAAACCAGCAAAGAGGCAATATGGACAAGCACAATACATTAGTAAGCGCTTTGTATTAACGTAAATGCCATTTGCTGAATTGAGACAGCCCCCTTGGCTGAGCTGCTGTTACTCCTAGATTATAGTTGACCAGGGCAGATTTAGAAGATCAGGAATTTAACAAATTTACACACAGCAGCTTTGTTGTAGAAATTCCTACAACTGATAAATCCATTCAGTCTTAGAGTGGTTGGTAGTATCTGGTATGTTGCATCTGGGCAACCACTTAATAAATAAGGAGTGCAAGGAAAACTTCAAGGCATCATGTAATATCATGCATTAAATGCAGTGAACCCCAGGCATCTCTCAGACGCATGCTTGGCTGTTTCCATAATGGAGATAGGCACAGTTACCTCCTCTCCTGCTATTTCAGGCCACCATCAAAGGTCTTGGATTGAAAAATGAGGATTTAGCTACATCTATCAGACATTTTTTTCCAATCTGATATAATTGTTTTGAATACAATATTCCACTGCATGAATACTAATGAGAGAATTATAAGGGTATGATACTTTAAGATGTCCTGTATGTGTCTGCGTGCAAATATATGTGAGTGCATTTCTGGTGCTTGAATATTTTCTGTTCAATAATCCAATTAAAACGGCAAGCTTCTGAGGTTAAAAGCTTTTTAATTACCCTATGCTTCTTCAATATTATTGATAGTATTGTTTTAACCCTCATGTTACCCTTCCCTTTGCAGCATCATCTATAATCCCTTTCAAGTATGCACGTGTTGCCCTCATTCAAAAGCATTTTTAAAGCCAGGGGAAAGGCCCCATAAATATTGAATGAAATGCTCAGTTGTGAATCATCATTAGGTCACTTTGTTCCCTTCAGCCCATCAAATCATAATGTTTGGCCACTTTACTGCCTTGAGAGACTGACCATGTACTTCATGGATTTTTGTATTCAATTATGACAGGCAGCAGCTCTACAGAGGCAAATATTTGACTTCCTCGGCTACCAGTGGGCTCCAATATTAGCCAATTTCCTGCACATTATGGCTGTCATCCTGGGGATATTCGGCACTTTACATTACAGATCTAGATACTTGATCTTGGTAAGTAATATATTTGCCTATAAGATTTTATGTAAAAAAATAGCACTATTTTAGAATATACTGTAGATAAAATACACATAGCTGCAATTGATCATAAACTTCTTTTGTACCTTAAAGGTTTATTCCAGGATTGACTTATTTTGTAAATTCCACCCTACCCCCTACTGCACTTTGACCTGCATGTAAACCTCTGGCATGGACAGGGTCACATGCGTTGCTGCAGCCAATGACTGACCTCAGCTGCAATGTGACCCCAAGCGGTACGTGATTCTGCAGTGACATGCCACTTGGAAAGATGTGACTACTGAGGCCAGCACATATTACCCCTGGAAATTTACATGCAGGGAACAAAGCCTGGGACCAATGGAGCCGAGCAGCGGGGAACAGGTAAGCATGTTTCCCTCCACAGGTCCGGAATATAAAAGATAAGTCAATCCTGGAATAACCCTTTAAAACACCTAGACACAGAGGGGTGGATTTACAATGAAAATGCTGTTTGCCACTTTATTAACTTAGACACTTTTTGTGGCTCGCTCAGTAAGTGGGTGTGGCTTTACAGGAAAGTGGGCATGGCTTAGTAAGAGGGGCGTGGGTGAGGTTTCCAGAATGACTCCAGAGTCTTTTTTGACATAAAGTAAGTCTTATAGACAGTGGCGAACACAGAGAAGTAAGGGCCCCCTAGCAAGGATCAAACCAGGCCCCCCACACAGGACAGAAGGGTTTCGCCTAAACCCCTTTCAATGACCCTTGGGCCATTTTTCCACTGCTTCATTTGCCAAAAGTTGTTCCTTTAGAGCAGGCATGGCCAACCTGTGGCTCTCCAGCTGTTGTAAAACTACAATTCCCACCATGCCCTGCTGTAGGCTGATAGCTGTTGGCAGTCCGGGCATGCTGGGAGTTGTAGTTTTGCAACATCTGGAGAGCCTCAGGTTGGCCATCCTGCTTTAGAGGGTAGAGTCCTGACCAAGTTTTCACCTTCAGTAGAAGAGGGGATAATCCCAACTAAGACTGGGCCCCCTCTTGCGCTGGGCCCCATAGCAGTTGCATGGTCTGCATTTGCCACTGTGATAAATCTGGCACATATTTAGACTGTCTAGTCTAATTATTAGACCGGACTAGTAAATCTGCCTCAGTGCTGCATAGCAATGTGTCATAAATGATGTAATGGCAAGCAGGTCGAAATCAGTGTTTTTGTGCAAAAAGGAACAGATTGCGAGGACTACATACCGTACGTACTAATACTAAATACTAATGCAAATATTTTACTAACATGGCCTGATCCTTTTTGGTTTTATATATTGTGTTTTCCAGGATTATGTGCTTGTAAAACTGCCTAAAACGTTCATATGATAAATGTCATATATTTAACTTTTAAAATAGACTATATTCCCTGTCCCTGCAGGACTGGTGACAAGAGGGTGAAGGCCAGTCACAGGCTGCTGCAGTGACACTGGATGGCTGCAGCAGACCTTGAGTGGCCACTATGCTCTTGTGATGTGTCCCTCCATGCCCTGATGATATAGATATCCTCACTTACACAGGCAATTGTATAGAAACACAGCATTACCGCTTTAGATTCTGGATTCTGGACAGTGTTTATCTCTGTGGGACATTTATACATTACAATTTCCTTTCCCCACCAATTAATGTAAGTGATAGTCGATTAGAGGAATTGTTATAAGATGGATGTTTCTATCACTACAATCATGTTTGTAGATTTCTTTGTATCTTTGTTCATACTAGTGATGGTAAATAAGAGCTATGTCAGAAAAATAAAATTTACATTTCATAGTTCAACCTCACCAATGAAAATTATAATTTATAACTCGTTATTAAATATCCCTACGTTATTTACTGTCTCCCATTGGTCATAGATAGTGTTGAGCGAAGCAAGCTTTGGATGCTTCATCCGAAGTCGCTTTGTTCAAAACTTCGGAATAATACTGTACGGAGATTTGTCTCCGTACAGTATTAGAATGTATGGGCTCCGATGAGCCATAGTTAGTTATACACAAGGTTGCTCATGACTTCATTGAATAACTTCGGTAGTTGATTTTTAAATTGGAATTGGAAAACCACTTTAAAACTTGAAACCAAATTCGGCTTCGGTTCTGAGGTACTAGTCGGAACCAAAGTCGAGTTTGGTTTCAACTTGGAAGTTCGGTTGCCCATAGAAACCAATCAGATTCCACCTTTCATTTTTAACAGCTCTTTTGGAAAATGAAAGGTGGAATATGATTGGTTGCTATGGGCAACTAAGCCAGTTCTACTTGACAACAGTTTGATAAATATCCCTGTAAGTATTTGTTGGCCATTCATGTTCTATCTATTCTATTTTTATGCAGTATTCTGTATGGCTGGCATTATGGGTGGCATGGAATGCCTTTATAATCTGTTTCTACTTGGAAGTGGGGCATTTATCACAGGTAAGACATTATCTACCATCCTTAGGATGTTAAATTCTGTTATCGCCATATAACGCATTTCTATATTTGATATCACTGGGTTTAATACGATCGTATGCCATCCTGTGAGATCACAAAAAACCTTGTTCTTGGATCTATATGTACAGTTCTTGCACAGAAACATAACATTGCATGAATCTAGAGTAATTTGTGTTATTGATTTGTTTCCAGCACAGGGACCTGATAATGAATTTTAACACCTCCCTGCATCGGTCATGGTGGATGGAGAATGGACCGGGCTGCCTTGTGACACCTGTTCGTACACCACCTCTGTCACTGGCAGATCATCACATGGTCACAGTGACTGGCTGTCTTCTCGACTATCCCTACATTGAAGCGCTGAGCAGTGCACTACAGATCTTCCTGGCAGTGAGTATGAATGAAACCATGAGAACCATTTTAGCTTTGGAGGTCAACATTATTAATTATGGACTTGACTATAATTGCTGCCAATTTCCCAAACCCCATAATTATTCTTCAGTAATGCCTGCAATGTCCAAGAGGGATCTAAATTAGAGAAAATTGTTACTGCTGCCTCGCTATTTTTCGCTTCCTATACCCCTTCAAACAACAGTGACAAAGACAAAGGTTCTCAGCAGGAACTCTCCCATTGCTTTTGTATAAAAATCAGACTTTGAAAAGAGTGAGGGTCATAATTGTGTATCTAACTAAAGCCTTAAAACATAACAGTTGAATTCATTTGATTAAAACCATAAAATAGTTATTATCTGAGGTGAAGAGAGCAGAGATGTATGGGGTCAGTGTATCAAATGCAAATACCAACTAAAATAACTACAAAAATATATTTGATATTTGCATTCAGATTTTTCCTATATATCATAGGAAATATCTATAAAATGTCTGTAACTCATATACATGATATACAACCAGATTCAAGGATCAGACATGTATTAGGCATGTGTAGGGAAGATCAGATGTGCTTCCCACAGTTAGAAAATCCTGGTGCTATAAACTCAATTCCACCCCTATGGAAAATACGTTTTTAGCTCATGAGCAACCCAAAAACATGAAGCGAGCAGGGAGGCCTCTCATTGGATGTCTGAAAATGATGTTATCACCATAGCCATACCGGAATGAACCTATCCCCTTTTAGACAGCCTAGGAGGGGCCTCCCTTCTGACTTTGTGACTAATGGGGCAATAAGGGAGGGACCTGCAGTAAAACGCAGTGCCTCACTGGCATTTAGGGTGCATCTTTCATTTAAATACGGTGCATCCTGGACCTGGACCCAGTGTGCTAGACTGACATGCTTCTGGTCCATACAGCCACCCATCCATGTTTATTTAACCTTTTTTCTTTTACTACATATGACTAACACTTTGCCTCTCCTATCCCCCTGATTAACACATAGGGGCAAAAAGTTTGAGGTCCTAGAGAGGGTCAGTTCTGATGAGTTAGGTCGTCCTTAATAGGGTAGCAGCTTGATGATCTATTAGGGTAAGAATTTCTGAGGGTTTAGCATTAGGGGACTTAGGCTCATACAGCAGAAACAAACACATTACAAACACACATTCTTAGCTTCTCTCATTACTAACCAGCAGAAGTGTCCTCCATTCTCATTAATTTGTGATACATTACTTATTTTTAACTGGTACTAATAAAAGGTACATTATAGTTAACACTTTAAAACACCTTTTTAGCAATAGCTTTCATGTATAGTGTCATTCAGCCCATGTGAAATGTGATAGTTATAGTGCTTAAAGGGGTTCTCCAGGAATTTTTTAAATTGCGATCCTCCCTATGATATGCCATCATGGATGAGCAGCCTGACAGGAACACTGACTAATATGTAGTATATGCAAGTGCCAGAGCATAGTTTGTAGTGAGGTCCTAACACACACTTCCCTAGACAGCTGCAAATGGAGGCAACCAGTCCTGCTCACATTCTAGGTCTGGTTGCTGGTGGCCATTTTCAATAATTCCCAGAGACCTCCTTTAAAAATGCAAAGAACCATCCCAAGTGCAAATATTAATTTGCCTTATTGTGATTGTGGGTTATATGGACATAAGGTTTTATATAGTAGCTACTTAGCCTACAAGCAGAACTAAAGGTACAGTACTTCATAATGTTCCCAAAGCCATTAAGTTTACAAATTAAAGGGTAACTGTCATTTTTTTTTTTTAAGTAATTGGCTTGGTCTCACTAAGTACACCTTAGTTCCCTAGTCAATACTTTTCAATAGGTATTGAATTACCTAGTAATTGCAGCTTGCTCTTTGCTCCCCCAGGCATTTCAGTGGTGCGGCTAAAACAGCGTTGCTAGGTGTCCTTCGTCTCCTATCTTCTATATACAGAAGACGGAGGACTTAGCAGTGGGCAGTCCTGAATGCTGCATGCGCGCTCCCGTTCGACCGCTGAAGTGACTTGCTTCTAGAGCGATGTAATTCCCGCTCTAGGGACTAATAAAGCGCCAAGCGCACTCAGGAGTAAGAGGGCGTGTTTAACTGTGGGAAAAGACCATTGGTTGGGGTAAGGCTGCGGGTTCCCGAGATGATCCTAAGTAATTCTGGGTAGTTAGGGAGGGCGGTCTTAGCCTCAGTGTAAGGGCATCAGCGGCTATCTTTAGAAGATTATCAGAAAGAAGTCTTGTGAGGAACGGTTGCTATGGACGGAATCTTATTAAACAAGTGGTATGTGAACACAATAATTAGTGATTATGGATTATCACCACAGCAGCAACAACATATATGAAAATTAAATTTTGAGTGAAAAATTAAAAATGTGTCCTCCTTATTCATATTCCATAATTTTTCTTTCCTGTTTTTGCCTACCCACAGCTCTTTGGCTTTGTGTATGCCTGTTATGTCAGCAAAGTTTTCATGGATGAAGAAGACAGCTGTGAGTATTGTATATAAAGTGCCTTCATAATATACAAGGAGAGATGTGAACTTTTCAAAATGCAACAAAGGAAAGAAGTTATTCTATGCAATATGTCATTTTATTACGACAACTCAAGTTTGTCAGGAAAAAGATGGAGTACCTCTGAAATGTGGTCACACACTAGAATAATTGTTTCTCAGTTTGTGCTCAAATACTTGGCATAAGCAATACTTTCATACGATGCATAAATTAAACTGCCATACATTGTACACATCATACCACCATATGCTGTTTAAATGATGCTGCCGTATAGAGCACATATGATTCTGTCATACAGCTAATAAATTATATTTCCATTAAGTGTACATATATATGGTAATTACATACATTATGGGGAATTTATCAAATGTTTGATAAATTTTACTTATCCTTAAACCTAACACTTTTGTCTTAGAAAGCTTTGGTTTGTGATTTTTTTGATTTATTAGCATAGCTAACCATGACCACTTTTACACCCACATTTCAAAGCTGGAGTGAGTGGTGTAAAAAGGCAAAAAGTTGCAAAAGCCCTAATTTCTTACTGTCTGAAGTCAGAATTCTGGAGTGAAGGCATGATACATCAGGGCCACTGTATTAATAAAAATGGCATACATCACACAATTGTTCATATATTACATATGCGAATATGATATGAAATTGATTCGGAAGATATGTAAACCTACTGGTATTAGGGGCCACAACAATGTCACTACCAGCAGAGGTTGTCTACATGGAGGGTTCTACATGCCACAGACCCTTCTGGCTGTGTGGAAGAGACAGAGGAGTTCTAGTGTGGATGGTGGAGGCCCCTACAACAGAGTAGCCACATTATACAGCATTCAAGTTTTGGGTAACTGCATTGTTTGTTTAGGGCTAAAAGCAACCCTGGCAGGAACATAATTGTGTCCCAAGTTTTTTATGATTACAATGTTGGATGACACCTTGATACATGAGTAACTGTAGTAAGCAAACTAAAAAGGTAATTGCCTATGTATATTGAAGGCAAAAACATAAAGGTAAAACACTCCAAGAAAACTGATGGATAATTACATTGTGGACCATCAATCACATGAACATAAGAAAGTGTGAAGCACAATGGAGAAAAATATTAGAGCTTCAAAAAATAATCTACACTGAACTAATAGGTTGTTTAATTTACAATTTTTAAAAATCCATTTAAATATTGTTTATTAACTACACGTCTACCTTGTCTATTTCTATTAAGTTGATTTCATTGGCTCCTATGATTCCTACGGATATCAGGCTCCCATGAAGACATCACACCTCCAGTTGCAGCCACTCTACAAGTGCGTGTGTTAAATTTGCTTTATATGAACGTTTCGAGAGATATTTCTAGCTCGTTGTTCTGAAAATGTTAGATCACTATCTAGTAAGCCCTTCTTCAAAATGAAGGACCATCACCCATGTTCAACAGCAAAACAAGGAAAGCAGTAGTGTCAGTCGCACACCAGCAATTTAAGGCGGGTACATGTCTGTATTACAGAAATTGACCTTATTGGTCTCGACAAGAGCTTGACTACTCCACTCCAATTGTAGTGATCCATATACCCTATAATATGACTGGATACATTTAGGGTCCATTCACACGTCCGTAAGTGTTCTGCAGATCTGCAAATTGCGAATCCGCAAAACACGGACACTAGCAATGTGCATTCTGCAATTTGCGCACCGCACATTGCCGGCACTATAATAGAAAATGCCTAATCTTGTCCGCAATTGCAGACAAGAATAGGACATGTTCTATTTTTTTGCGGAAACAGAAGCACGGATGCGGAAGTGCGGATCCGCGAATGCGGATCAGCAAATGCGGATGCGGACAGCACATTCCGGCCCCATTGAAAACGAATGGGTCTGCACCCATTCCGCAAAATTGCAGAACAGATGCGGACCCATTTTGCGGACATGTGAATGGACCCTTAAGCATAGCTATGGTTTCTCAGCGTTTTAAAGGTTTTTTTGAGAATAATTTATTTTTATCTAATGCCCACTGCCTGTCTCTTGAAACAGAAAATTTATACTTACCTCCTCACTGTCAGTCCAGTCCTCCGCGCTGGCTTAGGTGTGTCCATGTTCCGGTCCTGGAGTGTTTACATCTGGCACTGCAAGGGCAATGACTGCCCTCAAAAGTGATGTGCTGCTTGTGGCCACGTTACTGCTGATGCTACAATGTACACACTCTGGAGACCAGAAAATGGACACAGCAGAGGCAGTGTGTAGGACAGGAGCGTCGGGGAGCAAGTATGAATTTTCTGTTTCAGGAGGCAGGCTGTGTGCATTAGAATTAGATAAAAAGTAATTCCTTGAGAACCCCTTTATTTTTAGTACCTACGTGCCTTAATGCTGTTTCTTAAATAAATACAGTAATAATTCAGGTTTGCTTTGTGTAATACAGTACTAGTGAGTCCATATGGCATTGCACAGAGTCAATTTGGCTCCTTAGTACAGAGCTCCACTATCTCAGTGCATTACTGTAGACTACCAATGAGAATACTGATATTGATCCATTCACTGCCCTAGACCACAAGGTATACTAACATTAACTTTTCTGACATTAAGGCAAACACTAACCATTTCACTACCCTACACCACCAGAAATTCAGATAATAACCCTTTCCCTGTCCTAGACCACCAGGCATGTAGGCAATAACCTTCACTCTGGTAGAACTTGATGCTGTTTAATACTATTTGCCCGGTTGGTATGTGACACTGTACCTCTAGCTGCTTTAAAGGTAATTATTAGGGTGTTGTATTTATTTCATATAGTTCTGTATTTTCTGGTGTAAAGCAAACATTGCCCACATTGCAGCAGAAAGTTAAGAGGGTTGTGGGTGGATGGCTGTGAGGAGGATTTGCAAAGGGGGGGGGGGGGCTTGGGGGAGCTGAACTTTTGTATCAGGGCCCATGAACCTTTAGCTACACTCCTGTCTACTCTACTATTATATAAAATTCTTGCATGCAATCCTACTCATATACAGGTAAAACTCAAAAAATTAGAATATCGTGCAAAGTTCATTTATTTCAGTAATGCAACTTAAAAGGTGAAACTAATATATGAGACTCATTACATGCCAAGCGAGATATTTCAAGCCTTTATTTGTTATAATTTGGATGATTATGGCTTACAGCTTATGAAACCCCAAAGTCACAATTTTGAGGTCCCCTTTGCTCAGGGGGTATGGATTAATTAGCTGACTAGAATGTGACACTTTGAGCCTAGAATATTGAACCTTTTCACAAAATTCAAATTTTAAGCTGCATTAATGTAATTCCTTTTCATTTGCTTTACTGAAATAAATGGACTTTTGCGCGATATTCTAATTTTTCGAGTTTCACCTGTATATCTTGAAACTATAATCAATATTATACTTTCACTAAAAACATTATATGTCTTTTTTTTCTGCAGGCCTGGCTAGAGCTACTCCATGAGTCTTCATTCACTACACATTTTACCCAGTCGATGCCCTTCCTGTATCTCTTCACATCTCATTTAGGTTCCCCACTTATATTCCTGATCAGTGGTCGAAATGCCTTAAAACACCTTAACACAGCAGTAGCAATGTTCAGATGTATCTGGACTGGTTGCACGCATTTAGCATTGCAACTATGTTTTTAAATATGGATTGCAATGACTGGCAGTACAGTGGTATGCGTTGGCTGGTTTCATCATAACTAGCTATGTGTCAAACACTGATCCCTGGAAAGTAGAGGTAGTAATGGCAGCCCAAGAGGTTAGGTAGATAATACAAAATTATTTGTTAGAAAAAGAAAATCCATGTCAATTAGACCACTCTTAGACTTAGTATGAAGAGGAGATTTAAAGTTTTTGTTTAAGTCTTTTTGTTTTCAATTCAGGAGGAACAGTAGACCTTGCCAAACAATATAGTGTTGAGGGATTGTCATATTTTAGATATCCAGTTATCACCCATCAATACGTTAAATTCGTCAAACCATACCAAGTTTCAGAAAATGTGTAGTACTTCCTAGAACAGGACTATAGGTTGACACACATGTAGTCATAGCACTTTTCCGAGAAGCGAGTGAAAATCTACAACTCTGGAACATTGCTGAAGACCCAATAATGAATCAAAATAGCTATTTGGCTATTTGACTGTGTACCTTCACAAACTAGCTTAGCATCTACTGTTCTTTTTTGTATATGTACCATTACATCGGTGCACCAAGGTCAGTTGTAGAACTGCAAGAGTTATATATAGTATATATGCACTTTTATAGCCATACTTTTTCAACTTTGCAAATAGCCTTCATTTTAAAATGAAATCCTTCAGTTTTGTGTATTCCGTTACTATGCAGACTTATTTGTCTCTTAGCATACAACTACAAGGGCAAATAGCAATCAGGATTAATTTGTAGTCTGTAACCATGGAAACAAATACATCTGGATAAAGGGTGTATACACAAAATAATAGAATTTTGTTTTTAATTGGGAGTATTTACAAAGTTGCTAAAAATAAAATGGCTACAAAAGGGCATTTTAAGTATTACAAAAATGTGTAGGTTATCACAAAATATGTGGTTGCACTGTCAATGTCTATTTACGATAGCTAAAAACTTCAAACGAAGACATAGTTGGAACAATGGTCAGATAAGAAAACTGTACATATGTTTTAGAGTTGTTCTATCTACAATGTAACCTGACATATTCAAACCACTGTATTCAGATAGGAATTTTCAAAATACTCTGCAATGTTCGCAGTTAGTAGAGAATGCAATAGGTGCTGCATTATAGATTGGAAGAGGTGGAACACAACTCCAAGACCTGCTTCTACAAGGTTCTAGTAAATAGGTGCTCAGTGCTGACTCATTGTTCTACTACACATTTATTTATATAGGAACAGAACAACTAATCCTTGGTCAAATAAATTGCATAATTTTATGACGTTATTACAATGGCAAGGAAATATCTTGGCCAGCTCCGATGAAGATCTACAACCTTGAATGGAAAATGAATAGGAGGATGCACTTAACTAAACTCAAAAGTATTTTTAAAAGGTCACTCTTACTAGGAAGCAAGACCTCTGGTAAAGGAAATGATAAAAATCATCCCTTGTTTTACAAGGAGTTGTAGATGGGTAAATTCTACAAACTCAGGTGATAGCGAGGCAACAGACAACGAAACTACACTTGGCAATACCCTTGGAGGGCACTTTGTCCGGCACTGGGAGGAAATTAGTGGGAATACTTTATGTACTTCCTGTCTTTTTATTTGTTTGATATATATGATGTGCAAACCTACTACTGTACAGTTTGAATCAAAATGTCATTTTTAGCCTTAATGGTACTTTATGGTCCATCGCCACAGCTGGAACATTTCAGGAAAGTAACAATTTTAATGTTAACGACAAGCAGTTTGTATAGATATCTTCAAGACAGCAATATCGCATATTCCATTTACAAATTCAATTAGTTCATTTCTACCCACGTATTATTATTTTGTTAGACATGAATTTTCTACCACTGTATGAAGAGAACTTTAGCATGGTGTCTCTGTGGCCATGATGTCATAATGTAATAGTGTGTGCACTGTCGATAACACAGGGGTAGAATTGAGAGATGGCAAGAAGGCATCAATAATCAATTATGCTGGTCTGTAATGTTAAAATGGACGAATAGCAGAGCACAATAATTGAGCTTCCTTAAAAGGGGTTGTCTCACTTCAACAAATGGCATTTATCATGTAGAGAAAGTTAATTCAAGGCACTTACCAATGTATTGTTATCATCCATATTGCTTCCTTTGCTGGCTGGATTAATTTTTCCATCACATTATACACTGCTCGTTTGCAAAAGTTACAGTCACCGCTCCATTGCATATACGAGGTGTCCAGGATGGGAGCTGCTGCACATGAGTGCCTATGTACACTCCCGCAGTCCCAGCTACAAGAGAGGCCGGTGCTTTTTCCTATAGTATACAAGCGCGGCCACTGCTACTGGATTGCAGGGTGGTCATAATAACCCCTGGATATGAGCAGTGTATATTGTGATAGACAAACCAGCAAATGAGGCAATATGGAAAATCACAATACATTAGCAAGTGCCTTGTATTAACTTTGTCTACGCGATGAATGCCACTTGCTGAAGTGCGGCAACCCCTTTAACATTTATGATGGGGAATATTGGCACTGGTGTTGCACCTGCACTGTGAATGCAATAGGATTGCAATTGTATGTAATGGCCATAGTGGCCGTGCCATTGTAGGAACATTATAACATACATACAGCACAATATGGACACCATAATGTGCCAATACCGCTCCTGTATGCGTGTTATGTGTGCTAGTATGAAGGAGATGTTTGTATTCATTTTAGTTTTTGTGAAGTCTAAACGCTCTCACAAACCATATACATTATGAGTGTAGAGTGTGATGGTGAGTGCTAGAATACCATAGGCCTTGGTACATAGGATCATAGATTTCATCATCTAAAAGAGATCACAGCAATGTTACCTCATAAAAGACTAAGAACAACAACACATTCAGTTTTTTATATGCAGTTTTTGAAGCCAAACTCAAAAACTAAAGGATAAAAACTATTAATGACAGATATTACGTTGCTTCTTCTTTGAATCCACTTCTGGTTTAGGCTTCAAAACTGCATTAGAAAACCTACAAATGTGACTATACCCTTACAGGTCCTTCTGATTCCCAGGAATGAGAGAAAATGTACCCTGGTCTAATTTAATGTATGTATGGGATTTCTTTTATAATGTACCTCAGATTATGTCCATTTTTGTATATTTGAATTAAACAGTGTTTTGATTCTTTCTCTTGTTGTATTATTTGATAGATTTTGACATACCAAATATATGGTGTTCAAATGTTTTTACTCAGACATATACTGCACTGCAAAAAAAAGTGGATTAGGTAAAAAATATATTAGCATTTCCATTACAGACCTGTGGATGCTGGGGCAGACTGGGGACTTAAAGTGGTCCTGGAAAAAATAAAGGGGACCAATGTTGTAGATTGGTCCAAATTAACAGGAGGCAAGGCCGACACAAGTTAGCAGGGACAACTCAGGCAGGTGGGGTCAACAATACATGGTGCAGCACACAATACCTTCCCAGCAGAAGCAAATGCCACTTTCACACAATGCTCCCTAAAAGCTGCCCCTGTATGGTGGGACAGGAAGCCATCTGAGGCTGCGACCAGGTATATAAATACTGGAATTTCGCAGCGGTAACTAATGCTATGAGTGTCAGGTTGTTATGTACCTTGCTGGGAGCCATGAGGAGGACTCAAACGACTCCCTGGACATTGTCTCAACGGGATGTTTCCGTGTAGGGTCTATGGACAGTCCGCCCGTGTGGACGTTTCTTTTCTCTTTTATTTTAGATGGATCAAGACATATTGGGGAGATTTACTACATAGTTACATAGTTAATACAGTTGAAAAAAGACATAAGTCCATCAGGTTCAACCAAGGGATAGGGAAGGACGTGAATCCCAGAAGAAAGTGAGAATGATTTCTACACCTTTTCATAAGCATTAATGTCATTTACTTTTAGGAATTCATCTAAGCCCTTTTTAAAACTGCCCAATGTTCCTGCTGTGACTATGTACTGTGATAGTCTATTCCACAGATTCACAGTTCTTACAGTAAAAAATCCTTGACACCTCTGGAGACTGAACTTTTTCTTCTCCAGATGCAGGCAGTGCCCACTTGTTTTTTTTGTGGGGGTTTTATATGGAACAGCTTTTGTCAAGTCCCCCCTTCTCAAGACTAAATAAATGTAATTATCTTAATCTTTCCTCATAACTAAGACCCTCCATGCCCCTTATCAGTTTAGTTGCTCTCCTTTGTACTTTTTCCAGCTCCACTTACTAATGTATTGTGATTGTCCATATTGCCTCCTTTCCATCACATTATACACAGCACGGTTATTACCACTGTCTAATCCAGCAGTGGTGGCTGTGCTTACACACTTTAGGGAAAGGCTGAAGTGCGCATAGGACAACACCTTTACCTATAGTGTGCAAGCATGGCCACTCCTGCTGGATTACACTACTTTTTCTACATGATAAATGCCAATTGGTGAAGTGAGAAAACCCCTTAAGTGTGCTACACTTAATAGGGTTAGGCATAAATGTAATCCATGCGCCTGGGAGAGATGGGATGTGTACACGAATGAATAAAACTACACTTTAATATCATTCAAAATTGGTGTGCCATAGAATTTCTCTCTCACATATGTGCAGCATGTGACATATGCATCAGTGGCATGTGAGCCATGTATAAGTGTCTTGTGTCCCACATCTGTCCAATGGGTGCTTGGTGTGTGCTGCATGTGTCTTGTTTCTGACTAACTTAAGTGCAGGATATCCATATGTGTGTAAATTCTGCCACATGTATGTTTGTGCATTTTGCTGTGAATGTCTGCCATCATACTTCCTCTTTAATATTTCTGTTATCACTGTAAGTGCTCATGAACATGACTGTTGGATGTTTTGCAGTCTGCAAATTGCAGATCTGCAAAACATGGATACCGGGTGTGTGCATTCCACATTATGCGGAACGGAACAGCCTCTAATAGAACAGTCCTATCCTTGTCTGTAATGCCAACAATAATAGGACATGTTCTATCATTTTGCAGAACGTCCATGTGGACATACAGACACGGAATGCACACAGAGTATATATTTTTTTGCGGCCCCACTGAAGTGAAGTGAACAGTACGGACATGGAAAGAAAATAAGTTAGTGTGCAGAAGCCCTAAGGTGGACCCCCAGATCAGTTACACTGGTGGGCCCTAAGTACCCCAGTACGACACTGAATATATTTATAATAAAGTAGTATTTAAGTATTTTCATTTTCTTAATTCCTGGAAAACCCCTTTAATTTGAAGGGCTCCAACATAAAGCTATTTTATTCACACTATTATTTTTCCCTCCCTGTGACTGGAATCACCATCCAGTTCTATTTCACACACTGCCCCCCACGTAGCTCTATGGCAGGAGCTGTTGAAGCTTTAGTTTCTCCCTCCTAGTCCTGAAGTACGCCAAAAGAGGAGCTGCGCAATGCGATATTTAAGGTGTGTAGGTCCAGGTGGAGGAGCCCGGCTCTACACATCATACAGAGAGGGGAGGGCCTGCCCGGGCTGCACTGCCTGCTTTACGTTTATATAATAGACAACAGCAGGCTACAGTGAGGAAGCTCCTCCCCTCTCCTCCCTCCCCGGATCCTACTGAATCCCTCTGCCCCATTTTCAGCCACCACCATGCTTATAACTGCCCAGCTCTGAATCCTCCTTCTGCAAATGGCAGGGGGAGGAGCCGGAGCATCTCCTCTCCTACATAGTGCCACATAACTCTTACATCCAGTGATGTCAACTTTGATGCAGACATTCTCTTTCCTCATCTTCTCAATTCAGACCAGACCGCCATGATGATTTTTCAGCCATTTCCCATCTCTGCAGAGATTGACAAACAGACATTAGTTTGCCACTTTTCCATCGACTTCACATCTTCTGAATACCCCATTCTGCCCACTTTAATACTGTGCTCTATATTGCAGAAACAGTCCCCCTGAAAATACTAGTACCACAGAGCTAGTGCCCCCTTCAATAATTATTGGCACACAGTGCGCTAAGAAAAATAACTGCACCCAGTAAATTGTATCCCGGACACTAATAGTGCCCCCAAAAAATTATTTTGCTAAGCTGATACTGTGCCAGGGTGCAAAACAAAGTAACTGTGCTCCCCAAATTCCCACCAATAGAAATAATTATCTGCCAGAGCACACTTAGTAGTAATAATGCCCCCATAGTTCCCATACTAGTAATCATGTTCCCTATAGCCCCCCAGTAGTAGTAAAGCTGACCATAATACCCCCTAGAAGTAATAATTCTCCTTATAATATGACCCCATAATGTATGCAGGTATAAAATACCCCTATATAGTGCCCCCAGTAAATGCCCCCCTTATTAAAATTAGAAAAAAGACGACTGAGGGGAGATCTAATTACTATGTATAAATATATCAGGGGTCAGTACAGAGATCACTCCCATCATCTATTTATCCCCAGGACTGTGACTGTGACGAGGGGACATCCTCTGCGTCTGGAGGAAAGAAGGTTTGTACAGAAACACAGAAGAGGATTCTTTACGGTAAGAGCAGTGAGACTATGGAACTCTCTGCCTGAGGAGGTGGTGATGGTGAGTACAATAAAGGAATTCAAGAGGGGCCTGGATGTATTTCTGGAGTGTAATAATATTACAGGCTATAGCTACTAGAGAGGGGTTGTTGATCCAGGGAGTTATTCTGATTGCCTGATTGGAGTCGGGAAGGAAGTTTTTTCTCCTAAAGTGGGGAAAATTGGCTTCTACCTCACAGGAGTTTTTTGCCTTCCTCTGGATCAACTTGCAGGATAACAGGCCGAACTGGATGGACAGATGTCTTTTTTCGGCCGTATAAACTATGTTACTATGTTACTGTTACTATGCCTCCATAGTGCTCCTCACCCCTTCCCCATAGTGCCCCCATAATATACCAGTAAAAAATTCCCCTTCTTAGTGCCCCCAGCAGATTCCCCTATAGTGCTCCTCTCCCCTATAATGTGCCAGTAAAAATGCCCCCATAGCGCCCCCCATAATGTGCCAGTAACAAATCATATTCCACCTTTCATTTTTCACAGCTCCATTGGAACTAAGCCAGTTCTACTTTACACCAGTTTGATAAATCTCCCCCTATAATCCTATGTTGCTATGGTTTTTAACCTACCAGATGTCGTGGTCATATTCTGTCTATGGATTTCACAGAATAGGTAAAGCTATGTGAATGGATGCAAAATCTGCACACTTTTGGGAAATTCCAATATGCAAGGGCAATCCACTCCAAATAGTGTAGATTTTGTTGATGATTTTGGTGCGAAAATGCTGCGAGTTCACGACAGATTTCACCCTCTACTTTGAAAAGGTGCAACCACATGTAACCTGCTGCAGAATTAAAATCCTCAACCTGGCATGTGGGTGAGATGAGTGGATAGCATTTTTCTCTGTATACAGTTGCAAGAAAAAGTATGTGAACCCTTTGGAATGGTATGGATTTCTGCACAAATTGGTCATAAAATGTGATCTGATCTTCATCTAAGTCACAACAATAGAAAATCACAGTCTGTTTAAACTAATAACACACAAAGAATTAAATGTTACCATGTTTTTATTGAACACACCATGTAAACATTCACAGTGCACGTGGAAAATGTGTGTGAACCCCTAGACTAATGACATCTCCAAGTGCTAATTGGAGTGAGGTGTCAGCCAACTGGGGTCCAATCAATGAGATGAGATTGGAAGTGTTGGTTACAGCTGCCCTGCCCTATAAAAAACACACACCAGTTCTGGATTTGCTTTTCATAAGAAGCATTACCTGATGTGAATGATGCATCGCACAAAAGAGCTCTCAGAAGACCTACGATTAAGAATTGTTGACTTGCATAAAGCTGGAAAGGGTTAAAAAAGTATCTCCAAAAGCCTTGCTGTTCATCAGTCCACGGTAAGACACATTGTCTATAAATGGAGAAAATTCAGCACTGCTGCTACTCTCCCTAGGAGTGGCCGTCCTGTAAAGATGACTGCAAGAGCACAGCGCAGACTGCTCAATGAGGTGAAGAAGAATCATAGAGTGTCAGCTAAACACTTACAAAAGTCTCTGGCATATGCTAACATCCATGTTAGCGAATCTACGATACGTAAAACACTAAACAATAATGGATTTCATGGGAGGATACCACAGAGGAAGCCACTGCTGTCCAAAAAAAACATTGCTGCACGTTTACAGTTTGCACAAGAGCACCTGGATGTTCCACAGCAGTACTGGCAAAATATTCTGTGGACAGATAAAACCAAAGTTGAGTTGTTTGGAAGAAACACACAACACTATGTGTGGAGAAAAAGAGGCACAGCACACCAACATCAAAACCTCATCCCAACTGTGAAGTATGGTGGTGGGGGCATCATGGTTTTGGGCTGCTTTGCTGTGTCAGGGCCTGGACGGATTGCTATCATCGAAGGAAAAATGAATTCCCAAGTTTATCAAGACATTTTGCAGGAGAACTTAAGGCCATCGGTCCACCAGTTGAAGCTCAACAGAAGATGGATGTTGCAACAGGACAACGACCCAAAGCATAGAAGTAAAATCAACAACAGAATGGCTTAAACAGAAGAAAATACGCCTTCTGGAGTGGCCCAGTCAGAGTCCTGACCTCAACCCGATTGAGATGCTGTCGCATGACCTCAAGAAAGCGATTCACACCAGACATCCCAAGAATATTGCTGAATTGAAACAGTTCTGTAAAGAGGAATGGTCAAGAATTACTCCTGACCGTTGTGCACGTCTGATCTGCTACTACAGGAAACGTTTGGTTGAAGTTATTGATGCCAAAGGAGGTTCAACCAGTTCTTAAATCCAAGGGTTCACATACTTTTTCCACCTGCACTGTGAATGCTTACATGGTGTGTTCAATAAAAACATGGTAACATTTAATTCTTTGTGTGTTATTAGTTTAAGCAGACTGTGATTGTCTATTGTTGTGACTTAGATGAAGATCAGATCACATTTTATGACCAATTTGTGCAGAAATCCATACCATTCCATAGGGTTCACATACTTTTTCTTGCAACTGTATAAGGAGATGGAAAAATGCCTGAAAAAAACACCATTGTTTCAACATGCTGCATTAAAAAAACACCAGAGACAAAAAAGGCTACCAAATGGGAAAAAAACAACTGTAACAAAGCATATTAAAAAAAAGCTTGTATGTCCAGCATTTCATATTTCCCATAGACTTTCAACTAACATAAATATCACACCAAAAACCACATGTGCAAAAAAAATTCAAGAAAAACCAAGACAACAGTGCTGAAAAACATCACTAAAAACTATATGAACGCCACTAAAAACTATATATATGCATAGGTCTGATTAAGGGTACTTTCAGACTTGCGGCAGAGAATTCCGGCAGGTGGTTTCGTCACCAGATCCGGCAATCCGGACGCAAACTGATGGCATTTGTCAGATGTATCCTGATGCGAATCCGTCTGACAAATGCATTGAAATACCGGATCCGTCTCTTCGGTTTCATCAGAAAAAACTGATCCGGTATTAATTTGGTTTGCATTTTTAAAGGTCTGCGCATGCCATTTTGCCAAAACACTTAATGCCGGATCCGGCACTAATACACTTCAATGTAAATTAAGTGTTCAGAATTTTTGGCCGGAGAGAAAACTGCAGCATGCTGCTGTATTTTCTCCGTCCAAAAAACGTAAAAGGGACTGAACAGACGTTCTTCAGAACCTCCTGCTTGAGGTTCTTTTGTTTTGCTTTCCTTTTGTCATCTCGTTTCCCTCTCTCAGCTGTCATCTAGTTGCACTGATTGCATCCCTTTAAATCCCCTCCCATACTGCATCACTTTGCGGTTTATACAACTTCCTGGAGTGTGCTGATGCTAGAAGCTGTTACTACTGCATCCACAAGATAAGTCTGTTTCTTTATTTCTGTTTTCCTGTGGGCTTGATCTTAGGTGACCCTGACTCCCTCCGTATTAAGTGTAGGGAGCCGGTGGTCGTGTCCCCTCACTATTATAGGGTGTTCAGGTGTCATACAGTCGAGGAACGAGGGTATGCAAATTTCTACCATTGAGATTTTTGCATAGGCTGAGCAGTAAGGGAGAGAGCTAGCATTGTTACAGGGCTTACCCTTTTGTTCCTTAGTTTTAGATCAAGTCAGTCGGATCTTCATTTGTGTCTTCTAGTTTTCTGTAACACCATCCGTGACATTATAAACCGCCAAAACCGTCTTAAACATGAATCCGGTTTCAACCTTGATTGACCGCATGCAGGGTCTTTCACTGGAGGTAGCAGATCTCCGGAAAACTGTCTCTCAGTTTGAGGTGACCGTTTCTGCTTGCGTTCATGGAATTTGTTCTGAGCCTAAAATATCGCTTCCGGATACGTTCTCCGGGGGTAGTGAGAATTTTGTTCGTTTTAGAGTGGCTTGCAAACTCAATTTTCGCCTACTTCCCCATTCCTCTGGTGATGAGGAGCGGAGGGTGGGGATCATCATCTCGCTACTCAGGGATAACGCTCAATCCTGGGCCTTTTCGCTGCCGGTGGGGGCCCGGCCCCTCCGTTCAGTGGATGAATTTTTTTTAGCCCTGGGTCAGATATATGATGATCCGGATCGTATTGCTCTGGCTGAGTCTAGACTACGTCTTTTATGCCAGGGTAAACAGTCCGCAGAGATATACTGTTCAGAATTTCGGAGATGGGCAGCTGATACTGGTTGGAATGATGCTGCACTCCGAAGTCAATTTTGCCATTGTCTTTCAGAGGGATTGAAAGATGCATTTGCCTTTCATGAGAGACCTACCTCCTTGGACTCTGCCATGTCTCGGGCCGTTCGTATTGACAGGCCCATGCAGCTGGGTTTGCTTGCCTCTGACAATAGAAGATTCAGCTCTCAGAGGAGGGTTTGTTTCTGTTGTGGAGGTATAAATTATTTGGCAAATGTTTGTCCCTCTAGGAGATTCAGGCAGTTTTTTGAAAGTAATAAAGAAACAAAAAGAAAAAAATCCTCTAAAAACGTTCCATCTGTTACTATTGGCAAGGTTGATGCGGAAATTGAAGGTTTTCCGTTTGCTTGTAGTTCCCGTTTTGTCCTACCTGCCATGGTGGCGCTAGAGAGCAAGAACATTTTTTGTGAGATTTTTGTAGATAGTGGAGCAGCTGTCAATCTCATTGATAATCAATTTGCTATGACACATGGTTTCCAGGTATGCACTTTGGGAAAGGATATACCTGTTTTTTCTATTGATTCAGCTCCACTTTCTCAGAAATCGTTAAAGGGCATAGTTCACAATATCCGTTTGATTGTGAGTGATACTCATGTTGAGGATGTGTCATGTTTCGTCCTAAGCGGGTTGCCTACTCCTCTAGTGTTGGGGCTACCCTGGCTCACTAAACATAACCCCACCATTGATTGGCAAGCGAGGCAAATAAATGGTTGGAGTGACTTTTGCAGAGAGAATTGCCTCACGACATCTGTTTCAGAGGTTTCTACTAAGACTGTACCATCTTTTCTCTCTGAATTTTCGGATGTGTTTTCTGAGAGTGGTGTTCAGGAGCTGCCCCCTCACAGGGAGTACGATTACCCTATTAATCTCATCCCAGGCGCCAAGCTGCCTAAATCTCGTTTATACAATCTCTTCCAACCTGAAAGGGTCGCTATGCGTACTTATATCTCTGAGAGCCTGAGAAAGGGACACATCCGACCCTCGAAGTCACCTGTTGCTGCTGGTTTTTTTTGTTAAGAAAAAAGATGGTTCTTTAAGACCTTGTCTGGATTTCAGGAAGCTGAACCGTATCTCTATTCGTGACCCTTATCCGCTTCCTCTGATCCCGGACCTGTTTAACCAGATTGTTGGGGCTAAAGTTTTTTCCAAGTTGAATCTAAGAGGGGCATACAACCTGGTCAGGGTCAGAGAAGGAGACGAATGGAAGACGGCCTTCAATACCCCTGAGGGCCATTTTGAGAATTTGGTTATGCCTTTTGGTTTGATGAATGCTCCAGTCTTTCAGCATTTTGTGAACAGCATTTTTTATCATTTAATGGGGAAATTTGTACTAGTGTATCTAGATGACATTTTGATTTTTTTCTCCTGATTTCAAAACTCATAAGGACCACCTACGTCAGGTCTTGCTCATCCTGCGGGAGAATAAATTGTACGCTAAACTGGAAAAATGTGTGTTTGCGGTTCCAGAAATTCAATTTCTGGGGTTTCTTCTCTCCGCTTCTGGTTTTCGCATGGACCCCGAGAAGGTCCGCGCTGTGCTTGAGTGGGAGCTTCCTGAGAATCAGAAGGCGCTGATGCGTTTTTTGGGTTTTGCCAATTATTACAGGAAGTTTATTTTGAATTATTCCTCTGTTGTTAAACCACTCACTGATATGACTAGAAAGGGGGTAGATTTTTCCTCCTGGTCGGTAGAGGCGCGTAAGGCCTTTTCTAGTATCAAGGAGAGTTTTGCTTCCGCTCCCATCTTGGTACAACCTGATATCTCTCTGCCCTTCATAGTTGAGGTGGACGCTTCTGAGGTGGGTGTGGGTGCGGTCTTGTCTCAGGGTCCCTCTCCTGCCAAATGGCGACCGTGTGCCTTTTTCTCGAAGAAACTCTCCTCCGCAGAGAGAAATTACAATGTGGGAGATAGGGAGTTGTTGGCCATCAAGTTAGCTTTTGAGGAATGGCGCCATTGGCTAGAGGGAGCCAGACACCCTATTACCGTGTTTACCGACCATAAGAATCTGGCCTACTTGGAGTCAGCCAAGCGTCTGAACCCGAGACAGGCCAGATGGTCTTTGTTCTTTTCAAGGTTTAATTTTGTTGTCACGTTCCGCCCTGGGGTTAAGAATGTGAAGGCGGATGCCCTGTCGCGTTGTTTTCCGGGAGGTGGGAATTTTGAAGACCCGGGTCCCATTTTGGCTGAAGGTGTGGTGGTCTCTGCTCTTTATCCTGAATTGGAGGCAGAGGTTCAGGCAGCCCAGGCAGAGGCTCCTAATCTTTGTCCTCCTGGGAGGTTGTTTGTGCCTCTCGCTTTAAGACACAAGGTTTTTAAGGAGCACCACGATACTGTCCTTGCTGGGCACCCGGGGGGTAGAGCCACAGTGGATCTCATCACTCGGAGATTCTGGTGGCCGGCGCTTCATAAGTCGGTTGAGGGTTTTGTGGCAGCCTGCGAGACCTGCGCTCATGCCAAAGTCCCTCATTCACGGCCATCAGGTCCTCTCCTCCCGTTACCCATTCCTTCCCGTCCTTGGACACATCTGTCCATGGACTTCATAACGGACCTGCCTCGTTCCTCGGGGAAGACTGTGATTCTGGTGGTTGTGGACTGTTTTATAGCAAAATGGCGCATTTCATTCCTTTTCCTGGGTTGCCCAATGCTAAGACGCTGGCGCAGGCATTTATTGATCACATTGTCAAATTGCATGGTATTCCTTCAGACATAGTCTCTGATAGGGGCATGCAGTTTACAGATTCTGGAAGGCTTTCTGTTCTCGCTTGGGGGTTCGGTTGTCATTCTCTTCTGCTTTCCACCCACAGTCGAATGGCCAGACGGAGCGCGTCAATCAGAATCTGGAGACATATCTGCGCTGTTTTGTGGCGGAGAATCATGAGGATTGGTGTTCTTTTCTTTCCCTTGCTGAGTTTGCTTTAAATAACCGTCGTCAGGAGTCCTCTGATAAGTCACCATTTTTTGGTGCATATGGGTTTCATCCGCAGTTTGGGACATTCTCTGGAGAGGGGTCTTCTGGTTTACCTGATGAGGAGAGATTCTCCTCGTCTTTGTCATCTATTTAGCAAAAGATTCAGGATAATCTAAAGAGCATGAGTGAGAGATATAAGCGTGTGGCGGATAAGAGACGTGTGCCTGGTCCGGACCTGAATGTTGGTGATCTGGTGTGGTTGTCTACTAAGAATATCAAATTGAAGGTTCCCTCCTGGAAGTTGGGTCCTAAGTTTATTGGGCCTTACAAAATCTTGTCCGTCATCAATCCTGTTGCCTACCGTCTTGATCTTCCTCAGACTTGGAAGATCCATAATGTTTTTCATAAGTCCCTATTAAAACCTTATGTCCAACCCATTGTACCCTCCATTTTGCCTCCTCCTCCGTTTGTGGTTGATGGTAATCTTGAATTTCAGGTCTCTAGGATTGTGGATTCTCGTGTTGTCCGCGGTTCTCTCCAGTACCTCGTTCATTGGGAGGGTTATGGTCCTGAGGAGAGGATGTGGGTCCCAGTGACGGACATTAAGGCCACTCGTCCTGAGAAGGTAGGCTCTGAGTGTCCGGAGTCCACTCGTAGAAGGAGGGGTACTGTCACCGCCAGACATCTGAGAAGCTCTGACAGACGTTCTTCAGAACCTCCTGCTTGAGGTTCTTTTGTTTTGCTTTCCTTTTGTCATCTCGTTTCCCTCTCTCAGCTGTCATCTAGTTGCACTGATTGCATCCCTTTAAATCCCCTCCCATACTGCATCACTTTGCGGTTTATACAACTTCCTGGAGTGTGCTGATGCTAGAAGCTGTTACTACTGCATCCACAAGATAAGTCTGTTTCTTTATTTCTGTTTTCCTGTGGGCTTGATCTTAGGTGACCCTGACTCCCTCCGTATTAAGTGTAGGGAGCCGGTGGTCGTGTCCCCTCACTATTATAGGGTGTTCAGGTGTCATACAGTCGAAGAACGAGGGTATGCAAATTTCTACCATTGAGATTTTTGCATAGGCTGAGCAGTAAGGGAGAGAGCTAGCATTGTTACAGGGCTTACCCTTTTGTTCCTTAGTTTTAGATCAAGTCAGTCGGATCTTCATTCATGTCTTCTAGTTTTCTGTAACACCATCCGTGACAGATGCATACGGAACAGAATACTCACCATTCAGAATGCATTAGGATAAAACTGATCAGTTTTTTCCCCGGTATTGAGCTCTTGTGACAGAACTCAATGCCGGAAAACAAAAACGCTGGTGTGAAAGTACCCCAAGAGCTCTACTGGATTATCTTCCTATAACAATCATTAATATTATCTGGAGTAGCAAAATTTGCAATAACTTGGAATGATGTGAACAAGACACAGTTAAAGGCTTGTGCATATTTTAAAACAAACACAAGATGTCACTGATGAGCAGAATGTACACTGATGAACTATGCTTTGAAATGGCACAGTTGCTCTTGTATCAAGTTAACTGTGGAATTTGTCTTCATGGTAATATTTGAAATCAGTTTTTCTTGAGTTTGTGTTGGTGTACTTTGTGCAAAATTTATTAAACGGCGGACCTTGTTTGGGAAATTTGGTGCATCTTTAAAACCATTAAACACTTTTGTCTAGAAATGCTACTCTAGTTTTCAACACCACCTACCTACTGGAGTGATTTTTGTCTTTTTAGTGACTTTAAAAAAAAGTTGCAGTGAAAAATCTGGAGTGAATAATATACTGTATTTTTGCTCTATAAGACGTAGCAGACCACAAGAGGCATCTAAGATACAGTGGAGAAAAATAAGAAAAAAACTTTTTTTCATCAGACGACCAAGTTCCTTAAGACTTCAAATCAGACCCCCGTTAATTTCTTAGGCTTCAGATCAGACCTCCAATCCTCCTTAGACCTCATATCAGATCTCATCTCACCCCCAAGCTCCATCACAGATCAGACCCCCAAGCTCCATCAGACTCCCCTTCCTTCCTTGACCTCAGATCAGATCACTAAGCTCCATCATACCTCAGATCAGACCCACCATTCCTCTTCAGACCTCTCTATCAGACCCCCATTCCTATTTAGAACTCAGATCAGACCCCAATTCCAAGTTAGATCTCAGATCAGACCCCCACCATACCTCCATTCCTTCTTAGATCAGACCCCCATTCCTCCTCATACCTCATATCAGACCCTCATCAGACCTCCAAGTTACATCAGACACTGGTCTTGGTCTTCATCTGGCCTGCGCTGCACTGCGACTGTGACATCACACAGCATCAAGTCATAGTGTGCGCCTACATGCACTGCATCCTGACACTGTACGTAATCAGGATACGTTCAGCGCCGGGAAGAAGACAAGGGAGCAGTGAGTACAACCAGCACAGCGCTTCACTCACCGTTTCCCGTGCCTCCTGCATACTAATAACTAGGGATGAGCCAATCAACTTCGGATGAAACATCCAAAGTCGATTTGCATAAAACTTTGTTTGAATACTGTATGGAATACTGTACCACTTGGAACCGAAACAGAGTTCGGGAAAAGGTTTTTAATAGTAGAAATAGTAGAAATTTATTTTTGAAGTTATTACTCGAAGTCTCGTGAGACTTTGCAAAGTAATAACTTCAGCTCATCTGGGCCAAAACATTCTAATACTTTACAGAGTGCTCGCTCCGTATTCAAACGAAGTTTTATGTGAATCGACTTCGGATGTTACAATTTTATTTTAGGTGGTAAGGGTATGAAAAAAACTGTGATTACTTAGGCCTGTGATTATGTAATGATACACTATAGGCACATCCAGAACTACAGCCAGTGACCTCAGATACTACTGCTAGTCTTCCTAAACCATTTTGGCTGGTAGGAAACTAAGGCTATCCTTAGGTATTCACCACATCCCGCTGTAACGGAGGATAGACTTTGCTGCTAGGAACCCAGGTTACATCTGTGGATTAAGAGTGCAAACTTCCTGGAATTAGATCTGCCATGATGACCAGGGGTGCAAGGAATAATCAACAAGCAGGGTCAAAATCAGGAGAGACAGATAGAGCAAAATCAGTGGTCGAGAGGTTAATCAAAAAACAAGCCACATTCAGGATACCAGGAATAATCAGAAGATACCAAAACAGCAGACAAGAGGTTAATCTACAAAACAAGCACAGATACCAGGAGTTTAAATGAAGGACCAGGACTTCAAGAAAGAAAATCACAGGCAAGTCAATTAGAGATCCATCAGTCGTAAATCTGCCACTGAGTCAGAAACCTAATTGGTTGGGCTTCAAGTCACACTGTCAGGTCGACCAGCCGGGACTTGGCTGGTCAGCATAGTAACCTTCCCAGCACAGTCCTGCACAGTGATTTGGTTGGGTGAACTCCTGACAAAAAGATCCTTCTCTGAGGGTTTGGTTACTCACAAAATCAATTTTGAGGGGTTATCCAATGATTAATGTAAAAAATGAAACTCAGACATCATATAGTACATGAAAATCTCTTTCTGGGTAGAGATACATGGAGCTAAAAACAACAATAAATTACTAATAGGAGTTTACTATAAACCACCTAATATACCAGAGTCCACAGAAAATCTACTACTAAACGAGATAGACGAGGCGGCAAATCATAATGAGGTGGTTATTATGGGGGACTTCAACTACCCAGATATAGACTGGGAAACTGAAACTTGTATATCTCATAAGGTAAACAGGTTCTTGGCAATAACCAAAGACAATTACCTCTCCCAACTGGTTCAGGACCCGACTAGAGGGACGGCCATACTGGACTTAGTATTAACCAATAGGCCTGACAGAACAACAGACGTGCAGGTTGGTGGACACCTGGGAAATAGTGACCATAAAGTAATAACCTTCCAATTATCATTCAAAAGAGCGTTTCTACAGGGAGGAACAAAAATATCAAACTTCATAAAAGCTAAATTTAGCCAACTAAGAGAGGCTATAGGCCTAACTAACTGGGACAAAGTCCTCAAAAATAAAAATACAGCCACAAAATGGGATATCTTTAAAAAAACATCCTAAAATCTCATTGTGAGAGGTACATACCGTATGGGAATAAAAGGTTAGGGAACAAAAAGAAACCAATGTGGATAAATAGAACTGTAAAGAAAGCAATAAATGACAAAAAGAAAGCATATAAATCACTAAAACAGGAGGGTGGCACGGAAGCACTGAAAAACTATAAGGAAAAAAATAGAACATGTAAAAAAACAAATAAAAGCGGCCAAACTAGAGACCGAGAGATTAATTGCCAAAGAGAGTAAAACTAACCCTAAAATGTTCTTCAATTATATAAATGTTAAATCTGTAGTATAAATCTGAAGGTGTGGGGGATTCAGTCAGCACAACCCTGTATGCAGGTGCACATCGCTATGGCGAAATACACATACAAACGCAAAAACACAAATGCAATAGCACTCTGCAACCAGCACTCTGCCCTGCCTCTATGCTGGATGTTGAATGAGGCATTGGTGTACATTTTGGCCAAAGCGTAATAAGCCACTCACCACGTCAAGGTCATCTCTATGAGTGGTCCCTAACACTAGTTCCTACCTGTTTATGGGCCATGATAGCCACACAAAGTCCAGGGAGCGCAGGTACAGCATGCACGCCAGGCACACTGCTTTTAACCTCGTCCGGTGCCGTGACAGCTTTCATCGGATCCAGGGATGCAAGTAACAACATGCATGCTGAGCCCACTATATACAGTCGTGGCCAAAAGTTTTGAGAATTACATAAATATTGGAAATTGGAAAAGTTGCTGCTTAAGTTTTTATAATAGCAATTTGCATATACTCCAGAATGTTATGAAGAGTGATCAGATGAATTGCATAGTCCTCCTTTGCCATGAAAATTAACTTAATCCCAAAAAAAACTTCCCACTGCATTTCATTGCTGTCATTAAAGAACCTGCGGAGATCATTTCAGTAATCGTCTTGTTAACTCAGGTGAGAATGTTGACGAGCACAAGGCTTGAGATCATTATGTCAGGCTGATTGGGTTAAAATGGCAGACTTGACATGTTAAAAGGAGGGTGATGCTTGAAATCATTGTTCTTCCATTGTTAACCATGGTGACCTACAAAGAAACATGTGCAGCCATCATTGCGTTGCATAAAAATGGCTTCACAGGCAAGGATATTGTGGCTACTAAGATTGCACCTCAATCAACCATTTATAGGATCATCAAGAACGTCAAGGAAAGAGGTTCAATTCTTGTTAAGAAGGCTTCAGGGCGTCCAAGAAAGTCCAGCAAGCGACAGGATCGTCTCCTAAAGAGGATTCAGCTGCGGGATCGGAGTGCCACCAGTGCAGAGCTTGCTCAGGAATGGCAGCAGGCAGGTGTGTGCGCATCTGCACGCACAGTGAGGCGAAGACTATTGGAAGATGGCCTGGTGTCAAGAAGGCCAGCAAAAAAGCCACTTCTCTAAAAAAAAACACATCAGGGACAGATTGATCTTCTGCAGAAAGTATGATGAATTGACTGCTGAGGACTGGGGCAAAGTCATATTCTCCGATGAAGCCTCTTTTCGATTGTTTGGGGCATCTGCAAAAAGGCTTGTCCGGAGATGAAAAGGTGAGCGCTACCATCAGTCCTGTGTCATGCCAACAGTACAGCATCCTGAGACCATTCATGTATGGGGTTGCTTCTCATCCAAGGGAGTGGGCTCACTCACAATTTTGCCCAAAAACACAGCCATGAATAAAGAATGGTACCAAAACACCCTCCAACAGCAACTTCTTCCAACAATCCAACAACAGTTTGGTGAAGAACAATGCATTTTCCAGCACGATAGAGCACCGTGCCATAAGGCAAAAGTGATAACTAAGTGGCTCGGGGACCAAAACATTGACATTTTGGGTCCATGGCCTGGAAACTCCCCAGATCTTAATCCCATTGAGAACTTGTGGTCAATCCTCAAGAGGCGGGTGGACAAGCAAAAACCCACTAATTCTGACAAACTCCAAGAAGTGATTATGAAAGAATGGGTTGCTCTCAGTCAGGAATTGGCCCAGAAGTTGATTGAGAGCATGCCCAGTCGAATTGCAGAGGTCCTGAAAAAGAAGGGCCAACACTGCAAATACTGACTCTTTGCATAAATGTCATGTAATTGTCGATAAAAGCCTTTGAAATGTATGAAGTGCGTGTAATTATATTTCACTACATCACAGAAACAACTAAAACAAAGATCTAAAAGCAGTTTAGCAGCAAACTTTGTGAAAACTAATATTTGTGTCATTCTCAAAACTTTTGGCCACGACTGTACTTCTCCTGGAGCCAAATGGCTACTGGTAGGCGCTGTAAAAGTAGACTCAGTTTTATACTGACTTTAAAACCAGCCTCCAGGGCAGACTAACTGGTCAGGTGTGCATGACTGCATGGAGATCGCCACGCCTCCAATATATACTACAAAGAAAAAATGTGGGGGATTCAGTCAGCACAACCCTGTATGCAGGTGCACATCGCTACACGTACAAACGCAAAAACACAAATGCAATAGCACTCTGCAACCAGCACTTTGCCCTGCCTCTATGCTGGATGTTGAATGAGACATTGGTGTAAATTTTGGCCAAAGCGTAATAAGCCACTCACCATGTCAAGGTCGCCTCTATGAGTGGTCCCTAACACTAGTTTCTACCTGTTTATGGGCCATGATAGCCACACAAAGTCCAGGGAGTGCAGGTACAGCATGCACGCCAGGCACACTGGCGTTTGTATGTGTATTTCGCCATAGCGATGTGCACCTGCATACAGGGTTGTGCTGACTGAATCCCCCACATTTTTTCTTTGTAGTATATATTGGAGGCGTGGCGATCTCCATGCAGTTGCACACCTGACCAGTTAGTCTGCCCTGGAGGCTGGTCTTAAAGTCAGTATAAAACTAAGTCTACTTTTACAGCACCTACCAGTAGCCATTTGGCTCCAGGAGAAGTATATAGTGGGCTCAGCATGCATGTTGGTACTTGCATCCCTGGATCCAATGAAAGCTATCACGGCACCGGATGGGGTTAAAAGCAGAGTGTGCCTGGCGTGCATGCTGTACCTGCGCTCCCTGGACTTTGTGTGGCTATCATGGCCCATAAACAGGTAGGAACTAGTGTTAGGGACCACTCATAGAGGCGATCTTGACGTGGTGAGTGGCTTATTACGCTTTGGCTAAAATGTACACCAATGCCTTATTCAACATCCAGCATAGAGGCAGGGCAGAGTGCTGGTTGCAGAGTGCTATTGCATTTGTGTTTTTGCGTTTGTATGTGTATTTCGCCATAGCGATGTGCACCTGCATACAGGGTTGTGCTGACTGAATCCCCCACATTTTTTCTTTGTAGTATATATTGGAGGCGTGGCGATCTCCATGCAGTCATGCACACCTGACCAGTTAGTCTGCCCTGGAGGCTGGTTTTAAAGTCAGTATAAAACTGAGTCTACTTTTACTTTTGCCTCCAGGGCAGACTAACTGGTCAGGTGTGCAAGACTGCATGGAGATCGCCACGCCTAGAGGCTCGGTCTACTCACATTGTATGCCGCCCCGCTCGTCCGTTAAGCCCGCCAATCTCCTCTTGAATGGCATCCTCCATCTGAGCCAGCGGACAAATTCTCGCGCCTGCGCCGTACGCGTCTGTATTCGGCGCAGGCGCAGTGAATGTCTGACCGCTCCCTGCACAGACATCTCCACTGCGCCTGCGCCGATGACCGAGATGTCTGTGCAGTCAGCGGTCAGACATTTACTGCGCCTGCGCCGAATACAGACGCGCACGGCGCAGGCGCGAGAATTCGTCCTCTGGCTCAGATGGAGGATAGCATTCAAGAGGAGATGGGCGAGCTTAACGGACTAGCGGGGGGGGCATACAATGTGAGTAGACCGAGCCTCTAGGTGCTGAAAAGATGCCCCCATAGCACCTAGAGGCTCATTAGCATATTAATAAAAGTTCATTTTTTTGTGAAACGGATCCACACACAGGTCTGAGAATAGCATTGTTTAGGTAGATCAGACACTAGCAGATCGCTAGTGTCTGAGAGCTAATTAGGTCAAAATGAGGTGGTAGAAACCCTTTAAAAGTGTCCTGTCTGACCCAGGAAGAAGTACATCAGCGAGTCAAAAAGATTAAAATAGACAAATCGCCAGGATCGGATGGCATACACCCCCGTATCCTAAGGGAATTAAGTAATGTCATAGCCAGACCCTTATTTCTGATATTTGCGGACTCTATACTGACAGGGAATGTCCCACAGGATTGGCGTATGGCAAATGTGGTGCCAATATTCAAAAAGGGTCCAAAAACAGAGCCTGGAAACTATAGGCCGGTAAGTTTAATATCTGTTGTGGGTAAACTGTTTGAAGGTTTTCTGAGAGATGCTATCTTAGAGCATATCAACGGAAATAAGCAAATAACGCCATATCAGCATGGCTTCATGAGGGATCGGTCATGCCAAACTAATTCAATCAGTTTCTATGAGAAGGTAAGTTCTAGACTTGACAGCGGCGAATCAATGGATGTCGTATATCTGGACTTCTCCAAAGCATTTGACACTGTACCACATAAAAGGTTAGTATATAAAATGAGAATGTTCGGACTGGGAGAAAACGTCTGTATGTGGGTAAGTAACTGGCTGAGTGATAGAGAACAGAGGGTGGTTATTAACGGTACACACTCAGATTGGGTCACTGTCACTAGTGGGGTACCTCGGGTCAGTATTGGGCCCTATTCTCTTCAATATATTTATTAATGATCTTGTAGAAGGCTTGCATAGTAAAGTATCAATTTTCGCAGATGACACTAAACTGTGTAAAGTAATTTACACTGAAGAGGACATTATACTACTACAGAGGGATCTGGATAGATTGGAGGCTTGGGCAGATAAGTGGCAGATGAGGTTTAACACTGACAAATGTAAAGTTATGCACATGGGAAGGAATAATGCAAGTCACCCGTACATACTAAATGGTAAAACACTCGGTAACACTGACATGGAAAAGGATCTAGGAATTTTAATAAACAGCAAACTAAGCTGCAAAAACCAGTGTCAGGCAGCTGCTGCCAAGGCCAATAAGATAATGGGTTGCATCAGAAGGGGCATAGATGCCCGTGATAAGAACATAGTCCTACCTCTTTACAAATCGCTAGTCAGACCACACATGGAGTACTGTGTACAGTTCTGGGCTCCTGTAAACAAGGCAGACATAGCAGAGCTGGAGAAGGTCCAGAGGAGGGCAACTAAAGTAATAACTGGAATGGGGCAACTACAGTACCCTGAAAGATTATCAAAATTAGGGTTATTCACTTTAGAAAAAAGACGACTGAGGGGAGATCTAATTAATATGTATAAATATATCAGGGGTCAGTACAGAGATCTATCCCATCATCTATTTATCCCCAGGACTGTGACGAGGGGACATCCTCTGCGTCTGGAGGAAAGAAGGTTTGTACACAAACATAGAAAAGGATTCTTTATGGTAAGAGCAGTGAGACTATGGAACTCTCTGCCTGAGGCGGTGGTGATGGTGAGTACAATAAAAGAGTTCAAGAGGGGCCTGGATGTATTTTTGGAGCGTAATAATATTACAGGCTATAGCTACTAGAGAGGGGTCGTTGATCCAGGGAGTTATTCTGATTGCCTGATTGGAGTCGGGAAGGAATTTTTTATTCCCCTAAAGTGGGGAAAAATTGGATTTTTTGTACTCACCGTAAAATCCTTTTCTCGTAGTAGGCATTGGGGGACACAGCACCATGGGTATATGTCCAACTACCACTAGGAGGCGACACTAGACATAAAAAGTGTTGGCTCCTCCCCGTTGGGCTATACCCTCTCCACAGACACTAGGCAGCTCAGTTTGTACCAAAAGCAGTAGGAGAGAGAAGAAAGGCAAGGAACCAACAACTCCCATACCGGGAAAGATCAAGAGACCAGCCCGGAGAAGCTGAAGTAAAACAACATAGGGAGGGATCTGTGTCCCCCAATGCCTACTACGAGAAAAGTATTTTACGGTGAGTACAAAAAATCCAATTTTCTCGTGCATGGCATTGGGGGACACAGCACCATGGGACGTCCCAAAGCAGTCCCCGAGGGTGGGAAGAACAACCATGCCACCTGTGGGCATACAGGTGCGGGAGAACCATGTGACCCAACAGGAGAAAAGCACGGAATAGGCAGGAAGCCTCATAACAAGGGAGAAACTCCAAGGAGGCCACAGTGACGACTGTCCGCACCCCAGGACAAATGCCTGAGAGAAGGTCCCAAATGCAAGAAGAAGGCAAAGGAACACCCAGCTCAGCCGAAGGCTGGTGGGAAAGTAGGACAGCATCGCGTATCGGATCTACCCAACATCCCAATTGCCTCAGGCGAAAGCAGACACCCTGAGGAGAACCCCTGAAGGGCCAGGGGAGCCAGGGAAATTGGAATCACTGAAGGCCAAACGAGAGAGTGAAGCTATAGCAAGGCTCACATGTGAGTGGAGCGGGTCTCCTCTCACCTCAAAGCAGGTGAAAAAAATAAATCGCCCTATTGAAAGGAAAAAATCCTAAAGGCGCTAAGGGAAACCGCCAACCCCTGGAAGGGGAGGGGGTTGTAAGTAAAAACCAGGAAAAGAGAAAAGACAAGACCTGCATCCCCAACCAGGAGACGAGGAACGAGCCTCTGAAAACAAAATATCGCTGAGAAGCGCAAGACCGGAGAAACTCTGGCGAAACTAATTATCAGGGAAGAAGGGAACCAGATGCAAGCCCAGGAATCTCAGCAGGGGCACACTGGAGTGAGGGAAGCCATAGCAAGGCTCACATATGAAGGGAGCAGGACTCCCCCCACTGCAAAGCAGGTGATGAAGTTAGACGTCCTATTGGAAAGTGAAAACCCCCAAAGGCGCTAAGGGAAACCGCCAACCCTTGGAAAGGGAGGAGGTAGGAAGTAAGGGCCAGGTAAAAAGAAAAAAATAAGAGAAGACCTGCATCCCAAAATCAGGAGATGAGGAACGAGCCTCTGAAAACAAAATATCGCTGAGAAGCGCAAGACCGGAGAAACTCCGGCCAAATGAAGTATCAGGGAGATGCAGGCCCAGGAAATCTCAGCAGGGACACACTGGACTGAGAGACATGGAAGGAGAAGGAAAGTACTCCCAACAGTATAAGGAGGAAGGCTCTACAAACAGGAGGAAGTCCCTCCCGAAGGAGACCATAAGGTGGAAATGCAAACCGTAGCACTAAACCACTCAATACCAGGTACTTGAAGTGGGAGGATGGGAAGACAGACATGAACCCCATGAGGTCCAAAAGGCTATTGGAACCCGCAAGGGGAACAATCAACCCAGGCCCCTTCCAAACAACGATAATCCTACAGAATCTGTGTGGTCAAATGAACGGGGACAGGGACTCCAGAAAGGAGTACCCGCAATGGGCTCACAAGGAACCGAACCACCAGAGGACAACAAAAACCAGAATATCCAAGAAAAAATGAAAAGAACCACCCTATGGGAAGGAATTGGCCATGGACAACTAGCCATTCAAAGAATAGTGGCTAGCAATCAGCATACATTGTCCCGGGGAGGGCAAATACAGCGGCTTGGGTTGTACCACTAAAACAACAGACGCCCATATGCATAAGGAATGGTGAAGTCGCTATAAAAGAAGCGGGAGTGACTACACGAAATGTAGAAACCAGCTGCGACCGACATACAGAAGGCTCCCAGGGGGAGAGAGTACCGGATGGGCGCAGACAATAGCAAGGTCCCGATGGACTGCCCTCTGTTAGATAGTTTAACTAAGCAGAGAATATAAGGGAACACCCGGACCCAGAAGGAACTACGGAACCCTGTTCTATGTCAGAGCAATCAGCAGAAAATTCACCTACCAGGCAGGTGTGTGACGCTCAGTGGTTCTGTCCCTGACTCATCAGGGAGGACGTCCAGCGAGGATATGTCGCTGACCCCAGGAGGATTCCGTGTGGCGGAGGACATCCAGTGATGGCCGAAAACTGCTGCAGCGGCCGGTGCTCAGCAAGCTACGTATCCCAACAAGGAGAAGATCCAGTGGAGATCACTGTACTCCACCAGAAATGGTCCGCCCTGTAAAAGAAAACAACGCGGTGCTCCTTTATAATATGGGGGACGTGGAGTGCAGCCAAAAGTAGTATTTGATAGGGATGGCAATAGCAACCCTAGCACAAAAACCAACAACCACCAGGCCATGGTGTAGGGAGCGTGGTTGTATGTGGACCACCCACCAGATCAGATCAGTCATATACTGGGTACACCAGAAGCAGTAATAGACCGACAAGGAGGAGGTTGGGCTGGCCCACCCCTGCCAGATATGGCTACCATGTTCGTGCTGAACCAGGATGGCCGAAAAGGGAAGTAACCAACATCCGCAGCACAGATTAGAGCCCGGGGAAGGAAGCACCCAGTAATACAGAAACTGTATGAGCCACAGATTGCACCATAGGGCCCAGCACTTGGGGACTAAAAATACACACCCAAAACCGAGGTAAAGTGGCTGCATGTTGCACACTAAGGAGTGTGGAAACAAAGCCACAGCATCCAGGAATGCGACCGCATTTGGAGGGTACAGTTCCTCAACCTGTAAGGTAGAAAAAAGGCTGTGTAGTGAAGAGATACGACCAGCGAGGTGCAATGGAGATGGCAGAGGTACTAGGTCTAAGATTAGAGCGATGAGGCCACGTGGAGCACCCTAGGACCAGAGAAGTGCAACGGCTGCCACGTTAGCTATGGCACCTATATTTCGCTCTGGAAAAATAGGGCCGCACGGTACCACAAGGAATGACAGGTGCACACCACAACTAGGTAAGTGCAATTGCAACTGAAGAATGCCCTCTATTTCACCTAAAAGAGGGAAACAGGGCCGCATGTCACACCATAGAGCCCGACAAGTGTAACGGCTGCAGCATCAGAGGCGGTGCAGGAACTCACCTAAGAAGGGAGTAAGATGGCTGTTTGGTGCACAGTAGATGAGGTTGCAGTGGCAACGGCACTACAAAGTGGCCTCAATATCTCGTCCAGTAAGGGAGAAATAGTGCCGCAAGGTACACCATAAGGCCAGACAGGAGCAACGGCAACAGCTCCTGGAGATAGAGAAGTTAAATAAAAATGAAGGGCACAAGGTGGCAGCCTGGTGCCCACTAGAACCAAACAGAGGCAATTGCACAGCAATTGAGAGTGGCCTCTAAATCTCGCCGAGAAGGGAGAAATAGTGCCGCACGGAACACAATAGAGCCCGCCAGGGATATTGGATACAGCATCAGGAGATGGTGTAGGGACTCTACCCATGAAGGGAGCAAGGTGGCTGGAAACAGACAGGTGCAATTGCGGCCTGTGTATTTCGCCCGGTAGGGGGAAATAGTGCCGCATGGAACATCTAACCAGTCAGCAGGAACTCTACCTGCGAAAGTAACAAGGCAGCTGGAAACAGACAGATGTAATCGCCACGGCATAGAAGCCGGCCTGTATACTCTGGTACAGGCACTACAAAAGAACCTTTAGAGGCCGAGAAGGGGAGCCAACCCTACAAGTGGCGTTTGCCTGAAAGATCAGCTTGCCTAGAACATAGCCCCTGGATAGGGGAACCAGGAAGGTCTGTCGTGCACAGCCTACGAGGGCGTACATACCAGAGACACCGCGTAGGTGTCCCAGTTGCTAAGGACGGTGACGGCTGCCTTACCTGTGCGATAATTACCTGTGCAGGCAGGAGAGCGCCATCCGAAAGTCCACTAGAGGGGCACCAAACCTGGGTAGGGTAGGTACCACCATGCACGTTTGACTTGACCACGCAGAGGGATTCTGCACAGTGGAAGACCGCCTGATGCTCTGTTCCGAGGGAATTGGTGCAGAGGTGTCCCCGGAGGCAACAGACAGAGAAGGCTTCGTCACCAGCCTCCGGCCTGTCCTGGGGGACCCGAGGATGCCGAGGAGGGGTGGAAGCTAGTTGAGACCACCCGAGGTTGGTCCATGGGCTACTCCTTGCGTGACCCAGTATCTGAGCGTGAGCGTGGCTCAGGGGGGGAAAGGAGACCACAATTTGTAGGTAGCGCTCCAGTGACTCCGCCAGGGATTGGGCGAGTCAGGCAAGGTTCCCATGGAACGACATGGAGGAAGCCCACTCAGGGGGGACCTACACACAAAAGGGTGGGAGGGGGGACAAGGCGACCACGTAGAAACCTCTGAAGACAACGGACGCACGTAAATACGTGGCGATCCGATAGGGAGGCTGGGAGAAGAGGCCCCATAGAGCAGCAGGGCTGTCCTATCTGACCCCGGATGTCACGTCCCCCAAGAGGTGCTGCAGCAGCTATAGAGCAGTGAAAGGGCTGCAGGAGAATGCAGCAATAGAGAGGGGATGGAAGGAAAAGAGCCTGTGGAGAAATTCAGCCAGAGGCTGCCTACCAGACCCCAGTAACTGTGCAGCGCACCCCAAGCTGGAGACCAGAAGATGGCGACCGGAGAGTGCAGGAGCCGACAGCCGGATGAAGAAACGCCCCTCAGAGAGAGAGAAGGAACCTGGGGCTGGACTGGCAGGCAGGAGAGGCCCCTCCCAGGCTCCCCCCACGGAGGGGAGGAGACAGAGTAAGCCCGGGAAGGTCAGAAAGTGGACGGGAAGTTGCGGCCTAGTAGGCCCGAAAAGCCGGGGACTAAATTAGTGAAGCGCTGCCCGAAAAACGGCCGCGATCGCGATAGTGCCCCGGAGAAGCCGCGACGAACGGGGGCCAGGTGGGGGGGAGAACAGAAGAAGCGACCCCCAGAGAGAGAAAAACGGAAGGCCAGGGGGCTTCTGGAGCCAGGATACAGCAGAGAGTTAAAAGTGACTGTTGGGGCCTGAACCTACAACCTGCTGTATCAGAGGCAAGGCTTATCAGAGGCAAAGGCACTTATCAGAGGCAAGGCTCCCACACAGCAATGGAGCTGTATCAAATATGGGGGAAGGGGGGAGAGGAGGGAACGCACCCAGGCCCGGGAGGGAGGGAGACCCTAAACTAAAATACTCACCCTCAGACGTCTTCAGGCGCAGCAGTAACCACCCCCTCGGCGGACTCAACACGGGAACCGTGGGACTACCGGAATTCCACTGCGGAAGCAGATTTGGGGACTGGGTGGCTGCCAGGTACCTGAGTACGCGCCCGCAGGGGGGCAACTAAAGTGGAACACGATGGAGCCACCCCTGCCGCAGGCCGAAAACCTGCAGAGAAAGAAAAAATGATTAAAGAAAAAATAAAATAAAAAAGTAGCAGGATGACCTGCACAAAAAAGCAGGTCAGGTCTGCCTCCTACGGACACTAGAACAAAACTGAGCTGCCTAGTGTCTGTGGAGAGGGTATAGCCCAACGGGGAGGAGCCAACACTTTTTATGTCTAGTGTCGCCTCCTAGTGGTAGTTGGACATATACCCATGGTGCTGTGTCCCCCAATGCCATGCACGAGAAATTTGCTTCTAACTCACAGGTTTTTTTTTTTGCCTTCCTCTGGATCAACTTGCAGGATAACAGGCCGAACTGGATGGACAAATGTCTTTTTTCGGCTTATGTACTATGTTACTATGTTACTAACAAAGCTAGAACCAGCCATGTACCTCACATGGATCCAGACATCTCCTAATGGCATATGTGAGAGTGAATGGCATTGTATTTAACTGCTGGGCGCCCTCTTGCAGTTTAGCGCCCCCTTGCCCCCCCCCACGCTACGCCACTGACTGATGGCACTGTCTGTCATCACTACTGCCTGGTCTCTTCCGTGCGCCAAACTGCCCTGACTTCGTACAGCGTCAGGACGTAGTGTGCGCACTATGATCTGACATTGTATCCAGTCAGGTCAGAGTGCAGCACGGGCCCTGAGAAGATCAGAGAGTGGTGAGTGTAGTAGAGACCACCGGATCTGCAGAGGTTAAGTTAATATATTTATTTTCTCTCTGATTGGGGTCTGTTAAGAAGTCTGACATGTAGGTATGATCTGATATGGTGGTCTGATACTGTATGAGGTTTGATATGGGGGTTTGATCTGAGGTCTGATATGAGAGTCTAACCGGAGGTCTGATATGGGGATCTGATCTGAGGTCTGACATGGGGGTATGATATAGGGCTCTGGTCTGAGGCCTGATATGGGGGTCTAATCTGAGGTCTGATATTGGGGGGTCTAGTCTGAGGTTTTATATGGGGATCTGATCTGAAGTCTGATGATTGGGGGTCTAATTTGGGGTCTGAAGAAGTTTGGGGGGGCCTGCTCTGAGGTCTGATGAAAAATATTTCTTATTTTCCTCCTGTAAAAGCTAGGTGCGGTTTATCATCAGGTTCTTCTTATAAAGCGAGAAATATGGTATATTGTCTAAGGGAATGTATATTATACATAGTTTTTTTTTTTTTATCAAACATGCAATCAGCCACAAGTCCCACTTCATTTTCAATTTTATTTTAAAGAAATTTATGAAATTTCCTAAGATTTTGCATGCCAGTTTATGAAGATATACAGTATATTCCCCCAATTTCAGATCCCTATGTTAGCAAGAAATGGTGCAGAATATAAAACTTTTTGAATGACTCTTGTAATGTAGCTAGTATGCAGATTCAGTATACTTCTAATTTTGGGGAATAATCGCCAACTTTTCTAAAACTAGCTGAGACACTATTAGGCTCCATTCACATGTCCGCAAATGGGTCCGCATTCGTTCCGCAATTTTGCGGAACAGGTGCAGACCCATTCATTCTCTATGGGGACGGAATGGATGCGGACAGCACACAGTGTGTTGTCCGCATCCGCATTTGCGGAGCGCGGCCCCAATCTTCCAGTCCGCAGCACCGCAAAAGATAGAACATGTCCTATTCTTGTCCGCAGCTGCGGACAAGAATAGGCATTTCTATAGGGGGCGCCGGCCGGGTGTGTTGCGATCCGCAATTTGCGGGTCCGCAACACACCACGGACGTGTGAATGGATCCTTAGGCCTCTTTCACACTACTGTATGGCTATTTCAGTGTTTTGCGGTCCGTTTTTCACAGATCCGTTGTTCCATTTTTTCGTTTCCGTTGTGTTTCTGTTTCGGTTCCGTTTTTCTGTTCCGTTTTTCCGTATGGCATATACAGTATACATTAATTACATAGAACAAATTGGGCTGGGCATAACGTTTTCAATAGATGGTTCAGCAAAAAACGGAATGGATACGAAAGACATACGGATACATTTCCGTATGCATTTTGTTTTTTTTGCGGACCCATTGACTTTAATGGAGCCATGGAACGTGATTTGCGGCCAAATATAGGACATGTTCTATCTTTGCACGGAACGGAGATACGGAAACACAGAAACGGAATGCATACGGAGTACATTCCATTTTTTTGGCGGACCCATTGAAATGAATGGTTCCGTATATGGACCGTATACGGAACGCAAAAATGGCCCGGAAAACGGAAACAAAAAACGGTAGTGTGAAAGAGGCCTAAGGGAGATTTACTACTGATAATGTACCAGAATTATGGTAAAATTTGTGCCAAAAACTGGTATACATTATTTCAGCCACATTTATTGTTAAACTTTTAAACAGTTTTTTCTTCTTCTGCAACAAGGTGTCATGGTTTCATGGAAAAGGAACATGACTGAGATGGGAAAAAAAAGTGTTTTTTTTTCTCAATTCTGTTTTTATGGAACAAGAAGGTAACAAAATACTTACAACACAGTTGCAGTTACAGTAGTGACATACAAAATCATCAGTAAGGCAGTAGACTTGTGACATTGCCTCATTAGGCTACTTTCACACTGGCGTTTTGGTTTCCGTTTGTGAGATTTGTTCAGGGCTCTCACAAGTGGTCCAAAAAACTGATCAGTTTTGCACTTAATGCATTCTGAATGGAAAAGGATCCGCTCAGAATGCATCAGTTTGCCTCCGTTACGCCTCCATTCCACTTTGGAGGCAGACACCAAAACACTGCTTGCAGCGTTTTGGTGTCCGTCTGACGAAATTGAGCCAAACGGATCCGTCCTGACACACAATGTAAGTCAATAGGGACGGATCCGTTTTCACTGACACAATATGGCACAATAGAAAACAGATCCGTCCCCCATTGACTTTCAATGGTGTTCAAGACGGATCCGTTTTGGCTATGTTAAAAATAATACAAACGGATCAGTTCTGAACGGATGCATGCGGTTGTATTATCTGAACGGATGCGTTTGTGCAGATCCGTGATGGATCCGCACCAAACACATGTCTGAAAGTAGTCTAGTTAGAACATGCTTTGATATGCACTGAAAACCATCAGGCACGTAGACCTACAGAGCCAACTGCATTGCCATAACAAATGATTAATTATAGAAAATAATAGGAGGATGGAAAGGGGCTAAAATGTAAGGGGGGAAATTGCCACCCATGAGGGATGCAGCCACCTATTACAAGGTAATACTCAGACACATTTGCCAAAGCAAATGGGGACTGGGAATACACAAAGCATAGCAATAATTGGGTGAGGGAGAAAAAAGTGTGGAATCAAAATGAATGTCCTACAGAGAGTGAGATAACCTGATTGAGAAGGACCACAACATAACTGCCTTTAGAGCTGTACAGAAGCCTGGGACCACATATTCGCCTAGCTGGTTAATTCCTCTAAGCAGCAAATCTGGTAACCTACCCCAGCCATTGGGTAAGTGAAGGTGGGTGCCTTTGTAGCCACAGCAAGGGAATCAGGCACTTGGCACCAGCCAATAAGTGGGTAATTAAAGATTCCTTTGAAGGCCAAAAGAAGGAATTAGGAAGGCCTATGGTAACCAACTACACTGATAATGTAAAGTTGGGTGAACAGATTGCTTTAATACGGGATTATATTTCTGTCCAAAACATAGTAATATTCTTACAATGCCACCCTATATGAGACAAGGAACCCATCTCCGTATCACCAACACATTTGACCTAGTTGATACAAAAGCTCAGGCCTATACCATCTAGTCAGTTTATAATGGTTCTCCTGAATTTTTATATATCTTGAGAGAAGCCAAGTGAGTTCCTAAGCACAAAGGTTTTCTCCTTAAACTAAGCTAATCCCCAACTCCTCTTCCCAGAGGCTTAGAAAATGAGGCACAGGAGAGGCATTCTGTAGCGATAATTGAGAATAAAAATTGGATATCTTGTGCTAAGAAAACGTACACGTAAGTATAATTTTTTCAAACCACTGTAGGTCCCTAATGACAGGATGCTGCGCCAATAAGCGCTAGCAAGTGTTTTGAATATGACAAGTGTGCAATAAAGAAACAAGGGGAGATTTAGCAAGTGTGTGGAGTAGTTCAAGTGTAGGAACACTATTAGAGGGAGTTAAATCTGCTATTGTGTAACTGGAGAAATTACTCCAGAGATCATCTGTCCATGAAATATCCACATTCATTAGGTGTGGGAGCAGGGTGGCCAGAATCAAAGGCAAGGGTGAAGAAAACAAACGCTGCCTTTAAGGAGGGAGTTAGAAAGTAAGGCAATTTTTACCCACTTAGGAAGCCAAAGTAATAAAAAAAAAGTCCTGATTCAAAAAAGCTCATTTCTAGTTCCGCTCCCCATACAGTAGTGTCTCGGGAAACAATATCCAACCACTTCTGAAGGTGAATAGCATGATACCAACTTTCTACATCAGGGAGGCCAAAGTCCCCACTCGTATTCCTTTGCACTAAGTGACAGACTCTGCTTCCAAAGGAAGGAAGAAAACAATCTCTTGATGGCTATAAAGAAGTGTTTTGGCAAGTGAATGGCTATCTGTATAGTGTACAATAGATAGGGCATAACATATGTTTGGAGGAGATTCTTGCGTCCCATCCAGGAAATGTAAGCAATATTATAAGAATCTAGGAAGGACATTTTAAATGCTAGGGAGTGGTAATTGAGGTCAAATGGTTTAGAAAGGTTTCTAGGGAGTTGGATGCCCAGATGTGAAAACAGAGGATTTAAGCCATCGAAATAAGGAGGAGTGGCTAAGGTTTTGCGCCTGACCCTCTGGGATACATTTAAGATGTCAGATTTGTGGTAATTTATTTTAAAATTTGAAAGAGACCCAAATGTTTCGAACTGATGAAGTCTGGGGAAAAGCCTCATGGGGGTTGGTCAATATTAAAAGTAAATAATTGGCAAAAACTGTGGCCAGGTGAGTGGAGTTTCCAACAGAAAGGCCCTGTAACAACTTATCTTGCCTAACACTCTGTAATAAAGTTTCCATGACTAATAAAAAAAGGGGACAGCAGTGGACTGTCTGGTCCCATTCGCTATTGTAAAGGGTGAACAGTCAGAGGGTGCCATTTATCTGCTGGGGCTTGATAAAGTGTGAATATAGCATCAACTAATGAGTAGGGGATGTTAAAGGTGAAAAGGCGAGGCACACATAATCCCAGTTTACCCTGTTGAAGGCCTTCTCGGCATCAGTGCTGAGAGGGATCAACGGGTTGTGTGTTAGCTGAGCATGATGGATCAGGTTCAGCAGTCTAATCACATTGGGCTTCCACTCCTTACGCTTCACAAAGCCCGTCTGATCAGAATGGATAAGCTTGGGCAGGAATTTACTAAGTCTCATGATAAGCAATTTCACCCATAATTTAAGGTTTAGATTATGGAGAGAGATTAATCGATAATTTGAGAACAAAGTCAGATCTTTACCTTCTTTTGGAAGGACTGTAATGTGGGCCTCTAAGGACTGGAAAAGGAGTGAGCTCCAGAAAGTAACCGAGTACAAACTGTGACAAAGTGTGGAAGTAAAATATCTTTACATTTTCTATAATAAGAAATTGGGAGTCCGCCTGGGCTAGGGCGCTTCCCCAGGGGGAATTAGGAGAGGGTATCTACCACTTCCTGCAAAGTGTTGGGGCAAAGAAAGTCGCTAGCATCTTGCTCCAATAGATGCGGTAGTCCTAAGGAGGAAAGGAAGGAGGTAATAAATGTTTCTACAATTCCTATCGATACTAGAGGGGTCTGCGGAAATTGTACAGTGCTTAGTAAAAGTCTCTGAAAAATGCAGCAATATCCCAGTGCTATCAGCAGTATTACCAGTGTTAATAAACATGCGGTCCCTCAGTTTCTTTATTAAGCCTTAGGATATCGGAGGTTTCTTTGTTCTTGTGTTTTCATTTTTCTTCCTTGAGCCATAACTTTTTTATTGTTCCGTTCACATAGATGTATGGGGGCTTATTTTTTGTGGGACAAGTTGTACTTTCTAATGTCATTTAATATGGCATAAATGTAGTGAGAAGCTGGAAAAAAATTCCAAATGGGGTGGAATTGGAAAAAAAACACAATTCCTCCACAGTTTTACGGGTTTTGTTCCCACGGCATTCTGTTTGTGGCAAAACTGACCTATGTCCTTCATTCTCTGGGTCAGTATGATTACAACGATACCACATATGTACATAAGTTTTTTTTCAAATTAACGTTTTGTTAAAGATTTTTCAATAGGAGCAGAACAACACCGACCAATGTCAGTGACAAAAATAATACAAAGAGTATAACATAAGAATTAGCATGAGACACAATTCTCAAAAGTACAAATAGCATGGCATAACAATGTATAGTCATGTGGCTATTGATACCAAGCGTACGAGACACAATTCTCAAAAGTACAAATAGCATAGCATAACAATGTACTGTATAGTCATGTGGCTATTGATACCAAGCGTACGCGAAGAAAAAGAGATGACAGACACAGAAGACAGACAAAAGACAAGACAGCGGGGAGGGGAGAAGGGAAGGAAGGGAAAATGGGGGGGGGACTGCAGTATAGCAATGAATATCTAAAGCCTGGCGTCACTAAACGAGGACGTGGCGCGGAATTCCTCCCAAGGGCCCCAGGTCCTCACAAACCGGGTCACATCAGAGGGCATTGCACTAATAAGGTCTTCCAACCTCTGGTAAAGAGCAATTTCCTCAAACCACTCCTCGAGAGAGGGGGGAGAGGTGGATTTCCAATGTCTGGGAATCACCGCCTTCGCCGCCTGTATCATGTATTTCACAAGAGAATTCTTATAAGCTGGGACATTCAGGACGCTATCAAATAGCAGAAGGGACTCTGGGGAGTTCTGTATGGGGACCCCAGTGACCTCAGTGATTGTTTTGTGTACAAAATCCCAGAAAGGGCGCCACACATTACACTTCTACCAGACATCGAGCATTGTGCCCTCCTCTGTAGGGCATCTCCAGCAACGATCCGATACCGTCGGAACCATCGGTGGAACAGCACTGGTACCCTGTACCACCTGGAGACATTTGGTAGAAATCGTGGATTTGTGAGATAACAGGAAGCATTTATTCCATTGAGCAGGGGTATACTGTCTACCTAAGTCGCGTTCCCAAGTCTGGCAATACGGAGGAGGGCACAAGGACCGACGGCATAAAAGCAGCTTATAAATAGAGGAAACAGGATGCAGGACCACCGAAGGGGAAAGGCACATTTTTTCAAAATCCGTTAGGTCACAGGATAGGTCATGGGTCTTGGCCAAAGAGGAGTGGAAATGACGGAGTTGCATATACTCAAAAGATTCACAGGCGGAGGGGGTCAGAGTATCTAGTATCTGAGATAGAGGCTTCAACACGGAACCCGAAAGGACATGACAGAACCGGAGCGGGCGGTTCCGCGTGCCTATGAGGAAAGAACCGGTCGACCGGGTGGGGGGGAAATTGGGATGGTCAGTTATCGGCAATAGAGGGCCTTTGGGGTCAATTAATGACGTCATACCATTTATAGAAGAAAGAATCGTGATGGTCCCGCCAACCATGGAAGGGTAATAAGTGAGCAAGGGGCAGAGTCCCGGGCAATGTGAACACAAGCCTTTGATGTGTCCACACGAATCATGTCTATCAACCGGGCGTACGCAGTAGCGTGGTAGTACAGTCGACAATCAGGTAGGCCCACCCCCCATTCTCCTTAGGACACGTCAATACCTCCCATTTCAGCCGTGGCCTGCCGGGCACCCATACAAATTGTGTGAAACAACTACGCAGTTGTGACCAGAATGTGGATGGGACACGGAGGGGAATCGTCTGCAGTAGGTAAAGCAGTTTGGGCAACAGATTCTTTTTCAAGATACTAATCCTACCAAACCAGGAAAAATCCCGTCTGCGCCAGCCGTCAAGATCTTTTTGAAAACGCTGGAGAAGGGGAGCAAAATTTAGCGAAAAGAGCCGGGAGAGGTCAGAAGTGATTCTCGTGCCAAGATAAGTGATCCCAGCAGAGGGCCAGACAAAAGGGAAGGAACTTTTAATGGAGGAAACCAGGGCTTCTGGCAGAGTACCATTCAAAGCCTCAGACTTGGACATGTTAATTTTAAAATTTGTTCCAACACCAAAGTCAGAGATCTCTTTGAGCAAGGAAGGCAATGAAACCCGGGGGTTAGTTATATAAAGGAGGAGATCATCGGCATATGCCGCACATTTGTGTTCCCGTGAGCCTATCCTTATCCCCGAGATATCTGGGTTGGCTCGGATGGAGGCGAGAAGATGTTCCATAACTAGGACGTACAGAAGGGGAGACAGAGGGCACCCCTGACGTGTCCCGTTGTGGACCGGGAAGGAGGAGGAAAGGGTTCCGTTAATCTTAACTCGAGCTGTGGGGCGCTGATATAGAGACAGAACTTTAGACAGAAACATCGGGCCTACACCAATATGGGATAGGGCAGTTTGGATGGCTGGCCACGATATCCTGTCAAAAGCCTTCTCGGCTCCTAAGGACAGGATCATAAGGGGGGTCTTTGTCAATTTAGCATAATGAATAATATCAAGTGTCTTAAGGGTGTTATCCCGGGCCTCCCTTTCCGGCACAAAACCGACCTGATCATTGCAAATTAAGGAAGGCAAATGAACATTCAGTCTATTTGCCAACAATTTGGCAAAGATCTTAAGATATACATTCAAAAGCGAGATAGGACGGTAACTGGCACATAAGTGCGGGTCCTTACCCAGTTTCAGGATGAACTCGGGCCTCTGTGGACTGCGCCGGGAAGGGAAGCCCAGGAGACACCGCGTTGAAGACTGACAGCAGGACTGGGGACAAGTCTGTGGAAAAAGTTTTATAGATGAGTCAGTGTCTGACAGTTTAGGGAGCAAAGTGGAGAGGGTAGATGGGGTGCCTGTCCGCTGCACTGGGGTGCGGGGGAGATTATAGAGCTGCGAATAAAAGGTGTGGAAAGTGGCAGCTATGTCTGGGGTGGTGTGAACTATGCGGTCATGAGCCGTTTTGACGGCGGGGATGTGAGAAGCAGCCAATTTCCCTTTCAGGGCCCTTGTCAACATTCGACCACTCTTGTTCCCAAACTCATAGAATTTACTCCTGCAAAGTTGCAGCATGCGTCTGTAAGACGCTTCTAAGAGGCGTTTAGCTTCCATGCGTGCATTCTGGAGGTCACGCAGGGTTTGCAGAGAGAGTGCGCGCTTGTGGGCAAGTTCCAATGAAGTGACCTTTTGCAAGGCAAGTTTAAGAGAATAAGCTTTCTCTTTTTTGAGACGGGAACCATGTTTGATAAGAATACCCCGCAGGACACATTTCATAGCTTCCCATTGCACAGGTAGCGGAGTAGGATCATCTGCATGGTCCGTTAAGAAATGTTTTACACTATCAGTGAGATCTGCAATACAGACCGCATCGAGGAGAAGGGACTTATTAAGGCACCAAGTCCACTCCTGTCTGGCCAAGAAGGGGAGGGTCAGTGAGCAATATACCGGGGCATGGTCGGACCACAAAATGTTGCCAATATGTGTGTCGGTCAACCAAGACAAGGCCGGTTGTGGGAGAAGTATGTAATCAATACGACTATATGAGTCGTGAGGAGCAGAATAAAAGGAGTAGTCCCTGTCCGCCAGATGTTGAAGACGCCAGGGGTCCCTCAGCTGTAGCTGAAGCAGGGCGCGCTTGACTTTTTTTATGGTGGAGTAAGGGAGGGATGCGCGGCCAGCGGAGTTATCAAGGATAGGGTCAAGTGTCAGGTTGAGGTCCCCACACAGAACTAACGTCCCACGGATCAACGGAGCTACCTTGTCCAGCAGATCCTCAATAAAAGAGGCCTGGTTCTGATTGGGGGCATAAACATTAAGGAAAGTGAATTCCCTACCACCTATGAGCAGTGAAAGAACTAGAATTCGGGCATCCGGGTCGACTGTACAATCCAGCACTTGGTGTGGTAAAGATCGATGGACCGCTATGGCGACTCCCTTCGTCTTATTAACTGGATTTTTTGCGAAGTGCCAGGACGTGTAGTGTCGATGGCGGATGGCCGGGGCATGACCCACCTTAAAATGAGTCTCCTGGAAACAAACAACATGTACCTGCTGGCGGTGAAAGTGGTGAAGCACCTGGGCCCTTTTCTCTGGCGTGTTAAAGCCCTTCACATTGAAGGATGCAATCTTCAAGGAGGCCATACCTGCGGGGAGAGGAAAAAACACCAAGGGAAGGGAGGTAGACAATCCACCAGAGACGAAGACAAGGGGAAAAAAAAATGAAAGGAAGGGGTACAGGAAACAGAGGGAAAAAGGAAAACAAAAACGGGGATAGGGGGACCAAAGGGTCAAAAGAGACTATCGCTCGGGATCAGACACCCCAAGGGAGAGTCTCCGGGTCTTTCGGGAGAAGTGTCAGCCAGACAGAAGTCACTCGTCGCGGCCCCGGTAATAGTAAGGAAAACAGAACAAAGGAACACAGAAGATAACAGTGCCAGCCACAGAAAGTTCAGGAAGCATCTAAACAGGGCAGGCAAATACAGGAGAAAAACAAACAAGCCCCCCATGAAAGGAGAAGAGATACAAATAAGCAGCAGTGATCAGTATCCCAAAGAAGTGTAACAGCAAACTACAGAGAACTACACTTCGGCCCACTTGCAGCGGGTGAAGAGCGGCTCGTTGCGCCAAGGTGTGGCGAGAGATGTCCTGGAGCAAAAAGAAGGGGGTGCCCTCGTACGACAGGGGCGACAACTGCCTCGCCTTCAGTAGGATCTGTTCCTTCACTGAATAAAAGTGAACCTTGCAAATAACGTCCCTTGGCTTTGAAGGATCCGGATTAGGAGGGCGCAGCGCCCTGTGGGCCCGATCAATTTCAATGTTGGAGCTAGGTAAATCCGCCATTGTGAGTGGCCGAGAGTCCTCGTCTAACAGCAGAGCGGAGGCGGGAGGCCTCTGAAAGGACTGAGGAGATCCCTGCGAGTCTGCGGTGGCATGAGCAGCTGCAGCAAGCGGGTCAGGAGAGGTAGCTCCACAGCGACATGAATGGGACCCATCCCATGAGGAGCCCGTAGACCAATGCGGCGCCGCCGCCAGAGATGGCCCAGGAGAGTGGGAAGGAGGACGGAAAGGCTCCTGCAGGGAACGCTGTCCTAAAGCCGCTTCAGGGCGCAGAGGTGAGGTGTCCCGAGGAGCAGAGTGTGGCAGGGCCGCAACGGGGGGCACTCCAGATAATAGCGAAGGCGCCCAGGATAGGACTGAAGGGGCAGGTAAGGGGCAGGCCCCAGGAGGCTGGATGGTGAAGTCAGCTGCCGGGCAAAATGGGGGTGCTAAAGGCCTGAGAGTCCCAGGGTCCGGGGTGGTCACATGAGGAGGTGACCGGGACAGCTGTTGTGGGAGAGGGATCCCTCCAGTACCGACCTGTATGTTGATAGGCCGCGGTGATGTCTGCGCCGCCAGAGGAGGTTCCCGCCAGGGAGAGTGTGTGGGTCCAAGGCCGGGATCCGGGTCAGGGCCCTCGTTCTCCAGGTAGACAGCTGCAGGTCCTGGCAGGGAGCCCAGGAGCGGCTCAGAAGCTGACCCGGAGCGGGTGCGGCCAGGCAAAGCATCAGGCAGGCCGGAGGCCAGTGAGGAGGTTGCAGCCTGTGTGGAGGGAACGGCGCCATCTTGCAGGTGCGTGTCCCGCTCCTTCTGCCCGGGGTTCGGCGCGGCGGGCTTCTTGGCAAACAGCCGAGGTAGGTCACCCTGTGAGGGTTGCAGGAGATCCACAGACCAGGCTCTACCCTTTTTGAGCGTTTTCCCCATGTGGGAAGGCTGGCAGGCACTATATAATACCGGGGCAGGAGAGGAGCTCACACCGCGCACGTCCTCACTCCTGCATGGCTGGACACGCCCCCCTCGTACATAAGTTTTTTATGTCTAAATAGTGTAAAAATAAATATAAACTTTGAGATTTTTTTTTTTTTACATCACCATATTCTGACCCCCATAAATTTTTTAGAGTTATATCTACTGAGCTGTGTGGGGGCTAATTTTTTTGCGAGACAATCTGTAGGTTTTTTTTTATGCCATTTTGGAATGTGTGTGACTTTTTGATAACATTTTATTCCATTTTTTGTGGTAAGAGAAGCGATGAAAAAATGGCAAATTGGCCATTTTGACCGATTTTCCCATTTCGCCGTATAATAGTATGGGCGGTTTTGGTCACGGAGATACCCATAATGATTACATCTTTTTATTTATGCATTTCTTTTTTTTATTATACGGAAAGGGGGATGATTTAAACTTTTTTTAATATATTTTTTAGCAGTACTTTTTTTACTTTTTTGTTATGATTTTGAAGCTCTTATTTGAGCGTACAAAATCCATTTTTTTTTAGTTCTGAACAATCATGGGTTTTTTAAAGAGGACCTTTCACCGATTATTACACTATGAACTAACTATACAGACATGTAGAGCGGCGCCCGGGGATCTCACTGCACTTACTATTATCCCCGGGCGCCGCTCCATTCTCCTGCTATGTCCTCCGGTATCTCCGCTCACTAAGTTATAGTAGGCGGAGATTCCAGTCACTAAGTTATGGTAGGCCTTGTTCTGCTCTAGCGCTGGCCAATCGCAGTGCAGAGCTCACAGCCTGGGAGGTTATTTTCTCCCAGGCTGTGAGCTCTGCAATGCGATTGGCCAGCGCTACAGAAGAGCAAGGGCAGACTCCGCCTACAATAACTTAGGGAACGGAGATACCGGAGGACATAGCAGGAGAACGAAGAGGCGCCCAGGGATAATAGTAAGTGCAGTGAGATCCCCGGGCGCTGCTCTACATGTCTGTATAGTTAGTTCATAGTGTAATAATCGGTGAAAGGTCCTTTTTAAATCCATGTATTATTCAGAATTGCTCATTTCTTAGGTTGGCTTGGCATCTGATGGCCAAAATAAGAATTGCAGCTTTAATGCCCTGAGTCTCTTCAGCGAGACGCAACGTATTAAAATCAATTACCGGCATCCTCACTGGCCATGGAGGATGCCAGTAAAAAGCCCGGAAGCGCGAGCTTCCGGGTTTTTCCATCCTTTTGATGCCGTGATCTCACTTGATCACGGCATCTAAAGGCTTTAATTACAGCAATCAGCATTATTGCCAGTCACTGTAATTAGCCGCGGGTCTCTGCTGTTTGAAACAGCGGAGACGCCATGTTTGTCCATCACTCCAGCACGGTACATGTACGGCGCTGGTAGCGAAGGGGTTAAGAAAAGTGGAAAGGTGCAGGACCATCTTTACAGAGGAGTGATCTGACAGCGTCAACGGGCTAATATCTGCTTGACACAAAGCAGGTACTAGATGTTCAAGAAAAAAAAAAAACATAATCGAATCTCTGCACTTGGTTGAAGATTCCACTGTAGGATCAAAGGTGACGTTGAAGTCACCACCTAAAATGATCGGGCCTTCCACAAAAATACAAATGGCATCCAGAGTTTAGAGAAGCCAAGATACCAGAGATTTATTTTGGGCGTACATGTTGGCCAGGGTGTACGTGACATTGGTGATTCTCCCCTACAAGAAGATGGCCCTGCCAATCACTAAATGTGGTCCATTTGTGAGGTAAACTACTTTCAGACAGTATTAGGAAATCTGCTCCATTTAGTAAACATCTGCAATGCAGGGAGAAAAATCGTCATCTTATCCCGCAAAAAATGAGACCCTACCTAAGATAATCGCCCAAAAACTGAAAAAAACGATGGCTCTCAGACTATGGAGACACTAAAACATGTTTTTTTTTTTGTTTCAAAAATAATATTATTGTGTAAAAATTACATACCGTATTTATCGGCGTATAACACGCACTTTTTCCCCCTGAAAATAGGGGGCAAATGATGTATGCGTGTTATACGCCGATATTCATTGCGGTCCGGCAAAGATGCAGCATCACAGACTGTGCTGTATGAGCCGGGAGAGAGGAGGGGCTGGAGTCCGTAACTAGGGGCGGGGCCCGGTGCAGTCACTGTACTCTTACACCGGGCCCCGCCGCTCACCAAAGTATTTATAAACGTGAATCCTTATCCTGTTATTAAGCTGCCCTCTCCCATGTTCCCATGTCCCCCCTGTATCCCCATAGCACTTACTTAAGCTTCAATAGCAGGCAGAGCGGACGGCAGCAGTAACGTCACTCACTGACGTTGAGCGCCTGCTCCACCCCCTTTATGAATGAAGCAGGCGGAGCAGACGCGCGACATCAGTGAGTGACGTTACTGGTGCCGTCCGCTCTGCCTGCTATGGAAGCTTAAGTAAGTGCTGTGGGGATACAGGGGAACATGGGAACATGGGAGAGGGCAGCTTAATAACAGGATAAGGATTCACGTTTATAAATACTTCTGTGAGCGGCGGGGCCCGGTGTATTGGGGGACACTGTTATGAGGGGGATCTGTGGATGACATATAGCAGTGTCATCCACAGATCCCCCCCATAACAGTTCCATCCACAGATCCCCCCACCCCATAGCAGTACAATTTGAAATGGACACTGTTATGAGGGGGATCTGTGGATGACATAGCAGTGTCATCCACAGATCCCCCCCATAACAGTTCCATCCACAGATCCCCCCACCCCATAGCAGTACAATTTGAAATTTAATTTTTTTTCCTGAAATTTCCCTTAAAATGAAGGTGCGTGTTATAAGCCAGTGCGTGTTATACGCCGATAAATACGGTAAATAAAAAAAGTATACATATTAGGTATCACCGCATCCGTAATAACCTGCTCTATAAAAATATCACATGACCTAACCCTTAGGTGAACACGGTAAAAATAAAACGGTGTAAAAAAAGTCATTTTTTGTCACCTTACATCACAAAAAGTGTAATAGCAAGCGATCAAAAAGTCATACGCACCCCAAAATAGTGCCAATCTAACCGTCATCTCATCCCACAAAAATCATACCCTACCCAAGATAATTGCCCAAAAACTCAAAAAACTATGGCTCTCCGACTATGGAAACACTAAAACATGATTTTCTTTGTTTCAAAAATGAAATCATTGTGTAAAACTTACATAAATAAAAAAATATTATACATATTAGGTATCGCCGCATCCGTGACAACCTGCTCTATAAAATTACCACATGATCTAACCTGTCAGATAAATGTTGTAAATAATAAAAAAAAAAAAACGGTGCCAAAAGAGCTATTTCTTGTTACCTTGCATCACAAAAAGTGTAATATAGAGCAACCAAAAATCATATGTACCCTAAACTATTACCAACAAAACTGCCACCCTATCCCGTAGTTTCTAAAATGGGGTCACTTTTTTGGAGTTTCTACTCTAAATCTGCCAAAAAAGTGAAATTTTGAAATTGTATCTCTATTTTCCATGAATTCTTGTGGAACACCTAAAGGGTTAACAAAGTTTGTAAAATCAGTTTTGAATACCATGAGGGGTGTAGTTTCTAAAATGTGGTAACTTTTTGGGATTTTCTACTCTAGGGGTGCATCAGGGGGGCTTCAAATGGGACATGGTATCAAAAAACCAGTCCAGCAAAATCTGCCTTCCCAAAACCGTATGGTATTCCTTTCCTTCTGCGCCCTGCCATGTGCTCGTACAGCAGTTTATGACCACATATGGGGTGTTTCTGTAAACTACAGAATCAGGGGCATAAATATTGAGTTTTGTTTCGCTGTTAAACCTTGCTTTGTTACTGGGAAAAAAATATTAAAATGGAAAATCTACCAAAAAAGTGAAATATTGAAATTGTATCTCTATTTTCCATTAATTCTTGTGGAACACCTAAAGGGTTAACGATGTTTGTAAAATCAGTTTTGAATACCTAGAGAGGTGTAGTTACTAGAAAGGGGTCATTTTTTGGTGGTTTCTTTTATGTAAGCCTCACAAAGTGACTTCAGACCTGAACTGGTCCTTAAAAAGTGGGTTTTTCAAAATTTCTGAAAAATTTCAAGATTTGTTTCTAAACTTCTAAGCCTTGTTAGGCTACTTTCACACTAGCGTTCGGGTGTCCGCTCGTGCGCTCCGTTTTAAGGGGCTCACGAGCGGCCCCGAACGCATCCGTCTGGCCCTAATGCATTCTCAGTGGAGGCGGATCCACTGAGAATGCATCCGCCTGCCAGCGCTCAGCCTCCGCTCCGCTCAGTGAGCGGACACCTGAACGCTGCTTGCAGCGTTCGGGTGTCCGCCTGGCCGTGCGGAGGCGAGCGGATCCGTCCAGACTTATAATGGAAGTCAATGGGGACGGATCCGCTTGAAGATGACACTATATGGCTCAATCTTCAAGCGAATCCGTTCCCCATTGACTTTCAATGTAAAGTCTGAACGGATCCGCTCAGGCTACTTTCAGACTTAGAAAATTTTCTAAGTAATAATGCAGACAGATCCGTTCTGAACGGATGCAAACGTCTGCATTATCGGAGCGGATCCGTCTGATGAAACATCAGACGGATCCGCTCCGAACGCTAGTGTGAAAGTAGCCTAACATCCCCAAAAAATAAAATATTCCCAAAATGATCCAAACATGAAGTAGACATATGGGGAATGTAAAGTAATAACAATTTTTGGAGGTATTACTATGTATTATAGAAGTAGAGAAATTGAAACTTAAAAATTTGCAAATGTTTAAAAACTTTTGGTAAATTTGCTATTTTTTAATAAATAAAAATGATTTTTTTTTTACTCCATTTTACCAGTGTTATGAAGTACAATATGTGACGAAAAAACAGTCTCAGAATGGCCTGGATAAGTCAATGCATTTTAAAGTTATATTAACCTATAACGCGTTTTGCACACGCGTGAGAAAAATCGTCATGTTTGGTACCCAGACCATGTTTGGGTTAGGTGTTGTGTAGATTTTATTTTCCCTTATAACATGGTTATAATGGAAAATAATAGCATTGTGTCAATGTAATGGTAACTCAATAAATCACAAGATACCCAGGTCCTGAGGCAGAAAACCAGCCCCAAATAATTATCATTCTTCCACAATGCTTTACAGCTGGGATAAGGTTTAAGGCTACTTTCACACCTGCGTTTAGGTGCGGATCCGTCTGGTATCTGCACAGACGGATCCGCACCTATAATGCAAACGCTGGTATCCGTTCAGAACGGATCCGTCTGCATTACTCTGTCAAAAAAAGTCTAAGGCCTCTTTCACACGGGCGTTGCGGGAAAATGTGCGGGTGCGTTGCGGGAACACCCGTGATTTTTCCGCACGAGTTTAAAACATTGTATTGCGTTTTGCACTCGCGTGAGAAAAATTGCGCGTGTTTGGTACCCAAACCCGAACTTCTTCACAGAAGTTCGGGCTTGGGATCGGTGTTCTGTAGATTGTATTATTTTCCCTTATAACATGGTTATAAGGGGAAATAATAGCATTCTGAATACAGAATGCATAGTAAACTAGCGCTGGAGGGGTTAAAAAATAAAATAAAAATTTAACTCACCTTAATCCACTTGCTGGCGCTGCCGGCATCCCGTCTGTCTCCTTCTGTGCTGAACAGGACCTGTGGTGAGCATTCATTCCAGGACCTTTGATGACGTCACTCCGGTCATCACATGATCCATCACCATGGTAAAAGATCATGTGACGTACCATGTGATGACCGGAGTGACGTCATCAAAGGTCCTGTAACTGTACTTAATGCTCACCACAGGTCCTATTCAACAAAGGAGACAGAAGCAGATGCCGGGCTACGCGATCAAGTGGACTAAGGCTACTTTCACACTAGCGTTCAGAGCGGGTCCGTCTGATGTCTGCTCAGATGGATCCGCTCCTATAATGCAGATGTTTGTATCCGTTCAGAACGGATCCGTCTGCATTATAGTTTGAAAAAAATTCTAAGTCTGAAAGTAGCCTGAACGGATCCGTCCAGACTTTACATTGAAAGTCAATGGTGGACGGATCCGTTTGAAGATTGAGCCATATGGTGTCATCTTCAAGCGGATCCGTCCCCATTGACTTACATTGTAAGTCTGGACGGATCTGCTTGCCTCCGCACGGCCAGGCGGACACCCGAACGCTGCAAGCAGCGTTCAGGTGTCCGCTTGCTGAGCGGAGCGGAAGCTGAACGCCGCCAGACTGATGCATTCTGAGCGGATCCGCGTCCACTCAGAATGCATTAGGGCTGGACGGATGCGTTCGGAGCCGCTTGTGAGCCCCTTCAAACGGAGCTCACGAGCGGACACCCGAACGCAGGTGTGAAAGTAGCCTAAGGCGAGTTAAATTTTTTAACGTTTTTTTTAACCCCTCCAGCGCTGTTTTACTATGCATTCTGTATTCAGAATGCTATTATTTTCCCATTCTAACCATGTTATAAGGGAAAATAATAATGATCGGGTCTCCATCCCGATAGTCTCCTAGCAACCGTGCGTGAAAATCGCACCGCATCCGCACTTGCTTGAGGATGCTTGCGATTTCCACGCAACCCCATTCACTTCTATGGGGCCTGCGTTGCGTGAAAAACGCACAAAGAGGAGCATGCTGCGATTTTCACGCAATGCACAAGTGATGCGTGAAAATCACCGCTCATGTGAACAGCCCCATAGAAATGAATTGGTCGGTATTCAGTGCGGCTGCAATACGTTCACCTCCCGCATCGCATCCGCGCGGAATACTCGCTCGTGTGAAAGGGGCCTAAGTCTAAGTGTAAGTCAAACGGATCCGTCCGGACTTACATTGAAAGTCAATGGGGGACAGATCCGTTTACAATTGCACCATTGTGTCAATGTAAACGGATCCGTCCCCATTGACTTACATTGTAAGTCAGGATGGATCCGTTTGGCTCCGCATCGCCAGGCGGACACCAAAACGCTGCAAGCAGCGTTTTGGTGTCCGCCTCCAGAGCAGAATGGAGGCGGAACGGAGCCAAACTGATGCATTCGGAACGGATCCTTATCCATTCAGAATGCATTGGGGCTAAACTGATCCATTTGGGGCTGCTTGTGAGAGCCTTGAAATGGATCTCACAGGTGGACCCAGAAATGGCAGTGTGAAAGTAGCCTAAGGCCCCTTTCACATGGGCGTTGCGGATTGGGGCCAGATGCGTTTTGGGAAAATGGTGCGATTTTGATACTAAAACAAGTCAGTTTTCACTGCGATTGCGTTCCATGTTTGTGTTTTTTCCGCGCGGGTGCAAAACATTGTAATGCCTTTTGCACACGCGTGCGAAAAATCGTCATGTTTGGTACCCAGACCCAAACTTTTTCACAGAAGTTCGGGTTTAGGTTAGGTGTTGTGTAGATTTTATTTTCCCTTATAACATGGTTATAATGGAAAATAATAGCATTCTTAATACAGAATGCATAGTACAATAGGGCTGGAGGGGTTAAAAAAATAAAAAAAAAATGTAACTCACCTTAATCCACTTGATTGCGCAGCCCGGCTTTTCTTTTGTCTTCTTCTTTGAGGAATAGGACCGTTGATGACGTCACTGCGCTCATCACATGGTCCATCACATGATCTTTTACCATGGTGATGGATCATGTAACGGACCATGTGATGAACGCAGTGACATCATCAAAGGTTCTTTTTCTGTGCACAGCAAAGAAGAAGACAGAAGAGAAGCCGGGCTGCGCGATCAAGTGGATTAAGGTGAGTTAAATTATTATTAATTTTTTTTAACCCCTCCAGCCCTATTGTACAGGGTGGGCCATTTATATGGATACACCTTAATAAAATGGGAATGGTTGGTGATATTAACTTCCTGTTTGTGGCACATTAGTATTTGTGAGGGGGGAAACTTTTCAAGATGGGTGGTGACCATGGCGGCCATTTTGAAATCGGCCATTTTGAATCCAACTTTTGTTTTTTCAATAGGAAGAGGGTCATGTGACACATCAAACTTATTGGGAATTTCACAAGAAAAACAATGATAGTTAAAAAAACAAAACAAAACAAAAGAGTTATTTACAAGTTTCTGACCACTTATAAAATGTGTTCAATGTGCTGCCCATTGTGTTGGATTGTCAATGCAACCCTCTTCTCCCACTCGTCACACACTGATAGCAACACCGCAGGATAAATGCTAGCACAGGCTTCCAGTATCCGTAGTTTCAGGTGCTGCACATCTCGTATCTTCACAGCATAAACAATTGCCTTCAGATGACCCCAAAGATAAAAGTCTAAGGGGGTCAAATTGGGAGACCTTGGGGGCCATTCAACTGGCCCACGATGACTAATCCACTTTCCAGGAAACTGTTCATCTAGGAATGCTTGGACCTGACACCCATAATGTGGTGGTGGGTGCACCATCTTGCTGGAAAAGCTCAGGGAACGTGCCAGCTTCAGTGCATAAAGAGGGAAACACATCATCATGTAGCAATTTCGCATTTCCAGTGACCCCCTTAGACTTTTATCTTTGGGGTCATCTGAAGGCAATTGTCTATGCTGTGAAGATACGAGATGTGCAGCACCTGAAACTACGGATACTGGAAGCCTGTGCTAGCATTTATCCTGCGGTGTTGCTATCAGTGTGTGAAGAGTGGGAGAAGAGGGTTGCATTGACAATCCAACACAATGGGCAGCACATTGAACACATTTTATAAGTGGTCAGAAACTTGTAAATAACTCATGAAATAATAAAGTTACGTTAAAACCAAGCACACCATTGTTTTTCTTGTGAAATTCCCAATAAGTTTGATGTGTCACATGACCCTCTTCCTATTGAAAAAACAAAAGTTGGATTCAAAATGGCCGACTTCAAAATGGCCGCCATAGTCACCACCCATCTTGAAAAGTTTCCCCCCTCACATATACTAATGTGCCACAAACAGGAAGTTAATATCACCAACCATTCCCATTTTATTAAGGTGTATCCATATAAATGTACTATGCATTCTGTATTAAGAATGCTATTATTTTCCCTTATAACCATGTTATAAGGGAAAATAATAATGATCGGGTCCCCATCCCGATCGTCTCCTAGCAACCGTGCGTGAAAATTGCACCGCATCCGCACTTGCTTGCGGATGCTTGCGATTTTCACGCAGCCCCATTCACTTCTATGGGGCCTGCGTTGCGTGAAAAACGCTGAATATAGAACATGCTGCGATTTTCACGCAACGCACAAGTGATGCGTGAAAATCACCGCTCGTGTGCACAGCCCAATAGAAATGAATGGGTCCGGATTCAGTGCGGGTGCAATGCGTTCATGTCACGCATTGCACCCGCGTGGAAAACTCGCTCATGTGAAAGGGGCCTTAGTGTTGGTTTGCAGTGTTCTTTTTTCTCTAAAGATAGCATTGTGCATTTTGTCTTAGGCTACTTTCACACTAGCGTTTTTTGCGGATCCGTCATGGATCTGCAAAAACGCTTCCGTTACAATAATGCAACCGCATGCATCCGTCATGAATGGATCTAGTTGTATTATCTCATCTATAGCCATGACAGATCCGTCATGAACTCCATTGAAAGTCAATGGGGGATGAATCAGTTTTCTATTGTGTCAGAGAAGACTGAGCGGTCTCCATTGACTTACATTGTGTGCCAGGACGGATCTGTTTTGCTCCGCATCCCAGGACGGACAGAAAAACACTACAGGCAGCGTTTTGGTGTCCACCTCAAGAGCTAAATGGTGACTGAACGGAGTCAAACTGATGCATTCTGCGCAGATCCTTTTCCATTCAGAATGCATTAGGGCAAAACTGATCCATTTTGGGCCACTTGTGAGAGCCTATGACGGATCTCACAAACTCTAAGCCAAAACGCGAGTGTGAAAGTAGCCTTATCTGTCCATATATATTTTCCAAAAAGCATAGAGATGGGCTGCATTGTTTTTATGTTTTGTTTTCTTGGTCAGCAGTGACTTCCTTATTGGTGTCCTTCCATTATTGTTTGGTGTTTTTGTAATAGTGGACACATGAACAGAGATTTTTGCAGCTTGTAGTGTCTTCTGTGGGTCTTTTGCTGTTACCCATAGGTTCTCTGTCACCTCATTCCGGATTGCCTATTGTACTCTTGATCAAATGCCCACTCATAGGGAGAGTAGCAGCAGTCCTGAATTTTTTTTAATCATAGATTAATGTATGCCCACGTCTTTAGCATTGCTTTTGTAGCCTTTTCCAGTTTCATGTGTCTCTATTAAACATTTTCTGAGGTCTTCAGAAAATGTAGCAGTGTGAGGCTGCATTGCGACACTCAATACTATGCTTCCACCATTTCAGGACTGCAGAAAAAGTATTCAATATGGTGGGTAGACTACAAAAAGAAATCTTTGAAAAATAACATTAGGTAATTACACTCATTGACAAAAAAAATAATGCACCAAGAAGCAGTTGTTGGAATCAAATGAAACATTATACAGTTGTGTTCAAAATAATAGCAGTGTGTTTAAAAAGTGAATAAAGATCAAAATCCTTCTAATAGCTTTTATTTCCATACACACAGATGCATTGGGAACACCACACATTCTATTCCAGATCAAAACATGAAGAAAAATATATCAAATTTGTGTTGTTCCTCTAAAAAAAAATTTAAGAAAAGTGAATATTAAACTCAAACATTCACTATATAAACTGAAAAATGTTTGAAGATTTTGCTTTCCTTTGAATCTAATATTTAGTTGTATAACCACTGTTTCTGAGAACTGCTGTACATCTGTGTTGCATGGAGTCAACCAACTTCTGGCACCTGTGAACAGGTATTCCAGCCCAGAATGATTGGTCTACATTCCACAGTTCTTCTCTATTTCTTGGTTTTGCCTCAGAAACTGCATTTTTGATGTCACCCCACAAGTTTTCTATTGGATTAAGATCCGGGGTTTGGGCTGGCCACTATATAACGTCAATCTTGTTGGTCTGGAACCAAGATGTTGCACGTTTACTGGTGTGTTTGGGGTCGTTGTCTTGTTGGAACACCCATTTCAAGGGCATTTCCTCTTCAGCATAAGGCAGCATGACCTCTTCAAGTATTCTGATGTATTCAAACTGATCCATGATCCCTGGTATGCGATAAATAGGCCCAACAGTGTAGTATGAGAAACATCCCCATATCATAATGCTTGCGCCACCATGCTTCACTGTCTTCAGTTTTTGGGGGTCGTCTGACAAACTGTCTACAGCCACTAAACCCAAAAAGAACAATCTTACTTTCATCAGTCCACAAAATGTCTCTTTAGGCCGGTCAATGTGCTCTTTGGCAAATTGTAGCCTCTTCAGCACATGTCTTTTTTTCAGCAGTGGGACTTTGCAGGGGCTTCTTGCAGATAGCTTGGCTTCACATAGGCGTCTTCTAATTGTAACAGTACTCACTGGTAACTTTAGACCTTCTTTCATCTTCCTGGAGCTGATTGTTGGCTGAGTCCTTGCCATTTTGGCTATTCTTCTATCCATTCGAATGGTAGTTTTTCGCTTTATTCCACGTCTTTTAGGTTTTGGCTGCCATTTTAAAGCATTTGCGATCATTTTAGCTGAGCAGCCTATCATTTTCTGCACTTCATTATATGTTTTCTCCTCTTCAATCAACTTTTTAATCAAGGTACACTGTTCTTCTGAACAATGTCTGGAACGGCCCATTTTCCTCAGAATTTCAGAGAGAAATGCACTGTAACCAGCATGTACAACATTTTCTACCTTCCTTCCTTAAATAAGGGCAATAATTGCCTCCTGTTTTTCAAAGAATTAAAGAAGGAATGACCTCACTAATTGAAGTCCACACTGCTATTATTTTGAACATGCCCCTTTCAATTAGTGATTCAATTACACAGAATCAGCAGCATGCATGTCATGACTGTTGGGTCTGTTGGATTTCTATTACTCTACTACACCTGCTCGCAAATTATTTGCCATGTAGAAATATAATTTCTACCAAAAACAGTGATTGATCAGGTTAGTGATGTCTGACTGCTATTATTTTGAACACAACTGTATATAACGTTTTATATGTAAGTCATAACGATTAGATATTACATGTATGTGATAATATTAGAGCAAAAAGATATATTTATTAGGGAAAACTGTACAATTGAAAGGAGGCTCTAGAACTCTGTTGGGCTGTCTCTAGCCTAGATATGACTAGACACAGTTTGGCATGGAAGCAAAGAGGTTCTGTATGGTAACCTGTGGCATATTTGCCCACAGATGTTGCATCTTGGCCTATTGATCCTGCACAATCATAGGTTGTTAAAGTTGGCATCCCAGCTGATCCCATAAATGCTCAATTGGCGATAAATTTGGCAGCCAGGCAGGCCAAGGAAGTGATGCAATCTGGTGGAGACATTCCTGGACCCTGGCTGTGTGTGAGTGAACATTATCCCTGCTAAAAAATGCCCTGCCATGAGAGGTAACACATGTGGCCACAGGATGTCCTGCACATATCGCTGAGCTGTTAGTGTCCCTCATATTACTAATGGTGACCCTTGTAAGTGATAGCTCCCCAGATCATTACACAAGCAGTTGAGGCAGTGGGTCACTCCACAGCAAAGGCAGAATTAAAGCGCTTACCATGAGGCCTCCGTAATCTAACCTTACTGTTATGGGATCCCAAACAGAACCTGGGTTCATTGCTAAAGAAGATACGGTTCCTGTCTGTAGCAGTCCAGGTTTCTTATTCACAACACCACTGCAAACAAAAGGTGGTGGTGGCTGGTTGTTAATGGCAGGAAACTTAATGGGCAGCATGACACCAAAATGTGCTTCTGTCAAGTCACTGGAAATCGTCCAGCCATAGACATGGTGTATAATGAAGGTGTCACCTGTGTCTGGATGGTGGACAACAAAACTGTGGGAGCTGCTTGTTAGGGGACAGTGTCAGTCCCCTTATTGTTCACATAGGATTAAGAGAGAGAGGGAGACCACACCGGAGTGTAATAAAACTAAAGACTTTACTGGTGAACTTTCTCAGCAAGTAGTTGCGTTACAGATGTCTTAGGAGTCAGGGTGTCACACTTGTGCTCCCTCTGCTGCTTAAAGGCTACGTACACCTTCGGGGGCAATTTTTTTACTCATTTTGGGCTAAAAATCATTTTTTCAACTGGTCTTTATTCAAAATATTGAGCTGTTCTGTCACAAAGGATTACCGGTTTTTCTAGCTGTGCGGCTCCTACTTTCACCTTTTGTCGGTCATCTAATAACCTTTATCTATAAATCTATAAAAGCTCATAAACACTTATTTAAGCCACATTCATATAAGTAAGATAAGGATTGAGCTTTAATGAGTGTTCATAAGGTCAGAGAGCAGACATAAGAAGCCCTTTACCTCCATGCCTGATGGAAGAGAGAAACCATTTAGATCCTGCTAATAGAGCATCTCAGCTCTGTACAGAATAAAGGACTCTTTTTAATGAAGACCAATTGAAAAAATTATTTTTACCTCATAATGAGTGCAATACAATAATAAAAAATTGCCACCAAAGGTGTACATGGCCTTTAAGTGTGCAGAGTTAATGTAAGGCCCAGACACAGCCTGCTCAGGAACCAGTCTCTATCTATGTGTGCCCAGTCTGCATTAAGTTGGAGTATGCTAGCCCTTATCAGGGCCAGAAACACATCTCAAAGTTTCACTTACTTAAAGAGCTATCTTACACCCTTCTTTCTGCTCTTTCTGTTCTCATACTCTAATCACCTCAACTCTCGAAAGCCTGACAACTTCCATTAAGGGAACTTATCCAAGGATTCTTCTTCACTAAGTTTGTAAGAGTGGTTGCAAAGGTTCACCACAAAATGACAGCAGAGCAACAGCAATTACATTAGTATGCACAAATGAATATAGTTTAGTAGGGGGATTTACATAATTCAACTTATAACCCATACACATCCCTCCCACTTCAAAGTCTCGAATATGACTAGGCCATACACTTTGTTGCTTCTGCTTTATCCTCAACTGGAGGGGTTTCCACTTCAGATCCAGGCCTCAGTTCAACATCCCAGTCTTCAGCACTGGGATTGACTATCCACCATTTCTCAACGGTTTCTGACTGTTCTGGTACTGAGCCTTTTTCAGCAGGTTGAGGGGAGGTTCTCTAGCTGGGAAAGTGCAGGGTCGCAGCATATTCCTGTGGAGATTTTCAGCTAGGTCCCTAGGTGTTCTGACATCTCCTCATACACTGTTGAACAGGAGTCATTCTGTCAGATCACCACGCATGACTGCTCCCATCTGGGCTCCAACTTCCCCATTTGACAAGCTTGCTTGTTGAAGACTAGCACCTGATCTCCAGGCTGGAGAGGCACTATCGGAACTGTTTCCTCTGACCCTGATCGTTGATGGGCTTCTCTCATTAGAGTGTGAGTTTGCTTAAGTCAGTGCTGGTTCTTGCAGCCACTGTTCAGGTCTGTTGCTCAACTTCTTCCTCAGGGTGCTCTATCAGCAGGGCTACTGGTAGCCCAACAAAACACCCAAACAATTGGTAGGGAGTTTAACCCCTTAACCGCCTCCGGACCGCCTAAAGCAGGATCGCGTTCCGGAGGCGGCAGCGCTGCGCAGAGTCACGCATATAGGCGTCATCTCGCGAGACGCGAGATTTCGCTCAAAGCCGGCCCGCGCATGCGCATCGCGGGCCGGCAAAAGTTAAAGAACAATTTCGGCACCAGCCTGCCAACAACGATCATTGGCTGGCAGGCTGGCGATTTTCAAAAAAACGAATCACAAGCCATATAACAGATCATATTAGTAAATATGATCTCTTATATGTCTTGTCTGCTCCTCTGCTGGTCCTTTTCGTCGGTTGGATCCAGCAGAGGAGCAGACTTCACAGTGAGTAGCACCAACACCACACTTTAGCCCCAGATCACCCCCCTGCACCCCAATTAACCCTTTGATCACCCCTTTGATCGCCCCTGTCAATCACTTAGTGAAAGACAAAAAGTGATCAGTGTAAACTGTCACTTTTTTTTTCACTAGTATTGGCTGTTAGGTTTTAGGATAGTTTGGGCCCCTTAGTTAGGTAGTTAGCGATCGGTTAGCGCCCAGCCCACCGCACCACAGTCACTGATTCGCTGATTAGCGTATCGCTAATCAGCATTTGTACTTTTATAGTATCTGTAAGTGATCAAAACTGATCACGGTCAGATCTATAATAGTATTAGTGTCACTTTAGTTCGCCCTCCACCCAAAACACAGTGTTTGCCCGGTCAGGCCTGATCGGTCGCCCACACGTGCGTTCACCCACGCCCGCCCCACCGCAGTGACAAAAAATATATATTTTTTGATCACTGCACATTCACTTTACAAGCACTGCGGCGATAAAAAAATCAGTTTTGATATTTTTTATCAACCGCAGCGGCCTCCGGAACTTCGCTAGCCTCCCCTTTGTAAGACAGGCTTGCTTTTTTTCTTGGGTAGTCTCAGGGAATACCCCTAAATTTAGTAGTCCAAAATGTCAAACAGGGGGTATTCTTCTGAAGAGGCCTACAGGATTCTGACCCAGTCGGATGAGGAATGGGAACCCTCATCTGACGAATCTAGCGGGTCAGAATATGAACCTGTAGAAAGCAGTGGCTCTCTGACCCAAAGTTCGGACGAGGAGGTGGAGGTCCCTGATAGCACCAGGCGTACCAGGCCCCGTGTCGCTAGACCACAGGTTATGCAGGATCCGCTTCAAAAGCAGCAGAGTGGGGCTGGCGCTGCCGGATCACGTGGTGAGGCATACACCAGCAGCGAAGCCCTCCCTGGACCTAGTACCAGCACTGCCGTACAACATGGTGACGTGGCGAGCACCAGAAGGGCAGTTGAAGCTGGTACGGTGGCACGTGCAATAGTTACCCCGTCGCAGCCACCGCAAAGACAGGCCCGTAGAGCCCCTAGAATCCCTGAGGTGCTGGCAAACCCTGATTGGCAGTCACCAACCTCAGCCGCACCATTAGTTCCCCCTGTCACCGCCCAGTCTGGAGTTCGGGTTGAGATGGCTCATATCGGTTCGGCCCTGGGATTTTTTGAGCTGTTCTTGACTGCGGAGCTCTTGGACTTAGTCGTGGCAGAGACAAACCGGTATGCCACACAATTTATATCCGCCAACCCGGGAAGCTATTATGCCAGGCCTTTCCGGTGGAAACCAGTCCAAGTTTCCGAAATTAAAATTTTTCTGGGCCTTCTCCTCAACATGGGTCTAACTAAAAAGCATGAATTGCGGTCATATTCATTCATCACATGCCCATGTTCTCTGCTGCTATGTCCAGGGCACGATTTGAGGCCATCCTCCGTTTCCTGCATTTTAGCGACAACACCACCTCCCGTCCCAGAGGCCACCCAGCTTTTGACCGGCTCCACAAAATTCGGCCCCTCATAGACCACTTCAACCAGAAATTTGCAGATTTGTATACCCCCGAGCAAAACATCGTAGACGAGTCCCTAATACATTTTACCGGGCGCCTTGGCTTCAAACAATACATCCCAAGCAAGCGTGCCCGGTATAGGGTCAAATTGTATAAGCTCTGTGAAAGGGCCACAGGCTATACCCACAAATTTTGGATCTATGAGGGAAAAGATCAGACCCTGGAGCCGGTTGGTTGCCCTGACTACCTGGGGAGCAGTGGGAAGACAGTCTGGGACTTGGTGTCACCCTTATTTGGCAAGGGGTACCATCTTTATGTGGACAATTTCTACACAAGTGTGGCCCTCTTTAGGCATTTGTTTGTAGAACGGATTTGCGCCTGTGGCACCGCGCGAACTAGTCGCGTGGGCTTCCCCAAACGGCTCGTTACTGTCACGGCTGTATGTGAGCAACAATAGTATACACAGTAAAAGAGCTACTGACCGGACCCAAACTAGGGAGGATAAAGGGTGACCCCTGTCAGACCCTCAAAGCTCTCCCTATTCTGCTAAAGCACATGCCCGGATCCAAATGGCGGAACGAGGCATGCCCACGTGCCTAAGACTGATGACCACTGTAACCCCTACAATAGTGGAAGGGGCACGGCCACCAATGCCCTACCCAGTATATGGAGGGAACCGTGGCCACCTCAGATCCAGTCAGAAAATAATCAGGTACACAACAATGTCTGTACACTTAGCTGAAGGTGTTGCAGCCGCAGAGAAGACGGATCCAAGGACAGCTGGCAATATCCGGAGTGCTTGCTGCAGCAGAACACAGGTCCAGTGAACTGATAGCTACTAGTGAAGATACTAAAGCAAGAGCTACAACTGAAATGAGAACTATAATCCACGCCCTACAATAGGAGGAGGGGTGATATAAAGAGAGGGAAATCAAACGCATGAGGAACAGCTGGGAGGAAGGAAACCAAAAGTAAACAGAGCAGTGAGAACTCCTCCCAGCTCTAGTAGTGACATCATCACAGGGGTGGAGAAACAGAGCTGTGAGAACGTCCCAAAGCTCTGGTAGTGACAGTTACCACCCGTCTTGCAAGGGGGGAGAGGGCTGCCTTGTGTAACGAAGAACTGCTCGCGGTGAAATGGAGAGACAAGCGTGATGTTTACATGCTCTCCTCCATTCACGCAGACACGACAATACAAATTGAGCGAGCAACCCGTGTCATTGAAAAGCCCCTCTCAGTCCACGACTATAATTTGCTCATGGGAGGGGTGGACTTTAATGACCAGATGTTGTCTCCGTATTTAGTTTCCCGACGCACCAGACGCTGGTATAAGAAGGTGTCTGTATATTTAATTCAATTGGCTCTGTACAATAGTTTTGTTCTCTACAGTAAGGCTGGGAGAACAGGATCCTTCCTCAAATTCCAGGAAGAGATCATCGCGAACCTCCTGTATCCAGAAGGTTCCGTGGCCCCATCCACCAGTGTAGTTAGCCGTCTACACGAGCGACATTTCCCCAGTGTCGTTCCTGGTACCTCAACCCAATCGTCACCCCGAAAAAGATGTCGTGTCTGTAGCAGGAGTGGAATAAGGCGTGACACCCGCTATTTCTGTCCTGACTGTCCTGACCACCCTGCCCTATGCTTTGGAGAGTGTTTCCGGAAGTACCACACACAGGTACACCTAGCATAGGGATTGCATCTCACAGGACAGGCACACAGGGCTATTAGGGCCCTTTTACTCACAGCTGCTGCAAACCTCTCCTTTCACCTGGGATAAAGTGCATAACGTACTTCGCCACATCTTTGGGCGATTTGCGCTTTGCACATTGTCCCATGGGGAAGGAGAGGTTTGTTCTATAAAGGTAAAAAAAACTAAACAAAAAAAAAATACCGGTAAGTGAAAAAGTTAACGTTCAGTTAAAAAAGTTAAAAAAAGTTTATATGCTCTGTTCAAAAGTTAATAAATTTATTGCGTTGCGGCCTGGATTTCTCCTCTGCAGTAAAAGATACGTTTGCCGAGGCATATGAGCTGAGGAGGTGGCGGTGTTCATATACTTTGGCAAACACTTTGTATATATAAAAAAAAAAATCCCGGCAAGGATTTATTCATCCACATCGATTGATGTGAATGGAGAAATCTGGTTTGCCAGGGCATACGAGCTAAGTGGGTATGGATGTTGGGCGGAGCTCCTATGTCCTGGCAGACGCCTTTCCCCTCCTTTTTCTTTTTTTGGCAGAGATTTTTTCATCCACATTGATCGATGCGAATGAAGAAATCTGTGCCGTTCATTTTTTTCTTTCAGCCCAAAGGCTGAACGGAAAAAAAAAATCTCATTACCCGTATGCTCAATATAAGGAGAATAGCAGAAACTCCTAATGCTGGGCATACATGTAATGATTGCGGAGACCCTCAAATGCCAGGGCAGTACAAACACCCCACAAATAACACCATTTTGGAAAGAAGACACCCCAAGGTATTCGCTGAGGGGCATATTGAGTCCATGAAAGATTGAAATTTTTGTCCCAAGTTAGCGGAAAGGGAGACTTTGTGAGAAAAAAAATCAAAAAAATCAAATTCCGCTAACTTGTGCCAAAAATTTTTTTTTCTATGAACTCGCCATGCCCCTCATTGAATACCTTGGGGTGTCTTCTTTCCAAAATGGGGTCACATGTGGGGTATTTATACTGCCCTGGCATTTTAGGGGCCCCAAAGCGTGAGAAGAAGTCTGGTATCCAAATGTCTAAAAATGCCCTCCTAAAAGGAATTTGGGCCCCTTTGCCCACCTAGGCTGCAAAAAAGTGTCACACATGTGGTATCTCCGTATTCAGGAAAAGTTGGGGAATGTGTTTTGGGGTGTCATTTTACATATACCCATGCTGGGTGAGAGAAATATCTTGGCAAAAGACAACTTTGTATAAAAAAATGGGAAAAGTTGTCTTTTGCCAAGATATTTCTCTCACCCAGCATGGGTATATGTAAAATGAAACCCAAAACACATTCCCCAACTTCTCCTGAATACGGAGATACCACATTTGTGACACTTTTTTGCAGCCTAGGTGGGCAAAGGGGCCCACATTCCAAAGAGCACCTTTCGGATTTCACCGGTCATTTTTTACAGAATTTGATTTCAAACTCCTTACCACACATTTGGGCCCCTAGAATGCCAGGGCAGTATAACTACCCCACAAGTGACCCCATTTTGGAAAGAAGACACCCCAAGGTATTCGCTGATGGGAATAGTGAGTTCATGGAAGTTTTTATTTTTTGTCACAAGTTAGTGGAATATGAGACTTTGTAAGAAAAAAAAAATCATCATTTTCCACTAACTTGACAAAAAATAAAAAATTCTCCTGAATACGGAGATACCACATGTGTGACACTTTTTTGCAGCCTAGGTGGGCAAAGGGGCCCACATTCCAAAGAGCACCTTTCGGATTTCACCGGTCATTTTTTACAGAATTTGATTTCAAACTCCTTACCACACATTTGGGCCCCTAGAATGCCAGGGCAGTATAACTACCCCACAAGTGACCCCATTTTGGAACAAAGACACCCCAAGGTATTACGTGAGGGGCATGGCGAGTTCCTAGAATTTTTTATTTTTTGTCACAAGTTAGTGGAAAATGATGATTTTTTTTTTTCTTACAAAGTCTCATATTCCACTAACTTGTGACAAAAAATAAAAACTTCCATGAACTCACTATTCCCATCAGCGAATACCTTGGGGTGTCTTCTTTCCAAAATGGGGTCACTTGTGGGGTAGTTATACTGCCCTGGCATTCTAGGGGCCCAAATGTGTGGTAAGGAGTTTGAAATCAAATTCTGTAAAAAATGACCGGTGAAATCCGAAAGGTGCTCTTTGGAATGTGGGCCCCTTTGCCCACCTAGGCTGCAAAAAAGTGTCACACATGTGGTATCTCCGTATTCAGGAGAAGTTGGGGAATGTGTTTTGGGGTGTCATTTTACATATACCCATGCTGGGTGAGAGAAATATCTTGGCAAAAGACAACTTTTCCCATTTTTTTATACAAAGTTGTCTTTTGCCAAGATATTTCTCTCACCCAGCATGGGTATATGTAAAATGACACCCCAAAACACATTCCCCAACTTCTCCTGAATACGGAGATACCACATGTGTGACACTTTTTTGCAGCCTAGGTGGGCAAAGGGGCCCACATTCCAAAGAGCACCTTTCGGATTTCACCGGTCATTTTTTACAGAATTTGATTTCAAACTCCTTACCACACATTTGGGCCCCGAGAAAGCCAGGGATGTATAACTACCCCACAAGTGACCCCATTTTGGAAAGAAGACACCCCAAGGTATTCGCTGATGGGCATAGTGAGTTCATGGAAGTTTTTATTTTTTGTCACAAGTTAGTGGAATATGAGACTTTGTAAGAAAAAAAAGAAAAAAAAGAAAAAATCATCATTTTCCACTAACTTGTGACAAAAAATAAAAAGTTCTATGAACTCACTATGCCCATCAGCGAATACCTTAGTGTGTCTACTTTCCGAAATGGGGTCATTTGTGGGGTGTTTGTACTGTCTGGCCATTGTAGAACCTCAGGAAACATGACAGGTGCTCAGAAAGTCAGAGCTGCTTCAAAAACCGGAAATTCACATTTTTGTACCATAGTTTGTAAACGCTATAACTTTTACCCAAACCATTATTTTTTTTTACCCAAACATTTTTTTTTTTATCAAAGACATGTAGAACAATAAATTTAGAGCAAAATTTATATATGGATCTCGTTTTTTTTGCAAAATTTTACAACTGAAAGTGAAAAATTTCATTTTTTTGCAAAAAAATCGTTAAATTTCGATTAATAACAAAAAAAGTAAAAATGTCAGCAGCAATGAAATACCACCAAATGAAAGCTCTATTAGTGAGAAGAAAAGGAGGTAAAATTAATTTGGGTGGTAAGTTGCATGACCGAGCAATAAACGGTGAAAGTAGGGTAGGTCAGAAGTGTAAAAAGTGGCCTGGTCTTTCAGGGTGTTTAAGCTATGGGGGCTGAGGTGGTTAAGGACCCGCTGGTGGACATGAATTAAGGACACGATCAGCGGCACGGACCAGGCAGTCACTGACAGCCGGCCCCTGCTGCATAGGCCGGCATCAGTGATAACACCAATGTCGGTGTGTTAACCCCTTGTATGCCACGGTCAAAGCTGACCACGGCATGCAGAGGTTTCGTGGAGGGTACGGGTGCCCTCCGCTTCCACATCGGGTCCCCGCGCTGCAGTGGCGGGGACCAGATGGCAGAAAAGGCAAGCCCGATTCCTTCCATAGGCATCGGAGCTTGCCTTCTATGGAAGCCTGTGAGGCCCAGCCCTTAGGCTAGGTCTCACAGGCAGGCTGTCAGCATAAAAGCTGACAGCCAATGCATTACAAAACAGGTTGTATTGTAATGCATTGCAGAGGGGATCAGACCCCAGAAGTTGAAGTCCCAGAGTGGGACAAAAATAAAAAGTAAAAAAAAAAGTGTTTTTCATAAAGAAATCTGAAAATAAAACACATAAAATTGTAAAAAAAAATAAAAATAGAAAAAGAAAACCAGACATATTGGGTATTGCCGCGTCTGTAACAACCAGCTCCACAAAAATATCACATGATACACCCCCACTTATCGGAACACCGTAGAAAAAATTAAATAAAAACTGTGCTAAAACAATCATTTTTTGTCACAAGAAGTTCAACACCAAGCGATCAAAAAGACGTATGCCCCTCAAAATAGTCCCAATCACACTGTCACCTCATCCCGCAAAAAATTAGCCGCTACATAAAACCCAGATCATCATTTCAAAAATGCTGTTATTGTGTAAAACTTAAATAAATTTAAAAAAAGTATGCATATTAGGTATCGCTGCGTCCGGAAGAACCTGCAGTAGAAAAATACCACATGAACTAACCCCTCAGGTGAACACCGTAAAATAAATTAAATAAAAACTGTCAAAAAAGCTATTTTTTGTCACCTTACATCACAAAAAGTGTAATACCAAGCAATCAAAAAGTCCTACACACCCCAAAATCATAGCAATCAAACAGTCATCTGATCCCGCAAAAAATGAGACCCTACCTAAGACAATTGGCCAAAAAATTAAAAATAAATATAGCTTTCAAAATATGGAGACACAAAAAAAATAATTTTTTTCGAAAATGCTTTATTATGTAAAACTGAAACAACCAAAAAAAGTAGTCATATTTGGTATTGTCGCGTCCGTAACAACCTGCTCTATAAAAATACCACATGATCTGACCTGTCAGATGTAAAAAAATAAAAATAAAAATGGTGCCATATTTTTTGTTACCTTGCCTCACAAAAAGTGTAATATAGAGCAACCAAAAATCATATGTACCCTAAAATAGTACCAACAAAACTGCCACCTTATCCCGTAGTTTCCAAAATGGGGTAACTTTTTGGGGGTTTCTACTCTAGTGCATCAGGGGGTCTTGAAATGTGACATGGGAACTTAAAATTATCCCAGTGAAATCTGCCTTCCAAAAACCATATGGCGTTCCTTTCCTTCTGCGCCCTGCCGTGTGCCTGTACAGCAGTTTATGATCACATATGGGGTGTTTCTGTAAACTACAAAATCAGGGTAATAAATATTGAATTTTGTTTTTGTTTTGCTTTGTTACTCGAAAAAAAGGATTAAAATGGAAAATCTGCAAAAAAAAAGTGAAATTCTGAAATTGTATCTACATTTTCTTTTAATTCTTGTGGAACACCTAAAGGGTTAACAAAGTTTGTAAAATCTGTTTTGAATACCTTGAGGGGTATAGTTTTTAAAATGAAGCCATTTAGGGGTGGTTTCTATTATGTAAGCCCCACAAAGTGACTTCACACCTGAACTGGTCCTTAAAAATTGGGTTTTGGAAATTGTCTTAACAATTTTAAGATTTGCTTCTAAATTCTAGACATCCCAAAAAAAGAAAATGTAATTTACAAAATGATCGAAACATAAAGTAGACATATGGGAAATGCAAAGTAATAACTATTTTAGGAGGTATCACTATCTGTGTTAAAAGCAGAGAAATTGAAATTTAGAAAATTGCTAATTATTCAAAATTTTGGGTAAATTTGGTATTTTTTTTTTTACAAATAAAAATGAAATATTTTGACTCAAATTTCCCACTGTCATGAAGTAAAATATGTGACGAGAAAACAATCTCAGAAGGGCTTGGTTAAGTAAAAGCGTTTTAAAGTTATCACCACATAAATTGAAATTTTAGATTTGCAAAAAATGGCCTGGTCCTTAAAGAGGACCTTTCACCTGGATGTCTATAATCTAATCATTATACTACCTTATAGTGCATCCCCCAGTGATGTCTTGGCAAAAAAAAAATTCTAAAGGACCCCCCGTTCGTCCGTTGTGGTCCCCATATGTTTTGGCGCCTCATATGCTAATGAGGCAACTTGGTTATACTAGGCGTGGACTTGAAGGGAGAAGATAACAGAGCCCAGGAGAACTTCAAGTCCACACCTAGTATAACCAAGTCGCCTCATTAACATATGAGGCGCCAAAAGATACGGGGACCACAGCAGACGAATGGGGGAGTTCTTTAGAAGAAAAAAAATTGCCAAGACATCACTGGGGGATGCACTATAAGGTAGTATAGTAATTAGATTATAGATATCCAGGTGAAAGGTCCTCTGTAACGGAACGCCTAGCACCCCGACCGGGTACCTCCGTCGATAGATGCTCCTTGTGCTTCCAGAGGACTCCAAGCACTCCACTCGACACCGTCAGCACTGCAGACCCCACGAACCGCCGCAGCTTGGTTGGGGTCTCACCGTCCTCCACCCACGCTGGACCCAAGACTGGGCTTCAGCTTCCAGTGGGTGAACCTCTCCTAAATCCAGAGACAGGAACCAGGAGCAAGCTCTTACAAGAGCTTATACTCAGGGGAGTATTGTGATCTAGCAATCCCCAAGAGTGTAGTTATTCGATCCCCCAAACATGAGCCAAGACTTCATGAAGGTATAAAACAGGAACTCTCTTTATTTTAACACACAAGCATTTTATACACCTCTCCCAACAATGTTACCACCCACAGGGTTTTGTAAAAACAGCCAATCACATGTACCTACAGTATTCAACCTTCCCAGCAATTGTACACAAAATCCCCTGCCCTCTATCTGTAACGCAATAAACAAAATACAATGAACATTTGTCTGAGACGCAATTAACTAACACACACATTGTCTGAGAGGCAATTAACTAACACAATGAACATTGTCTGAGACGCAATCCACAAAATACCATTACCAAACATAATGGACTAACTTGACCCCTGGTCTAATTCATGTGGGGGAGAGTTCAAGTTAGTCCAAGTCCTTTGCGAACAAATGAGGCCTGGCTGATTGTCATGTTCTTACCTTCTTGCTGTTCTCCTTCGTTTGACATGTGCTGGCGGCCATCTTGGTTTCTGGGTTTCTTGTAGCCTTCCACCCTGCGGCTCCTCCTTCCCACTGGGAGGAGCTGGATGCCTAGCTCATATATATAGGAGGTCTGTGGCTTCAGTTCCTTGCTTGGTCCTCCTGTGTTCACATGCTTCTAAGACTGCTGCTGCTTCTGGTTCCTGATCCTGGCTTCGTCTGACTACCCTGCTGGTTCCTGATCCTGGCTTCGTCTGACTACCCTGCTGGTTCCTGATCCTGGCTTCGTCTGACTACCCTTCTGGTTCCTGACCCCTGGCCTCTCAAAGACTCTGCTTCGGTTTCACCATCCGTTTGGACTTTTGCTTTACAGCTTTATTTTCAATAAAGCCTTCTTATTTTCACTTATCTCTTGTTGTACGTCTGGTTCATGGTTCCGTGACATTAGGACCAAGCCATGAATTCTGACGGTACAGGGCCATCCTCGCTACCCATGCTGGTTGCCAGACTTGATCAGCAGGATCACCTGTTGGGTCGGTTCGCTGTGGCGTTGCTAACCCTGCTTGAACGCACGGCTCATTTCGCTCCCGTTGCCGATGGGTCGGTTGTCGCTCCTACTGCCGCTCCGGTTGTTGCGCCAGAGTCTACCCCGACACCTGTTGTTGCGCCTGCGGTGTTTCGGGGTATGACCAGTTCTGCCCCTCTTCCACAGCGCTTTGGGGGAGAGCCAACTCAGTGCCGAGGTTTCCTTAACCAGGTGGGCATTTATTTCGAGTTGCTGCCACATGCCTTTCCTACTGAGAGATCAAAGGTGGGCTTCTTGATCTCGCTGCTCTCGGACAAGGCCTTGGCCTGGGCCAGCCCTTTATGGGAGAACAACAATCCGGTGGTTGCCGAGTTTTCCGGTTTTGTTGCTTCTCTTCGGAAGGTATTCGATGTGCCGGCTCGTGCTGCCTCTGCTGCGAAGCTCCTTATGTCCATCAGACAGGGTTCACGATCCGTAGCTGAATACGCCATTGAGTTTCGTACCCTGGCAGCAGAGGTGGGCTGGAATAATGAGGCTCTGGTCGCTGCTTTCTCTCATGGTCTCTCGGATGCCTTGAAGGATGAGGTTGCAGCTAAGGACCTACCAGTGGAGCTCGAGTCTCTTATTTCTTTCCTGATTTTGATTGACACCAGACTCAGGGAGAGACCTTCCTTTAAGGAGAGCCTGCGGAGGTCTTCTAACAGATTGGCGCCTACGTTTGCTGTCCCACCCGTGCCTCCCTCTCCTCCCACGCCTCCTGGAGATGACTTGTCTGGGGGTGAACCCATGCAGCTGGGGTTTGCTCGCCTGTCCGAGGGGGAGAGGGTACTCCGGAGACGCGAGGGCCGATGCATGTACTGTGGTCTCGGTGGGCATTTTCGGTTGGCATGTCCGAACCGTCCGGGAAAACGCTCGCACCTGAGATCCTGTCGGGGGCAGATCTTGGGTGGAGTCTCCTCGTCCCCGGTTTCCCGTGTTGACAAACCACTGATCACTGTTGTCCTCTCCTGGGTCGGGGGCTCGGTGACGACCCAGGCGTTGGTGGACTCTGGTGCTGGTGGTTTGTTCATTGATAGTGTGTTCGCTGCCGCCAATTCCATTCCTCTGCAGGCTCGAGGTTCCCCACTGGCTCTTGAGGCGATAGACGGCAGACCCCTTCTGCCGCCACACGTGACTCATGAGACCCTTCCAGTGGGGATAGCCATTGGTGCCGTTCACAGAGAGTCGGTCTGCCTCCAGGTTATTTCGTCTCCACACTACTCGGTGGTCTTGGGGTACCCCTGGCTCCAGAAGCATAATCCGACTTTCGATTGGAGATCGGCCGAGATCCTCTCGTGGTCACCGCAGTGTGGGGCTAGTTGCATCCATGGGTCTGTCAAGTTGCTGTGTACTTCCTCGGACTCTCTGTTGCCTCCTGAATACGAGGAGTACCGGGATGTATTCGATAAGGTGCGCGCGGTTGCCCTACCTCCGCACCGCCCATACGATTGTGCCATAGAGTTACAACCTGGTGTCGTTCCTCCTCGTGGCAAAGTCTATCCACTGTCGGTAGCGGAGAATGAGGCCATGGAGGAGTACGTGAGGGAGGCGCTTTCACGCGGACACATTCGCAAATCCTCGTCCCCGGCAGGGGCTGGATTTTTCTTTGTGAAAAAGAAGGGCGGTGAGTTGAGGCCTTGCATCGATTACAGGGGTCTCAATCGCATCACGATCAAGAACGCTTACCCAATACCCTTGATTTCCAAGCTGTTCGATCGCCTTAAAGGGGCCACGGTCTTTACCAAACTCGACCTGAGGGCAGCATATAACCTGGTAAGGATCAAGGCGGGCGATGAGTGGAAGACCGCGTTTAACACCAGGACCGGTCATTATGAATCCTTGGTTATGCCCTTTGGGTTGTGCAATGCGCCCACAGTCTTTCAGGAATTCATCAACGATGTTTTCCGTGACCTGTTGCAGCAGTGTGTGGTGGTCTATTTGGATGACATCTTGGTATATTCTGAATCCATGGAGGCCCACATTCTGGATGTCAGACGAGTGTTGCAACGGTTACGAGAGAACAAGCTGTTCGGTAAGCTTGAGAAATGCGAATTTCACCGATCTCAGGTAACCTTCTTAGGTTACATCATTTCCGCTGAGGGGTTCTCCATGGATCCTGAGAAGGTTTCGGCTGTCTTACAGTGGCCCCAGCCCAGTGGTCTTCGTTCCCTGCAGCGCTTTTTGGGCTTCGCCAATTATTATCGGAAGTTCATCAGGGACTTTTCCATGCTGGCCAAGCCTCTCACGGATCTGACCAGGAAGGGCAGTAATTCCCAGGTCTGGCCGCTCGAGGCCATCCGAGCTTTTGAGGCCCTAAAGTCCGCTTTTGTGTCGGCTCCGATTCTGTCGCATCCCAACCCTGGGTTGCCCTTTGTCCTCGAGGTGGACGCGTCTGAGACGGGAGTAGGCGCCCTTCTGTCTCAGCGTAGAACACCAGAGGGTCCTCTGCTTCCTTGTGGGTTTTACTCCCGGAAACTGTCTTCCGCGGAGTGCAACTATCAGATTGGTGACAGGGAGTTATTGGCCATCGTGCAGGCCCTTAAAGAATGGAGGCACTTGCTCGAGGGTTCGGTGGTTCCGGTTCTCATCCTGACGGACCATAAGAATCTGACCTACCTTTCTGAGGCCAAGAGATTGACACCACGTCAGGCCAGATGGGCTCTGTTCTTGTCACGTTTTAATTACGTGGTCTCCTACCTACCCGGTTCCAAGAACATCAGGGCGGATGCCCTATCACGGCAGTACTCCGAGCTGTCCAGGGAGGAGTCGATTCCGACTTCGGTCATACCTCCGAATCAGATCCTGGCCGCCATTCGCACCAGCCTGACCTCTCCCCTGGGTGAGCAGATTTTGGCGGCTCAATCTGGTGCTCCCTCTGGGAGACCCAACGGCAGATGTTTTGTGCCTGAGGAGTTGCGCACTCGGTTGTTGCGAACCTACCATAACTCCAAGACCGCGGGGCATCCTGGAAAGAATCAGCTGTCCTGGGCTGTTTCACGTCTGTTCTGGTGGCCTTCCCTACGTTCCGACATCGCCGCATATGTAGCGGCATGCTCCGTTTGTGCCCAGAGTAAGTCCCCTCGGCACCTTCCGTTGGGCCTTCTGCAACCCATAGCCACCGGGGAGCGCCCATGGTCACACCTGGGGATGGATTTCATTGTGGACCTCCCTGCATCCCGAGGCCATACGGTCATTCTCATGATTGTGGATCGGTTTTCCAAAATGTGCCACTGTGTTCCTCTCAAGAAGTTACCCTCTGCACAAGAGTTGGCCACGATTTTTGCCAGGGAGGTCTTCCGGTTGCACGGTTTGCCCAAGGAGATTGTGTCGGATCGGGGGAGTCAGTTTGTGTCCAGGTTCTGGCGCGCCTTTTGCTCCCAGTTGGGGATTCATCTCTCCTTCTCCTCGGCCTACCACCCTCAGTCCAATGGGGCCGCAGAACGATCCAATCAGGCCTTGGAGCAATTCCTTCGTTGCTATGTCTCCGATCACCAAGACAATTGGGTTGACCTCCTGCCTTGGGCTGAGTTTGCCAGGAACACGGCGGTGAACTCTTCCTCTGGGACGTCTCCCTTCATGGCCAATTATGGGTTCCAACCTGCCGTGTTACCGGAGGTATTCTCTCCCCAGGATATTCCGGCTGTGGAGGATCACCTTTCCGTCCTACGTGCTTCTTGGCTACAGATCCAGAAGTCCCTTGAGGCCTCTGCGCAGCGCCAGAGACTCTAGGCTGATTGCAGACGAGCGCCTGCTCCTTCCTACCAGGTCGGAGACCGTGTATGGTTGTCCACCCGCAACCTCAACCTTCGAGTGCCCACTCCCAAGCTGGCGCCTCGCTTTGTTGGTCCCTTCCGAGTGCTTCGCAGGGTAAACCCGGTAGCCTATGCCCTTGCGCTTCCTCCTGGCATGCGGATCTCTAACGTGTTTCATGTCTCCCTGTTGAAGCCACTGGTGTGTAATCGTTTCACTTCCTCGGTTCCTCGGCCTCGTCCGGTCCGAGTGGGCAATCGTGAGGAGTATGAGGTGAGCAATATCCTGGACTCACGCCTGGTCCGCGGTCGGGTGCAGTTTTTGGTCCATTGGCGTGGTTATGGTCCAGAGGAGCGTTCCTGGGTTCCCTCCGCAGATGTCCATGCTCCTGCCTTGCTCCGAGCCTTCCACGCACGCTTCCCTCAGAAACCGTTTTTTGCTCCGCGGAGGAGGGGCCCTTGAGGGGGAGGTACTGTCATGGTCTTACCTTCTTGCTGTTCTCCTTCGTTTGACATGTGCTGGCGGCCATCTTGGTTTCTGGGTTTCTTGTAGCCTTCCACCCTGCGGCTCCTCCTTCCCACTGGGAAGAGCTGGATGCCTAGCTCATATATATAGGAGGTCTGTGGCTTCAGTTCCTTGCTTGGTCCTCCTGTGTTCACATGCTTCTAAGACTGCTGCTGCTTCTGGTTCCTGATCCTGGCTTCGTCTGACTACCCTGCTGGTTCCTGATCCTGGCTTCGTCTGACTACCCTGCTGGTTCCTGATCCTGGCTTCGTCTGACTACCCTTCTGGTTCCTGACCCCTGGCCTCTCAAAGACTCTGCTTCGGTTTCACCATCCGTTTGGACTTTTGCTTTACAGCTTTATTTTCAATAAAGCCTTCTTATTTTCACTTATCTCTTGTTGTACGTCTGGTTCATGGTTCCGTGACACTGATGAGAGGGCCCATAATCCTGGGGCAAGAGGCGGGCACGCAGCCCCCTCCAAAACCCAGTGGCGAGGTTGGTTTCGTCACACATCTCCCCCTCCCAGGGAAGACTAACCAGATACCTGACCTCACGGTCAGTACCTGAGTTAGTCTGGCAGCCCACCCACAACCCAATACTGGATTTGTTGAATTTTGGGGCCTGGCTCTGTTCTGTATGTCCCCAGCTGTTGAGTGGGCATCTGCGACTCCTTGCTTCCTTGTGGTTCTCTACCTTGGAGCTGTAGGTACTTGGTGGGCAGAGGCCGACTGCGCTCTGCCCAGATGCCAGCTCTTCCGCTGGGGTAGCCTGTGGGAAGTCCGGCTCTGGAGAAGAGGATAGGGGAGGGCAGAGGCCAGCGGCGCTCTGCCCTGATGCCAGCGCTTCAGCTGGGGTGCATGGTGCCAACTCCTGCTGGGTAGTAACTGAATGGTTAGGGCAGAGGCCAGCGGCGCTCTGCTCTGATGCCAGCTCTTCTGCTGGAGAGGGGTCAGTGGGGTTTAAAGCCTTACCCACTACCCTCAGTATTGGGCTGGGAGAGAGCTGTGGAGGGGGGCTATCACTTACCCCCTCCTCTGGATACCCCATCTGCCGCTGGGGAGAGAGACCAGCTGTCTCCACTACCAGCGATTCTGGTTGTTGCAGAGAAGAGGGACCGACAATCTCCTCTCCCTGTACTCCCAGTGGCAGTTGGGGATCTGGGCCGCCTGCCCAGCCACCCTGTTGGGACGGTGGAGTGACTACGGTCCCATCTCCACCTGCCGACTGGGGTTCCTCCCAGTACCAGTCTATGAAGTCCCCTACCTCCACAGTTGGTGATGAAGTAGGGGATACCTCAGCCGTGACTTGCCAGGGGTAGGGCTGCAGGTCTGGGCCTGGTATCCAACTGTCTTGTATGTTGCACTGGGCTTGAATGGAGCGAAACAACAGTTGATAATCTTGCTCCAGCTCCCACTCCCTTTGGACCAGAAAGGTCAGATCTGCCCTCACCCCACTATTTGTAGGCCAATTGTGCAAGTCCCACCTGTAGTCAGTAATGTCCCAAAATCTAGACTCTTCTGTGCTCCCAAAGTCAATGTCTTCAAAAGACTCCCACAATAACCCAGGGCAATTATATTCCTCACCTTCGGGCTTGGCGTACTCCTCCATCCATGGAGACTGTCGTACTGTGTCCCACCATAGTGCTTGGTAAGCGTCATCCAGCCAGGTTTCCTGCCATACCAGTGTCTCAAGCTCTGACACCCACTCCGTCAATGGTTGCTCTCCCAGTAGAGGTAGTCGCAGCGCCAATCGCATTCGCAATCTCTGCTCCTCACTGGGAAGACTCTCACCCCTCCGACGCTGCACGTACTCCAGGGCCTGGTGCCATACGCCTTTCCGCTCTGCATCCCTGTAATCCGGGTGATCTTCCTCATGGAATGCTGTGCAGGAACCAACGGCATCCATATTGCTGTAGCCAGGGGCACTGTACGGATACTAGCGTTGCCCTCAGTATACTCCACGAACTGTGTCTCCGAGCTGCTTCTCCTCACACTAGGACGCCATCCCACTGCTTGCCACCAATGTAACAGAACGCCTAGCACCCCGACCGGGTACCTCCGTCGATAGATGCTCCTTGTGCTTCCAGAGGACTCCAAGCACTCCACTCGACACCGTCAGCACTGCAGACCCCACGAACCGCCGCAGCTTGGTTGGGGTCTCACCGTCCTCCACCCACGCTGGACCCAAGACTGGGCTTCAGCTTCCAGTGGGTGAACCTCTCCTAAATCCAGAGACAGGAACCAGGAGCAAGCTCTTACAAGAGCTTATACTCAGGGGAGTATTTAACTAACACAATGAACATTGTCTGAGACGCAATCCACAAAATACCATTACTAAACATAATGGACTAACTTGACCCCTGGTCTAATTCATGTGGGGGAGAGTTCAAGTTAGTCCAAGTCCTTTGCGAACAAATGAGGCCTGGCTGATGAGAGGGCCCATAATCCTGGGGCAAGAGGCGGGCACGCAGCCCCCTCCAAAACCCAGTGGCGAGGTTGGTTTCGTCACATCCTCTTTAAGGTGAAAAATGGCAGGGTCCTGAAGGGGTTAAGAGGTGGTTCAGTGTTGTATGTGATTGTATGCCCAGACCACATTGTCCAGAAACTCTGACCTGCGCTCTTGATGCTAATCTCCCAACGTTTGGAGGATTCCCAGAAATTTCCAATTAAACCACTCGCACTCTGTTCCTTTGGGGATGATATGTGGTTATCCTTGACTCCCAAATCCGATCATACTGACAAAGTTCCTCGACAACCTTAGCCTCAAAATTTTGACCTTTATTGGACAAGATTTGCTTGGGATGTCCATAACATGGTCATAAGTTGGCACTACCACTGCGAACTTGGAGAAGTGGGCAACGCACACAAGCTCATATTTATGCCTGGGAGGTCACAACTTGTACTGTCAAGAAGCCTGTAGTTAGTTTGTTACAATGGTAAGTGGTGGGGCATGTTGTTCCACATCTTTGTGCACAGTGCACTACAGATAAGTCTTGCACACTGTCTCTGAGGTATGAGCCACCCCCAGTGCAAAGAAGTAGTTTTTCAGCAACTAAACAGTCTTTTCCACATAGCAGTGGTCTGAACTGTGATGGATCAACCGCTGAGAGAGCACCTCCTCTTGAACTTCCATTCTTTGCTACTGCCACAAGAGGACATGTCACCAAGGGGTCAGGCTTGGCCTTCTTCATTTCTAAATCTGTCTGACTCCCTCTCGTATGTGGGGCAAATCTGGGTTCTTGCCCTATTTTCCTCCCACTGTCTCCTAGTGGCCAAAGCATGAACGCTTTACACTTCCTTACTATTTGTGTAGTCCGTATTGGAGGTATTTCGACTGCTTACAGCTGTTCATCCACCTCGGGCATGGGTCATTAAGACAAGAGCTTGTGCTGCATCATGCAATCAAACATGGCTAACCAGGCTACAATGAAGCTTTAGTTTTGCCAAAACTCTCTATGTAGCATCGATAGTATCCCAATAGGCCAAGAAAGGCTCGCACCATGGTCACTGTCTTCGGCACCATCCACTCCACTATATCCTTTACTTTCTCATGGTCCAGAGCCACCCCATCCTCGGGGACTACATGGCCCAAGTAATTTGTCTCTGCCCGATCTGGCTCTTTATAGGTTTGAGCTCAAATATCTTTAGCCGGGTAAAGACAGCCCTCAAATGCTAAGATGGTTCTCAAAGGAGCTGGAGTACACCACAATGTCATCCAGGTAGAAAGACTCAAAATTTAGGTCTCCCAAACACTGCTCCATCAGGTGCTGAAAGATGCTGGTGGCATAAATGAGCCCGAACAGCATCCAATTAAATTCAAAAAGGCCAATTGGTATTTTTAAGGCCGTTTTCTCTTTATCTGACTCCTTGAGCAGCACCTTTCAATAACCGTTAGCTAGATCAAGAGTGGTGAAGTACTTGCAATGGGTTAGCATCTCAATGGGTGCAGACATTCAAATTCCTAAAATCCACGCAAAATCAGAGGGCCCGATCATTATTTTTCACTAAAATGATGGGTGCTGCCCACGGACTTTATCTCTCTCTTATCACCTGCCCTTCCATCATTTTGCTCAGGAGCCCTTTAACCTTTTGGTACAAGGCTGGAGAAATATTTTGGTACCTCTCTCTCACCAGAGCAGTGGTGTCGGCACCAATTAAATGCTCCACTTCCTCAGTACAGCCATACTCTTCATCATGCTGGCTGAAAAGTTCTTGAAACTCATATAGTAACTGATGCAGAGCATCCACCAGACCTCTCTAGGGGAAAGCTTTAAGATTCTCGGCCCACATAGATAGCCCTTATGTTCATCCACTATATAGTCTTTAGGACAATAATGCAAACCTTTGCAATGCTCTGATCCTGTTTGTGTGGCTCTAAAGGATCTAGCTATGTGAATTAAGCAAGCTATAGCTCTGTTTTGTGATTTCCAAGTACAAAACCTTTTGAAACGTTTTGATCCAAGCGGCTTGTTTAAAAGTGTTGTGTCAAGTGCAGAAATCTGAGGGTGAACCTCTGGACCAGATTCTGGCTCTAATAGTTCATATGTGTTTTTCTCAAGTGTCTCAAGTACTGGTTTGTATGGGAATGCTGGCCCTGTGAGCCGTGTAGTATCTTTAGGGTGAGACGCTGGTATAGCTCTTGTAGCATGGTCTGCTGTGTTGTGGTCAGTTGGTACATAGCTACACTGGCTAGGTTGTGTCTAATCCTAATCTAATCACATAGATTGTAAATATAGCCCAACACTACTTTGTAAATATAGCCCAACACTACTTTGCTGTATGTATAAAACACTGTATCTTGAAGTTTCTTGTCTATTTCTGACATAATCAGTTCTGCTAGTTCCACTGCAACAGCAGCACAGACTTCCAGGCTTGGAATAGTAGGCTCAGGACATGGTGCTATATTTGCCTTACCTATTACAAAGATTGTATGGACTTGGCCTGTAATGTCTATTGTTTTAAGGTATCCAACTACAGCAACTTCTTTTACTAACATATCACAGAATACCCACAGCTTCCTAGACTGAACCCCTGCAGAAGGTATTTACTGTAGATATACGGCCTAGGTGTGTGTGGGTTAGACAATGACTTTAGAGAGTCTCTCCATGCTATCCATAACACTTCTTTCTCTATAGGTATTGGGGAATCCCAGTCACATGTATCTACAGTATAATTAATTTTCTGAGCAGAGCCTTACCTTGCATGGTCACAGGTGTTGCAAATCCAAGTGGATCATATAAACTGTTAATAGCAGCTAAGACACCGCATTGTGTGAAAGGCCTCTGCTCTTCATCAACCTAAAAGGTAAAAGTGCTGTTCTTGAGGTCCCAATTTGGTATTGAATCTATTGCCAAATCTAAATCTTTCAAATCACTAGCATGATCTTGCTTGGGGAAGGCTTCCCTAACAGCTTTGCTATTTGAAGCTATCTTATGCAGTCTGAGGTTTGAACAGGCAAACTGGTCTTGATTCCTTTTGAGTAGGCTGATTGTGGCCTCTGGAAGAGGAAGTGACTTTAGGCCATCGTCTAAATACAAAATCCCTCTCAATAAACTGCTTCATGTTCTGCCCATAGTCTTTTTAACTTTCTTGGGCAGACCTTTTGAGTCCGTAGACAGCGATTGTGGGCGATTGGCTATTGCCAAAAACATGCACCATCATGTGGTATTCTATGATGTCTTTGGTAGGGTCGTTATCTCTGAACCAAAAGAATCTCAAGAAGTTCCTGGGTTCTTCTTTAACTAGAAAACAATGAAACATTGGTTGTATGTCAAGAACAATGTCAATGGGCACATTGCGGAATCTGATGAGGACACCAAAAAGTGTGTTATTTAGGTCTGGTCCTGTCTAAAGAACATCATTAAGGGAGAATCCCTCATACGATGAATTGGTGTCAAAAACTACCCTAATTTGTCCAGGCTTCTTAGATTGGTAGACACCAAAGAGTGGTAGGTACCAGCATTTTTGCTTTTCTTTTTGGGATGGAGCGACTTCTGTATGGCTGTTTTCACATATCTTGCTCATGAATGAGAAGAAATATTTCTTCATATCTGGTCTTGTTGAGCCCGACTAAGGAAAAATGTTTTAGTGCTTGGTCCCTATAGACAGGAAGATGACATCTCTGTGGTTTGAAAGAGAGCAGTGCAACCCAGCTGTTTGTTTCATGCTTGAAAAATCCTTGTTCCATTATTTTTAAGAGAGCTTTATCTTCAATAGAAGATAGGCTATTTTGTGATCTTCCTTTATCCTCTGGAAGATTGTGCATCTAAAGTGATCTTTGTCTTCATCACAGGAATGGTTCCTGATTTCTGTAAGGTCAGGATATACAAGACTAGACTGCTTCTCTCTTATGAGGCATCCTTTAGGATAGGCATCCTCAAACTGCGGCCATCCAGCTGTTGCAAAACTACAACTCCCAGCATGCCCGAACAGCCTACAGGTATTAGCCTACAGCAGGGCATTGTGGGAGTTGTAGTTTTACAACAGCTGGAGGGACGCAGTTTGAGGATGCCTGCTTTAGGAGAAGGCTGAAAAAGGGATGGGCATCCATTCTCTAGTGAATTGGTGCAAAGGCAATGGTATGTGAACATTTCCTAAGCAGACATTGCCTATATTGACCCACCCTAGATCAAGCTTCTGAGCATAAGGAGAATTGTGCAGACTGTTTATCTGTTTTCCTACCTTGTGAACTCTTATAATGTCTGTTCAAAGCAAAACTACTATCTGAGCTTCTTCAGGGTCCGGTTTAGGGATGAGAAGTTCTATGTTTTTCAGATGTCCATGATGTAAAGCTGTTTCAAGTGTAGGGATCTCTTCTTGTTCGGGATCTGATTGCATTTCGATCAAAGTAGGCAGAGGTAAGGATGTGTTACCATTTATAGATTCAATTTGATAACCGGTAGCTCTTCTTCCTGTTTCTTCATTCACACCTTTACAAGTTATGAATATGAGGAGCTCTGTCCTTTAGTTTTGAATATTTGAATATCTCAAAGAAAGCTGAGGTAGCAAGTGATCTATTACTTTAATCATCAAGGATTGCGTACAAACTTACCGCCTTTTCTTTGTGACCAATGGGTTAAACTATGACAAGACAAATCTTGGAGCAGGATTTGCTTTTAAGACTTTCTCCAGAGACTTAGGTGTATTGGGGTATCAGTTCAGGAGGTACCATGTCCTTCTCCTCCCCGCCATTCCCTGTGGCCTGATCTGAGGGTGCAAGAGCCAATGGAGCTGGCACTGGGTGTACAGCTGTATTTTGTTCTTTGCTATCACATTCTGAGCAATTGCTGTCCAATCATTTACTAGACGAGAAGTTGATGCACAACACCTGTAGCATATGTGGTTTTCCTTGAGAAATGTTTTGTGGTCTTTGAGGGTTTTTTCTCTAAACCCTCTGCATTTCAGTATTGGGTGAGGTTTCTTGTGTAGAGGGCACTCTCTGCTCAAGTCTTTTGTTAAGGTCTTCTCAGTATCTGCAGTACTGCAAGTCTTGTGTGGGGAATCTGTAAAGGATACGCTGTTTTTTTGCACTGCAACAGGTGTACCTCTAAGATTACGAAGTAATGAAGATTTACTAATTTGGGGTGAACTCAGTAAAATGTTGAGAAGTCAAAGCTAGCATCATTTCTAGTTTTTGCTTGCTAGTGCATAAAGTCCACAAAAAGGGAGTATGGAGGAAATGGGACACTATGTAGTTGTTTGTACTTGAAGCCTTGAGAAATCTACTTGTCCTACAAACTATAAGGTAATTTCATGACAATGAGGTTAACCCCACACGCTGTATCTAGGAATGCAAGACCTTGCAAATCTCCCTCAGCCTTGGAAACTTGGAGTTCCATCAGCAGGTCACTCAGTTCTCTTAGCTTCTTGAAATCTTTGTTGGGAATCTTAGGAAAGTCCTCAATCCTTTTAAAGAATGCATTTTCTATAATTTCTGGTAAGCCTTAAAACTCATCAAGTCTCTCCCATATAATATTTAGCCCTCTGCCCGGGTAGTTAATGTTAATTTCTCTTATCCGTTTCACATGTTCTGCTGACTCATTGACTAGCCATGTCACTAGAAGAACTTCTTCACTTGCGAACAGATGTTGATCATTGATCGTATTCCTGAAATCCCTTGATTTCTACACAATGGACCTAGAGATAAGCTGGTGTGTGGAGGGCCTGGTGTGCTGTAATAGTCCCCATATTCTTGTTCCTTCTTAAAGGCCGCAACTGCACTGTGGGGATTTGTTAGTCTAGGTGCAGGTTACACTGAAGGCTGATGGTGGGTGGAACTGCTATCTGGCATGATGTAGGGCAGGGGTGGCCAACCTCTGGCTCTCCAGCAGTTGTAAAACTACAACTCCCACCATGCCCTGCTGTAGGCTGATAGCTGTAGGCAGTCTGGGCATGCTGGGAGTTGTAGTTTTGCAACAGCTGGAGAGCCGCAGGTTGTCCATCCCTGATGTAGGGCGTTTGGTCAGCTGAGGTTAATTGCTGTGTGACAGGGTTCTGCTGGAGCTTATTTGAAGGGGTTGATTCTTCTAAAACTTGATATAGAGTGGCACCTGACTTCGTGTGTTGCAGTACATAAACTGAAGCACACAGAGACTTATCACAACGACCAGGTTTGGGCCCAAGTATGTAACTAAGTCTTTCATTTGGTAAATTTGTTGCTTCCTCTAAAGCTTCTGCCTTCTTCTCAAATGCTATTTTCTCTAGTGATGCTTCTGGTGTGCTTTTTCACATTTTAGTAGCAGTTCTTTTTCTGCAAAAGTCACTCGTATTTCTGTGGCTTCAACTTTTGTGTGGGCAATGGCAACTATGGAACTGCTCATTGACCTCCTTGAACTAGCTGAGAAATAAAGCCTCATCTCAAATGGTCTGGTCTCTCTTGCTGACATGGTGACACTGTGGATCTGCAACAGTCAGATGTCCTATTGCTTTCTGCATTGTAGCACCGCGCGCAGTTAGCATCCTGCGGTCCAGCCTGTGTGAAGCTGCTGTTTTACTGTTCTGTCCTCCTTATGTGTGAGAGGGGCATAAGTTTACAGGCAGCTAAAATCAATCCTAACAATTCATTGACTCAGAAGCAGGGTTCAATTTCTACTTTTATTGCAGGGATAGGTGAAACTAAGAAACAGAAAAATAATGTGCTTACTATGGTATACCAGCATGTAGCAACACACTATAAAACAGGTATATGCAGACATGAATTTCTGCATAAAATACAACATGGCAATAAAAGGGAAGATGAGTAGCCATAAACCTAAGGAAGTTGCTGACGTATCTGTGACAAGCATGGTCTCTAAGGCCTAGTTCACACGAACGTATGGCTTTTATAGTTTTTTGCGGTCCGTTTTTCTCGGATCCGTTGTTCCGTTTTTGGGTTCCGTTGTGTTTCCGTTTTCTTTCTGTTTTTCCGTATGCCATGTACAGTATACAGTAATTACATAGAAAAAATTGGGCTGGGCATAACATTTTCAATAGATGGTTCCGCAAAAACGGAATGGATACGGAAGACATACGGATGCATTTTCGTATGTGTTCCGTTTTTTTTGCGGACCCATTGATTTGAATGGAGCCACGGAACGTGATTTGCGGGCAATAATAGGACATGTTCAATCTTTCAACGGAACGGAAAAATGGAAATACAGAAACGGAATGCTTACGGAACACATTCTGTTTTTAATGCGGAACCATTGAAATGAATGGTTCCGTATACGGACCGTATACGAAACACAAAAAAAAGGCCTGTACACTCGCAAAAAAAAACGATCGTGTGAACTAGGCCTGACTTATAACTATGGAGTAGACAATAACAGCAGGAGATATGCAAATACAACAATATGCATTAACCTATAATAACATAAAATGCTAGATGGTAATCTGGACATGCCAGCGATGCTACTGTAGGCTTGGATGAGGAGAATTACTTCAGATGCTGCTAATTCAGCAGGTACTGAGAGAAAAAAATGGCTCCTATATGAGCTCATTTCAGTGGCGTACCTCCAATATAGGCAGACCACTGAGCTGCCGTGGGGCTTGTGGGAAAAAAGGGCATGCAGTGAACGAAATGCCCTGCCCCCTAATAAAACTTATTACTGTCTAGCTCCAGTATAGTACCCCTATCATCAGTGGAGAAAGTTAAATGACCTATGATTATCTCATCACAGGCCCGGTACATCTAGTAAAGGAACTACATAAAGAATGGTGTAGTTCCCCGGTTAGATAGGAGCATCTGTCATGACTATGGCTATGATAGAATGGTATTAGAACACAGCTCACCTCAACTCGCTGCATATATAGTAGTTTCCCTACTCAATGGTGGACACACGACATCACGACACATGTTTACATATACATACACCATATATATGCAACACGCATATACATAAATACACCATATACATGGTACATACACATAAATACACCATATATACACCACACACACATACCACCCAACTTTTAAAAAGCGTAAGAAGATAAACTATCAGCGGCGCTCTACAAGTTTTTTTTTAAGCTCTGACCCACACCTCTAACTCCACCCAATGTCTATCTGTACATGTCCCAGTCCTGCCTAGTCTCCATTGTGCCCCCCACACAGTAGTTATGCCAGATTTGGGATGGTTGGGAGGTATGCATATATAGATTATATAGACACTACACTCACATACACTGCGTGCAGAATTATTAGGCAAATGAATATTTTGACCACATCATCCTCTTTATGCATGTTGTCTTACTCCAAGCTGTATAGGCTCGAAAGCCTACTACCAATTAAGCATATTAGGTGATGTGCATCTCTGTAATGAGAAGGGGTGTGGTCTAATGACATCAACACCCTATATTAGGTGTGAATAATTATTAGGCAACTTCCTTTCCTTTGGCAAAATGGGTCAAAAGAAGGACTTGACAGGCTCAGAAAAGTCAAAAATAGTGAGATATCTTGCAGAGGGATGCAGCACTCTTAAAATTGCAAAGCTTCTGAAGCGTGATCATCGAACAATCAAGCGTTTCATTCAAAATAGTCAACAGGGTCGCAAGAAGCGTGTGGAAAAACCAAGGCGCAAAATAACTGCCCATGAACTGAGAAAAGTCAAGCGTGCAGCTGCCAAGATGCCACTTGCCACCAGTTTGGCCATATTTCAGAGCTGCAACATCACTGGAGTGCCCAAAAGCACAAGGTGTGCAATACTCAGAGACATGGCCAAGGTAAGAAAGGCTGAAAGACGACCACCACTGAACAAGACACACAAGCTGAAACGTCAAGACTGGGCCAAGAAATATCTCAAGACTGATTTTTCTAAGGTTTTATGGACTGATGAAATGAGAGTGAGTCTTGATGGGCCAGATGGATGGGCCCGTGGCTGGATTGGTAAAGGGCAGAGAGCTCCAGTCCGACTCAGACGCCAGCAAGGTGGAGGTGGAGTACTGGTTTGGGCTGGTATCATCAAAGATGAGCTTGTGGGGCCTTTTCGGGTTGAGGATGGAGTCAAGCTCAACTCCCAGTCCTACTGCCAGTTTCTGGAAGACACCTTCTTCAAGCAGTGGTACAGGAAGAAGTCTGCATCCTTCAAGAAAAACATGATTTTCATGCAGGACAATGCTCCATCACACGCGTCCAAGTACTCCACAGCGTGGCTGGCAAGAAAGGGTATAAAAGAAGAAAATCTAATGACATGGCCTCCTTGTTCACCTGATCTGAACCCCATTGAGAACCAGTGGTCCATCATCAAATGTGAGATTTACAAGGAGGGAAAACAGTACACCTCTCTGAACAGTGTCTGGGAGGCTGTGGTTGCTGCTGCACGCAATGTTGATGGTGAACAGATCAAAACACTGACAGAATCCATGGATGGCAGGCTTTTGAGTGTCCTTGCAAAGAAAGGTGGCTATATTGGTCACTGATTTGTTTTTGTTTTGTTTTTGAATGTCAGAAATGTATATTTGTGAATGTTGAGATGTTATATTGGTTTCACTGGTAAAAAATAAATAATTGAAATGGGTATATATTAGTTTTTTGTTAAGTTGCCTAATAATTATGCACAGTAATAGTCACCTGCACACACAGATATCCCCCTAAAATAGCTAAAACTAAAAACAAACTAAAAACTACTTCCAAAAATATTCAGCTTTGATATTAATGAGTTTTTTGGGTTCATTGAGAACATAGAAACATAGAAACATAGAATGTGTCGGCAGATAAGAACCATTTGGCCCATCTAGTCTGCCCAATATATCTGAATACTATGGATAGCCCCTGGCCCTATCTTATATGAAGGATAGCCATATGCCTATCCCATGCACGCTTAAACCCCTTCACTGTATTTGCAGCTACCACTTCTGCAGGAAGGCTATTCCATGCATCCACTACTCTCTCAGTAAAGTAATACTTCCTTATATTACTTTTAAACCTTTGCCCCTCTAATTTAAAACTGTGTCCTCTTGTGGTAGTTTTTCTTCTTTTAAATATGCTCTCCTCCTTTACCGAGTTGATTCCCTTTATGTATTTAAAAGTTTCTATCATATCCCCTCTGTCTCTTCTTTCTTCCAAGCTATACATATTAAGGTCCTTTAACCTTTCCTGGTAAGTTTTATCCTGCAATCCATGTACTAGTTTAGTAGCTCTTCTCTGAACTCTCTCTAGAGTATCTATATCCTTCTGGAGATATGGCCTCCAGTACTGCGCACAATACTCCAAGTGAGGTCTCACCAGTGTTCTGGTACAGCGGCATAAACATGGTTGTTGTTCAATAATAAAATTAATCCTCAAAAATACAACTTGCCTAATAATTCTGCACTCCCTGTAATCACATATACAATATACACCCATATATGATACACCATACAGTATATAAATGACACATAGGCTACACTTACAGTAGATTTACCTACTCCATATACATTTTATACACATTTGTGCCTAGCACTAAAGACATATTTGCATACACATTTTATTCAGTGCTATCCAGAATACAGCACCACGTACCTCTTACATCCAGTGACTTCTCCTCTGATGCAGACATTCTCTTTTCTCATCTTCTCCTTTCAGACCAGATCGCCATGATGATTTTTTACCCATCTCTCGTCTCTGCAGTTTGACAAAAAGACATTTTAAGTTCCTACTTTTCCATTATCCTCCTACCTTCTGAACAACTCATCCTGCCACCTCCAATAGTGATTTCCAATACTTTTCTACAAAAACTGTACACCTGAAAATGTAAGCATTGCACAGTTCCCCCAATACTGTGCCTGATGTGCTCCCTTATACTATCCAGCAGAAACAGATAAACCCCCTGATAACACTAGTGCCACACAGATAGTGCCCTTCAATAATTATTGCCACACACCGCCCTAAAATAACTGCATCTATCAAATACTGCCCCTGACATTTAGTGTAAACATTATTTCCCCCAATTACTCCTGCGGGACTATGGGGAACATGATTACTATTATGGGCACTATGGGAGCATTATTACTTCTGGGGCACAGTGGGGACATTATTGTTGGGGCACTGTAGAAGCACTATTACTAATGGTGCACTCTGGCAGAGAATTATTACTATTGGTGGAGCAGTATTATTGTGGGGGGCAAACTGGCCACTTAAAATGAGCACCAGTACAAAGAATGTCCCTTTATAATGTGCACCAGTACAAAAAATGCCCCCTAATAATGTGCACTAGTTAAAAAATGCTCCCGTTCTGTGTGCCAGTAAAACAAAATTCCCCCTCTTAGTGCCCCCAGTTGAGCTTATGCCCACATAGTGCCCCCATAATGTGTGCAAGTATAAAATACCCCTATATAATGTCCCCAGTGAATGTCCACATAGTGCTCCTCTCCCCTTCCTCAGTGTCCCCCATAATGTGCCAGTATAAAATGTCCCTATATAGTGCCCCAAGTAGATGCCCGCATAGTTCCCCCATACTGTGCCAGTATAAGATTCCCCTATAGTGTCCCCCATAATGCGTCAGTATAAATGCCCCTTCTTAGTGCCCCCATAATATGCCCCAATATTGTTTTTCCTCTCCCTCCCACACCATAATGCCCACATTATATGCCAGTATAAGATGCCCCATAGTGTCTCCCATGATGTCACGGTCCCTCCTGTGACAGAGGTTAGAAGATCTGAGAGACTGGCTGCACGTTAGGTTATCTGACAGCCTATCTCTTTTCACTTGTTACAGTGTTGTTGTTGGTAATGACCACACCTTTTGTCTCAGGTGTAGCTTGTGGTCATTACTGCTTCTCTATTTAGTCTGGACTCACACTTCATACCATGCGGTTGATATTATCTGCCTGGAATTTGAAGAGCTGGTGTGAGTTCCTTATCTGTGTTCCTGCTCATCCATTTTCTATTGAAGATAAGTGTACTTCCCTTTGTATTTTGTTGTTCCAATTTGCTCATTGTTTATTAGGCCTTAGGGAGACGCTAGTTCGTTTATCTGGGAAGGAACCAGTGGTCTCAGACCCTGTCACTAATCCTAGGGATTTTCAGGGTTACTAGGGCCTAGGTTTACAGTGTATGAATATTCCCACCTTCATGGTCTATTCATACAGACAGGAGTCAGGGCTAGGTTTAGGGTTTCCTTAGGTTGTCACCATTTCCCTTTCCCTAGCCTTAAGGCCTAGCTCCTGGTCATTTTCCTTCTGTTGTTCCTCCCCTCCCCCTACACTGTGACACATAATGTTCCAGTATAAATGCCCCCATAGTGTCCCCCATGATGTGCCTGTGTAAATGCCCCAGTAGATGCCCCCAGATGTGCCAGTATAAATGCCCCCATAGTGTCCCGCATGCTGTGCCAGTATAAATTCCCCCATAGTGTCCCCCATGATGTGCCAGTATAAATGCCCCTAGTATATGCCCCCATAGTGTCCCACATGATGTGCCAATATAAATGCCCCCAGTAGATGCCCCATGATGTTCCAGTGTAAATCCCCCCCAGTAGATGACCCCATAGTCCACCATGATGTGCCAGTATAAATGCCCCCATAGTCCCCCATGATGTGCCAGTAGATGCCCCCATAATGCACCACAGAAAAGATAATAAATAAATAAATAAACACTTATACTTACCTCCACACTGGCAGTGATGCGATGCAGGCCTCTTCTGGTCCCGCGCAGTATGAAGCCCGACTCAGGCGAAAGCGATGATGTCATCGCGCCGCCTGTCCCGGTGCTCATCTCCAGCTGCCACCGCCAGAGCACAGATTTTTTTCATATATAATTCTGTTTTTATTGAAATACAACAGTACAAATATATTTCAGCTGTAAGCACAATAGTAGAAATCGAAGTGCACAGGCAGAAAATATAAAGTATTCAGCAAAAGAACAAGTAATATACACTCACCTAAAGAATTATTAGGAACACCTGTTCTATTTCTCATTTGCCTTCAGAACTGCCTTAATTCTACGTGGCATTGATTCAACAAGGTGCTGATAGCATTCTTTAGAAATGTTAGCCCATATTGATAGGCTAGCATCTTGCAGTTTATGGAGATTTGAGGGATGCACATCCAGGGCACGAAGCTCCCGTTCCACCACATCCCAAAGATGCTCTATTGGGTTGAGATCTGGTGACTGTGGGGGCCATTTTAGTACAGTGAACTCATTGTCATGTTCAAGAAACCAATTTGAAATGATTCGAGCTTTGTGACATGGTGCATTATCCTGCTGGAAGTAGCCATCAGAGGATGGGTACATGTGGTCATGAAGGGATGGACATGGTCAGAAACAATGCTCAGGTAGCCCGTGGCATTTAAACAATGCCCAATTGGCACTAAGGGGCCTAAAGTGTGCCCAGAAAACATCCCCCACACCATTACACCACCACCACCAGCCTGCACAGTGGTAACAAGGCATGATGGATACATGTTCTCAATATGTTTACGCCAAATTCGGACTCTACCATTTGAATGTCTCAACAGAAATAGAGACTCATCAGACCAGGCAACATTTTTCCAGTCTTCAACAGTCCAATTTTGGTGAGCTCATGCAAATTGTAGCCTCTTTTTCCTATTTGTAGGTGAGATGAGTGGTACCCGGTGGGGTCTTCTGCTGTTGTAGCCCATCCGCCTCAAGGTTGTGCGTGTTGTGGCTTCACAAATGCTTTGCTGCATACCTCGGTGTAACGAGTGGTTATTTCAGTCAACGTTGCTCTTCTATCAGCTTGAATCAGTTGGCCCATTCTCCTCTGACCTCTAGCATCCACAAGGCATTTTCGCCCACAGGACTGCCGCATACTAGATGTTTTTCCCTTTTCACACCATTCTTTGCAAACCCTAGAAATGGTTGTGCGTGAAAATCCCAGTAACTGAGCAGATTGTGAAATACTCAGACCGGCCCGTCTGGCACCAACAACCATGCCACGCTCAAAATTGCTTAAATCACCTTTCTTTCCCATTCTGACATTCAGTTTGGAGTTCAGGAGATTGTCTTGACCAGGACCACACCCCTAAATGCATTGAAGCAACTGCCATGTGATTGGTTGACTAGATAATTGCATTAATGAGAAATAGAACAGGTGTTCCTAATAATTCTTTAGGTGAGTGTACATCAGATGGAATGTGCAATGCAAATCAGATGAAAGTCAATAAAGGCAATATGAAGAACTAATATTTAGTAGTAAAAATAAATTTTGTTGATAGACTGGCACACTATATCTGGTAGCAAGTAGAGAACACACAGGTAATATTTAGTAGTTCATAGTTTATTCTACCCTATTTACAGTTAGAAGTTAATAAAAATTTATAATCAAAAATATATAGTCAAAAATATGAAAAGTGAGCAGTAGAAAATAAGAGTAAAATATATAATAGAATAAGTCAAGTCTGAAAATGGATCAAATATAAAAATTGAGGTATAGAATATAATAAGTAGTCTTCACAAAAGGAAATTATCGCCAAAATGGAATAGCTATGAGTGTTCCTGTTGAGAATTAATCAACTGTATTGTAATAACTGTATTTCCACAGTAACCCAGTGATATAGTATTCAGATGTCCCCAATAATCGGCAACATAGTCATTAAAAGGTTGATAGCTGCATAGTCTGATATACACTGCTTAACCTGTTACGGACACAGGGCGTACCTGTACGGTGGGCGGTGGGCGGTGATCGGAAAAAGGTGCCTGCTCAAATCATTGAGCAGGCACCTTGGTACAATGCCCAGGGGGGTCCTGTGACCCCCCGTGTCGGCAATCGCAGAAATTCAGACCTGTGGTTTGCGGCGTTTCCAGGTTATTCGGGTCTCTGGTGACCCGATAACCCGGAATAGGATTGTGATCGGTGGTGGGATAATACACCACCAATCACCGTCCTGCGATCCTGAGAGGTGGCGGTCACGCCACCTCTCAGGATCGCTTCTGATTGGTCGGCTGGGCACGTGGGCTGGCGGAGCGGCAGTTTTGAATTGCTCATACCGGTCCGTGGAGCGGCAGAGAGAGGAGCCCGGCTGTGCTGTGAGGTTTCAGGCACAAATTTGTGTTTTTTGGTGAGTTAGGGAGAGGTAGATTAGGCAGGGATAGTGTGGGAGAGTTAGGGGGTAAAAAAAAGTTTTTTTTATTGGGTTGTAGCACCGGATCGGGTGTCTGGGGTCCACCAGGGTCTAGGGTCATGCAGTTAGTCACACACTGTTAGTGCATCGCCCACCCCACCGCTGATCAGCTTCGTACCGCTGATCAGCGTGTTTGAATAATTTTAGGGATTTTCTAATTTATTTTTTTTCTGTTAGTTTTAGGGCAAAGTCCGTGAACACCCGTCCCCCACACACACTGAATAAAGTTTTCCACGCACGCATACACTCCCCTATGGCCCACCAGACGTTCTTGGCCGAGGAGGCATACGCCCTGCTTGTCTCCGACTTCGAGAGCCACAGTGAGGACGAGGATGACCCCATTTTCCTATTGTCATCCACATCCTCCTCATCATCTACCGATGGAGCAAGGGGACCGCCATGCTAGGGACCCTGTGGCCCACACTAGTACGAGCAGCTTTGGGGCTCATACTAGTTTTCCGGCCCACCAGATAAGTCCACCTGAGCCCCCTACTGGTGAACTTGTCTGGTGTACCCCAGAGCATTTTGAGCCTGTGATTCCTGATTTTGTTGGCCAAGCAGGAATCCAGATTCCCACAGTGGGCTTCACTGAATATGACTATTTTAGTCTTTTTTTCAGTGATCACTTTGTGAATCTGATGGTGGAACAAACTAACCTGTACGCCCAACAGTTTATTGCTCAACACCCGGGCTCCTTTTTGGCTAGGGCCGGTGGCTGGACTCCGGTCAGTGCAGCCGAGATCAGGACGTTTTGGGGCCTCGTGCTGCACATGGGCCTAGTAAAAAAAAACAGTGTCAGGCATTACTGGAGTGGGGATGTCCTCTACCAGACCCCACTTTACAGTACGGCCATGACACGTACCCGTTTGAGGCCATCCAGAAATGCCTGCATTATGCAGATAATGCAGATAATGCAGCATGTCCCCCCTTATGTACAAAATCAGGCCAGTCATCGATCACTTTGGGGCCAAATTTTTGGAGACCTATGTACCTGGAAGGGAGGTCGCGGTTGATGAGTCTCTCATTGCTTTCAAGGGGAGACTCCTTTTCCGCCAGTATGTTCCCTCTAAGCGGGCGAGGTATGGCATGAAGCTGTACAAACTTTGTGAGAGTACCTCAGGGTACACTTACAAGTTTTGTGTGTACGAGGGGTGAGATTCCCGTATTCAACCCCCAGAATGTCCCCCCACTCTGGGTGTTAGCGGGAAACTTGTGTGGGACCTTATGCACCCACTGCTAGATAAAGGTTACCACCTGTATGTGGATAACTTTTATACTAGTATTCCCTTTGTTCCAGTCCCTCGCCACCAGATCCACGTCCGCTTGTGGGACCATGCGGAAAAATCAACGCAGCCTCCCTACCCACCCCCTCCAGGTACCTATCCCCAGGGGTGAGACCTGTGCCCTTACCAGTGGAAACCTGTTGCTGGTCAGATATAAGGACAAGAGGGATGTCTTTATACTGTCCACAATTCACGGTAATGGCATCACTCCTGTCCCTGTGCGAGGTACCGCGGCAACGGTCCTCAAGCCCGATTGTATCGTCAACTACAATCGGTATATGGGAGGTGTTGATCTTTCTGATCAAGTCCTCAAGCCATATAATGCCATGCGCAAAACCCGAGCATGGTACAAAAAAGTTGCGGTCTACTTGGTACAGGTTGCCTTGTACAACTCTTTTGTGCTGTCTCGGAGCGCTGGCAACACAGGGAAATTCCTGCAGTTCTATGAGGCAGTCCTCAAGGCCCTGATCTTTTCTGACCGGGAAAGAGCAGGCCAGAGTACCTCGAGAACTGGAGGTGCCCAAAAAAAAGTGCAGAGTGTGTAACAGGAGGGGGATACGGAAGGACACCACCACTCAGTGTGACACGTGCCCCGATCATCCGGGCCTCTGCATTGCTTCAGGGAGTACCACACTTCCATGGAGCACTACATTTATATTCCCCTTCCCCAATTTTAATTCCATTTAGCCACTGACTTGAGACACTAAAACAAAAACAATTTTCTTTCAAAAATATTATTTTGTAAAACTTATATAAATAAAAAAAAGTAGACATATTAGGTATCGCTGCATCCGTAGGAATCTGCTCTATAAAAATACCCCATGACCTAACCCCTCAGATGAACACGGTCAAAAAAATTAAATAAAAACGGTGCAAAAAAAGGTATCTTTTTGTCAACTTACATCACAAAAAGTGTAATAGCAAGCAATCAAACCATCATATGTCCCCCAAAATAGTGCCAATAAAACCGTCCTCTCATCCCGCAAAAAATGAGCCCCTAGCTAAGATAATCGGCTAAAAACTTTTGAAAAAATGACTCTTAGACTATGGAGATACTAAAATGTTTTTTTTTGTTTATAAAAGCATAATATAGTGTAAAACCTAAATAAATAAATAAATAAAAAGTAGACATATTATAAAAATACCCCATAACCTAACCCCTCAGATGAACACGGTCAAAAAAATAAAATAAAAACGGTGCCAAAACAGCAATTGTTGGGCTAATTTCCCATTTTAAACAGTTTTTTCCAGTAACAAAGCAAGGGTTAACAGCCAAACAAAACGTAATATTTATTACCCTGATTCTGCAGTTTACAGAAACACCCCATATGTGGTCGTAAACTGCTGTATGACCAAACGACAGGGCGCAGAAGGAAAGGAATGCCGTATGGTTTCTGGAAGGCAGATTTTGATGGCCTTTTTCTTTGGCACCATGTCCCATTTGAAGAACCCCTGATGCACCCCCAGAGTAGGAACTCCATAAAAGTGACCCCATCTAAGAAACTACACCCCTCATGGTATTCAAAACTGTTTTTATAAATGTTATTAACCCTTGACGTGTTCCTCAACAGTTTATGGCAAATGGAGATGAAATTTCAGAATTTCTATTTTTGGTAACCTTGCCTCAAAAAAATGTAATATAGAGCAACCAAAAATCATATGTACCCTAAAAATAGTCCCAACAAAACTGCCACCTTATCCCGTAGTTTCCAAAATGGGGTCACTTTTATGGAGTTTCTACTCTAGGGGTGCATCAGGGGGGCTTCAAATGGGACATGGTGTAAATAAACCAGTCCAGCTAAATCTGCCTTCCAAAAACCACACGGCGCACCTTTCCCTCTACACCCTACCGTGTGCCCGTACAGTATTACAAGAGGAATATGAGAAAGAGGATGAAGAAGGGAATGTACGATTAAGTATAAAGGAACCATCCTTAAGGGTCCATTCACACGTCCGCAATTTCGTTCCACATTTTGCGGAACGGAATTGCGGACCCATTCATTTCTATGGGGCAGCACGGTGTGCTGCCCGGATCCGGAATTGTGGATCCACACTTCCGGGTCCGCAATTCCGTTCCTGAAAAAAATAGAACATGTCAGTAGTAAGGGGGTATATGTTTCGCCAAACTGCAAAGTGACAGGTACCACGCCCCCTTTTATACATATACACCCGCCCCCTTTATATTGCTTGATATTAAATTTATATTGCTTGATATTAAATTTATATAATAGCATTAAAAATCAAACGATGACAAATTAAATTTGTTTTCAAAAGCTTTATTAATTTTCCTTATTTACAACAGTCCCGTAGGGACAGACACGTTTGATTGTAATTACAGCATCGTATACATAAGTGTTTCATGCGTTTTGTTACAAATGAACGCACAATACGGTCATTTTTTCTAAAATCGTTAGTCAACATTTTTAACACATTTTCAAAAGACATTTCTTTAGCGAGACATTGTAAGATATAGATACAGTAATGGCCGCAGACTGTACTAACGGCGTCTTGTATTTGTCTGTTTTGATACCTTATAGTCTTAGAATTTTTATATAAAAACTTCATAAAGTCGCCAGGAAATATTTCATTTGCGGGTGATAAACCATAACTATCAAAAAAAATTGATACATCAATTGGGTATAATATAATTAAAATCCAATGCTTCCCCTGCTGATATGAATTATCCGTATTTACAATGTATGCCGCGGGCCTGTTGATGATTTTATCCCCCGGTAATAAATTGCACGGAAATACACCTTTAAATATGTGCCGGGTGTTAATATCAGCTTTAATAACACAGGCAATTTCATAATTATTCATGTTTATTGAAAATCATATAACACCTCCAGCTGATTATTTATTTCAATAATATTTTCATGAACTGAATATACAATCATGTTAATTGTGTTCGCAATCGGTTCGGCAAATCTAATTTCAGCTCTCAGATTGCCAGTTTTTACTAGAAAGAAATGACCGCCGGGCTCTTGATCCGGCGATAAATCAAAAGTGAACAAAGTGTAACCGTTCAAAAACTCGTGCCGATCCACGGATAAAGCATTGTCGGCCTTGTGTTTCCCCGAAATATGTACTAGGGCCATATATTCACGAACAGCTGATTCGTCTTGGAAGTTAGGTTGAAAAGGTTTTGCCGGTATCTGTTGACCATCCAAATATAAGGCTGCATAATTCACATTATAGTGGTTGAAGCACAAAGGATTTCTTTGGTAACTCCCGGGAAAATGATTCGTTATCCACAAACGCTAGTATTACTGTTTTTGGTAGGTTTCCGAGAAAAAGATTCTCGTGGTTAGATATGCGAGTACCGGCGGGTACGCTATACACTTTAAGCGACGCCCGATCGATCGAGTACTTTGCGTTAGCTGTTAACAGCGCGACTGTGACCGATTCTTACAGCGGGCGATACTTGTACTCTTTTGACAAACAGGGAAGCGTGCTGTATTTGGACTTTAAAATTGGGCGCCTCGGCCGACATAAGGCAGAAAGTGTCTTTGTTTCTGGTTCATTTTATCTTTAGATCTAACCCGTTTAGTATTAACTTCGGTTGATTGATTAAATATATCAGCGTAAATGGGGCCCATTAATTCCACACTTCTAGAGCGTGCGGAATAGTGGGCTCTCTTGCTGAAACCGACATTACGCCTGTCGAGAACCCGATCATCATGAAGTCCCGCTGTGAATAAACCGGCTGTAAATTGGGACGCTAAAGTTTGTGAATTATAATTTATTATGGCCTCTATATACGCTCTATACGCATAAAGGTTGTCGCTTCTTGAAATCGACGTGTTGCCGAGCGTTATATCCAGTTGATTAAAAAGACTCGCTATAGGGTAATTAATAAGTGCAACGCGGGATCCTTCTGGTATGGGTGTGTTATCAGGACTAACGATTCTGCAAACGACGTGTAACAATGTGTAATTAAGGTCGTAATAATATTCACCGCTGCCCGTGATGTAGAATTCCAAAGGTGCATTGTCAGTGATTGCGGTGATTGCTTGCACCCCTACATAAAGCGATTTTTTTAATGCTTGTTTGTGTAGGTGGTATTTGAAAGATGTCCAACTCTGATTTGGCGTACTCGGCGGATGCGTCATGCACGAAAGCCATAGCGTCTGACTAGAAGATGTCGCTCGGTGAACGACTTCTTGTTTTCTGGTGGCGACGTCTCTTAGGTTGTGATACTTTATTCATAAAAGTTGGTAAGACAATGGCAGCGCGTTCACGTTTTCTTTTACGCGTTTTTTTACGTATTTGTACGACACCAGAGCCCTCCTGGCCTTGCGTCGACCTATTTATACGCTCCATAATGGCTGTCGACGCCGTAGTGACAACTTCTTTAGCGATGTTACGGGCGGCTGTTTTCACGTGCGGCTTTACAAGCTCCACGCCTTTCTTAAATAGGGGAACGACACGCCGGAACAGACCCCGAAATAACCCGGCGAGGCCAGAACCATACATGAATTCTGTACCGTGAAATCCGTCCAAACCATGACCGGCTTGCGTAATGTAATAATGCGCATATGCGTCCGGGTCACCGTACACTCTCTGGGACAACATTTTAGTGCGTCGTCACAGTGCGCGGTCTAAAGTGTAATCGCACAATAGTCTTACCGTATTTGAATTTAACAGGTTTAGCCTGATCCGTGAGTATCGATATTGTTACCGTGTCAAAATGATGTTTACAAACAGGTATATAGTCCGGCCGTTTATACTTTTGCGTGACTATCTCACCATTTTTACCGCCTAACTCGACAATTCTTAAAAGTTGTACGTAACTATCGCCAACAATTTGATGTTGGACGATATCTGTACAAACAAGCATTGTATAAAAACCGGTTTTAATATCGGGATAAATTTTTTTTTCTTTTGATGAAACTAGAGCAATCCCCTTCATACCACCAGCATGATGTTCTAAAACAGGTGAGCCGGGTCCTTTGTAGCAGAGAGCGATGTGCTCGGTGTCTATATTCTTGAGCGACGGAGCTTGCGAATACCCCGGCAGCCCCAAAATATTCCCCAACTTCACACAAGGCATGAACTTGTATAATGGTGAATTCATTACATAAACGGTTCTGTCAATATCGTCGTATCTTAGACGCAGTTGATCGGGAGGTATTTTTATAGATTCAAGTTTACTATTAATGGCTTTGATGAGCTTGTGCATATTGGAGTAATAACCCGATTTAACAAAAAGCTCGCTGATCGGCTCGTCGCGCTGCGCGATGTAGAATATGCCATCTCCAGGGCCAAAGGTTTCCCACGTATGTGGATACTGAATCTCCACTAAAGCCACTTCGTAAAGACCGCGAAGATGGACCGCTTTTGCTAACTTAGTGGTGTAATCGGCGATGCTGTTTTCGGGATAAAGTTTGGCGGATGCGTTGCAGGGTAGCGTAATAAAAAACGATCCGTCCTCCATAGTTTACAGACTCATCAACTTTTTTTCAGGCACCCAAGAGTTAAACTTGTCAGGGTATCCTATCCACTTTACAAAACACAACGTTTTCCCCCGAACTTTCTTCTTTTTCAGTATTTTTTCTATCCTGTAAACCCGTAGCTTGTCGAGGGTTACTTTTTGCACTTCCTCAGGGTAGAACGAGCCTTTAATGAACTCGTCGGACAGGTCTTTCAACTTATAAAGGGGTCTGAGGCCCCTAGTGTTTACAGCGTAAATTTTAAATATCTCGTCCGTATAGGTTTGTTCATACCCCTTTGTGAAAGCCCCCTTATAGCGCACAATTCTGATGTGATCACCTATATTTAATACCGGTTTAACTTTTTTAATAGTAGCGTAATAACCGTAGATATTTTTCCAAACGGCTAAAGAGTTCTCTTTTGTCTCATCGACGGGGCGCCGCCTTATAGTTCTGTGGTATGTGCGGTTATAACTATACACCAGTTCTTGTAACTTGTCAGTGTACCTGTATGTGTTTTGTTCTCTAAGATAGAGCCACATTTTAGTTTTCAGCGTTCTATTAAAACGTTCGACCAACGATGCCTTAGCAGCATTTGTAGTTAAAAAATTTAGTTTTTTTATAGGTTTCACAAAGACGTCTCATTGGTTTGTTTATGAACTCACGGCCCCGATCAGTCTGGAGCTTTCTGGGGGTTTGTCCGCTTAACTTAAATATCTGATCAAAAGCGGAAGCCACTGTAGTGCCGGACTTATTTGAAAGGCCCTACACCCAAGCATATTTAGATAGAATATCAACGACCGTCAGCAGGTATTTTACACCATTATTTTCTTTAGAAAAATCCATCATCGACACAAGATCTGCCTGCCATTGATCATCTATATCAGACACCATAACTTTGTTTCTTGTAAATGATTTTTTAACAGGTTTGTACAATGTGTAAGTATCCTCGTTGCTCAAACAGTTTTTTTTACAGAGTCTTTTCTTATTCCAAATTTTCAGACTTCTCTGAATAAGGATTCCACGCCCCCATAAGAGCCGACAGCTTTTGGCGTGTAGTACTGTTTTCTCAATATTTCGGCATTTGCCGTCATTTTAGCAGCGTTTTAAGCCGCGTCTACTCAACAACGCGACCTAACTGTTTATACAATTTTAAATAATCAAGATATTATATTTATTGTAAAAAGAAAAAGAGACTACATTTTATTTAAAACTGTTTATGTATAGTAAATAAAACATTACACACAAATAAATTTTATATACATGCAAAGTAAAAATGTATGTAAAACAAATAAAAACATTATAAGATGTTTAATACAAGGAAAGTTTATATACAATCGCCAAAGTAAGAAAATTTACAACGTTAACCAAGCCGCTTGCAACAAAGGCGGGAGCCTCTTTTTAGGTAGTAATGAGCCACACGTCGACACAGTAGGCGATGTTAATAACACCGGCGGTGTAAAAGGGCTTACTCAGCGACCGCTTTTTCAAATTATCGAAAAGTTCTCTTGTTCTTGTATTACCGATAACCGTTGACGGGACGTTCAGCTGTGCGATAGTCTCCATAAAATAGTCCCAACCGTGAGGTTTAATCTTAGGCAACCCGTGACTCTGGGTAGCTGTTCGAATCAGGTCAATAATGTTGGATCCGGGTACAGTTTGTTCTTTGTAAATGAATTCACCCATAGCGTTCCAGTATGGCTTATTACCTGAGCGGTACAGTTTACTTAACAATAGTTCTGCATTTTTTCTTTAACGTGTATTAATATTGTCAAGTATCTCTTTAGTATCTGTGCTGATTGAGGCGGCATTTGACAATTGTTGTTGATCGGTTTGCGGCTGTGTAATCAGGGTTAAAGTCGACATTTCTTTACCGGACTGTTTGTTGAGCATTAAGTACCTCTGTAACACTGCTGTGTATCTCTTAATTTTTTCATCATCTGAAAGGTCATTTCTGTGTAGTATTTCGCTAATCTCATCATCTAATCGTCGTATGGCGGTTTGGCGTATATCTGTTGCATCTACGGATGTTTTTTTAAGCCTGTCCAATTCATTTTTGGAAACCAGGAACATTTTCTCAGCATACTGCATTATGAACCACCGGCTGTATTAGCTATCAGGCTAGTGATTAAAGGTATTGCAAAGCCGAGCAAAGCACCTATAAAACCGCCGCTCTGGTTCACAATGCGCTTCTTTCCTTTAATGGAGTACTTTTTATTGCTTAATTTCTTTATAGCCCTATGCCATTTTTTCAATATATTTTTTTGGCGCTCTTTAAGAGGGATCTTTCCTTTAAGGATATTGAAAGCGATCTCGCCAATAGCCGCTATCAAATCATTACTGGCGTTACATAATATTGATTTTCGGGCCTTCAGATTTGTTTTGACTAATGATTTTAAAAGATCCCAGATACGCCGGATCCTGTTTGACATCTTTATAGCACCAGCGACGCTAACAAAAATAACCGTAAAGATGTGAGATATCTCATTTTAGAGCTTCCTTTTGCACACATAAGCCACCGGCAGATCTGGTGGGAACAGACCAGTTCTTCTGAGTCGTAGGTCCTCAGGCGTGTCAGATCTTAAATCTACAAGTAAATAGCCGTAAGGCTTGTGTGTAGCATCTTCAAAAGCTTCTAAAAAGAAACGTGTTTTACCGGGGTACATCTGCCGAGCCAACGTAATAACCTGTAATTTATCACGAGGGTTCTTAAAAAGGACCATGTATTTAGTGTTTAAATTTATGGTTCGGCTTTTCTTACCCTGACAAAAAACGTTTTGAACGAGATACATAATGCTCAAATGTCTGTGGTGTACGTATTTGGTGAATGCGTTTTGTATTTCAAGATTTTCACAAGCCGCCTCCATAAGATCATCAACAACAGCCAAATTTACCTTGTCCGTTGGAAATAGATCAGCGTCTGTAAAATTTTGCGGGACCCCCTCGATAAACCTGATATTTGTAAACAAACGGGTTAGTTCATCATACAATTTCTGCCAACACGCATAAAACCAAATTACATTATCAGGTTTGTGTGACATTAACGTATCCAAGTGTATTAATAACTTTTTAACAAAAAAACTCTTTCCGGAATTTGAGGGTCCTGCTAGAATACACGAAAAAGGGTGCTGTAATTGCGCAGTCATGTTTAATAGCCAAAAGGCAACGTTGTAAAGTCAGCCATCAGCTGTCTCTTTGTGTAGACGCACTTTTGCGTTTTACGTAACGGTCTTGTCTCTATGGTCAAGCGCTTCCTATTTCTGAAAATGCTGTCTTGCTCGATACCTAATGTTTTCTGCGTCTCGGGGTCGGTGTTGTGGGAGTAATCCAACACAAGGTCTTTTAAACTGTCAAAATTAACAAGCCGTATTGGTTGGAAGCAGAGTCGGGGAACTTGTGTCTTTCTACCGGGGTTTCTGTAAACTCTCCCCCCCCTTAGTAACTATCCATTTGTGCTATTCACTCTTTTTTGTATATCATGCTTGTTCAAATTACCAATGGTCATGTCTCACTCTACATCAGCATACCTTTCTACTGCTCCTAGCCTGCACCACCTATGTCTTGTGGACTAGGGTGGTTGTGCCTCAGAGGTATCTGACCCTCCTTACACGACACACGTACTAATCTAGTTAGGTCCGCTTGACTAGCTCATCTTTATTCATTGCTTGAACATTTATGATAATGTACTTATATTCATATCATTGTACTGCATATGTCTCCTCGATTGTTGGGCTGTTGCCCGCATTGTTATTGTCTTTTTTACCATGCTTGCCGTGATAAATAAAGATTTGTTAAAAAAAAAATTAACAAGCCGTGTGTTAGCGACGTTGAGTGTTATACCCTTAACCTTCAATACGGTTTTCCCGTTGTTAAGTTTGCATCCGTAAGTCTTTGGGCCGGTGGATACAAACTCGGTAATGTGGGCGTCGTCGGGTATTTCACTAGTTAGTTCACCGAGAAAATCACCCAAGGGTGGAGTCCATTCAGACCCCTTACTCACGAATATGACGGAGTCTGTGTCGTGATAAAGACAACGTTCCTGCAGTCTGTCTAGGAGCTTGTATAATTCGAGTCTGGCATAGGCGGTTGTAAAACAGGCTATAAAAATGTTTGTGTTTTTGTTGTGGGTGTAGCGCTCTTTTACATAGCGCCAATTGACTACGGCCGCATAGTCATCAATGAAATTAACCTCGGAGAGGTCGTAGTACGGCACAAAAGCTAATTTAAAAAGTTTGTCAGGGTCCGTGACTATGCTGGTACGTGACAAGTTAGAACGCTGTCCAAACTTACCCCACAAAGAGTTTAGGAACGGTTTTGAAATTTGTCTTTTTGCTGGGTTTTTGCTATCTTATCAGATCGCATGCAGACATCTTTTTTTTTTAAATGCATCTATGTAAACCGTTTTTTCAGAATCCGTTTTACACCAACTGGGAAGCCTCCGGTTTATCTCTGAGGTGTAATTTGATGTACGGGGCGAACAGATCGTCTGTTGTGTTCGGAAAATGCCCAATCTCGTAGATCTCGGCAATCCTGTAACCTTTTTCAACAGCTAAAACTAGTTCTATGGTGCACCATGTACCGGTCAAAGAACGCTCGTCGTCTGTGTGGCTGCAAATGTCTTTCTGACAGTTCGAGGCGCATGTGTAACATAGCGGAAACATTAGTTTTTTATTTAGCTTTACAGGCAGGACCAGAAAAAATAAATCTCTGGGCGGGTAGACTTGAACTCTGGCAATGCCAAAGTATTTTTTGATGTAACCCAAATGATCATAAATGATTTTTGGGTGTCCTACAGGGTAAGTCTTAGTTTTATTAACAAAAGGGTACAGACTGGTGAAATCGTAATAATGCACTGTTTCATCGGGCTGCACCTTGTGATAAAGTTTAATGGCGTTAGTGCGACCGCCGTAAAGCGTGTCACGAGGTTCCAAAGGAGTCGGGAATTTAATTTTAATCAGAAAGTCTTTGACCCCCGAATTGTTTGCAATCATTTCCCGCCACTCGTGTTCCCACAGGACGCGGACCAAAAATCCTTGTCTCTGTAGTCGGCTTTTCCTGACTAGAAAAGATTGGTACAGCTGCCCGTAGGACGATTTAGTAAGCTCGTTGCTGTCATGCTCGTTATAGCACACAGGACACCCGTGATAAAAACAGCCCTGAAATTCAAAAGCGGTGTGTTTACCGTTAACAAACGCATACCCGTCCAAAAAATATATACCGACCTTTTTTTCACCACCCTTTAACGCGTATTGTATAGAAATGCCTTCAGCATGTTCAATGTACATGAGCCACTGTATAGCAGGTGTTTGAAAAGCGTTTCTGGGTCTTCTGGTAATTATCTGCAGGGACAATCGCTATGGTATTTTTGGGTAGAAATTTAAACCGGTACATAGCCATGCACACGGATGCCAATGTGATAAGTTGGAGCGGATTATTACATTTAGTGACCGTTCTGTATTTCTTTTCACGTTTAATGTATTGCAGAACTTTTTTTTCCGTCATGGCCATAATCGTGTCCCTGTAACACTCACAAGCCCTTCTCAAAACCTCAACATTCTGCTTACAGTAAGCTTTTAACTCTTCCTGAAAATTAAAGGTGTCATTTTTATGTTTCTCGTACCAATCCGTGATTCTTTTTTCTCACCGGGCATCATGTAATCGACGCCGTAATACCTAGCGGCCGGTAGGACGCCTATGTAGTTTTGATTTTCTGCCGTGTTTAAAAAATGCGGGAAGTGACCCTTGGCGCCTGAAAAACCCATAGCCTCGGGCATCTTGCTGAGCTTAATAGGCATGAAATTCAGCGAGTCTATGAATCTCATTTTTAAGTCATTCAGGGTAACGCACATTAACCAACCGCCTTGATTTATAATAGCAATTTTAAATTTTTCATTAATCAACTCCTGTAAAACAAAATAAGCGTAGGAGCGGCCTGCATTGTGAGCTATGAACGTGTAACCCGAAAACTTACCGTCGGCAAAAAATCGCACAAAGTCACGAGTACAGGATTTTCAGCTAAAATGACAGGAGTTTGGGCCGTATAGTGTGGTTGCGTAAATGAAATTGGGTATATGCAAGCCTGTTTCTTGCATGCATTCAAAATCGTAAAAGATATACTTGTCAGTCATTTTTTTGGGGTTGTATGGCTGCATGTAACAAACATGGTCGTCAAATTTGTCAACCTGGCCGCCGCAGATGGTGCATTTTAAACCGTTACATTTGTGATCATCGCCGCAGTCTATATATCTGTCACAAAATCCGCAAAAAGTTTTTTTCTTACAAAGAGCGTTATCACTAAGTGCCAGGTTTCTATGTGTTTCAAAACAATCCTCTGAACGACAATACGTCCTACATATCGGGCAACGTGTATTATTAGACTGCTCAACACAATTCGTTCTCTGGCACACTTTACAAAACTGCATACACCCGTGTCGATATTTATGTTTGTATACAGTGCAACAAACGTCGCAAAAATAATCGAAACCGATAAAAGCTTTTAGATTTTTTATGCCATAATAATGCTTTTCATGGTGCAATATATAGACAGTCTTTTCTTTATCTGTGCGGGCTGTGTGATAATAACGCCCCTGACCCCTATTATGGTACAAAATTTTAATTGTGATGTTTAATTTTTTTTCAAATTCAGCAACGTCAGTAAAAGACACCAAATACCCCTCGGGTATTTGTAAGTCTCTATGCAGTTGTCGAGCTTTCTCTAACAATGCAACGTCGCTCAAAGCAGCACCCTCCAAAATAGCGTAAACACTAGCGGCCAGGCAGACGTTATTATCGTAATTATTAAAATCGTATAAATGTTGTTTTTTACGATCAATAATCCAACTATACGCGATACCGCCCAAACGCCTTCTGGCCCCACCACGTCGACACCTGACAATGATGACAACTAGTTTAAGTCATATAGAAGAAACTGCAGCACTCTCCTGTCTTCAATTCAGTGGAATTTATTTCACCAGCAAAAAAATGCATTTTTTTGCTGGTGAAATAAATTCCACTGAATTGAAGACAGGAGAGTGCTGCGGTTTCTTCTATATGACGCATCCAAGGGGGAACTTCTGACTGGCTCCCAACACGGCTGGCACCACCACAAGATAAGACTTTAATTTTTCGGTGTGCTGCTATACGCATTTTTTCCTATGACAACTAGTTTAACCCCTTAAGGACTCAGCCCTATTTCACCTTAAGGACTTGGCCATTTTTTGCTAATCTGACCAGTGTCACTTTAAGTGTTCATAACTTTAAAACACTTTGACTTATCCAGGCCATTCTGAGTTAGTTTTTTCGTCACATATTGTACTTCATGACACTGGTAAAATGAAGTAAAAAAAAAAATTTTTTTGCATAAACAAATACCTAATTTACCAAAAATTTGGAAAAATTTGCAAATTTCAAAGTTTCAGTTTCTCTACTTCTGTAATACATAGTAATACCCCCAAAAATTGTGATGACTTTACATTCCCCATATGTCTACTTCATGTTTGAATTATTTTGGGAATGATATTTTATTTTTGGGGATGTTACAAGGCTTAGAAGTTTAGAAGCAAATCTTGAAATTTTTCAGAAATTTACAAAAACCCAATTTTTAGGGACCACTACAGGTCTGAAGTCACTTTGCGAGGCTTACATAATAGAAACCGCCCAATAATGACCCCATTCTATAAACTACACCCCTCAAGGTATTCAAAACTGATTTTACAAACTTTGTTAACCCTTTAGGTGTTGCACAAGAGTTATTGGCAAATGGGGATGAAATTTGAGAATTAAATTTTTTTGCCTAATTTTCCATTTTAACCCATTTTTTCCAGTAACAAAGCAAGGGTTAACAGCCAAACAAGACTGTATCTTTATTGCCCTGACTCTGCCGTTTACAGAAACACCCCATATGTGGCCGTAAACTACTGTACGGCCACACAGCGGGGCGTAGAGTGAAAGGTGCGCCGTATGGTTTTTGGAAGCCAGATTTTGCTGGACTGGTTTTTTGACACCATGTCCCATTTGAAGCCCACCTGATGCACCCCTAGAGTAGAAACTCTATAAAAGTGACCCCATCTAAGAAACTACACCCCTCAAGGTATTCAAAACTGATTTTACAAACTTTGTTAACCCTTTCAGTGTTGCACAAGATTTAATGGAAAATAGAGATACAATTTAAAAATTTCACTTTTTTGGCAGATTTTCCATTTTAATATTTTTTTTCCAGTTACAAAGCAAGGGTTAACAGCCAAACAAAACTCATTATTTATGGCCCTAATTCTGTAGTTTACAGAAACACCCCATATGTGGTCGTAAACTGCTGTACGGGCACACAGCAGGGCACAGAAGGAAAGGAATGCCATACGGTTTTTGGAAGGCAGATTTTGCTGGACTTTTTTTTTTTGACACCATGTCCCATTTGAAGCCCCCCTGATGCACCCCTAGAGTAGAAACTCCAAAAAAGTGACCCCATTTTAGAAACTACGGGATAGGGTGGAAGTTTTGTTGGTACTAGTTTAGGGTACATATGATTTTCGGTTGCTCTATATTACACTTTTAGTGCGGCAAGGTAACAAGAAATAGCTTTTTTGGCACTTTTTTTTTTGTTATTTACAACATTCATCTGACAGGTTAGATCATGTGGTATTTTTATAGAGAAGGTTGTCACGGACGCGGTGATACCTAATATGTATACATTTTTTTATTTTTATTTAAGTTTTATACCAAAAAAATGTTTTAGTGTCTCCATAGTCTAAGAGCCATAGTTTTTTCAGTTTTTGGGCGATTATCTTAAGTAGGGTCTCATTTTTGCGGGATGAGATGACGGTTTGATTGGTTTGATTTGGGGTGCATATGACTTTTTGATCGCTTGCTATTACACTTTTTGTGACGTAAGATGACAAAAAATTGCTTTTTTTACACCGTTTTTATTTAATTTTTTTTACGGTGGTCACCTGAGGGGTTAGGTCATGTGATATTTTTATAGAGCCGGTCGATACGGACGCGGCGATACCTAATATGCATACTTTATTTTTATTTATGTAACTTTTACACAATGATTTCATTTTTTAAACAAAAAAAAATCATGTTTTAGTGTTTCCATAGTCTAAGAGCCATAGTTTTTTCTGTTTTTCGGCGATTATCTTGGGTAGGGTATGATTTTTGCGGGATGAGATGACAGTTTGATTGGTACTATTTTGGCGTACATGCGACTTTTTTGATCACTTTTATTACCTTTTTTGGGAAGTAAGTTGGGCAAAATTTCAATTTTCTCATAGTTTTAATTTTTTTATTTTTATGGCGTTCACCGTGCGGGGAAAGTAACATGACCGTTTTATAGATCAGGTCATTACGGACGCGGCGATACCTAATATGTGTAGTGTATTTTATTTTTATTTTTTTATTCTGTGATAAATGTGTTTTTTTTTTTCTTAACTTTTTTCACTTTTTTTTGCATTTTCTGGACCCAGACCCACTTGGTTCTTGAAGATCCAAAGGGTCTGATGTCTGTATAATACAGTACAGTACACTATATAGGGTTCTGTACTGTATTTTACTTACACTAATCAGATCTATGCTTTTAGCATAGATCTGTTCAGCACCATGGACAGCAGGACACCTGAGAAGGCGTCCTGTTGCCATGGGAACCTTCCCCGTCTGCCACAACTTCGCAGACGGGGAAGGGTGAGCACGGGACTGGCAGGGGGCTGTCGGGGGGCTCTCTCCCTCTCCATTGGGGGGCTGCAAGGGCACAGCAGCCCCCCGATGGGAGAGGGAGGGAGCTCCCTGACCGATGACAGTTAACCTTTTCCATACAGCGGTCCGTACGGACAGCGGTATGGAAAGGGTTAAACGGCTGTCATCTGCACAGATGTCAGCCGTTTATACCAGGGTGTCAGCAATGTGCTGGCACCCTGGTATACCCACTGTACACCAACGATTATTCAAGGCCTCCCGCACCGCCCGCACCCCTCCCCCTGCACCTCCCACCGGGCTAAAATCACTCAGGGGTGCAGGGGGGGGATACAGATATATTTTAGGAATACTAAAGTTTCTGATCCCCGCGGTCCAATCAGAAACTGCAGAAATCGCAGCAAACCGGAGGTCTGAATTGACCTGCGGTTTGCGGCAATCGCCGATACGGGGGGGGGGTCACATGACCCCCCCTGGCGTTGTGACAAGATGCCGGCTGAATGATTTCAGCCGGCATCCCGTTGCGAATAACCCCCGCGGCGCCGGAATATCTATTTAAAGTTAGGACGTACCGGTACGCCCTGAGTCCTTAAGGACTCGGGAAATAGGGCGTACCGGTACGCCCTACGTCCTTAAGGGGTTAAAGGAAACCTGTCATGTGGATATTTGATTATAATCTAACTAATTATATACAATCATTAACTACTAAAAAGTACCTTAGATGTATTCACTTACTGGTGTGACAGATGGTTACCTCATAATATACACACAAAGATGCCGCATGCCGCATGCTAATGAGCTGATTTGAGTCCGGCGTGATGTCATTGAGTCCAGCGTATATTTAATTCAGAGCTATAGCCACTCCCCCGCCCACCTGCTGCTGATTCCTATGGAACAAACTGTCATTCAGCAGCAGGTGGGCGGGGAGAGTCAGGAGCTCATAAATATTCATGACTCATCATTATCAGCTGGAGCTTTTCAATACCAGATGTTGGCAGATTGACTGGGTCAATTAAAGAAAGTGACCCAGCATTTTGCTAATAGAATCAATCACTTATTTATGTTGCCCTTAGTTAGGACACCATAAAACTGGTGACAGGTTCTCTTTAAGTGTATTACCGGCTATGCGCTCCGCGTTACTCTGTAAAGCGTTAGCGATATTGTCCAAAAATGTTTCGGCTCTAAATCCATCTCTAGAATACCTATTAGAAAAAATTGAATCAAACGTTTCGCCGCCGTCTAAATGCAATTGTATGAAATCACCCGAATCGGCGTCCCGTAAAACCCGAATCTGAAGTGTTCCGTGTACATGGTACTATTAAAATTCACTAAGTCACGCTGTTGATGGTATACACGTTCTAGATAAACGGATCTAACATTTTGTGGTTCAGGGATACAGTATCCATTAATTTATCCAGCTCATCTGCGAGTTCTATATCAAGGGTCAACCATGTTTTTTGAATTCCCAGAAGAGGCAGCAAGTTGGCTTGAATTAAAATGAAAAGCAATGTTGCACAGCCAGATGTTCGGGTTCTTTTTATCTTTTCATTTTTCCTTCCTTGATTAGAATGGTGGCCACATCAGGACAATGCTAAGAAAAGAGTCTGCCCAGAAGGTTGACGATGTTTGAAGGGGGGAGGAGATGAGACTGCTTGGGAGGTCTTTGTTTTATATATATATATATATATATATATATATATATATATAGTTACTGTATACACTACTCACAAAAAGTTTGGGATATTTGCCTTGTGTGTGAAATTTCAGGATGAACCTAAAATGCACTATAACCTTTACAGGTGAACTTAATGTGACCTTCTCTAAACTTTTAAATGCACATGTCCAACTGTTAATTTTTCAGTACTTTTTGCACAACTTGCTGTTCTCTAATAAGGAGCTTAACAGCAAAATTAACAACAGGTGTGTGATCCATGAATCGCCCAATAAATTTCCTGATTCAATTACAATTGGTATTTAAAATGTCCTCCTAATCATATTGTTCACATTTTGATATCATGAGATCAAGACGAATTTATCTTTTGCGAGGCTTCAAGCAGGATGTTCAGATGGAAGGGGCTACTGAGCTGTCAGAGTGTCATCAGCAGGTTGTAACAGAGATACAGAGAGACTGAAATAGTCACAGACAGGTATAGTAGTGGACGTTCCTTTGGCCACATCGCACACTGATGACTGCTTCATTGTGAACAATGCCCTGTGGAATCGAATGATGAATGCCATACAACTCTAGGCACATTTAAGGAAAGTGAGAGGCACCCAAGTGTCACGTAAGACCATTATAAACCATTTACATCAGTGTGGTCTGCATGTTAGACGACCTGCAAGGGTACCTGACCACACTACCAGACACAGGTGCCATCGTGTGGCATTGGCAATAAGTTGACTTGTGAACAGCATGAGACGTCGTTGTCAAGCTGTAATTGATGCTCAAGGTCACATGACATGTCATTGAGACATTGACATTTTTGTGGGGGGTATACCCACCACTGTTGGCTTTTGTTTCAATAAATTGTTTGAGATGAGGAAATCACCATTGCATGCTTCTACTTAGATTCCCTACTTTCATTATATAATACCACTAGGGATGTCCCGATACCAATGCCAGTATGTCGCCGATACCTGATGGGCGTGCAGCGCCAGGTCCCGTGTCCCAGATTATCAGCAGTGTGGGCAGCGGCGGGTCCCGTGTCGGCTTCCAAAGGCTGTCTGGACATGCTGGGAGTTGTAGTTTTGCAACAGCTGGAGGCACGCTGGTTGGGAAACACTGAATATATGCCCATTCTCTCCCTTTATATGCCCATTCCCCTCCTTATATGCCAGTGTTTCCCAACCAGTGTGCCTCCAGCTGTTGCAAAACTACAACTCCCAGCATGCCCGCACAGCCTACAGCTATCAGGGCCAGCTGGGAGTTGTAGTTTTGCAACAGCTGGAGGCACATTGGTTGAGAAACACATATGCCCATTTATTAATTTATTACCCTTGTACAAAGAAAACGTAAAGCAGTTGTCCATAGCAACCAAATTCCAGCTTTAATTTTTTTTCATTGCTATCAGCAACTGCGCAGCTGTTTCTTTGTACAAGGTTTGATAAATCTCCCCTATGACTAAATTAAATTGAAATTTGACATAAAAACATTACCACTCCATAATTGGTATCGGTGAGTACTTAAAGGGCTTCTGTCACCCCACTAAACTCATATTATTTTTTTTGTGTACTTATAATCCCTATCCTGCCATATTGCCATACATTATGTTATTAATAATTTTCGTTCAGTAGATTTAGCAAAAAAATTACTTTTATGATATGCTAATTACCTTTCTACCAGCAAGTAGGGCGTCTACTTGCTGGTAGCAGCCGCAGAAAACCGCCCCCTCCTTCTGTTGATTGACAGGGCCAGCCGCGATCTCCTCCTCCAGCCAGCCCTGTCAGCATTTCAAAAATCGCGCACCTGTGTTGATTCGGCGCAGGCGCTCTGAGATAAGGAGGCTCGCCTCCTCAGCACTCCCTCAGTGCGCCTGCGCCGATGACGTCACCGGCATCGGGTGGCTGCCGCACTGCCTAGAGAGAGGGACTGACAGGAGGGAAGCGCCTCTAATGTAGCGTGGCCGAGCTCTGTTTTCTGTACCCGGCCGGACTGACAGGAAGTGCTCATTTAGTGTGCACTTCCTTTCCGTCCAGCCGGGTACAGGAAACAAATGCTCCTGTACCGTGGACCGAACAGAGCTCGGCCACGCTACACTAGAGGTGGGGGGGGGAAATGGAATGAGAGTGACAAGGGAGGGGGGGGGGGGGGAATGAGAGTGACAAGGGAGTGGGGGGGAATGATTAGTGACAAGGGAGTGGGGGGGGAATGATTAGTGACAAGGGAGTGGGGGGGGGAATGATTAGTGACAAGGGAGTGGGGGGGGAATGAGAGTGACAAGGAGGGGAGGAAATGATGAGAGTGACAAGGGAGTGGGGGGAAGAATGAGAGTGACAAGGGAGTGGGGGGGAATAAGAGTGACAAGGGAGGGGGGAGGAAATGATGAGAGTGACAAGGGAGTGGGGGGGAATGAGAATGACAAGGGAGGGGGGGGGAAATGATGAGAGTGGCAAGGTAGTGGGGGGGGGGAAATGATGAGAGTGACAAGGGAGTGGGGGGAAGAAGGAGAGTGACAAGGGAGGGGGGAAATGAGAGTGACAAGATAGGGGGGGAGTAAATGAGAGTGTGGGGAGGGAAGGCGGGGAGTAAATGAGAGTGACAAGGGAGGGGGGAATGAGAGTGACATGGGAGGGGGGAATGAGAGTGACAAGGGGGGGGGGGGGAGAGAGTGACAAGGGCCGGAGGGGGGAGAAGAGAGTGACAAGGGAGTCCCCAGAGCCAGACTGCAGCCAGAGACCAGATCATCTTATTCTCCTGGTGGTAAGTAGACAATGCAATATGTTTATTATGTAATTGTTTAGTTATTAATACTACATTGGAAACTAATTTACCTCACATTGAGGCTCCATTCACACGTCTGCAACGTGTTTTGCGGATACACGGAGCCACGGATCCGCAAAACACGGAAAGCGGCAATGTGCATTCCGCATTTTGCGGACCGCACATTGCCGGCACTAATAGAATATGCCTATTCTTGTCCGCAAATGCAGACAAGAATAGGACATGTTCTATTTTTTTGCGGAACGGAAGTGCGGACCCGGAAGTGCGGATCCGCAATTCCGTGTCCGGCCAGCACATCATGCTGCCCCATAGGAATGAATGGGTCCGCAATTCCGTTCCGCAAAATGCAGAACGAAATTGCAGACGTGTGAATGGAGCCTAAAAGGACACTATACAGGGAGTGCAGAATTATTAGGCAAGTTGTATTTTTGAGGATTAATTTTATTATTGAACAACAACCATGTTCTCAATGAACCCAAAAAACTCATTAATATCAAAGCTGAATATTTTTGGAAGTAGTCTTTAGTTTGTTTTAGTTTTAGCTATTTTAGGGGGATATCTGTGTGTGCAGGTGACTATTACTGTGCATAATTATTAGGCAACTTAACAAAAAACTAATATATACCCATTTCATTTATTTATTTTTACCAGTGAAACCAATATAACATCTCAACATTCACAAATATACATTTCTGACATTCAAAAACAAAACAAAAACAAATCAGTGACCAATATAGGCACCTTTCTTTGCAAGGACACTCAAAAGCCTGCCATCCATGGATTCTGTCAGTGTTTTGATCTGTTCACCATCAACATTGCGTGCAGCAGCAACCACAGCCTCCCAGACACTGTTCAGAGAGGTGTACTGTTTTCCCTCCTTGTAAATCTCACATTTGATGATGGACCACAGGTTCTCAATGGGGTTCAGATCAGGTGAACAAGGAGGCCGTGTCATTAGATTTTCTTCTTTTATACCCTTTCTTGCCAGCCACGCTGTGGAGTACTTGGACGCGTGTGATGGAGCATTGTCCTGCATGAAAATCATGTTTTTCTTGAAGGATGCAGACTTCTTCCTGTACCACTGCTTGAAAAAGGTGTCTTCCAGAAACTGGCAGTAGGACTGGGAGTTGAGCTTGACTCCATCCTCAACCCGAAAAGGCCCCACAAGCTCATCTTTGATGATACCAGCCCAAACCAGTACTCCACCTCCACCTTGCTGGCGTCTGAGTCGGACTGGAGCTCTCTGCCCTTTACCAATCCAGCCACGGGCCCATCCATCTGGCCCATCAAGACTCACTCTCATTTCATCAGTCCATAAAACCTTAGAAAAATCAGTCTTGAGATATTTCTTGGCCCAGTCTTGACGTTTCAGCTTGTGTGTCTTGTTCAGTGGTGGTCGTCTTTCAGCCTTTCTTACCTTGGCCATGTCTCTGAGTATTGCACACCTTGTGCTTTTGGGCACTCCAGTGATGTTGCAGCTCTGAAATATGGCCAAACTGGTGGCAAGTGGCATCTTGGCAGCTGCATGCTTGACTTTTCTCAGTTCATGGGCAGTTATTTTGCGCCTTGGTTTTTCCACACGCTTCTTGCGACCCTGTTGACTATTTTGAATGAAACGCTTGATTGTTCGATGATCACGCTTCAGAAGCTTTGCAATTTTAAGAGTGCTGCATCCCTCTGCAAGATATCTCACTATTTTTGACATTTCTGAGCCTGTCAAGTCCTTCTTTTGACCCATTTTGCCAAAGGAAAGGAAGTTGCCTAATAATTATGCACACCTAATATAGGGTGTTGATGTCATTAGACCACACCCCTTCTCATTACAGAGATGCACATTACCTAATATGCTTAATTGGTAGTAGGCTTTCAAGCCTATACAGTTTGGAGTAAGACAACATGCATAAAGAGGATGATGTGGTCAAAATACTCATTTGCCTAATAATTCTGCACGCAGTGTAGTCCCAGAACCACTACAGTTTAATGTAGTGGTACTGGTGTCTATAGCCTGTTCCTGCAGAGAAAAGACACTGTGCAGTACTGGTGGTAAAGGAGCACTATAGTGCCAGGAAAACAAACTCATTTTCCTGGCACTATATAGTTCTTAGGAGTTGTGCACCCTCGTGTCCCCCTCCCACTGGGCTGAAGGGGTTAAAACCCCTCACTGGGAACTCTTCTCCCCGATCCTCCTCTCTGCTGCGAATGCGCATGCGCACACATTCAAAACTATGTTCCGCGTCTTCCCACTGTAATTTTCACAGTGAGAATCGCGGAAGCACCTCTAGCGGCTGTCAGGGAGGCAGCTACAAGAAGCTTGATTAACCCTAAGGGAAACATAGCAGTTCTTTTAATTTAAATGCTGAGAAAGGGGTGGAACATGATATGGGCAGATCATCTGATAAGGGGGAAGGGGGGGGGCGGCAATTTTTATCTTGCCTAGGGCGGCAAAAATCCTTGCTGGATCAGGACGAATCAACACCATGTCTTTATGGAGGGTTAATGGATATGGCTTGGATTTCACTAACCCTTCGAGCTGAAGTTACTGCTACTAGAAGACATAGTTTCAGGGTAATATATTTAATGGAGCTGACATCCAACAGTTCAAATGGTGGCTGTGTCAAGGCTTTAAACACTAGGTTCAAGTCCCATGGAGGGGGTTCTATGGGAAGTTATCAGGGTGGATCTGCTTACTGCTCTAAAGAATCTTGACACCCACGGGCATCCTGCAATATCCTGATCGAACAAGGCAGAAAGAGCCAAGACCGGAACTTTTAAGGTACTACCTGCAAGACCCAGCTCTAATCTCTTTTTTAGAAATTCTAAAACTAGGCGAATGGGAGCAGAGGCGGGAATTTCTTTAAACTGGATACCTGAAAACTCCAAAATCTTTCGCCAAACCCTACTGTTACCTTTTTCCTACTCTTAAGTAGAGTAGAGATCAAGGCATCAGAAAACCCCTTCCTACCTAGTAAGTCCCTTTCAAGTTCCAGGCTGTCAGATAGAGATTTTTTATGCCGAGGTAAAATACTGGACCCTGGTTCAATAGGTTCCGGATCTCTGGAAGTACCCAAGGGTCCGAGACCGACATGATCCAAAGCCACGTGAACCATGATCTCCTTGGCCAAAACGGGGCTATGAGGATAACCCTTGCAAAATCTTCCCTGATCTTTTTTAGAACTCTTGGAATCAATGTGAGCGAAGGAAAGGCATAGGCTAGGGGAAGATTAAATTTCTGGAGAAAGGCATCTATCCCATAAGGGAATCCCGCTGGGTCTAGGCAAAAGAAATTCTGAACCTTCCTGTTCTTGAAAGTGGCAAAAAGGTCTACTGGATAACCCCAGAGAACTGTTATTTTCTCGAAAATGGACTGGTTCAGACTCAATTCGCTATGAGATAGAAACTGGCGACTCAAAAAGTCTGCATGTCCATTTTTCAGCCCCTTAATATGTACCACTGAGATTGAAGCACACTGTTTTTCTGCTAACAAGAGGATCTTCTGGGCTTCCTGCATCAGAGTCTTGCATTTTGTACCCCCTTGTCTGTTCAGATAAGAGACCACCGTTTTGTTGTCCGTCATAATTCTGAGATTCTTCCCTCTAATTATCGGAAGGACAGACCTCATTGCCAAACCTACTGCTGCCAGTTCTTTTAGGTTGGAGGAGCTCCCATTTTGGTCCCCCCCCCCCAAAGACTCTGTAGGGAGATTTTTTGAATGTGAGCCCCCCACCCCCAGGAACTTGCATCCGTGGTTAGACATACCAGGTCTTCTAACCTCCCTGGAACCCCCTGAAATTTATTTGTTCTAGCCAACATCTTAAGCTCAGGATTGTCTGGTCCAAGATTCTTATTTTTGATTCTAGATAGTTGTTCTTTTCCCAGAAAGAAATGATTTCCCACTGGAGAATCCCCTAAAATGAAGCTGTGCCTATCTTACCGCCGAAATACATAACGTGAGAGATCCCAAGATAGACATTCCTTTCTTCATAGAAACTAATGGGTTTCTGGTCAGATCTCTGATTTTCTCCAGAATATGTCTGACCTTTTCTTCTGGCAACATACAGTACAGACCAAAAGTTTGGACACACCTTCTCATTCAAAGAGTTTTCTTTATTTTCATGACTATGAAAATTGTAGATTCACACTGAAGGCATCAAATCTATGAATTAACACATGTGGAATCATATACATAACAAACAAGTGTGAAACAACTGAAAATATGTCATACTCTAGGTTCTTCAAAGTAGCCACCTTTTGCTTTGATTACTGCTTTGCACACTCTTGGCATTCTCTTGATGAGCTTCAAGAGGTAGTCCCCTGAAATGGTTTTCACTTCACAGGTGTGCCCTGTCTGGTTTAATAAGTGGGATTTCTTGCCTTATACATGGGGTTGGGACCATCAGTTGCGTTGAGGAGAAGTCAGGTGGATACACAGCTGATAGTCCTACTGAATAGACTGTTAGAATTAGTATTATGGCAAGAAAAAAGCAGCTAAGTAAAGAAAAACGAGTGGCCATCATTACTTTAAGAAATGAAGGTCAGTCAGTCAGCCGAAAAATTGGGAAAACTTTGAAAGTAAGGGCTATTTGATCATGAAGGAGAGTGATGGGGTGCTGCGCCAGATGACCTGGCCTCCACAGTCACCGGACCTGAACCCAATTGAGATGGTTTGGGGTGAGCTGGACCGCAGAGTGAAGGCAAAAGGGCCAACAAGTTCTAAGCATCTCTGGGAACTCCTTCAAGACTGTTGGAAGACCATTTCAGGGGACTACCTCTTGAAGCTCATCAAGAGAATGCCAAGAGTGTGCAAAGCAGTAACAAAGCAAAAGGTGGCTACTTTGAAGAACCTAGAATATGACATATTTTCAGTTGTTTCACACTTGTTTGTTATGTATATAATTCCACATGTGTTAATTCATAGTTTTGATGCCTTCATAGTCATGAAAATAAAGAAAACTCTTTGAATGAGAAAGTGTGTCCAAACTTTTGGTCTGTACTGTACATTTCAGGGAGGAAGAGTTCAGGATCAATCTCAAGAAAGTCTGAGTTCTGGTAGGAAGAGGCATTGATTTTTCTAGGTTTAAGACCCAGCCTAACCTGTCCAGAATTTCTGATACTACTGAAACTGCTCTTCCACAGGCCACCTCTGTTTTTCCTACTATTAATAAATCGTCCAGGTATGGTATAAAAAGAATATATTTTTCTCTTATATGAGCCACCATCTCTGCTATTATTTTTGTGAATACCCTTGGAACCATGGAAAGGCCGAAAGCGAGGGCCTGAAACTGAAAATGTTGTAGCTGCCCCCCTATTTTTACAGCGACTCTCAAGAACTTCTGATGTCCCTGGAAAACTGGAACATGACAGTATGCATCCCTGAGATCGAGTACTGCCATGAAACAGTGAGGAGGAAAAAGGTTTATTACTAATCTTATAGTTTCCATTTAGAATTTTTTTATTTGTAGGAACCGGTTTAACTTTTTTAAGTTTATTATAGTTTTGAAAGAACCATCCGTTTGTTTTGTTTTTTTACTAGAAATAGGGGAGAGTAAAACCCTTTACCTTCATCTCCTTTTGGAACAGGAACTAAAACTGATTTTTTTTATTAATATTAGTACTTCTTCTTCCATAGCTGATTTTCCTTGAGCTGAAGTCTGAGCTTTTGTCACTAGGAATCTTACTGGAGGGACCATACAATATTCTAGTTTTTGTCCAGTGAGAATAGTGACTAGAATCCATGAGTTGCAAGAAATCTGGGACCAGGTGGGGAAAAGAGTTTTAATCTGCCTCCTACCTGACCTCTGGCGTCATTACTGATCTTGTTTCTTTTTGTCTGCAAAGGGCTGGTTGAAAAAATAATTTCTTCCCTTTCTTTCGGTTCTAAATCTATCCTCCTTTGACTTTTTGTCTCCTTCTCTGTTGTTCCTAAAGGGACAAAAAGGACGGCTGAATCTATTCCTCGCGGAGAAGGAACCCTGAAAATTTTGTCTAGTAGGTCATCTAGAGCCGGCCCAAACAGGTATTCCCCTTCACATGGAACACCACGCAGCTTGTTTTTTGATGGGAATTCACCAACCCAGTTTTTTAGCCATTGCGCTCTACGAGCAGAATTTGATAAAACGGCGGATCTAGCTGCTAATCTTACTGAATCAGCCAAAGCATCAGCCAAGAAATCTGCCGCTTTTCTCATAGTATTTCTTCTCTGGGACATTTATTTTTTAATTGAGAGCCAGACCACAAGAGAACGGGCCGTACATGTGGAAGCGATACTTGGTCTGAAGGAGGAGGTTGACGCCTCCCAGGCTCCTTTTATTTCACAAAGTTTTTATTGGTAATAAAAAGAGGCAATATTTGACAGTACATACTTATTAGTTCAATATTGTAGTTCTGAACAATAACAGTATAAAGGCCACATTGCATAGGATAGCAGTATCAAAATTTCAAGAAATTGATAACTTTAATACATTGTGGTTAATTGAGAGACATATATCTCTCAGTTAAATTGCCCAAGAAATAATAGGGCAGGGAAAGGGGTCCGGATAGAGAAAGGAAGGAGAAGAGGAACAGAACAGGGACAATAAACATAATTTGTGCCAGAGAGTTTATATACACTGAACAAAAATATAAACGCCACACTTTCGATTTTGCTCTCATTTTGCATGAGTTGAACTCAAAGATCTGAAACATTTTCTAAATACACAAAAGACCCATTACTCTCAAATATTGTTCACAAATCCGTGTTAGTGAGCACTTCTCCTTTGCCGAGATAATTTATTCCACCTCACAGGTGTGGCATATCAAGGTGCTGATTAGACAGCATGAATATTGCACAGGGGTGCCTTAGACTGCCGACAATAAAAGGGCACTCTGAAATGTGCAGTTTGATCACACAGCACAATGCCACAGATGTCGCAACGTTTGAGGGAGCGTGCAATTGGCATGCCGACTGCAGGAATGTCTATCAGAGCTGTTGCCCGTGCAATGAATGTTCATTTCTCTACCATAAGCTGTCTCCAAAGGCGTTTCAGAGAATTTGGCAGTACATCCAACCGCCCTCACAACCGCAGACCACGTGTAACCACACCAGCCCAGGACCTCCACATCCAGCATGTTCACCTCCATGATCGTCTGAGACCAGCCACCCGGACAGCTGCAGCAACAATCGGTTTGCATAACCAAATAATTTCTGCACAAACTGTCAGAAACTGTCTCAGGGAAGCTCATCTGCATGCTCGTCATCCTCATCGGGGTCTGGACCTGACTGCAGTACGTCGTCGTAACCTACTTGAGTGGGCAAATGCTCACATTTGATGGTGTCTGGCACGTTGGAGAGGCGTTCTGTTCACGGATGAGTCCCGGTATTCACTGTTCAGGGCAGATGGCAGAAAGCGTGTGTCGTGTTGTGTGGGTGAGCGGTTTGCTGACGTCAATGTTGTGGATCGAGTGGCCCATGGTGGCGGTGGGGTTATGGTATGGGCAGGCGTATGTTATGGACAACAAACACAGGTGCATTTTATTGATGGCATTTTGAATTCACAGAGATACTGTGACGAGATCCTGAGGCCCATTGTTGTGCCATTCATCCATGACCATCACCTCATGTTGCAGCATGATAATGCATGGCCCCATATTGCAAGGATCTGTACACAATTCCTGGAAGATGACAACATCCCAGTTCTTGCATGTCCAGCATACTCACCAGACATATCACCCATTGAGCAGGTTTGGGATGCTCTGGATCGGCATATACAACAGCATGTTCCAGTTACTGCCAATATTCTGCAACTTCGCACAGCTATTGAAGAGGAGTTCACCAACATTCCACAGGCCACAATCAACAACCTGATCAACTCTATGAGACAGAGATGTGTTGCACTGTGTGAGGCAAATGGTGGCCACACCAGATACTGACTGGTTTTCTGCCACCCCCCCCCCCCCCCCCCCCCCCAGTAAGGCAAAACTGTGCACATTTCAGAATGGTCTTTTATTGTGGGCAGTCTAAGTGTCACGGGTGGAGTCACGGGAATCAAGATAGAGCGGAGGTGCACCACCTGAGCTTCCACCCGGTCCCCTGTACCTGCCTACTTGCACCACCCGCCCTAGGTGACGGAGCGCAACTGGGCGACAGTCCCTAACCTACTAAGTCCATGCAGAGAGATAGAGACAGCAGGGAAGAGGACAGCCACTGAGAAGTTACAATAAGCGGACAAGAGGTAGAACAAAAACGGAAGGCGAGGCAGGTCAACTAGCCGAGGTCAGTCCATGAGGTCACGTCAGAACAAGGGAAGAGGCAAAGACAAATCTGTAAACAAGCCGAGGTCAAAATCCGAGAAGTAGCGTCAAGGTACAGGGAGCAGGCAGAAGAGGTGTCAAGAGGCGGATCGAGGTTCAATTCCAGAGGTAGCTTAATAACAATAAAGTACACAGCCTATAGGACGAAAATCACAGGCAACCTATAGCCAGCAGGCCACCTGTATTTATAGTGGGGAGTGAGGGTCATGTGACGTGGCCAGCGTCACATGACCGTCAGACAGACAAGCTCGGCGCTCAAGGCAGACCAAGGAGCAGGGAGCCTCCCAGCTAGCAAGCCCGCCCTGGGAACGAGTCCAAACACAGATCCTCGCTCCCGAAGCTAAGCAGCAGGTCTGCGGCTGATGGGAGACCGAGTGCGCCTTCGGCGCCCCGTTACAGTACCCCCCCTTTTAAGAGGGGCCACCGGACCCAAGCATTGCATTGTGGACGAGGTTTCTCAGGGTGTTCCCGGTGAAATTTAGTAATTAACCTGGAAGCATGCATCCTAGACATAGGTATCCAGGACCTCTCCTCAGGTCCAAAACCTTTCCAGTGGACCAGGTATTGAAAGGAATTTCTAATCTTTTTGACATCTATTATTTTAGAAATAATGAATTCCTCCTGACCCTCAACCTCCACAGGTGGAGGAGGTTTTTTAACCGGAACCACTGGTGACACATTTTTTTGTTTTTTTTATATAATTTTGATTAGATTTTACCTTTACAAGCATCTAGGTAAACAGGTACAAAATGTCCAGCATTTCATTGATTACAGGTAATATTACATAACCAATAGAGATTGATCATTGATTTGAAACACTGAGAAATGTGACAACAGTGAGAAACTCTTCCCCCCCCCCCCCTCAACCTTCCCTTTCTGTCATCTCGTGACCGACACATATTTCTTAAGTAACGACTTATGGAACACATCATGTATACGGAGGGAGTCGGGTAGCTTAAGTCTAAAAGATACTGGGTTAATAAGCTCAATAATATTGTATGGTTCAATGAAAGGCGGCGAGAATTTTTTAGAACATTGTTTCAAAGCAAGATTTTTAGTCGACAACCACACCTTATCGCCGAGTACAAAATTACCCCCTTGGAACGTCTCTTATTGGCATGTTTACACTGGGTTTCCTGGGCCTTTTCCAGGTTCTGCACAGTCTAGAGGTAAAAGAATCTGCCTGCGGGTTGAGTGAGGATACAGAGGGATTAGAACAAAAGCGAGGATGTAAACCACTGTTACAAAAAAAAAGGAGACACCCCCGTGGAAGAATTAACCCGATTGTTGATGGCGAATTCTGCCAACGGGAGGTATCTCACCCATAAGAGTTGATTATGCAATACATAGCACCTTAGAAAAAGCTCCACTACCTGATTTAACCGTTCCGTCTGCCCATTGGTCTGTGGATGGAAAGCAGATGAAAAGGACAAAGAGATGTCGCATCTTCTACAAAAAGCCCTCCAAAAGCTAGAAACAAACTGAACGCCTCTATCAGAGATGATATTCTCAGGGACACCATGCAGATGTACCACATGTTCAATGAACAAGGATGCTAAGGTCTTTGCATCAGGGAGCTTACTTAAAGGAACAAAGGGCACCATCTTGCTAAAACGGTCAACCACTACCCACACCACTGACTTCCCCTCAGAGAGGGGCAGATCAGAAATAAAATCCATGAAGATGTGAGACCATGGCTTACAGGGAATGGGTAGTGGTTGTAGTTCACCAGCGGGATGTGTTCTTGGGGTCTTAGACCCGGCACAAACATCGCAAGCTAAAACATAAGACCGTACATCTTTAGACAAAGTGGGCCACCAGAAAGACCTCAGCAGCAATTCCTTAGTGCCATCAATACCTGGATGATCACAGACCACGGAGTCATGACATTCACCCAATAATTGAAAACGAAAGCATTCAGGAACGAACAACTTATCTGCCGGTGTTTGCAGAGGAGCAAGTTGCTGAGCCTGTTGAATCTCAGAGGAAAGATCCGCAGAAACTGCTGCCACAAAGATGTTTGTTGGCAAGATGGGTTCCGGGGGGGTATCAGGAGGTTGGACGGCATTAAAACTCTGGGACAAGGCATCTGCCTTAACATTTTTACTTCCTGGTCTGAAAGTAACAGAAAAGTTAAAACGAGTAAAAACCGGGGCCCATCTGGCTTGTCTAGGATTAAGGCGTTTGCCCGCCTAAAGAAACACTAAGTTCTTATAATCAGTGAGAACAGTAATACGGTGTCTAGCCCCTTCTAAAAAATGCATCCACTCCTCAAATGCCCATTTAATGGCCAGTAACTTGCGAGAGAAGAAGGTGCATGGCCTTAAATTAGTGAGGTTAGAGGACCCCTGTGAAAGGACGGCCCCCACACCATCCTCTGAGGCATCAACCTCCACCACAAAAGGTTCCTCAGTATCAGGCTGAACCAAGACTGGAGCCATTTGGAAACAATTTTTTAGGGTATCAAAGGCTCGACAGGCCTCCAACGACCAGTTAACCAGATCCGAACCTTTTTTAGTTAGATCCGTGAGGAGTTTTGCCAATAACAGAAAAATTGTTTATGAATTTACGGTAAAAATTGTCGAATCCTAAAAAACGTTGGAGTGCCTTTAAGGAGGATGGTCTTACCCAGTCTTGGATAGCCTGAACCTTACTGGGATCCATTTTAAATGAATGAGGAGTAAGAATATAGCCAAGATAGGGGATCTCTTGAACAAATACACATTTCTCTAATTTAACAGACAAATGGTTCTCCCTGAGGATTTTAAGAACCAGTCTGATGTGAGACACATGAGAATCCCAGTCAGGTGAAAAGACAAGAATATCATCGAGATAAACAATCATAACTTTGCCAATAAGTTCTCTAAAAATATCATTCATGAAATTCTGAAACACAGCTGGGGCATTGCAAAGACCAAATGGCATAACCAGATACTCAAAGTGTCCCTCTGGAGTATTAAAAGCAGTTTTCCACTCATCTCCCTCCTTAATACGAACTAGGTTATAAGCTCCTCTCAAATCAAATTTAGAAAACCAAGAAGCACCCAAAATCTGGTTAAACAAATCAGGAATCAACGGGATGGAATACTGATTCCTAATAGTAATTTTATTCAAATTTCTGTAGTCAATGCAGGGCCTAAGACCACCGTCTTTCTTTTTAACGAAAAAGAATCCTGCTCCCAGGGGAGAGGTGGAGGGCCTAATATGTCCCTTCTTGAGACTCTCCTGGATGTAGTCTTTCATGGACTTGCGCTCAGGACCGGACAGATTATAAATCCGTCCTTTAGGAAATTTTGACTCAGGTATCAAGTCAATAACACAGTCATAAGACCTATGGGGAGGGAGAGTATCTGTCTCAGTGGTGGAAAAAACATCTGAATAATCAGCAATAAAATGAGGAATATCTGATGAGACCCCAGCTTGAACTACGGTTAAGCAAGAATTACAGTTAGGCCCCCTTTTCTCTAACTCGCCCGAACTCCAGTTAATGACCGGATTATGTTGCTGAAGCCAGGGCATACCAAGGATTACCTGGACTCAGTGGCGCACCTAGAACAACCAGACATATTTTTTTTTTTATCCCTCAGGGCCGCACCGCCGATCACCACAGGTGGCGCGGCCCTGGATGTAATTGTGGCAGCGGCGGTGGTGGCGGCGGCGGGCAGTAGGAGATGAGCGCTTCCATTGTGGAAGCACTCATCTCCATATCCATCCTGTGCTGTGTCAGGGGAGGGAGAGGCGTGTCTAATGCCTGCAGCCTATCAGAGGCCGGCTCAGGCGGCGCGATGACGTCATCATCGCGCTGCCTGAGCCGGGCAGCACACAGCAGGGACACAGGCCGGAAGAGCCTGCATCACATCGCTGCTGATGGAGGTAAGTATCAGTGTTTTCTATTTTTATTTTTATTTATTTTTTGGAGGGGGGGGAGTTGGCACTATGGGGGCATGATCTGACAATTCATACAGCCCAATTTTTTTGGGGGGTGGCACTCTGGGGGCATTTCTTACTGGCACATTATGGGGGGGGCACCATGGGGGAGAGGAGCACTATGGGGGGCATCTGGGGGCTCTAAAGGGGCTTTTTTTTTTTATTGACACATTATGGGAGGCACTATAGGAGAAAACGGCACTATGGGGAATCTGGTGGCACTATAGGGGCATTATTTGGGGGCACTATGGGGGAAGTGGGGGTTCTAAAGGGGACTTTTTTTCTTATTGGCACATTATGGGGGGCATTATGGCATCTGGTGGCACTAAGGGGGCATTTTTTACTGGCACATTATGGGGGGGCACCATGGGGGAGAGTGGGGGAGAGGAGCAGTATGGGGGCATCTGGGGGGTCTAAAGGGGTTTTTGTTTTATTGACACATTATGGGGGGCACTATAGGGGAGAACGGCACCATGGGGCATCTGGTGGCACTATAGGGGCATTATTTGGGGGCACTATGGGGAAGTGGGGGCTCTAAAGGGGCCTTTTTTCTTATTGGCACATTATGGGGGGCATTATGGCATCTGGTGGCACTAAGGGGGCATTTTTTACTGGCACTATAGGGGAGAGCGGCACTATGGGGCATTATTTTGGGGCACTATGGGGGAGTGGAGCACTATTGGGGCATATGGTGGCACTTAGAAGGGGCATTTTTTACTGGCATATTATGGGGGACACTATGGGAAAGGGTGAGAGGAGCACTATGAGGGCATTTACTGGGGAACTATATAGGGGTATTTTATACTGGCATACATTATGGGGACATTAGCTTAACTGCAGGCACTAAGCGGGGGTATTTCATGTACTGTCATATTATAGGGAGAATTATTACTACTAGGGGGTATTAGCTTTACTACTACTGGGGGTCTATGAGGAACATGATTACTAGTATGGGCACTTTAGGGGCATTATTACTACTAAGTGTGCTCTGGCAGAGAATTATTTCTATTGGTGGGATTTTGGGGAGCACTGTTACTTTGGGGGGCACCCTGGCACAGTATCAGCTTAGCACAATAATTTTTTAGAGCACTGTGTGCCAATAATTGTTGAAGGGGCCACTATCTGTGTGGTAGTAGTATTTCCAGGGGGACTTTCTCTGCAGTATAGTATTGGGGGTGGCAGGAAAGGGTGTTCAGAAGATGATGGAAATGTGGGAAACTAATGTCTGTTTGTTAATCTCTGCAGAGATGGGAGATGGCTGAAAAATCATCATGGCGGTCTGGTCTGAATGGAGAAGATAAAGAAAGAGAACATCTACAAAAAAGGTGACATCACTGGATGTAGGAGGTATGTGGCGCTATGTAGGAAAGGAGATGCTCCAGCTCCTCCCCCTGCCATTTGCAGAAGGAGGATTCAGAGCTGGGTGAGGACGGCCAAAGGGGGCAGCAGGCCACGGGCGGGTGGTGGGGGGAACCACAGGCCTTGAGCAGGATCTGGGGAGGGAGGAGAGCGGAGGAGCTTCCTGGCTGTAGCTTGTTGTATAAGCAGGCAGTGCAGCCAGGACAGACCCTCCCCTCTCCGTATGATATGTAGAGACAGGCCTCAACTATAGAATTTCAGCTGTACAGTGTTTGTTGGGCGTGGCCTATTATAGGTAGGCGCACGCCACATTGTTCCTTTCCTGCAGAGCTTTTAGAAATGGCCAAGTAAAAGAATCAACGCAACACACTACAGCCACACACACACCCCTCCCCCCGCACTACACATGCCACATTTTTTTGTGTGACAGATCCCTACAGATAGGGTAACCTCCGGAGTACAGAGTTTTACTGTGCCCCCTAGCAGGGGGGGTAGAATTGATGGCGACAACCTGGATCGGGGTGGGCAATTCAAGTATAGGAATTCCCATCTGATCGACGAATTTGTAATCAATAAAACTAAAAGCTGACCGTGAATCCACAAAGGCATTTCCTGACCCCTTTAAGACCCCCAAAGGCAATAGAAACCGGCAGCAATAGTTTACTTCTTACCACCTCCGGGAGTACCTTGTCCTTGAATCCTCAGATTTGGATGATTTTCCAGAAGGCGGAGCTTTAGGACACTGAGGATCCAATGTTCGGGAACCCCACAATAAAAACAAGAGCCGCGACAACGTAGTTCTCTTCGCGTCATCCTGAGTTGCATGGGCTCGTCCGAGTGGGCTTCCATCCTGGGTTCAAGGGGGGGGAGTCTCAGGTTGAAAAGGGTATGAGGAGAAAACAAAACGATCAGGCAATTTAATGTGAGGTTCCACCTGAACGGTGGCGGGAGCAAGAATAGGGGGAGTTCGGACGGTCTCCTGAACTTGTAGTCTCTCCCCAAGTTCCTGTACTATTTGAGCAAGACCCTGCACATGTTCGGTGAGGCTCTGTATAGGGTCCATGCTGAATTTGGGCCTGTGATTCTGTCAGAGTGATTCTGGGTAGAGTAACGGGAATCAAGATAGAGCGGAGGTGCACCACCTGAGCTGCCACCCGGTCCCCTGTCCCTGCCTACTTGCACCACCCGCCCTAGATGACGGAGCGCAACTGGGCGACAGTCCCTAACCTACTAAGTGCAAGCAGAGAGAAAGAGACAGCAGGGAAGAGGACAGCCACTGAGAAGTTACAATAAGCGGACAAGAGGTAAAACAAAAACGGAAGGCGAGGCGGGTCAACTAGCCGAGGTCAGTCCATGAGGTCACGTCAGAACAAGGGAAAAGGCAAAGACAAATCCGTAAACAAGCCGAGGTCAAAATCCGAGAAGTAGCGTCAAGGTACAGGGAGCAGGCAGAAGAGGTGTCAAGAGGTGGATCGAGGTTCAATTCCAGAGGTTGCTTAATAACAATAAAGTACACAGCCTATAGGACGAAAATCACAGGCAACCTATAGCCAGCAGGCCGCCTGTATTTATAGTGGGGAGTGAGGGTCATGTGACGTGGCCAGCGTCACATGACCGACAGACAGACAAGTCGAGCACCGAGTGATCAGCTCGGCGCTCAAGGCAGACCTAGGAGCAGGGAGCCTCCCAGCTAGCAAGCTCGCCCTGGGAACGAGGCCAAACACAGATCCTCACTCCCGAAGCTAAGCAGCAGGTCTGCGGCTGATGGGAGACCGAGTGCGCCTTTTGCGCCCCGTTACACTAAGGCACACCTGTGCAATATTCATGCTGTCTAATCAGCACCTTGATATGCCAGGTGGCATAGATTATCTCGGCAAAGGAGAAGTGCTCACTAACACAGATTTGTGAACAATATTTGAGAGTAATGGGTCTTTTTTGTATGTAGAAAATGTTTCAGATCTTTGAGTTCAGCTCATGCAAAATGAGAGCAAAACCGAAAGTGTTGTGTTTATATTTTTGGTCAGTGTAGATAGCACAGTTGTACCCCACCCTACGCACAATGTCATCCACAGTGGGAACCAGAGTGGAGCGCCAATGTTTGGCAATAAGTGTTTTGACTGCTAGAGTGGGAGGCACATATGCAAACTGTTGTAATTCCTACAGCGTTCACCTGATTTGGGTGTAAATACCCTCAAATTAAAGCTGAACGTCTGCAGTTAAAGGACATCTTGTTCCTTTAATTTTAAATCCATTGTGGTGGTGTATAGAGCCAAAAATGTTAGAATTGTGTCAATGTCCCAATATTAATGGACCTGGCTGTAGTTACTTGCAAAGAGATACCTGGAGGGAAAGGTAAGTGTTATGCCCAAATAAGGTAAACTCTCTTTTGTCCATTCAAACAGGTATCGGGAAGTCAGCCGGGAGACATCCAGCGGTGAAAGACCAGTGTTTGAAATAAGGGATTTGTTGGCATTAAGTTTGGAGTATGAAATGTCACCAAATTGTGACAGGAGATTCACGACTGCCGGCAAAGACCTCAGTGGGTTAGAGCCACAATAACAGTCAGAAAAAAATCCCCATTTATGGATATGTCTGCTATATCCCTTGACGCTCTTAGTGCTGCTGCCAAAGGTTCCATAACTAGAGTGAATATTATCGGGGAGAGGGGGCACCCCTGCCTGGTTCCATTTGTAATAGGGAAGGACTCCGAGAAATGTCCAGAGGCTAGTACCTTTGCTGAGGGAGTAGAGTATAATGCCAGTATAGCTTGTTGTGCCAAATCTATAATCCAAAATTTAGTCAGGACTGCTTCCAGAAATCCCCAGTGTACCCTGTCGAACGCCTTCTCCACGTCCAAAGAGAGGAGCAGAGAAGGCGTCCGACAGGCCTCCACCCCCCCCCCCCCACCAGGTCCAAAAATCTCCTCGTTCCGTTCATTGATTGACTACCCCGTACAAATCCCACTTGATCCCTTTGAATCAGTGTGGGGAGGACATCTGTCAGTCTAGTAGCTAAGATCTTTGTGTACAGTTTTAAATCTGTGTTTAACAGAGAAATTGGGCGAAAGTTTTCAGGTTTATCCGGTGTTATCCCCGGTTTTGGTAAGGTGACTATTGTAGCTGATAGCATCTCACTCGGAGGAATGGTGTCAGTAGAGTTGAGAACAGTTTGCAGTGGCGTAGCTAGAAATGACTGGGCCCCACAGCAATTTTTTGAATGGGGCCCCCATCCCCCAGTAATTTTTTTGCAACCCCTTCCTTTCATGCCACCCCCATTCCTGTGGCTAGTAAAGATCGCTCTCTCAGACTAGGCCCGGCAGCTGTTCCATCAGTTTTCTACACTGTCTATACTGTCACTGTATATAATTTCATTATGTAATACTGTTGAGGGGGCCCTGACAAATTCTTTTAGTCCCCCTCCTCCTGGATGGGCCCCTTCTGGGTCAGGGCCCTAAAAACAACCGCTTCCCCTATAGCTGCGCCCCTGACTGTTTGTAATAGTCATTAGACAGACCATCAGGGCCAGGAGTTTTGTTAGATTTCAAGGTTTTAATTGCTGCAGAGTTCTCCATGAGAGTGATTTCTGCTGATAGGGCTTCTAATTGGGCCACTGCTAGTTTTGGTAGATGTACAGCAAGCATGTCAAACTCAAAGGCTAACATGGGCCAAAAAAACTAAATTAAAGTTTATGTGGGCCGCATCAAAAAAATAAATAAGAAAATAGTACATTTTCATAGAACAACATTGTTGTTTCATGACTGCTGACCCCCAACATCCTGTTGCCCAATAACACAAGTGAGACCTATATATATATACAAATATTAAACTTCACTATAAGACGCACCTAGGTTTTTGAGGAGGAAAATAAGAAAAAAATATTTTTAACCAAAAGTTGTGCTTTTGGTGGGCTTTGAATTAATGGTGGTCTGTGCATGACACTATTATGGGGGATCTGTGGATGACGCACTGTCATGTGGGGGATCTGTGGATGGCACTGTTATGGGGGACCTTTGGATGGCACTGTTATGGGGGATCTGTGGATGGCACTGTTATGGGGGATCTGTGGATGGCACTGTTATGGGGGATCTGTGGATGGCGCTGTTATGGGGGATCTGTGGATGGCGCTGTTATGGGGGATCTGTGGATGGTGCTGTTATGGGGGATCTGTGGATGGTGCTGTTATGGGGGATCTGTGGATGGCACTGTTATGGGGATCTGTGGATGGCACTGTTATGGGGGATCTGTGGATGGCACTGTTATGGGGGATCTGTGGATGGCACTGTTATGGGGATCTGTGGATGGTACTGCTATGGGGTGGGATATCTGTGGATGGCATTGTTATGGGGTGGGGGGATCTGTGGATGGCATTGTTATGGGGTGGGGGATCTGTGGATGGTGCTGTTATGGGGGATCTGTGGATGGCATTGTTATGAGGTGGGGGATCTGTGGATGGAACTGTTATGGGGTGGGATATCTGTGGATGGTACTGCTATGGGGTGGGATATCTGTGGATGGCATTGTTATGAGGTGGGGGGATCTGTGGATGGAACTGTTATGGGGGGGATCTGTGGATGACACTGCTATAGGTCATCCACAGATCCCCCTCATAACAGTGTCCCCCAATACACCGGCCCTCTGCTCACCGAAGTATTTATAAACGTGAATCCTTATCCTGTTATTAAGTTGAACTAACGCTGCGCTCTCCCATGTTCCCATGTTCCCCTGTATCCCCACAGCACTTACGAACACGCTTCCATAGCAGGCAGAGCGGACGGCACCAGTAACGTCACTCACTGACGTCGCGCGTCTGCTCCGCCTGCTTCATTCATAAAGTGGGCGGAGCAGGCGCTCAACGTCAGTGAGTGACGTTACTGCTGCCGTCCGCTCTGCCTGCTATTGAAGCTTAAGTAAGTGCTATGGGGATACAGGGGAACATGGGAGAGGGCAGCGTTAGTTCAACTTAATAACAGGATAAGGATTCACGTTTATAAATACTTTGGTGAGCGGCGGGGCCCGGTGTAAGAGTACAGTGACTGCACCGGGCCCCGCCCCTAATTATGGACTCCAGCCCCTCCTCTCTCCCGGCTCATACATAGCAGTCTGCGATGCTGCAGCGTCGCGAACTGCGCTGTAAAATGGAAGCATTCGCCCCATAAGACGCAGGGGCATTTCCCCCCCCCACCTTTGGGGGGGAAAAAGTGCGTCTTATGGGGCGAAAAATACGGTACTTTTCTTACCTTGTGAATCTGGTACCCTGCGTCTATAGCCGCAATGGCGCCGTCCGCAGCATGTCAGAACTCCAGGCGGAGCCTGATGACATCACATCAGGACGTGACGTTTACCTCTGCGCACCTCCATCCTCTCCTGGACCGCCTCCAACTGCTCCGCCATCCTTCAACCGCTCCTGGACCACCTCTGACTTTTTTATTTTATCTCCGCCCGCCTCCAGGTAACCAGAGCAATGAATATCTTTGCCGGACACCCATGATGTACAAGAAACCGCTCTATGGCCCCCTGTTCAGGTTGTGGAGTTGTACTATCCTGTTTAAGATTGTATAAGTTAAAGTAAAATCGAGCTATAGCATCTGCGATATCTTTTGAGTTAAAGATTTTGTTTCCCTGGGTGTCATGTAGGAAGGATATCTTTGACTTGGCCTGTAAAACTTTCAAATCTAGAGGCCAAAAGAGAGGAGGCTTTATTGTCATGGCCATAGTACTTAGCTTTTAATCTCCTCAATACTAACTGATATTTGTGCAGCTGAAGAAGGTGTAGTCTATGGTGTAAATCTTTGAGCTCTTGTTCTCTCACTGAGTCATAGGATTCTTAATTCAATCGACTAAGTTCAATAATGGAGTTAGTGAGTTGCATATATTGAGCTTCCCTATCTTTTTTATCTTTCTAAGCCATATTAATATAATGACCCCTTATAAATGCCTTATAGGCGCACCAGATTGAGACAATACCCGTTTCTCCATCATCATTAAAAGTAAAAAACTCAGTAAGGGCTTTTTGTGATTGGGGTAGATATTTGGGGGAGTGCAATATCCTGTCAATAATCCTCCAGGGGACTCCTGGAGGGGAGTTGCATTGTTCAGAAATTAGCACCGAGACAGGCGCATGATCAGACCAATCTATATGGCCAATTGTACAAGAAGAAATCTTTTGAAAAGTGTTTTGGTCTGCAAGGAAAAGCTCAATCCTAGAATATGTTTTATGGGCAGATGAGAAGAAACTATAGTCTTGTTCTGAGGAGTGTTGTAATCTCCACACATCCAACAGACCTTCTTTTTGGATGAGGTGGTATAGCTTAGATAGGTTAGGTGTTTTAGCTTAAGCTGAGGAATCTATCTCAGGTCACATAAGTGAATTAAAGTCTCCCATATAAAGGAGGGACCCTTTCCTGACAGACCCCACCAGTGTAAAAAGCTTCTTAAAAAATGTAAAGGGGTCCTGCATTTTTTTTTTATTGATGATCTAGGGAGTGTGGCCTAAACGCTGATGGCGCTGGCTGCATAGTGGAGGAGCTCCGCTGCTAGCACGGCAACCCAGCTAAATTTCAGCATATCCAGCACTCTAATTTACGAAGTCTCATACTCCTGCTACCGGTCCACCTATGGGGCGAGTTAAAAAACGCCAGGCTCCGGCGAAACTCACAGTTTTTCCATAAAACTTCGCCGCTGAGCGGGAGCTCAAAACCACCCTCTCCGCCATCTTGTGCTGCTTCCTCCCTGGATGCGGCCCGCACAGACTACAGACAGTTATCAGGAGGCTCACCACTTACCGAGGAGCTGCTCAGCGACATGCTGGACTCTCTGCGGACTTCCTTGAAGAAAGACTTTCACCATATCCTCAGAGAAGTACAAACCGAAGTGGCGCAGCTGGGTGAGCAAGGGCTCAAATGGCGGAACTCACCGCATCACACAATTAGCTTATTGATGCTAACACTGCCTTGGAAGAGGAGATTGGCAGGATAGAATCTAAACTCTCTGATATGGAGGATCGAAGCCGACGGAACAACGTGTGCTTGCGGGGGATACCTGAGTCGGTGGGCCCAGAACAACTCTACTCGCTACTGCAGACCCTGCTTAAAGAGGCTATGCCGGACCTCTCAGAGATGGACCTTACCATTGACCGCATACACAGGATCCCTAAACCAGCAAGTCTGGATACGGCGGTTCCTCGTGATGTCCTAGCGAGGATTCATTTCTATCAAGTTAAGAAGGCCTTTTTAAAAGTGCTACAGAAAAATCCTGTACCTACTGGCTCCTTTGAAGGCATATCGGTGTTTCCGGATCTGTCGGCGGTGACACTAGCTAAAAGGAAAGAATTTGCCCCCCTTACCAGGATACTTCGGGAGAAGCAAGTCCGTTATAGATGGGGCTTCCCAGTGAAACTTATCAGTGCGCAAGATGGCGTCCTCCACGTGTGCACAACGCCGAAAATTGCTTCACAGAAGTTGACAGCCTTGGGCCTGCTTCCTGAAGAAGCTCAGCTGTTAGGAGACCTACACTGACGACAAGCCAACATTCCCGTGGAGTGGAACCCGGCTTGAGCTGGACTGAGCAGCGTGTAATTGGTGCTGTAAGGTAACAGAAAGACTCGCTTCCTTACACCCCATATTTCAAAGGGGCGATAGCCCGTTTTTCAACCTTACCCATATGAAGCATTTTACTAATGCTTCTAATTTTCTGTTTTTTTTGTGTGTTTCTCTTGTTATAGTTTTGTATATGGTTACAACCATGATTCAGGCAAGTGATGAAGCCTACTTTCCGTATGTGCAACCGGAGCAGCGCAGAGCTAGTACGCTTTATTCTATCAATGGGTATTAAAGTTTATTCTCTGAATGTAAAGGGGTTAAATTCCCCTCATAAAAGGAGATAGTTATGGGCAGATGCCACCGCTTCCCAATGTAATGTACTTATGGCCCAGGAAACCCATTTGTTACCAGCAGATTCCCACAGAGGTAAACATCCCGATTTCCCATATATCTATTACTCCCCTGCGTTTAAAAAAAAGAAAGCAGGAGATCTGGTGGCAATAGAGAAATGTGGAATTTACTCTGTCCTCCCTGGTAACGGACACTAAGGGACGCTATATTATCCTAACAGGCCTATTAGATAATTTACTGGTGACTATAGCCACGGTTTTTGCGCCAAATACTAGACAAGTATCCTTCCTACGCCATTTTTTCCGTGAACTTAGATCTATGGCTTCGGGTTCCATTGTGGTGGGGAAGGGGGGGGGGGGTTTTAACATTCCGGCAAATGTTGAACTAGACTGTAGTAGTCAAACCCTGACGCACAGATGGGATCTTAAATCCCTTATAGCAGAAACCCAGCTCCATGATACAGTACAGACCAAAAGTTTAGACACACCTTCTCATTCAAAGAGTTTTCTTTATTTTCATGACTATGAAAATTGTAGATTTACACTGAAGGCATCAAAACTATGAATTAACACATGTGGAATTATATACATAACAAACAAGTGTGAAACAACTGAAAATATGTCATATTCTAGGTTCTTCAAAGTAGCCACCTTTTGCTTTGATTACTGCTTTGCACACTCTTGGCATTCTCTTGATGAGCTTCAAGAGGTAGTCCCCTGAAATGGTTTTCACTTCACAGGTGTGCCCTGTCAGGTTTAATAAGTGGTTTAATTTCTTGCCTTATAAATGTGGTTAGGACCATCAGTTGCGTTGAGGAGAAGTCAGGTGGATACACAGCTGATAGTCCTACTGAATAGACTGTTAGAATTAGTATTATGGCAAGAAAAAAGCAGCTAAGTAAAGAAAAACGAGTGGCCATCATTACTTTAAGAAATTAAGGTCAGTCAGTCAGCCGAAAAATTGGGAAAACTTTGAAAGTGATGGGGTGCTACGCCAGATGACCTGGCCTCCACAGTCACCGGACCTGAACCCGATCGAGATGTTTTGGGGTGAGCTGGACCGCAGAGTGAAGGCAAAAGGGCCAACAAGTGCTAAGCATCTCTGGGAACTCCTTCAAGACTGTTGGAAGACCATTTCAGGGGACTACCTCTTGAAGCTCATCAAGAGAATGCCAAGAGTGTGCAAAGCAGTAATCAAAGCAAAAGGTGGCTACTTTGAAGAACCTAGAATATGACATATTTTCAGTTGTTTCACACTTGTTTGTTATGTATATAATTCCACATGTGTTAATTCATAGTTTTGATGCCTTCATAGTCATGAAAATAAAGAAAACTCTTTGAATGAGAAGGTGTGTCCAAACTTTTGGTCTGTACTGTATATAGAGATACCATCATGGTGGGGAACGTGACTACACGTTCTTGTCGCAGTCCCATTTATCACACCCCAGATCAGACTATTTCCTTATCTCTTTTGACTTATTGTGTAAGTCTACTAATTCCGCAATAGGCCTCACGACATGGTCTGATCATGCTCCCATAACTCTAGAAATCCAAACAGGTTTGCCGAGTCCCTCCCCCCACAGTGGAGACTGAGCGCCTATCTGTTGAAACGATTAGACAGAGTTGATAGTATTGATAAGGCTATTCGAGAATTCTTTGACATAAATGACAGGCCAGAAATTTCGACCTCGACCCTTTGGAACTCACAGAAGGCGTACATGAGGGGCATTCTTTTACAACTAGCATCACGCTTGAAAAAACAAAAGACTTAAACTTCTATCAGACACATTAGAGGCTATGTCCAAAGTAGAATCAGAATATAAATCTAACCCCTGTCCCTCTCTCCACAAGCAGTTATTTGAGGCCAGAGCTAACCTTAGAACCCTCTTACTATATGACCATGAGCGTTCGATGAGACGAATACTGGAGATAAGGCAGGGTCTCTTCTAGCTAAAAGGATAAACCCTAGGAATGCAACAAATAGGATTGTTCATCTTAAGACGGATAATTCCCGGCTAATAACTCATCCCCAAAAAATCTCAGACGCTTTTGCGGATTTTTACGAATCTCTATATAATTTACGGAATAGTGATAGTAATCCCCAACCCAGACCTGCAGATATTGCAGCGTTTCTGGACCCACTCTCTTTCCCCAAAATTTCTATATCAGATCTAGATACTTTAAACGCCCCTATTACTGAACGGGAAATAGAACAGGCAATAGGATCAGCTAAATTGCACTCTGCTCCTGGTCCAGATGGATAAATAAATGAGTATTATAAAGTTTTTCGGGCTCCTCTGGTTCCGTACCTCCAGCGGCTATTCAATTCCTTTTTGTCTACAGGCCACATTCCCCCTGAGATGCTGAATGCGACTATAGTCACACTACCTAAACCTGGCAAGCCAGCAGATTCTCCTGGCAACTTTAGACCCATATCCTTGTTGAACACGGATATTAAGCTATTCTCGAAGATTTTAGCATCTAGTCTACATAAGGTCCTACCAACCTTGGTGGATATAGACCAGGTAGGCTTTGTGGCTGGTAGACAATGCAGGGACGGAACCAGACGCATTATAGACCTCCTGCATGTGGCAGAGCTTTCCAGATCCCCTACGTTATTCCTGTCACTAGATGCAGAAAAAGCATTTGACAGGGTACATTGGGGGTATCTAGAAAGTGTGTTGCATAAATTTGGATTTTTGGGTCCTATTGTCAGAGGCATCATGGGGTTATACTCAGGACCTTCTGCTAAAGTATTAGCATCGGGGTTCTTTCCAGGTCATTCCATATCACAAACAGCACGCGACAGGGATGCCCTTTGTCCTCTTTGATCTTCGCACTCGTAATGGAACCGCTTGCCGAGGCCATTATGTCAAATAGCAATATAAGGGGCATCCCTGTCGGCGCGCAATATTACAAGTTAACATTATATGCTGACGATGTGATTTTAATTGTAACGGATCCCAAAAAGTCGCTGAAAGCGGTATGGGACGTTCTGCAGGGGTTTTCTAGGGTCTCATATTACAAAATAAACGATACTATAAATCCAACGTGTTACCCCTATTCATCCCTGATGAAATTAGACAACGCATTCAGGGAGGGTTTCGGTTTAACTGGGTGTCAGATCATATCACTTATCTTGGCATCTTGCTGACCCCGATGACATGCCAGCTTGTAAAGGTGAACTTCGATACCTTGCAGTCAGAATTTAAAAAGGATTATGAGAATATGTCTAAACACAACTTGTCATGGATAGCCAGGATTAACCTTGTTAAAAGGCAATTTTGCTAAAAGTCCTTTACAAACTGCAATGTATCCTCCTACGGATACCCATATGTGTACTAAATAAGATTCAGGTTGCAATGCTAAAATTCCTATAGGGTCAAACCAAACCAAGGATATGTAAATCAGCATTATATCCGGCTATACGCAGGGGGGGCTTAGGGGTGCCGGATGTAAGGATGTACTATTGGGCATCACTGCTCTCGCAGGCCAAGGAATGGTGGCAGCCGCCCAATTCGCAGAGGTGGCTACAACTTGAGGAAGCACTGATCAAAGGATCCTCGCTCAGAGGCTTCTTAGCCGCGCAAACTCTTAAATCATTTCAACCCAGTCTACCAATAGGATCCATGCTGGCCACCTCAGCGGCTTGTAAATTCCTGCTCTCTAAGTCTGACCTTGCACGGACTTTGGATAGGAAACTATTCCCTCTTATATCAGTAGAACACCTTATCCCTAACTTGTCACTCTCATCTTGGTACTCCAGAGGCATCGATACTATTGGGAAGCTTTATGATGGTAATTTTCTGTTACAGTTTGAATCTCTGCATGGCCAATATGCCTTACCCAATAAGGTCTTTTATCAGTACCTCCAGGTCCGGCACCTCTTGGGCTCCTTACCCTCTACCTCCTCTAGTGACCCTCCAGGCATAGATATAGTAATTTCCAAGTTCCTCAACCTTGATTCCAATGCTAAAAAAGGGCTGTCTATAATGTACCAATCCCTATCCTCATTATAATATGAACAAGCTGCCATTTATGGTCAGATGGGAGGAGGAACGTAAAGCCACATTCTCACTAGCGAATTGGCATTACGCGCTACTTTGGGCAGTTAAACCTTCTAAATGCATCAACCATGCAGAACAAAATAGAAAAATCCAACTAAGATGGTACCTCACATCTGACAGACTAACACATATGAATGTGGGTTATCCACCTGTATATTGGCGTGGATGCGGATATAGAGGCACCCCGTCCCATATGTTGTGGTTCTGTCCTCTCATCTCTCCTCTATGGCACCAATCCTTTGCTCTTATCTCAGAAGTGACTGAGATGTATGTTACCCCATCCCCGGAACTTGCTATACTATATACTGGTTTATCTAATATTCCCTGCAAAAAGAGATGGGCGCTGGCACATATCCTTATGGCCACACGTAAAGTAATAGCCCGCCACTGGAATCAAGGCATCACACCCCCTATCATTGAGGTCCAACAACTGGTAAACCAGCATATGCAGCATGAAATAATGTACTCACCTGATCTACAATCCAGAACTAAGGCCCTCAATCAATGGTTGTCCTGGCTCTCAAGTTCCCATGCTACACCTCTCCCAGACGCTATCTTATGATCGCTTACTGTATGCTCTCCAGATTCCTAGATCCCTTTTTCCCAAATCCTCTACCCCTCCCCCCCCTCCTCACTACTCCACATATGGATGGGCTAAGATACTACGCACAATCTCCTCATGCCTGTGCTATGGTTTGTGTTGGTTCTTATTTTTTACTTATGTACTGTTGTTTTTGTGCATGCGACTACATTTGTGTACATTACTGCTATCCGCGGATAATCACATTTGATAATGAATGAGATACGCTCTATGTCTTTTGTTATTTCACATTTGATTGTAATGCGCAAAATAGAAGTACCAGGTTGGCAGCACCCGAGCTGATCAGCAAGGGTCCCGGGTTTCGGACCCCCGCCGATCAGATGCTGATGATCTATCCAGAGGATCGATCATCAGTTTAAAAAAACTGCAGAACCCCTTTAAAGGGAACCTGTCATGTGGATATTTGATTATAATCTAACTAATTATATACAATCATTAAAGGGCTTCTGTCACCCCACTAAAGTCTTTTTTTTTTTTTGGGCTAGTTAAATTACTTATCCTGCGATATATGAAAATATAATGGTGTTACTTACTTTGATTCAGCAGTTTCTTCTAAAAACGAACTTTTATAAGTGACATCACCGATGACATCACCGAAATAGAAGACGTCATCGGCGCAGGCGCACTGAGGGAGTTCTGAGGAGGCGAGCCTCCTCATCTCAGAGCGCCTGCGCAGAATGAACACAGGCGCACGATTTTTAAAATGCCAACAGGGCTGGCCGGAGGAGGAGATCCTGGCTGGCCCTGTCAATCAACACAACGAGGGGGCGGTTTTCTGCAGCTGCTACCAGCAAGTAGCCGCCCTACTTGCTGGTAGAGACCTAATTGACATATTATAAAAGTTCGTTTTTAGAAGAAACTGCTGAATCAAAGTAAGTAACACCATTATATTTTCATACATCGCAGGATAAGTAATTTAACTAGCCCAAAAAAAAAAAAAAAAGACTTTGGTGGGGTGACAGAAGCCCTTTAACTACTAAAAAGTGCCTTAGATGTATTCACTTACTGGTGTGACAGATGGTTACCTCATAATATACACACAAAGATGCCGCATGCTAATGAGCTGATTTGAGTCCAGCGTGATGTCAGTGAGTCCAGCGTATATTTAATTCAGAGCTATAGCCACTCCCCTGCCCACCTGCTGCTGATTCTTATGGAAAATAACTGTCATTCAGCAGCAGGTTGGCAGGGAGAGTCAGGAGCTCATGAATATTCAGGACTCATCATTATCAGCTGGAGCTTTTCAATACAAGATGTTGGCAGATTGACTGGGTCAATTAAAGAAAGTGACCCAGCATTTTGCTAAGAGAATCAGTCACTTATTTATGTTGCCCTTAGTTAGGACACCATAAAACTGGTGACAGGTTCCCTTTGAGCTGTTTCTTATTTGGAGCATATATGGCCACCAGAGTAAACAGTATATTATTAAGTCGCAAATGAGAATCACATATCTTCCCCGTCCTCGTCTATATGGTATTCTATTAGTTTAAAGGTAACTGTATCTTTGATTGCAATAGTAACCCCTCTTTTTTTCGCATTCATAGAGGCCGATATAATAACAGGGAAGCACTTGTGTTTAAGTCTGTGAAGATTGCCTTTAAGCAGATACATTTCTTGTATACATACAATATCTGAGTTACTTTTAATGGTATCTTGCCATAATTGGGCTCTCTTAAATGGACTGTTTAGCCCTTTTGCATTAAGTGTGGTGATTTTAGGTACCATTATGTTGGGATAAAAGGACTTCTAGCGGTCGATTTTCACATACTCAGACTACATGCGCTTCGCACCTTTTCCTGCTGCAGATGTATTGAAGCAATGATGAGGTAATTTCTCTAGCACAAAAAATAGAAAAAAAGAATAATTAACAAAAACATGAACAGTAAACCGGAAACACAGTAAGATGGTTCCCACACTTCGGAACCTACAATGCCCATATCTGATGGTAAATGGCGTTGCTAGGAGGGGATAAAACAAGGAATTCCCAGTGTTGGTCGCGCAGGCCTGAGACAATGAAATGTACTGCTGCTAAGAAGGAAGAGAAGGACACGTTTGCTCACAGATCCTTCAGTCATTAGGAGATCTCCGCCGACGAACCGTAGATCACTCTTCCTCCAGATGTGGGGGTGAGGTGTGCCTAGGTGGTGACATGGAATCAGGAGATGTGGGCAAGTGTCATGTAGATATCAGCTGCATAGCGTCTGCTGGACTGGATGCCACCACTTTACCACCTTCTCTTGAAATCAGCAGCTTAGCCGGGAAACCCCACCTGTACGGGATTTTGTGGGATCTTAAGATCTTCGTAGCTTCCTGAAACTCCCTTCTTTTAGCAAGGGTGGCCGCTGAAAGGTCGGTGTAGAGAAACCTACCCGGTACCCCGTTCCAGGCGGCAGCCATTAAATTTTCCTTAGGGTCCATTCACACAACCGTATGGCTTTGCGGATCCATTCTTTCGTAAAAAACTGAACGGAATATGTTCCGTTTTTTGCGGATCCTCAAAAAAACAGAAGTTGTATTTTACAGTTTATATTAAGATGAAAAAAAAGGTGAAAATGTGTATAAAATAATCCTGTTAGATTGCTTTAGCGCCATTTTGTCTGGCTTTGAATGCACAGAGAGCTTAGTGTGAAACTTGTGCTTGGTCGGCATCGGTTTTGGGCTATATTTCTTGTGTATCATGGCTAATGAACGAGAGGTTTTTCTGTACTGGCTAGTTTCTCTGAAATTTGGACGGCAGCCAGCTATGCTGTCTGAAGAACCGAGGAGGAGGCGGTGGGTTCCTACCATTGTCTCCCAGCGCCTACAGAAGGGACACTTTCACACCTTGTACTTCGACTTGCGGCAGCACCCTGATAAATTTCTGGGTTATTGCCGTATGACAGTAGCTACTTTTGATATGTTGCTGGCGTCTCTCAATTCTGGACTGACTTTCCTGGACACTAACATGAGGCGCAGCATTTCTCCTGAAGAAAGACTTCTAGTCACGTTGAGGTAAGTTTATTAATCTATCATTAATTATAACTGTAAAATATTTAGATTTTAGAAATGGGAACTTATAAATGTATATTCTCTCTTCACAGGTTCCTTGCAACTGGGAACTCTTTTGCCTCCTTGCATTATGAGTATCTGCTGGGAATCTCAACTATATCTGGGATTGTCTGTCACACATGTCAACTTATCTGGCAGCAACTCAGAGATGCGGTGATCAGGGCCGGGTCCAGGTTCATGTGGGCCCTTGGGCGATAAATCCCAGTGGGCCCCCATGAGGCTTTTTTTTACATGTCCCCCTGTGGCTCCCACACGGTATAATGACCCCCAGTGGCCCCTATACACTATAATGACCACTAGTGGCCCTTCACACAGTATAATGAACCCCCAATTCCCCCCCCAACTGTATAATGACCCCCAGTGGCCCTGCATTCAAAATAATAACCCCCATTCAGAATAATGACCCCCCCAGTAGCCCCCACACTGGGGGAATACTGTATGGAGGGGGCTCTGGGGGTCATTATACTGAATGGAGGGTCATTGGGGATCATTATACTAAATGTGGCACACTGGGGGTCATTATACTTTGTAAAGGGCCCTCACAGTATAATGACCCCACAGTGGCCCTCCATTCAGAATAATGACCCCCAGTCGCCCCCACACTGGGGCTTATACTGTATGGAGGGGGCACTGGGGCTCATTATATTAAATGGGGGCTCTGGTGGTCATTATACTAAACGGAGGGTCAATGGGGATCAGTATACTAAATGGGGGGCACTGGGAGTCATTATACTGTGTAAGGGGCCCTCACAGTGTAATGAATGACCCCCCAGTGGCCCCCTCACATACCTATCATTGCTGGAGCGCAGGGGAGCCGGCGGTCCTGTCATTCACTAACCGCAGCTCCCTGCGCTCCTTCTCTCCTCCGGCCTGCTGCAGCAGTGGGCCAGGCCTGGAGGAGAGAAGGAGATGTGCAGTGATGTAGCTAGAACTGACTGGGCCCCACAGCAAATTTTAGTACGCGCCCCCCTTCCAATGGGTTCACATCACGTTTTTTCCTATCGGTTTGATGTATACAAATGTGCAACACTCCATGTTTTTGTATCCTGCAGAGTCAAGTAAAAAATGCATACGTTAACGTATATGTTTTATTACAATGGAACTGTATGGTGAATGGACGCCACTGTACGGCATCAGTCTGAGGCATCTGTTAACGCATACATTTTTGGTATACATTAAATGGATGGCACAAATGGGATGTGAACCCAGCCCTAGTGTCAGAATAAGCACCAGTACACAGCGGAGCAGCGTGGCGGAGAGGGGAGGTTGCCATGTTCTGACAGAGCGCTACCTGGTACTGGTGGTCAGGGATTAGGACTGTGCTTCCCAAGGATCATTTTCTACTGGGAAATACAGGGCACGGTATAATACACTAGAATCTATATAATATACAGATATTAGCCCTCCCCCCGAATAATAATACAATTAGGGGGTCATTTATTATATAGAAATACGTCTATATTAGGCATATTTCTGACACCGATTGTGGCGCAAAGGTCCTTAGCACCGCAATCTGTATCTTTTCTCGATCGTGCCAGGTCTAACAAAAGTGGTGTGGGCAGGGAAAGGGATACAGTTATGGCCATCCAGTTATTGGATAACACCGCCATACAATGATAAAACCACCATACAGTGACCGGATAAAAGGGCACAGTACAGGGAATGACTAGGGGCACTGCACAGGGTGTGGTAAGAGGGCACAATCACATGACCCTGTGACGTTAGAAGGTCCTTATGGTGAATGCGGTTCAGATGCCACCATAATGAGAGGCAGAGGAGTGAGACAGGGGCCCTGGATGGACACATCAAGTAGGTGAAAGGGGCTCTGAGGGGGATTCATACAAGTAGTGGCAGGAGGTCTGTGCAGGGCAGAAATAGGAGCTAGGAGGGTGGGACAGGAGCTCTGGATACATGAGGGAGGAAAGGAGACAGCAGGGGCTCCATGAGGATGAGATAGGACAGGATGGGGGGGGGGGGGGGAAGGTGTCATGGAGACAAACTGCCTAATGAAACAGTAAAACAACTAAATAGAATGAAGCAGCATCCAGCAGCAGATCGAGGAGTCTCCCCCACCCCTTCTGTCCCACAGAGAAGAGACAGTCACAGTGCAGACTTACTCACAGACTGTCTTCACACTTCTCAGCTCCAGCCCTGCCAGTCTCTCTCCTCAGGCAGCATGTCCTGTGTAGAAGGGGTGTGTTCTGAGTCTCTGCAGCAGCCGGACCCATGTGACTCAGAGGGCCCACCAAAGGGGTACTGCGTAAGTGAAATGACAGCAGTGAGAGCTTCCATCTGTATTGATGAAAGTGCTCATAGCAGCTCAGTGGGCCCCCCCCCCCCCCCCCAGGAGCATTGGGCCCCGGCACTTGCCCGGGGATGCCGGGTTATGATGCCGGCCCTGGCGGTGATGCCCCAACCCAAGGCAGAAGATTGGCTTAGAATTGCTGATTGGTTTTATCAATCTGTGCAGTTTCCAAACTGCATAGGGGCATTGGATGGCAAACACATACGTGTTAAGAAACCGCCTCACTCAGGGTCCTAATATTTTAATTACGGCTTCGTGACAACCATGTAGAGCCCAAACGACTACCCGGATCTTCTACAGCCGCTCCATTTGTAATCGTGGCTGACAAAGGGTTTGCTTTATCTCCACATGTAATGCGACCTTTTCCCAGACGCGATTTGGATGACCGAAAGCGCATATTCAATTATTGTCTGTCTCATGCACGTCGATATGTTGAATATGCTTTTGGAATACTGTCCAATAAATGGAGCGTGTTCATGTCATCCTTGCAAATGAGTCTGCAAAATGCCACCCTGGTGATACAGGCTTGTGTGAATTTACACAATTTCACCAGGATTCATGATGCACCCTCCGAACCTGAAGTGGCCCCTTCTCCGACAATCCCATCTGTTGGATTAGACCATAATCCGCATGGAAGACCTGGATCTGCTGGACTAGCAGTTCGAGAACTCTTTGTGGATTACTTCATTAGTAGAGAGGGTGCATTATCATGGCAGCTGAACAGCATTCGTGGTAGTCGTAGATAAAACTTGGGTTATGGTTATCTAAATTTATATTTTTAGTTAGTTAGTTCCCATATTGTTAGATTAGAGACTCGCAAGACAATGAGGACCCTTGACGTGGGCTTGCAAGCTAAGGTTATTTTTTAAAAAACATTAAATTTTTAACTTAATGGTTTTTCAAAAAAACTGACTAATACCTCATTTGAAAAATACATTGTATGTATATATATACACACACACTCACCTAAAGAATTATTAGGAACACCATACTAATACGGTGTTGGACCCCCTTTTGCCCTCAGATTTGCCTTAATTCTACGTGGCATTGATTCAACAAGGTGCTGATAGCATTCTTTAGAAATGTTGGCCCATATTGATAGGATAGCATCTTGCAGTTGATGGAGATTTGAGGGATGCACATCCAGGGCACGGAGCTCCCGTTCTATTGGGTTGAGATCTGGTGACTGTGGGGGCCATTTTAGTACAGTGAACTCATTGTCATGTTCAAGAAACCATTTTTCCAGTCTTCAACAGTCCAATTTTAGTGAGCTCGTGCAAATTGTAGCCTCTTTTTCCTATTTGTAGTGGAGATGAGTGGTACCCGGTGGGGTCTTCTGCTGTTGTAGCCCATCCGCCTCAAGGTTGTGCGTGTTGTGGCTTCACAAATGCTTTGCTGCATACCTCGGTTGTAACGAGTGGTTATTTCAGTCAACGTTGCTCTTCTATCAACTTGAATCAGTCGGCCCATTCTCCTCTGACCTCTAGCATCCACAAGGCATTTTTGCCCACAGGACTGCCGCATACTGGATGTTTTTCCCTTTTCACACCATTCTTTGTAAACCCTAGAAATGGTTGTGCTTGAAAATCCCAGTAACTGAGCAGATTGTGAAATACTCAGACCGGCCCATCTGGCACCAACAACCATGCCACGCTCAAAATTGCTTAAATCACCTTTCTTTCCCATTCTGACATTCAGTTTGGAGTTCAGGAGATTGTCTGGACCAGGACCACACCCCTAAATGCATTGAAGCAACTGCCATGTGATTGGTTGACTAGATAATTGCATTAATGAGAAATAGAACAGGTGTTCCTAATAATTCTTTAGGTGAGTGTATATATATATATATATATATATATATATACACACACACACACACACATATATACACGGCAAACCTAAAACCCATTTTATTTTTTTTTATTACAAGGTACTAACACGGCAATTTAAACTGAATACCAATATAGTATATCATCCATGTACTTTATCATTTAGCTATAATAGGCAGCCTACTGCTAGTTCTGCTGTTCATAATGCGCCCTGTGCTGATAAATTGCAGAAAAAGTCCAAAGGCATATTGATATACCATAGACTTTGTTTCCCCAGGTGTGGGTGCCCACAGAGTGGGCTCTGAGTGCCACCTCTGGCACCTGTTCCATAGCTTTTCCACCACTGTGCTATTCTAACACATGGTAATATACCTTTTTTGATTATACTTTTTCTTAAAAAAACTTTTTTCAAAGCAAAACATAATTTTTTTTAAAGTAATATAACGGAAAAAAAGAAATAAATCATTCATAAGTCATAAAGGTCCCGAGAGTACAAATACTGGTCTGAAGAGGAGGTAGTGGGATGCTGGAAGACCCGTGTAGAACTTGGACTGAAGGAGGAAACAAATGATGCATCAAAGACATTGCAGGCTGCTGCAATTGTTTCCGAGCATCATTGAGGAAGTCAAACACTCTCATTGGCATAGTTGGGCCTGCAAATATCTCCAAAACAGCTGTCAAGGAAGACACGCACATATGCTGTCTGGATTTGGGTACCCTTTGTGAGAAAGGCCCCAGGCCCAGCACAATGCTGTCCTCTGGAGTTTCTGGCTTGTTTTGGGATAAATACTTAAGAACCTGACAATCAATCAGGTCTCAAGTACTTGAACCGGAAACAGGCTAAGGAGGATTCCTTTTCCGTTTTGAACCCCTTGTGGTAATGTCTGCCTGTGGATGTGGGACCTCGGGTGTTCTAATCTCTAGTGGTGGTGTCACAGCCATTAGTGGAGTATGAGCTGGAGAGGAGGGCTCCTGTGGTGTCAACACTAGAGTTCTTTCTGCAGACTGTTGGCTTGCTGCGGGCTTATCTTCGAGGCTGTCGATGGTCCTTTATAAGAGAATAAGATTAATAGAAATATATTTATGTGGATTGGCAATTTATAAATTTATAATCCCAAAAAACAACAATATTACAATTACGGTCTCATCTCAAAGATCAGCTTCAAAAATAGTAGTTGCTGTGTGTAGAGATAGGTCTTCTTTTTCTTTCCACCGCTATCGCCACTTTTGCCTTTACGTGCTGTTTCTTTGCACCAGAATTGATCCCGGCAGGAATGCCATCGGGTCTTAAGATTTTTTACTGTGATTTAAATAAAAAAAATTAAATTAATATAAAATGTTTTGGCTTTTTTGTTAGGAGATAAAAATAAATAAATAGAGGATGTCAGTTTGATCTAGTCTACATGCATGTAGTGTCTAGCACGTGCAGGATGCTCAGAGAAGTTTGCAAACTTCTCTGACCATGCTGCACATGCTATATACTACATGCATGTAGACTAGATCAAGCTTACATCATGTACGTACACTAAGAAAATAAGTGCAGGATGCTCAGAGAAGATAGCAAACTTATCTGAGCATGCTGCACATGCTAGAAAACCTAAACCCAATTTCCTTTCAATTAAAATTAATCTAGAAATATTAAAATATAAGTTTACTTACTAATCCTTTTATGGACTTTGGCATCTCCCTTTGCCCACTCGTCCGGCATAAGGATTTCAGCAACTTCGCACCACGACCTATCCTTGCGGACACGGTCGTGGTACAATTCTGAACGAGAGTCCCACAACTCAATTCTCTCCTGGATCATAACTATCATCTTCTCCACAGAGAAAGCCATGTCAGACAACTCATAAACTGACAGCCAAGTCACAAAATGGTTTTTCTCTGTCTGAATTTGCCCAGACAGAGCTGTCTGATAATGTATCAATTTTTATTTGGGGCTGGGTCAATAAAATTGCTGACATTGATCCGCAAAAATGCGGATTACATACGGAAACATTTTCGGTGTAATCCGCATTTTTGCGGACCCATAGATTTGTATGGGTGCACGGAACGTTCTAAGCAGACAAGTATAGGACATTGAAGTTTATAAGTTATATAGTACGGAATAACGGATGCGGACAGCACACCGTGTGCTGTCCGCATCTTTTGAGGGCCCATAGAAATGAATGGATCCGCAGACCAACGGGTACGGATCCGTACATACGGTCGTGTGAATGGACCCTTAGTGTGATAGAAAGTGATTTGCGCCAACACATATCTAGGCACTTCCGTTGGCAAACCTTTAGGTTTTGGTAATCTATGAGCTCTATCAATAAAGAGTTCTGTTTGGGGGGCACTAGGCAACAAGATTGTAAAGAAGTCGATCAGGTATTCATGAAGTTGATCTGGCTTTACCATTTCTGGAATTCCACAAAATTGGATATTACTGCGGCGGGAGCGATCTTCCAAATCAATCACTTTTGCGCAAAGTGCCGCTAGTTCTTCATCTCTCTCGTTTGTAGTGTCCACTAGTTCGCTATGCTCTTTTGCAAATTCAGACATTTTTGTTTCCTAAGTGAGACGTGCGCTTTCCAATTTCCACCATTTCATTTTGCAGGGATGTCAGCATGGCGCAAAAATCTGCCTGCAAGGACGTTCACAGATCTCCCGTTCACAGATCTCCCATTAGGGCTTTTAGGAAAGACTCTGTGACCGGTCCGGTCTGTCGGGCCCCGTGCTGCTGCCAGCAGGGTAAGGCTGAGTATATATTCTTTATATGAGAAATCTCCATAATGCTGTTCCATCGAGAGAACTTGCCCTTGGGGACTCCCAACGTTCACATAATGCTGCCCAGGCAGGGTATTATGACAAATGTGTGATGCCGCCATATTTCTCCCCATTATGCTTTCTAGGATGCGCTGCCCCGATGTGGCAGGGCAGGGAACATGATGTGATATTGCGGGACCTTGTGTGGTCAGCGTCTGGAGCTGGTTACCTGCAGGGGATTGTGGTGCCCTCGCTGGCTCCTCAAGAGACCGCTGCACGCTGCTACCGCCGCCATCTTGATATGCACTGGCAGCGGTAAAAAACACTCTCAATTTACCGGAGGTCGCCTTTTTCCTGGTCTTTGTCATCCTCAGATCTGTCAGGGTGACTATTCTTTTATGTGCAGTGGACTTTAGTTAAGTTCTGTAGGCTTTGTGCCACTGTCTCAGCTCTGAAGCGCCAGAGCCGAGCTTAAGTACGTCTCACTCCATGCACTGCCGCTCCCAGGCTCCTTTTAAAAAATTTTTTTTATCCAAAAGGGTTCCTTTGTACCCTCATATCATCAAAGGGAAGGGACATTTTCCTAGAGACTTTAGATATAGCTACATCTATTCTAGGCGCTATATCCCAAGTAGCACAGTCTTCTTCTTTAAAGGGATATTTTTGTTTAAGGTTTTTAGAAATATAAACTTTTCTGTTAGGTTTCTTCCACTCCCCCTCAATTAAGGCCTCATGCACACGACCGTTGTTTTTGCGGCTCGGATGCGGACCCATTCACTTCAATGGGGCCGCAAAAGATGCGGACAGCACTCCGTGTGCTGTCCGCATCCGTTGCACCATTCCGTGGTCCCGCAAAAAAAATATAGCTTGTCCTATTCTTGTCCGTTTTGCGGACAAGAATAGGCATGTCTACAATGGGCCGCCCGTTCCGTAAATTGCGGAAGGCACACGGGCGGCTTCCGTTTCTTGTGGATCCGCGGTTTGCGGACTGCAAAAAACAGCACGGTCGTGTGCATGTAGCCTAAGGCTGATACATTTTTATTTACCGGAAACGCCCTATGGTGTCTGGATTCTAAACCGCCAAACAGGACATCCTGAATGGACTTTGGTTCTTTTATCTCTTCTATGCCTATTGTGGATCTTACGCCTTTGGAAAGTATATCCGTATCTTCCATTGGAAAACATGGTTTGCCACTATCTCACCTTCCTTATACCTTCCTTATAAGAAAATAGGGATGAATTTTCATAATGCCAATATAAGGTGGAGTGTATTTCATCTTCTTCAGAATCAGATGAAATAAACTTGTGTGGTATCTAATCGCCTCAATTTTGAATCTCTTGTATCGGGTGCTCTTTTTGAAGATAGAGAGGAATTGACTTCTGATCTGACCGTCTGAAGACACTTATAAAATGACAGCGATTCCTCAGCCACTGTTCTATCAAAGCAACTTTGACACATCATCTTCTCCCACTCAGGCGGTAAAACAGATTTACAAAGAGCACACTCTTTATTCTTCTTTTTAGAAACCACCTTCCTAGGCTTTGCCTCAAATCACATTTGGGTATAAGGGTATCAGAAGGGAAGCAGGACTTAATATGCCCCAGAACACTCACCCCTCAGAGGTACCAGGGCTGGGGGGGACCCCAGACTCTTCTGTGTGCTTCTCCTCCTCCATGCTTCCCACCAGACCGCCAAGCCAGAACTCTGATCAGGACGCCGTCCTCCTGCTTACAGAGCGTCCTTCTCATAGGCGCTCTGTGATGACGTCACCGCGTCCTGCACTGCACGCTGTTCTGCATGCTCCATATGCTTTCAGTGGCCCATCTCCTTGCCGGAAGCTCCTCCTCCCCCTGTGGCCAGGAAGTCTGTGCCTCTAGCGCATCAGCGATGCCGCCAGGCACACTGCACTCCAGCACCCAAGACGCTCCCTCCGGAGGCTTGCTGTGCCTCTGCCCATCCCCAGCAGCGCACCAAATGATGCCGCTTCTAACCCCCGGGGACTGCAGGTATGCCCAAGGAAAAAAATACATTTCCTCCAGCCTAGAAACTGGGGCAAGCATAGGAACACCACCAGGGGGAAACAACACTAAATTGCCCGACTAATTCACCTCTCACCCTATTACTCCTCTGCCTCTCCCCTCTGCCAATCCCTTCACTGGCTCCCCATTGCCCAGCAAATTTACTTCAAAGTACTAACAAATACATACAAGGCCGTCCACAACCTGTCCCCTCCCTACATCTCTGAGCTACTTTCCCGATACACCCCCACACGCACTCTCGATCCTCACAAGACCTCCTTCTCTCCTCTTCCCACAATAGACTCCAAGATTTCTCCCGTGCATCCCCCACACTCTGGAACTCGCTATCCCATCATATCAGACACTCACCTTCAGTGGAATCCTTCAAAAGAAACCTGAAAACCCACCTCTTCATACAAGCCTACAACCAGTGACCCTGCTGCCTCTATACTGCCATGACCAACTTCACCCGCACCTACTGTGTCCTTCTCCCATAGCATGTAGATTGTAAGCCCTCACGGGCAGGGCCCTCTCTCCTTCTGTACCAGTTTGTAACTCGTCTTGTTTATGATTAGTGCAATTGTCTGTATTATGTATGTATACCTCTTCTCATAGGTACAGCGCTATGGAATGAATGGCGCTTTACTAATAAATAATAATAATAATAATTGGGAGGAGAGCGTCTGCCCTTTTTATTCTGCAGGTTTCCTGTCTATGGGGGCGGATCCTCTCTCTCGTCGTGCTGTCGCGGGTGAAGGGAAAAAAGTAGTGCCCTTCCGGATTGCGGACCCGCTGTTTGTGGGCCGCAATACGGCTGTGGCGGGGTGCATGAGGCCCAAGGGTGAAAAACCACCTGTTTCTCCTGCATTTAACATTTCCCATAGAATTTTGCCTAAAAAACACTGGGGGGGGGAACACCAGCCATCACAAACCCCTCAGAAATGTCAGGGGGAAAAAAACAAAAATAAATGCGTGTGACTCTGGTCAGAACAAGTTATCCCCCACTGGACGTATTTCTGGAGCTTAATAATATTACAGGCTATAGCTACTAGAGAGGGGTCGTTGATCCAGGGAGTTATTCTGATTGCCTGATTGGAGTCGGGAAGAAATTTTTTATTCCCCTAAAGTGGAGAAAATTGGCTTCTACCTCACAGGGTTTTTTGCCTTCCTCTGGATCAACTTGCAGGATGACAGGCCGAACTGGATGGACAAATGTCTTTTTTCGGCCTTATGTACTATGTTACAGGATAGATTTGATATGCCTTTCTTTACTTATCTATTATTCATTAAAGAAAAACACATCTGCTAAATGCAGCAAACAGGACTATTGCAAAAATACCAAAAGCTGCATAGGCCCAAATGCAACCGCACTGTGTGAACAGGGGTTCATAGAAACACGGTCATTACAACATTTGCACATTTCCCCAAGTTCTTGCAACAGCAAAGATTCGACACCCTCGTCTGAATAGATTGTAAGCTCATATGGACAGAGCTCTTGATGCTAGAAAGGATTTTATATATATATATATATATATATATATATAGTTCTTCTATCTGTATGGTGCAGTATATACAGCGCTACAGAGGAGGAGGGCGCTATAGCAAGCTCTACACATTTCTGAAAGTCACTCATAACTTATACCACCACATGAAGACGTCTGTGGAAAGGATCGCTCAACACGCAGGTAGGCAATGGAAGAAACCTATAGACTGGCCTGGTTTCCCAGCAGGCCCCGGGGTTACCACGGCAACGCAGCTCCCAGTTCTCCCTCCTCCTCCTTCTCCCATGATGCACCGAGCTAGCTCCAAGTCCCCCCAGTGCGCCGCCATGTTGTCGGAGTGATAGGCAGCGGCAGGGAGACGGCTCCGGGGGCTGAGAGAAATACTGACCCAATCCGACTCCATCCTCCCGCTCCGCCCGTGAGTATTGCGTCCACATGAGCACCGTACGGTGCCGCCACCTCCACCCCTTCTCCAGATAGTGCTATTTAGTGCGTTTGGCGCTCCGGAAGGGGGAGACGGGTGTTAGAAAAGGGGCCGGTCTCCGGCTATGGTTCCTCCCCCTGCCCATGTTTTGAGGCCTCTATTGTTACGGGAGCAACCGGGGGCGCCGCGAATTGCCGCGAGTACGTGCACCGAAACTGGTCAGATGCGACGCGAAGGCTCGGGGGACTGGATGTGAGGGGCGCGGGGCCTCCTGTGCCGGCTGTGAGGCGGAGGCCCGGTGCAGGATGTGGAATGTGCTTCTTTGTATACGTGTGCCTTCTGCTTCTATTGTACGGCTCGGGTGGGGAGGGGGGTGTGAATGGCTTGGGGTGCCTGGAGGAGGTGGCAGGTAGTGTGCCTTCTCTGCCAGGAGATGGGATCTATAGATTCCTTTGTTATGATCTCTTGCTTAGTGTATACAGCACACCGACATACACCGCAGCGCAGTACAATGACAGGAAGTGGTAAGCGTCCCACATGTTACCGTAAAACTAAAACCAGGAAACAAAAGACCCTGCCCACCTTCTGTATGCCCCCCGTTAACACCGAACATTCACTTGACTTGGTCGGGTGTGCCGCCGTTTCCTACCCGAGAAGGGCCGTCGTTGCTCGTCAGTAGCCTCTTTCTCACCCCAGGGTCAGGTGGGCACTGCGCCTAGGGAGTAGCCGGCTACTAATTTTTCAGCTTGTTACCCCTTTGAAAGTTCCTATTGGGTTTTATTGTCCCCGCCATATCAAGGTCTAACAGCGCCAAAAACTGGATGGAAAAAGTACGGGAGACGTTCCAGGTTTTGGGGCTAAATATGCGGCTTCCATCCTAAGGTTGTAATTGTCACACGTGGCACCTTTCTGGGCATAGTCCTCTGTACCTGTTCACCCACATTTTCCACGAAGGCGTCTATTACACGGGCAGATTTCCTGTGATGACCGTCAGTACAGAAAGTCGCCCGGTGCTCATTTACCTGCATTTATTATAATGTTTTGTACATTAATTGTGATTTTATTTTTTCTTTTGCATATGATTGTTCATCCATCACAAGTGACTGGCGGGTGCCCGTTTTGATGAGGGGGTGCACTGGCGATGATTTTTAGATTGCCATCAAATGGGTGAATTACGGTATATTATGCTTTTCCACGGACGTTTACACTGCCCCATGATTGCAAATGGTCGCGCAAGGGATTGGCTGTGATGTCATGCGACCGAGGATCACTGCGTAGTAGTGCCATCCATGAGCAGAATTGGGTCCCTGAGTCGCAGGTTGATGCCACCCCAGAATTGTAGTAAATCCAACACTTTTGGATTTTTAGCAATTCTGGGGTCACCGCAATCTGCAGGTCGTGCTGTGACCCCATTCAGTTCAGTGGCTGCACTGCTACACAGCGATCTTGATTAATTAAGATTGCCGTGTGCCCTGTCTCGAACGCCATAAAGGGGTATTCCGGTTACAACAAATTATTTGTTATTTACTGGATAGAGAATAACTGTTAGGATTGGTGGGGGTCCAACTGCAAGGACTCGCTCAGATCCCAATAATGGGGTCCTGCGTCCGGGCATTCCAGTATTTGCACTGCCGCCCTGCTCGTACTATGGCATTGCTGTAAATAGCCAAGCACTGTACTGGCCATCTCAGACAGTGGCATGGGGGGCACAGAATCGGCAGGGGTTTCAGCAGTTGCACCCTCACTGATCTATATTTCTTTGAGAAATATGCCCCTGGGGGGGTAATAGATTTGTAGTGGGAACTGCTTGAGAGTTATGTGAGCCCTATGAAGGGTATAGGACATGTGCGTAGGTTTCTTCATCCTAGCAAACAGAATGAGTGTGACAGATGTGTATGGACGCGTGGTGGAGCCCAGTCATGAAGATGGCGGTGTTCTGTGAAAAGGAAGTGTATTACTTCCAGTGGTTTCTGACAGTTTCATGTGCACCGTGCTTACTACGTGTTATTACTAGTGCAGGCCTGGACACATCCCTGGAGCCTCTTCTGCCACTGCTTTCTCGCTTTTTCAGTAGTTTTCTATGCGTCGCTTGCAAGTTCTTATCTCCAGGACACTTAAAATTCCAGTTTTGCTCCTACATGATTGTCTACCCTCAGTATATTGCGCTTGAGACCCCCACTGCGGTCTTAAGTGTAGGTTTTGTGGGTGGAGATTGGAGAGGGTATACCATTGCCTTGGGCGGGTGTGTCAGCTAGTGAGAGGGGTAAAAAATGCAGGATACATTTTTAGGCTGTGTTCACAAGCGCCTGAAAATCCAGCATAAAAATCCACTGCGGATTTTGCTGCGTTTCCGCACTAAAGACTGTGACAGAACCGCACGTATTGGGTTCCTTTCACACGAGCGAGTATTCCGCACGGGTGCAATGCATGATGTGCACGCGTTGCGCCCGCGCGGAATCCGGACCCATTCATTTCAGTGGGTCTGTGTACATGAGCGTTGGTTTTCACGCATCAGTTCTGCGTTGCGTGAAAATCGTAGCATGTTCTATATGCTGCCATTTTTCACGCCACGCTGGCCCCATAGAAGTGAAAATCGCATCTGCAAGCAAGTGCAGATGTGATGCGTTTTTCACGGATGGTTGCTAAGAGATGTTGTTTGTATACTTTCAGTTTTTTATCATGCGCGTGCAAAATGCATCAAAATGCATTGCACCTGCGCGATATAAACTTTACGCAATCTCAGACAAAACTGAAGGACTTTGTTTGCGAAATTACGCATTTTTCACTGAATGCATCCGGACCTAATCCAAACACACTCGTCTACAGGGGGCCTTACATGCAGTTTTTATCGCGGAAACTTCATCGAATTTCACCTCCTTCCCCCCCCCATTGCGACGGGAGAAATCCGCTGTATAAATTGACATGCTTTTTTTTGTACGCAGTGTGTGGATGAGCATACTGCGGTACATTTGCTGTACGAAAATTTGCCACAGGAAATCCGTAGCTAATCGACCACCCCTGCCTAAAGGAATCCTATATTGTTGGGGTTATTAGTAATGCAACAAGTTGGACGGGTGACTTGTATGGTAACAGGATCCACTTGTCGGGGTCATGTATCAGTACTTAGTCATGGGAATTGTCACGTTTGCACATTAAGTCCAACCTGTTATGTTTTTTTTTTTTTTTTTTTTTTTTTTTAATACTAACCTCAGTTAACATGGGGGTTTTGTGCTGGTCAATTTTGGCACAGATGCTGCACCAAAGACCAATCGGGTCACCAGCCCGGTTGAACCTGCCTCCCATTGTTTTCAAGGACACTTCCTTTTTTTGTACTAGGCCTGGATGGACACCTGAAACCCATGGTGGGTGTGCACTCGCAGTTTACCTCCATTCAGTGGGGCTAATCCACAAGCAGATCTGCGGCGCTCAAATTACGAATTTCTACTACGCAATACAAGGCATGTATTGCCATGTGAACTAGTCCTAAGGGTAGGTTCACCCGTGGCAGGTTTTCTAGTGGCAGAATCGGCTGCACATTTCCCTCCTCTACATTGAGTGGAATGAAGTCACCTGGTAAAGATCTGCAGCGGGAATTGGCATGTATCAGATATAAAAAGCGCACCGCAGGCTTATTTCCCCATGGACTTTTTTTTTTTTTTTTCTGCGTGTATGAGTCTTGTTATAACTTTTTATTATCTTTTGTAGATTTATTGTGCTCAGATTTACAGCAATTCTGCTACATACCCTAAAAATGTCAGTTACACCCATGTCCCCTCACTTGAGAATAATTCTTGGGGAGTTCCAGATATTTAGATGAAGGTCTGAGGAATATGACATGCAGGACACAGGGTGTTTTGCTCATTAGGTGGTATTTTTTGTCTACCTTTCACAACTGCCACACTGTAGCTCTTGCTGTTTTTTCAGGCATCTTCACGTCACCTCTAAAGGGAAAGGCTTGAAGAAAGCACGAGTTGGTGAGCATACTGGAGTCATTTACTAAAGTGCGCCATTTCACATGCTGGTCTTTGTAAAAACCCGATGGAAGATCTGCCTGAGTTATTAAGAGTTGAATGCCTCTTAAGCAGTTTATCGCATCTACTGCTGTTCATGCGTCAGAACAGAGATCCACTCCAGATTTCTGGTGAAATGTGCGCCACTTTTCTGCCACACCTTATTAAATTACTTGGACTCTCGCCTGCAGCCGGCTACCTTCATCCCACTTTATGGAAAAATGGCGCTGGTGTTTGACTTTTTTACGCCAAAAAAACGGATAACCGTACATGACCCCAACTTTGTGGAAAGAATGGCAGGAAAAACACCACAAAAACGTGGCAGAGCCATGGGTGGCAAGGAGAAAAACTGCTTGCACTTATCCTGCTGTTTACTGGCAAATTCATGTCTGTGGAGACCTGTACGCTTACTTTTTTGTGTATTTTATGTGGCAGATTGTGTTTATTTTGCTGCCCAAAAATAACTTTAGGAAATATTTGAGACCAGGATTTGATCCTTACCGTCGAGTTCAGCTTAGTGGTAGTCCGGGTCTGAACCACGAATGTGTTTGTGAAGCGACTTCCAAACCACTTCTCATCCGTGTGTAAAATACCAGAAGAGACCAACAAGCCCATAAAATCCTGTCTGTTCCATGACAAAGGACTTGTGTGACGTTCTGTCACTGGCTCCTCGGTGACGCTGCAAATTGCTTTAATAAGGAGTGTATTTATATTTTCTTTTTTTTTTCAGTTTTTTTAAAAGTTAGGAGCCTTAGAAATAAAGACCTTTGATCAAACTTGTCGTTGGTGCAGTCGTGTGACTCTCCTGCACTTTATTCTCATTTTATTGTAATTAGTCACAACCTACCCACTGAGACTAGTAGAAGGCCCCTAACTAATGTCACTTACCTACAACTTAAATTTTTTATTATTTGCATGTCTCCTTGTCTCACAATGGTCAGGACCACTCTTACCATTAACATAATTGGGTCAGCTGCCATGTCTCTTCCATGTATGCCCAGGGTGTTCACCGATACAGGATGTCATTGACACCTGGGGAGAAGAAAGCATCAAAGCGTGCAGGACTTTCAGACAGCGTGTCACTTTTTTTTTTTTTTCTTATGCGGCAATTGTAAGTATTTTTTCTAATTAGTGCTTTTGCATATTGATGTGGCTTTCTGGGACCTGGGTAGGAGCCCTTCTCCCCTCCATAAACCGTCCCACCAGCATTTATAAAACACTTTGTCTGTACTCACCGGAAGTGCAGTAGAGAAAAAGTAGAGCATTGCTGCTGCTATGGGTCCTGCTGAGTGTTGGGGCTCATTCACCCGACCGTGCCCGGTCTGAGAAACAGTCCGTGTGTCACCACATCTCAAGGACTGACCCGAAACCACTGCATCATAGGGCCAGATTCATCATTCGCTCAAGTCAAAATAATGGAGTGAAAAGGTCACAAATTTTTTCACAATTGCTAAAACTGCACAAAATTTTGCGACTTTTATTGGCTCTGCGCTATGCTCGCCAGTTTTCTGAAAGTGGGCGTGTTTTGGGTTATACTGATTACTGCCCTGTTCACACTGATGCAGTGGCAACACTAGGAACAATATATGGGGGGGAGGCACTAATAATTTTCTCCACTTAAACTAAATAAGTATATATAAATAAGATAACAAAATACGAGAGTATTGCGGTATGCAGGGATACTTTTTTTATTGTACTAACCTAATACTTAAAAGACGAGCTTTCAAGAGTTTTCCTTTCTTCCTTGGTATTGCTTCAGGTTTATTCACAAGAGGGTGAAGAGTTTGGAGAAGGGAACAATCTAGGACAACATAACTGAATAGGAAAGTGAGCTGAATTGGAGAATTTTTTTCAAATCGGCTATGTTGTCCTATATTGTTCACTTCTCCAAACTCTTCACCCCTATGTGAAATAACCCTGTGGGTGTTGTATGCTGTGTGCAACTTATACTACTTATTCTGCGTGTAGTGCAGAGTGCGGCGGTCAGGGGTGCGTGTAAAGCTTCATGCACACGCTGTTGTTTTGGTCCGCATCCGAGCCGGCTTGAATGCGGACCTATTCACTTCAATGGGGCCGCAAAAGATGCGGACAGCACTCCGTGTGCTGCCCTCATCCCTTGCTCCGTTCCATGGTCCACAAAAAAAAACCATGTCCTATTCTTGTCCGCTATTTGCGGACAAGAATAGGCAGTTATATTAAAGGCTGTCCGTGCCATTCCGCAAATTGCGGGGCACACACGGACGCAATCCGTGTTTTGCAGATCTCTGATTTGCGGACCGCAAAACACACAACAGTCGTGTGCATGAGGCCTTATGCAGAGTGCGACGGTCAGGGGTGCGTGTAACTCAGGGGGGCATGCAACGCAGGAGGCGCATCGCATATAGAAAAGGTACACAGTTCTGATGTGCTCTGTCCTCGTGCCTTCTTCCTCTAGGCGTTGCGGCAGGGGAAGGGGGAGCGCAATGATGTTTCCTGATGTTCAATCCCCAAGCCGCATTCTTTTCTGCCTCTGCAGGCCCTGCTAGGCTGAAATACACAGGCAGCCGATGGCAGTGCTGCCCTCTCCCTCCCAGCCAATAGCAGCTGAAGTGGGCGGGGGAAGGTTCACTTGGCTGCTGAGGAGCCTGTAGTGAAGCGGATGGGCAGTACTAGCGGCGGCCAGCGTTTTAAAAGGGGAATCGGGGGGGGGGGGGGGGGGGGCAATTGCTTCTCTGTAGCGACGCCTATGCACAGATGGCATGGTTTGACTCTGTTCCAAATGGCCAAGAATATGCTTTGGCATTGCATAGGATAAACTCTGTGGCATGTAGAGTATGCTGAAGATTTAGAAATTCAGATTGATTGTGTAAAGCACAACTTGTTTCGTATTTTGGCTATTTTTGACTCCATTGAATGGATGTAACTGTGAGTAGGCTCCTGTCGTGGCTTTTTTGCGGTGTCTGGGTGGTAACCACACATAAAAAAAATCCTCGGCCACGTGAACTACTGCACGGCATCCCATTAAAAACAATGGGCGATGGTTTCCACTGTGTGAACATACAGTTTACACAAAAACATCTATCTACCAGCCTGAAAAAACCTGATCAACTTACCAGAATCCTAAAAATGATGGCCCTGGCCTAGTGGATCCTGCAGACTAATCTTGGATGCTGTAAAAATAGAATATGTGAGCATGGTGCGAAAAATATGCAGGGCTCTATTAATTTCTCTGAAAGAGGCAATCGGACAGAACATGTTATGGAATTCTTCTTGGTGCAACGCGAGACCTCAGCTCTCCATGTGAGAGATCCTTGGTGCCAAGGATGGCATTGGATCTGGTCAAAGGAAAGGAGAAAAGTCAAGTTGGCTATTCACAGGATAGGTTTTCAGCACAATGCACTACTGTACTACGCTGCGGAATGTGTTGGCAGCTGAAAATAGATAACATTTGACCGGTGTATGAGGTGAGGGAGCATTCTCTGGGCATTTCCCAATCCCATGCAGTTTCTAAACCATAATTCTGGTGAATGGTTCTTCTCCTAGCACTCAAACCCCCACAGAAAAAAACTTGTCAACATTTTTTTTAAACTGTAGGTGCACTTTAGGCCTCATGCACAATTGACTCTATCAGTTTAGCGGTCGCCAAATTCGCGGATCCACAAATCACGGATCCCCATTGTGAATCAGCAGATGGGACCACTTCTTTGACAGTGCATGGCTTTAGTAGCCTATAGGGAGCCAAAACTACTGACAGACTTTAACACACCCCTAAACTATGTTGTACCTGTTACAAGCCTCATACTCGCCTGCTCCATTTTGGCTGCTTGGCTCCCTACAGGAGTAAATTTTCTGATGGCTGGGGTCACCTATACTGCTATACTTAAAGGGGTTCTGCACTTTGTTTAAACTGATGATCTATCCTCTGGATAGATCGTCAGCTTCTGACCGGCGGGGGTCCTGGGTGTCGGACCCCCGCCGATCAGAAGCTGATGATCTATCCAGAGGATAGATCATCAAATTAAACAAAGTGCAGAACCCCTTTAATGACTGCCCTCAGTGGTGGCTTGTCCCCAAACAGCCCATCACTGCTGGGTCATATGCCGCTAGGCCAGTCAATGGCTGCACTGTCGCCTGTTAAAAGGGCTGCCTTTCAGCGTAGCCAATTGCTGGGGCACACTTATGGATGTCTATTTAACTGCCTGTGTGGATGGAGTAATATGTTAGCATATACAGTCAGGTCCATAAATATTGGGACATCGACACAATTCTAACATTTTTGGCTCTATACACCACTACAATGGATTTGAAATTAAACGAACAAGATGTGCTTTAACTGCAGACTGTCAGCTTTAATTTGAGGGTTTTTACATCCAAATCAGGTGAACGGTGTAGGAATTACAACAGTTTGCATATGTGCCTCCCACTTGTTAATGGATCAAAAGTAATGGGTCAATTGGCTTCTCAGCTGTTCCATGGCCAGGTGTGTGTTATTCCCTCATTATCCCAATTACAATGAGCAGATAAAAGGTCCAGAGTTCATTTCAAGTGTGCTATTTGCATTTGGAGTCTGTTGCTGTCAACTCTCAAGATGAGATCCAAAGAGCTGTCACTATCTGTGAAGCAAGCCATAATTTAGGCTGAGAAAACGCAACAAACCCAACAGAGAGATAGAAAAAACTTTAGGTGTGGCCAAAACAACTGTTTGGAACATTCTTAAAAAGAAGGAACGCACCGGTGAGCTCAGCAACACCAAAAGACCCGGAAGACCACGGAAAACAACTCTGGTGGATGACCGAAGAATTCTTTCCCTGGTGAAGAAAACACCCTTCACCACAGTTGGTCAGATCAAGAACACTCTCCAGGAGGTAGGTGTATGTGTGTCAAAGTCAACAATCAAGAGAAGACTTCACCAGAGTGAATACAGAGGGTTCACCACAGGATGGAAACCATGGAGCCTCAAAAACAGGAAGGCCAGATTATAGTTTGCCAAACGACATCTAAAAAAGCCTTCACAGTTCTGGGACAACATCCAATGGACAGATGAGACCAAGATCAACTTGTACCAGAGTGATAGGAAGAGAAGAGTATGGAGAAGGAAAGGAACTGCTCATGATCCTAAGCATACCACCTCATCAGTGAAGCATGGTGGTGGTAGTGTCATGGCGTGGGCTTGTATGGCTGCCAATGGAACTGGTTCTCTTGTATTTATTGATGATGTGACTGCTGATAAAAGCAGCAGGATGAATTCTGAAGTGTTTTGGGCAATATTATCTGCTCATATTCAGCCAAATGCTTCTGAACTCATTGGACGGCGCTTCACAGTGCAGATGGACAATGACCCAAAGCATACTGCAAAAGCAACCAAAGAGTTTTTTAAGGGAAAGAAGTGGAATGTTAAGCAATGGCCAAGTCAATCACCGGACCTGAATCCGATTGAGCATGCATTTCACTTGCTGAAGACAAAACTGAAGGGAAAATGCCCCAAGAACAAGCAGGAACTGAAGATGGCTGCAGTAGAGGCCTGGCAGAGCATCACCAGGGATGAAAGCCAGTGTCTGGTGATGTCTATGCGTTCCAGACTTCAGGCTGTAACTGACTGCAAATGACTTTCAACCAAGTATTAAAAAGTGAAAGTTTGATTTATGATTATTATTATGTCCCATTACTTTTGGTCCCTTAACAAGTGGGAGGCACAAATGCAAACTGTTGTAATTCCTACACCGTTCACCTGATTTGGATGTAAATACCCTTAAATTAAAGCTGACAGTCTGCAGGTAAAGCACATCTTGTTTGTTTCATTTCAAATCCATTGTGGTGGTGTATAGAGCCAAAAATGTTAGAATTGTGTCGATGTCCCAATATTTATGGACCTGACTGTATGCCGCATCTTGTTAAATGTAAAAAAAATTATTCCCTTTTATGGTATAAAATGTAAAAAAAAAAAAAAAATCCCGATGATGTAACAATCTGTAAAATAGTTAAAAAAAATAAATAAATATATATATATATATATATATATATATATATATAATATATAATTTTAAGACTGTGCACATTTGAGGGCAATTTGTTTATCATTGCATTGTACTCATTTTAGGCTTAAGATCTTCTTTTTTTTTTTTTTCCCTTCTATAGCAGGGGTCAGCAACTCCATTCACTTCTATGGGAGTTCTGAGAACAGCCAAGCAAGTGTGCATGCTGGGCATTGTAGTTTCACCACACCCAGACTGCTGAAGATCGCCATTCCCTGCTCTATAGCTTTCACTTCCGGTGCATCTGCAGACTGTTGCTCCCCCCCCTTCTCACCGAATCGTTCTGATCTGCATTCTGCAGCTCATAAAAACTCATTTAAAGAGAATGCACCTCCTATCATTTTTGTCTGTCAGTTAAAACCATAGTGACATAGTGATAGTGGCACAGCCTCTGTTTCTAGCCTGTTTTTAGGACTTTCTGCCCGCCATGCGAAAAGGCCCGACAAAGAGGGAGTTAGCGCCAGGGCAGGAAACGGAACATATGGAGTGATCGCATCCAGAAAACCATAGCATAGTCGCATATGATGAAAGTGCTTCTTGAGCATTATTTAAGCAGATCAGAAGCTTCATTATTATGTTGTGTCATTTGAGTAATTGGAGGTGACCTGTGTGATCAAATTATATGTCAAATGTGCGCGTTCTATCTGGCTTCATGTGACGTTGTCTGAACAGGTATTATGAAGCAACAAGGCTAAAATCGTGTGGAGCGCTCACCTCCTGTGAACAGGCGCCTATTCAACTGCCCCCTCTCCCAAAGCCACTTTAGCCAATGTGCGTCAGCTGGAGATTTATGGAAGCTTTGGATTACGGAAAACAGCCGTGCACACATTGCTTCTAACTGTTAACCCTGCTTGAAGTTAATTGACAAGAGATACTACTTGCCAGTAGAAAATAAAATCAGTCATGTAATGGCAAAGAAAAAAACTAATCTGTATTTTAGAGCAAATGTAAAAAACCCCTTTAGCTGTGCCCACTTCAAGATGGTCTGTTCTTCAAGTGGCCATCACAAGGGGATCTAGTAAAAGCTAGGTCACATTTCTAGCTCTGTAGCCTGTCAGCAGCAACACTAGAGGCTCATGCACACGTGCAGGTGGCATTCGTGCTGACAGCGGACTGCACCTGCAGTGAAGACTGACTCATTGGCCCAGATTTACTACATGGTCTGCCACAAATCTGTCTAAAAACAAGAATTTGGCGCATCTAGGGTTTCTACACTTTTCTGACATGCACAGCAAGGGGAAGCGCCTAAGATGCATCATTTTGCCCCAAAATTGCGCCACAATTCTGGTGACAGTAAGCCAACCAATGGTTGGTATAGAGCGTATAAGGCTCCACTCACACGTCCACAATTGTGGTCCGCATCCGTTCCGCAATTGTGTGGAACGGGTGCGGACCCATTCATTCTCTATGGGGACAGAATGGATGTGGACAGCACACAGTGTGCTGTCCACATCCGCATTTCCGGAGTGCGCCGCCGATCTTCCTTTTTGTGGCTCCGGAAAAAAATAGAACATGTCCTATTCTTGTCCGCAATTGCTATGGGGGTGCTGGCCGCGTGTATTGTGGATCCGCAATACACTACGGACGTGTGAATGGACCCTAAACTAGTGTCCATCCCTGCACCACATTTATCATCCAGCCTGAGTCTCTGTGATAAATGAGGTGCAGATCTAGACAGCCGTAGTTTTGGTCTGCATCTGATTCTTGATTTTTGTGGATCGGATGCAAACACGTTCATTTCAATGGAGCCGCAAAAGATGTGGACAGCATTCCCGTGTGCTGTCTGCATCTGTAAGTCCGTTCTGCTGCCCCCACAAAAAAAAAATAGAACATGTATTCTCGTCTGTTTTGCGGACAAGGATAGGACATTTCTGCAGGAGTAAAAAAAAATGGCGGCATGCACTCGCCCGGTATCTGTGTTTTGCTGATATGCAACCTATAGACCTAAAAACACTTACGGCTCAGCTTCAGTGGTGATCATACTCGCTTGGTACCCGCCTCTGGGTTTGTTCTGTTGGTCTCCATCGCTCCCTGGCTGGCTCTTCATCTCCCTGGTCTGCTTATAGCAACATCCTTTTGATAAGGGGAGGGGGGGGGGGTATGCTCCCCTTGCGTGACATGACAATTTGTTGTGACGCAAAAGGTGTAGGGTCTATTCTGATGGGTCAGGTTTTTTGTTTTTGTCTACACTCCCAATATTTGTGATTCACTGTAATTTTAATATATATATATATATATCTATCTTTTGTAATAGACAGGGGCAGTGGTACTGACCATTTTTGTAATATGCCTTAATTACTGAAATCGTACATTTCTATTAGAAAAATAGCTGTAAAGTGACCCACTATGAGCCTAAGGGCTTGTTCACATCAGCGTTTAGTCCTCCGTTCGGCTTTCCGTTATGAATTTTGTGTCCCTCTCAAAATTGAAACGGATTCATTCATAACGGAACGGACATATTTCGCTACGTTTTAAAACGGATACCATCTAACGGATACGTTAATAAACGGATTAAAAATGTCCGTTCAGTTACTCAGGTAACGGATCCATTTTCCTTTTTTTTTTTCTTTTTCCAGTTGTCCCTCCTCTATCTGCATGCTTATATACAAATGGTGCTATATTGTGACATCCAATTGCTGGAAGAGGAACAATGCTGCCCGCTCATTTCTGTGGACTATATGATATGGAAACTTCGAAACATGCGAATGTCATCCATTAGCATAATAGCATCCCCCAGTAGCCTTAGAGCATCCCCCAGTAGCCTTAGAGCATCCCCAGTTTCAAAATATTTGCCCCCAGTAGCCAAATAACATGCCCCAGTAGCGTAATAGCATCTCACAAAAGACTAATAACATCCCCCATTTGCCTAATAGCATCCACAGTTTCAAGATATTAGCCCCCAGTAGTCAAATAGCATGCCCCAGTAGATGATCAAAGTAAATACTTTTCAATTGCATCAATTCATACCCTTTTCTTGACACTTTCTCCAACTTGCACATCAGCTTTCAGAAATGGTGAGGAGTAGCGCTCACGTGACTGTCACATGACACTCCCTTGTTTTCCTGTCTTCGTTTGGAAGTTCCTGTTTGTTCTGCGCATGTTCAGAAACAAAAAAAACGTACTATAGGAACGTTATGTCCTCGAAAGAAAAATGTAACAATCCGTTTCTCATTGACTTCAATGAACGTGAATGGACGCTCCGTCAAGAATCCGCTTTTCTGAACGTAGAAAAAAATCCCAAATGCAAGCAGGATTTTTTTTTTTCGGCTGAAAAAACGGATTCCGAACGTATTACCAACTAACTGAGTCAAACGTATGCATAAATACGTCAATTAGTTTCTATGGGAGATTGAACAGATACGTGTTTTGTTTTTTTTTCCCCTCCAACTTCCGGACGGACTACAGGAACGGAGAGCTTGAACGCAGATGTGAACATAGCCAATGCTCCTCTGTCTTCTGTTTACATAACACAGTCAGTGTGGAGCAAGTCTCCACAGTTTTGTAAACAGAAGAGTGTTGCTAAGGCTCAAAATGGGCCATTTTACAGCTATTTTTCTAATAGAAATGTACGATTTCAGTAATTAAAGTATATTACAAAAATGGTCAGTACCACTGCCTCTATCCATTACAAAAATAAAAAAAAGAATGACCATTACACTTTAAGCATTTTTATTATTTTTGTGGTCTGTGACTTGGTGTTTTTGCCTAATGCTTCTTTCATACTTGCGGTATAGTTCCGGGAGAGAACAGCCTGCCGGAGCTCTCTGGATCCAGCATTGTCGGATGCTACTGCAATGCCCATTGGCGGATTTTGTCCAGCCGAATCCCGGCATATTTGCTGTGCAGTGGCCAGATCACAGCTGGACTCCATTATAGTCAATGGGGTCATTATAGTCAATGGCGTCAGTGGGCTTTGAAGTAACATCCGGCAATGCCATATCCAGAGAACTCTGGTAGGCTGTTCTCTACCAGAGCTATATTGTAGCCTTAATAAAATTGAGGGGAATTTATCAAATCTGGCACGCGTCCTCCTGCAGGTCGCACACCTAGAATGAGATCTACACCAGCTCATGGCTAGCTAGCGTACATTTTCATTCATCATTTAGATCAGCCTCTGTATTGTGGTACACACCATTTTTGTGCTCTGAACTACAGCATATAGTAGAATTTTACATTTCCGAGGTTCTCCCATAAATGAACCGTAGTCAATAATCTGTGAAGAGATGCCTTAAAACAAATTACCACTGTGCCTGCTCTGGTGATCAGGGCAAAGTTTGGCAAATATTCTCATGGTGTAATCCTAATACTAAGGTGTAATGCCAGATAACTTCCAAAGACAAGATCTGCTACGTGTATGTAAAACTGTGTAATGTGTATACCTGCAAGTTTGTGTGCGGTTCCTTTATTCCAATTAAACCTAATGATGATACGTTAATGGTTCATGGCCTCTGAATAACTTTCGTTTATTTCTCCTCCTGTGTAGGTGTTGGTGGAATGAGCGTTGCATGTGTCTTGAAGAGGAAAACAGTTCTCTGGCAGGACTCCTTTAGCCCCCACCTGAAACAGTACACAGAAGGCACCCTTAACCACAATATGCCCGTGGTCCTGACATCTGGACCGGTGGGCCAGCAGCAGCCACCACAGCACCCAACCCATTCTGCACTGGCTGCTGGCCCCCATGCTAGTCCCGTTGGCAGTTCAATGGGTGTGGCTGGACGCTCACAGGATGATGCCATGGTAGATTATTTTTTCCAGAGACAACATGGCGAGCAGTTTGGGGGTGGTGGAAGTGGTGGAGGTGGTTACAACAATAGTAAGCACCGTTGGCCGACTGGAGACCATATTCATGCAGACCATCAGGTAAGGTCCAGTGATGTTTATCAGGCAGTGTAAGATATATTTAATACGAATTGTATGCATTGTAATCTATACTTGTAAACATCCTAATTACTTATTAGACCTTCAAAAACACCCCTGTTACGAAAACACATGGTTTCCTGCTACTAAAATGTCAGGTCTGGATGTGCTGCACCCTGGTCTCTACATCTGCATCTCACCCCAATGGTGAAGAAGAGACCTACAAATTGTAGTCTCAAACCAGAAAAACATTTAGGCCTTCACGTTTCCTGTCTGTTTGATGTTCATGGAAAATCCGTCTGTCACAGACCAAAGTAGTGTGTGCATCTCTGGAATTTTAAAACCACCAATGTTCAAACAAACGCGTTACAATCACTGAGTATGTGTGCTGTCTGTGGGAAATGTGGATAGCACACATCCATGAAAAGCAGAAATGTGAACGAGGCCTGATCACACTGGGAATGCAGAAAACATTCATACACTTATCAAAGTCTCTGGCAGAATGAACCCAGTTTGCATTGCTCTTATTCCAGCACGATAGGAAAGTGCTTTAAATGGCTCAGATTTGGTGCTTGTTTGGTCCACTACATGCCAAGCGTATCTGATCTTTGAAGCTGGTTGCCATTCTTTCTGTTAGTTGGCATCAGGGATCACATGACCATGTCCATGCAGCTCTTCCTTACTTCCTGTGATGTTATGTCCATGGGCGTGTCAAAGCAGCAACATGGCCAATAATAGTGAAGTGTTTATGTAACTAGCTGGGTGGCTCTGGAGCTGTATACTAGCTGGGTGGCTCTGGAGCTGTATACTAGCTGGGTGGCTCTGGAGCTGTATACTAGCTGGGTGGCTCTGGAGCTGTATACTAGCTGGGTGGCTCTGGAGCTGTATACTAGCTGGGTGGCTCATGGGTTTGGTTGGATACAACAAGAAGATGTGATACATACAGGATGGAAACAAACCAGAGTAATCTGTTTACAGGGTGAGAACGGGTTAGGAGAGGCCAAATTGGGGGCTTCTCCTTTATGGACACACTACCTCCCTTTTTAAATCCACTTCTGGTTTTTGCTTCAAAAACTGCATTCACGTTTTTTTTAATATGTGGCCGTACCCAAAGTCTGTGTAGTCACACCCTCTTGGGGATAGTATTTACTTAATGGGGTGTGCCAGCCAGAAGCATTTTTCACCTGGTGAAAGGTGAGAAATGCTACATCAGTGGGTGATGAACTGCTAGGGCTCCCACAGATTGCCAAACAGGGCTCCCTTTTCACGTGTAGTCTGTGGCACTGACGGATAAAGCTGAGACATGCCTACCACATTTTCCAGAGATTACATTCCTACAGAAATAATAAAAGAAACCCAATCGCAAACCGATAGTAGATGTGAGGAAGCGCACCAAATGTAGTGAAAACGGGAAGATCCATTGTCCACCCAAATGCTTCAACAAGACTCTAGGGAGCAAGGCTGAAACATTGATTATATGTTTATGAAGAATCCTGACGTTTACCATGTTTGAGGTCCTGCTGCCCTAAGATAATGTGCACCCAACTCTACAATTGGGGTTGTTGGTACAGTAGCTGTAACATAGTTTTCTTCAAGCAGCCCACCCAATGAGCGCACTTGGTTTAGAAATGCCTACATGTGGACCCTATTAAAACTGATGCTAGTTGTGATATTATATAATAATGTAATGGTCTTTCTAATTGTTTCATGTTCTCATTGTGTTTTAGGTTCGTTCTATGGACGAGTTAAATCATGATTTTCAAGCCCTTGCACTGGAAGGAAGAGCAATGGGAGAGGTAAGGATTTCATCTCTGTGACCCACATAGAAGTGTTATTTTCTAGATTGCAAAGCGTTCAGAGATGGTTTTATCCAGTGTATTTTCCATAAGAAAGCCATGTGTATAAAAAGAAGAGATTACACATATATCAGCCATAAGTAAATAGAGGGTTTTATTGTTACAATGGCACTTGATGGCTTCCCATGCTGACTGCTGTCTACCACCAAAAACCTCTACAATGGGCACATGAGCATCAGAACTAGACCAGAGAGTAATGGCAGATGGTGACTTGGTCTGATAAATCACATTTTCATTTACGGCAGGGCGTGTGTGCATGGCTTAAATGGAGAAAAGTTGACACTGTGGGGAGAAGACGGGCCAGCGGAAAATGTGTGATGTCCTGGGAAACATTGAGTCCTGGCATTCATGTGGATGTTATTCATATTCCCTTATGGCAGTGACCACGTTTTAGCATGATAGTGTGCTTTTCTGCTATGACAAAATCGTTCAGGAATGAGTGGCGGAACATAAGAGTTCAGTGTTGATGTGGCCTCCATATTCCCCACATCTAAGTCCCATCAAGCATCTCTGGGATGTGCCAGAAAAACAGATCCAATACAAGGAGGGCCTGCAACTTGACAACCAGATCTGCTGAGATTGCCTTGTTGCGAGATGGACACTTTTAGGGCCAGTTCACACAACTGATTTTGAAAAACACCCTTAAAAAAAAAATCTGTGCAAAAACCAATGGGTGTTCACTTCAGTGCAAAGTTGAATTTTCAACTTGAGGTTTTTGAAACAGATATGCACCAAAAAATGCAATACATGGAACTGTTTTTTTTCAGCTTCCAATTCATTTCAATGGGAGATTCAGTGCTGATTCCACAATTCTTTTTTCCATGTTTTATTTTATTATTATTTTTTTTTATTAAATGCTGCTTCCTGTTGAAATGAATGGGAGGCTGTTTTGAGGTGTTTTTGGAGCTGATTTTGAGGCAGAAACTCCAAAATCGGTGCCAAAAAAACTCAGTGTGAACTGGCCCTTAGCGGTATTAAGGAGTCCATGATACAGTAGGTCTGAGCTGTTTTAGCAGCAAGAGAGGGAAGCCTACTGATTATTATAGAGGTGACATGACGCTTCACGCCTGCGCTGGCGCTCCCCAACCTTGTGCATAACAGGACATATCTCATACAATTGGGACATCTTAGTTGCATGTAATAATCATTATATTATGGGCCATGCTGAGGGGTCGTGAGTAGAAAGGCCTGTTGCCTCCTAGCTGGAGGTATCGGGGAAACTGTGCCGCCGGATGGAACAAAATGCAGACTACAGCGCACAGGACATAGTTTCCTAGTGTTTTGTTGGCAAACGTGCAGTCTCTGGAGAACAAACTGAATGGTCCTAAGGCTAGGTCCATGATTATGTTCCAGCGAGATGTCAGAGATTGCAATGTCCTATGCCTTATGGAGACGTGGCTTACTTCCATGGTGCCGGACCGCCATACAAGCGCCTACGCCTCTCTGTGCATTTATTTATTCCACAGTGCTGTACAGACATCAGCATTAAACTGTCCCCAGTGGGGCTCACAATCTAAGGTCCCTATCAGTATGTCTTTGGAGTGTGGCAGGAGACAGGAGTACCCGGAGGAAACCGACGTAAACACGGGGAGAACATACAAACTCCTTGCAGATGTTGTCATGCATAGGAAGGAATGGGCATCATGGAATGAGGTGGTGTAGTGAGAGAAATTTTAAACAGCTCTGATTTATGCCTGCTTGGAATAATTGGCTCTTAAATGTTGCCCTTAATATCTTCCAAGAGAATTTACCGCGTCAATTATTGTTAATGTCTACATTCCACCACAGGCAAATATTGGTGTGGCACTTGCAACTTTGTATAAGGATATTTGTATATTGTAGCTGGGTAACCCAGATATTGTGTTTGCTGTCACAGTTGATTTTACCAAAGCAAATTTAGGGTACTTTCACACTTGCGGCAGGACGGATCCGACATGCTGTTCACCATGTCGGATCCGTTCTGCGGCTATTTTGCCGTGCCCCCGGGCCGCTGCTCTGTCCCCATTGACTATAATGGGGACGGGAGCGGAGCTCCGGCGGTGCACGGCGAAAGCCGCCGGACTAAAATTACTGCATGTCAGGTTTTTTAGTCCGGCAGCTTTCGCCGTGCTGCGCCGGAGCTCCACCCCCGTCCCCATTATAGTCAATGGGGACGGAGCGGCGGCCCGGGGGCACGGCGAAATAGCCGCAGGACGGATCCGACATGGTGAACAGCATGTCGGATCCGTCCTGCCGCAAGTGTGAAAGTAGCCTAAAAAGGTGTTTTACCAGACTTTTCTCAACACCTCTCGTGCAGCGCTAGAGGGGAGAGGACTCCTGGTTATACACTGTAAAGATCCGTGCAAAGTAACTTCCACTCCATCATTTGGAAAATTTGATCATGCTTCTATCTTGTCACTGCCTACTTATAAGGCCAAAGGTCAAAGTTTCTCCTAACCAGAAATGGTGGGTAGATCGCACTGTCTGCGAGGCTCTCAATAAGCGCATCACATTATATAGGTCATTGGATCTTTTACAATTTGCGTATTGGCAGAATAGATCTACAGAAGATGCCGTTACGTATGTCTTGGGCCTCATGCACACGACCGTGGTGTGTTTTGCGGTCTGCAAAACACGGATGGCGTCCGTGCGCGTTCCGCAATTTGTGGAACGGCACGGAAATCCTTCAATATAAATGCCTATTCTTGTCTGCGCTTTGCGGACAAGAATAGGACATATTTTTTTTAGCGGGGCCACGGAACGGAGCAACGGATGTGGACAGCACACGGAGTGTTGTCCGCATCTTTTGCGGCCACATTGAAGTTAATGGGTCCGCATCCAAGCGCTAAAACGGCGGCTCGGATGCGGACCAAAACAACGGCCGTGTGCATGAAGACTTACACAGTGGAATCACCTGGATCAGAGTGGAGGGAACATAGGTGGAGTTATTGGGGAAAGTGCGTCGGCGTGTGGTATGCTAATTGAATGATCCTAGGTCCATGATTAAGTTCCAGTGAGATTTCAGAGCTTACAATGTTTTATGCCTTATGGAGACGTGCCTTACAGCCTCCTGGTTTCTCTGCATTTATTCTTATTTATTTGACTATACTTGTATAGCGCTGACGTATTCTGCAGCGCTTTACAGACATTAGAATAAAGCTGTCTCCAGTGGGTCTCACAATCAATATGTATTTGGAGTGTGGAAGGATATCTGAGTTCCCTCCCTCTGATCCAGGTGGGAAAGAGCACTGTGTAAGACATAGGTAATGGCATATTCTCTAGATCTACTCTGGCAATACTCAAATCCTCTTTGAGGATTTCAGTTTGGCTTTTAACACCATTGTTCCAAGTATATTAACTACAGAAATGAGAGATCTGGGGTTTAAATCCTCTATTTGTAGTTGGATTCAAGATTTTCTGATGGGACGTTCTCAGGTAGTGAGAGTAGGGACTATATCCTCAGCCTCGCTCATCCTTGGTACTGGAGCCTCCTCAGCCCTTGTTATATTCCCTGTATACTAGTGACTGTGTGGCCAGCAGTAACCAGAATAGGTTACTAAAGTTTGCCGATGATATGGTGGTGGTGGACTTAACGGCAATGAGAGGCCTAACCTGATGGCCGTATGGTTCCAGGTTAACCACCTCTCCTTGAATGTGGAGAAAACAAAGCAAATCATAGTGGACTTGAGCAGATTGCAGACCAGGTATTATACACCTCTTCGAGGGGGGGCCCCAGTGGAGAGAGCGACCAGTTTACAATGTGTTCAACTGACCAAGGATCTTGCATGGGCTAATCATATAAGCAGGATCACTGTAAAGAATGACAGTGCTTGTACTTTCTGCATCAACTGTCCAAAGGCTTTCAAAGCAGATCCCCTAGGCAGGGCCTTCTATATAGGCACTATTGAAAGCATTCTGGCTGGTAATATTGCAACATGGTTTAGCATTGCTACAGTGCAAGATGGCTAGAGTGGTACGATCAGTAGGGTCCTCTTCCGGCTTTGCAGGACATTTATGAGCACAGTGTAAGATCTAGGGCGGTAAGGATAATAAAAGACTATACTCATCTTGACCATTGTTTGTTCTCAATGTTGAGGTCAGGTAAGAGAGGGGAAATACTGGAGGGTTCAGGAAGAGTTACTTCCCCAGACGGTCCATATAATAAGGATTGGACTGGTAGATATTGGGAACTAGGATATAGGTCTCCTCTAGATTATGGCGCACGTGTCTATAGGTTTTTATTATATTTATTGCACATGGGGTTTTATATAGCTGGAAAACATTTCACTGCCATTGTTTGACATTGTGTATGTGACATGGCTTTAATGTTATGGATACTTAGGTGTCCCAGGCACACAGCAAGTAAGAGAAAAATGAAGCTGTCTAAGTTCTGTGCCCTGGCAAATCATGTGTCACTGTCCAGAACGTGTGTCAGGTTCATTAGATGACACAATCATAGAGTAATGTGCATATCATCCTTCATATTTATTTACTGTTGCTTACATAGTGCCAACATGTTCCGTAGCACCGGACATATTTTGTAATCACCAAAACAATGCCAAAAGTTGACACTTTTTTTAATTTTAAATGTGCTGTGTAGGGCAAATGAGCGCCCCCAGAGTCTTTCCTTAAAAGAAGTCCTTTCCTCTGGAAAGTCATCAATATCTGATCAGCGGTTGTCCGACACCTCCACCCCTTTCGATGAGCTATTTGAAAAGGAGACCGTGCTCCATGTCAGCTACTTCAAAAACGACAGATTGTCCTGCAAAAAATGAACCCCCACACATCTCCGTAGACATAACTATAAAAAAAAAAAAATATTTTAACGTAATTTTTTTTCCCCCAGTGTTAAAATGCAAGAAGAACTATACACATGTGGTATTGCCAGATTCATACTGACCCAGAGAATGAAGAGCATAAGGCCTCTTTCACACTTGCGTTGTTGGGATCCGGCATGCACTTCTGTTGCCGGAGGTGCCCGCCGGATCCGGAAAAACGCAAGTGTACTGAAAGCATTTGAAGACGGAACAGTCTTCCAAATGCTTTCAGTGTTACTATGGCACCCAGGACGCTATTAAAGTCCTGGTTGCCATAGTAGGAGCGGGGAGCGGTATACTTACAGTCCGTGCGGCTCCCCGGGCGCTCCAGAATGACGTCAGAGCGCCCCATGCGCATGGATGGACGTGATCCATGCAATCACGTGATCCATGCGCTTGGGGCGCCCTGACGTCACTCTGGAGCGCCCGGGGAGCCGCACGGAAGGTAAGTACACTGCTCCCCCGCTCCCCGCTACACTTTACCATGGCTGCCAGGACTTTAGCGTCCCGGCAGCCATGGTAACCATTCAGAAAAAGCTAAATGTCGGCTCCGGCAATGCGCCGAAACGACGTTTTAGCTTAAGGCCGGATCCGGATCAATGCCTTCCAATGGGCATTCATTCCGGATCCGGCCTTGCGGCAAGTGTTCCGGATTTTTGGCCGGAGCAAAAAGCGCAGCATGCTGCGGTATTTTCTCCGGCCAAAAAACGTTCCGTTCCGGAACTGAAGACATCCTGATGCATCCTGAACGGATTTCTCTCCATTCAGAATGCATTAGGATAATCCTGATCAGGATTCTTCCGGCATAGAGCCCCGACGACGGAACTCTATGCCGGAAGACAAGAACGCAGGTGTGAAAGAGCCCTTAGTCAGTTTTACCACATGGTGAATGCTGTAAAACAAAACAACAAAAAATGTAAAAGTGTGGTGGGGTGTTTTTTTTGTTTTTTTTTTTCTCTTCCATCCCCCCCCCCCCCCCAAATTCAACCCCATTTGGAATTTAAAAAAAATCCGCTTCCCACTACATCCTATGCATATTAAATGGTGACATTAGAAAGTACAACTTGTCCTGCAAAAAAACAAGCCCTCAAACGGCTATGTGGACAGAAAAATAAAAAAGTTATGGCAGTATCTCGGAACGCAGGGAGTAAAAACGGAAATCACTGTGTTGTTCTCAGAAGAAAGCACCTGTATGTCCTATGTGGACACTGCAGAGCCGTGATCCCCATGTCTATAAAATGTGAGGTTGTGACAGTTACTGGGCTTGCCTACCACTTTCTCAGCCATCCCTTCTCTGCTCTTGTTCTGCACAGGCAACGAATAGTAACTGAACACGTCCAGTGCATGCGCAGATGCAGGGGATTAGGCTGTTCTGTTCTTTCCCCCTTCTAAGCTTTCAGTTGATGTATGCCACAACTTTTTATTGAAATTGAAAATGTGCCTGTTTCCTTTGCTGTCGAAAAATGTCTGTTTTCTCATGTTTAATTTAGTCATTTATTATTATTATTTTTTTTTTTTCTTGGGATGATATGAAATATTAGGCTATAAAATGCAGTCAGTGTGGGAATCCATAAGCCTTTTCCCCTTTCAAGGGATTTACCGGGTTTTTTATATTGATGACCTATCCTCAGGATAGGTCATCAATATCATATCGGCTGGGGTCCAACATCTGGCACTCCTGCAAATCAGCTGTATGAGGAGACGGCGCACGTGCCGTCTCCCTTCTCTCTTCCTGCTCTGCTGCTGCTTTGCCAAAGACTGCAGCGGTGAACAGGAAGAGCGTGTGTATTGTCTTCTCAAACAGCTGATCGTGGGGGTTCCGGGTGTCAGACCCCCTCTGATCTGATATTGATGACCTATTCCGAGGATAGGTCATCAGTATTAAAAGCTTGGAGAACCCCTTTAAATCTTGTGCTTGGTATTACAAGGATTGTCCAGAAGTAATTCCTGTCTTTAAAAAGGCTCTGTCACCAGGATCAACCCTATTAAGGCTCCATTCAGACGTCCGTAGTGCATTGCGGATCCGCAATACACCCGGCCGGCACCCCCATAGAACTGCCTATTGTTTGCAATTGCGGATAAGAATAGGACATTTTCTATTTTTTTTCCAGAGCCACGGACCGTAAGATTGGGGGCGCGCTCCAGAAATACGGATGCGGAAAGCACAGTGTGCTCTCCGCATCAATTCCGTCCCCATAGAGAATGAATGGGTCCGCACCCCCTTCCCCAATTTGTGGAATCTATGCGGACCCATTTAACGGACGTGTGAATGGAGCCTAAACCAGACCTACTGCCTGGAAGGGTTCATCATACTGATTAAAACTATACCTTTCTTTTGTATGTATGATAAACGGCTACAGAGATATCAGTGTTTTTGTTAATATGCAAATGAGAATTTTGAGCACTCAGAGGTGAGGCTGAATATTCTAAGCACTGCTATGTAACACCCCCTGTGTTTTGCACACGCCCCTCTCCCCTTGATTGACAGGGCTAGACATCCGGATGAGGGCAGAGCCCTGTCCTAGCATTAATATATCACATACACTATAGCTTCACCACACTGAGATCTGCTCAGAAAGCTCATCTACATAACACTGCACAAAATATGATAATACAGACACTGGTAATATGTGACAGCTTATAAGCTTAGAAAAGACAGACCTCTTTATGTGATAATGCTATAGCTTGGTGGTTAAGTGATTTGGTTTTGTATGTAGAGATCCCAGGTTTGAGACATCAAATGATTTTTTTTCTTTTCTTCCACATTTATCCCATAAGAAAAGTCGATGTCCTTATCATAGTGAGAAAAATGTCTGAAATGTATGATTATTTATTATAGTATAGCCTTTTGATATGGTTTTGAATAAAAAAAAAAACTTTTTTACAAATTAAAAAAATGTATCTCTCTTCTGGGATTTGAACCTACGATGGTTACATGCAGGGTAAACCACTATACTTACTAAGCTATAGCTGTACCTCATAGAGATGCATGGTGTTTCTATGTGTATAATCATATATTGTGCCTGTGAATACAGCTGTGCTCAGAATAGTCAGCCCCGCCTCTTGGTGCTCGAATTGCTCATTTGCATATTAATAAAAAAAAATGCATATTTCTCTGCAGCTGTTTATCATACAGACAAAAGAAAGGTGTGTCTAGTTTAGTAGGGTTGATCCTGGTGACTGAGCCTCTTTAAGGGGGCGGGGAAGGAATCCCTTAATGGGCTAATGATGTGTGTTTCTATATTTCTGATGACTATTTATTTAAATATTTTCACCCTAAAGCAACTGTTACCTGGCAAAAAATTCTGGGAAACTGATGATTCCAACAAGGATGGACCAAAAGGCATATTTCTTGGGGATCAGTGGCGAGAGAGTGCGTGGGGAGCATCAGGTGAGTACACATGAATTTTTCTGAAGGGGTGGGGGTTATGTTGAGGTTGCCGGAGTAATAAATACAGTTCTATTCAGCCATGAATGTATGCAATGTTAACTTCTCGAATGCATTTTTTGTTACTCCCTCCTTTTTAGATCACTCTGTTTCTCAGCCTATCATGGTCCAAAGGCGACCAGGTCAAGGATTCCATGTTGGCAGTGAAGTGAACTCTGTTCTCTCCCCTCGTTCTGAAAGCGGTGGCCTGGGAGTCAGCATGGTGGAGTATGTGCTAAGCTCTTCTCCTGGAGACAACTGCCTGAGGAAAGGAGGATTCGTAAGTGCCTCTCCCTTAATACAAACAAGGGGGGCCCTTCGATTGCCAAGATATAGACAGATGCAGGTAAAAACAAAGGAGGCTGCAGTCTCATTAAGTCACTCTCTGAAATACACTGTAGCTGCCATTTCTAGGTAGCGTTTATTGATGACCACGTTGTTTCTTGGGTTGCAATCAGTTGACATATTTGATGGTAAAGCTCCCGGAATAGTTTTTGAGACTGCAGCTCTGAGTAGTTTCAGGCACCAAATGTTGCCTTTGTTGCCTTGTGAAGAGAGCATGGTTTTATTTGTTAGATATTGGGTACACTAAAGAGTCCCCCTATGTAAGTTCTTTATCGGGCAAGATTCTTCTCCCCCATATCAAGGGAAGGAACCTTTTCCCTGAAAGCTAAAATGACTGATACTGTTAAATATAATTGCATGTCCTGTTAATTGCCCATCTTTTTCTCTTTGTTAGGGTCCTCGAGATCCAGAAGGAGATGAGAATGAGAAGGGTGATAAAAAGAGCAAAGGTGTTTATGAAGGGGACAAGCTAGGAGACCTGAAGGAGGAAGTGGATAGTATGGATAAGGCTAATGGACTACCTGTGCAGAATGGGATAGACAGCGATGTAAAGGATTTCAGGTGGGCTCCTCAAACATTTACATGGACAAGTTTTATTCTCTATGAGCATAGGTCTTGCTTGTGTTCACAACGCTTCTGTTCCTACTTGATCCTTGACAAATTTATTTTCTTTAATTTTGCCTATAAAACCAACCTATTCCACAGTTCTGTAGAGGTTGTAAAGTCCTTTTTAAATGAGGTGGGCAAGGAAATCTGTCACCCGTTTTATGCTGCTGGTTCAAACGCAGGACCACTGGAGTCTGTTCAGTGATATGCATGTACTGTTGAGGCCATGTATTCATAAGCTTCCAGCTTCCTCCCTACACATAGTATGGGAAGAAGGCTGTAAGTCATCCTTGGTAGGGCAGGAGTACCTGAAGTTCATGAATACCAGGACTCAAGCACTCTGGTTCTGCTGTAGCTGCTCTACACAGATTTTAAGAAAATGACTGGACAAAAAAAAAGAGGCCCTGCATTTGAATCGTGGTGTGTGACCAATTTATGCTGTCCTTTTAAATAGTGCAGCATAAAACTGGTGACATATTTCCTTGATGATCACTTTATAGGTGATCTTGCCCGTGTCCTTGCTTCCCTTACTGGGCTGACACCGGCTAAATGAATTAAGAGCAGTTTGCTGGCAGTAGCTGTGTGCAAGGACATCTACATGATGGTGTCCATATAGAGGACTTCATAGATCAGAACTGACTCTGGTTTTAATAAACGAAACTCGTAGTTTGAAAAATAATTGCCGGTTGGTTATTTTAGAAACACTTCAAAGCTACTGCTGATGCTAAGCTTGAAGATGAGCAAGCTGTGCTTTATCATATGGGGATAAAGACTGTTGGGGTCATTTATCAAACTGGTGTAAAGTAGAACTGGCTTAGTTGCCCATAGCAACCAATCAGATTCCACCTTTCTTTTTCTAAAGGAAAGGAAGAATCTGATTGGATGCTATGGGCAAAAGCCAGTTCTACTTTACACCAGTTTGATAAATGAGCCCCTGTATGACCTTCCACACTTTAATTCCGTTATCCACTTTACATTTACGTTCATACTTTGGTTTTAAATTCTTTGTATCACAAAAGGACAAACATTTGATTGATTTATTTTGCCTGTTCTATAAAGCAGGTCTATGAAAACAATTTGTCCTATCATAGGAGCAACATCTTATAGTGAAAGGTCAACAGGGCTATTAGATCAAACAGCAAAAAAATTATCGTCTGGTTAATAGCAGCTAAGATGCAATACAGTTTCCACACAATTATGAGTACACCTTCATGGATGGAGATAGTACTGCTGCTTTCTCCTGTCACCAATAACGAACAGGTATAGTATATACAGTCACATGCATAGCAGCCATCAAGCAGTGGGGGAAGAGGCCAGGATACAATTGGGAGGTGTGCTCGCCATATGTATATGCATGATGAGGGTGACATAGGGAGCCCCCTCCATCTGAAACCACTTAGATACTGCTGCCATTAACCATGGAATCTAAAGAGTTAAGTGGCTAGGATCAGAAGCTTCTCCCATCCTAGGAGCATGGCTATCATTAGACATCTGTGCAACTACTTCATGAGTTATTCTTGCTGTGCTGTAAATAGGCATATTGGCAAGTTAACAGCCCTTTAGTGGCCACTGAAAAAGCATAATGTTGGTCAAAAGCCAAACTGAAGAAATCATGAATTTTACTCATGCCTTTGGGGGACATTTGAACCATGGTTATATGTCTGTCACATGCAGGCTAACACTATTAAAGGGAACCTGTCACCAAGAAAATGCATATTAAACCGCCAGCAGTACCTTATTGCAGCCTGTAGCATGACTATAAAGGTGTATTTTCTATACAATGCGCCAAAAGTCCAAAAAAGCCCGCCCCCTTTTCCTCCCCTTAGCGTTTGATTGATAGGATTTCCTTCACTACAGGACGCATGAATGTAGTCTTGCGCGTGCGCAGTGTCCCTGCAATACCGGTGCCTGCTCTGTGCCTGTTCCACTCTGCTATGAGCTCAATGCTCAGGCACACGAGGGCCTGGGCATGTGCAAGACTACATTCAAGCAACCGGCAGTGAAGGAATCGGGCATCCTATCAAACGCTTTGGGGAGGTAAAGTGGATGGGGGGAGCTTGACTTCAGGCACGAAAGCCGCTGCCCCCTTGACTTCAAGACTATCATTTACATAGCGTGGCCTGTTGAATAAAAGTCTTTTTTTTAAGACCTTTGCCGCATTGCACAGAAAAGACAGACACCTTTATCATCATGCTACAGGCTGCAATAAGGTACTGCTGGCGGTTTAATATGCATTTTCTAGGTGACCGGTTCCCTTTAAAGGTGGAGAACCATAAAGCAAGCTAGTCTGATGTGGCTGCTGAAACCATTGGCTGTTGACAGTGAATGGAATCTGTGGCCACCTATTTCCATTCAACTGTCCCTGCATCAGAGATACAATATTGCATGCTGCCCATTCAAGTTTGAGTAAAGGGAGTGCAGGACTCAGTTTTGACATCAGTGCCCAACATGACCAGGAGTGGTCTGGTTGGGACATCCACATGCTGGCTGTGCTGGTATACCCTGCACTTTATTCTGCAGAGACTGATTTATTTTATTTGTCTTTCAGTCGCACCCCAGGCAACTGCCAGAATTCTGTAAGTGAGGTGGACCTTCTTGGATCAAGCCAGAATGGTTCTGAAGGACTTGCCCAACTGACCAACAGCAATGGAGCCAAGCAAGTGGAAGATTTTGGAGGTATGGAGTCCCAGAGTGTACAGCTGGACCCCATGGAGCATGTTGGCATGGAACCACTTCAATTCGACTACCAAGGCAACCAAGTTCAAGTGGATTCAGGAACTACTACAGTTGGCCTCTTTGATTATAATTCCCAGCAGCAGGTAATTGCAGTGCTGTCTCTACAGATTACAAGCCTAACCCCTTGCTTCTCTCTGCTTTCCCAGAGCCATACCTTTTTTATTTCACATGGAAGTATGAGGGCTTGTTTTTTGTGAGAAGCTGGATTCCAAAAGTGGTGGAATTTGGGGTTTCGTTTTTATGGTGTTCCCCACGTGGTAAAACTGATCTTTTTACCTTCATTCTCTGGATCAGTGTGATTACAATGATACCACATTTATATAGTTTTTCTTTTGTTTAAATAATAATAATAATAAAAAAAAAACTTTGAATTTTTTTATTTTTTTTCCCTTGCATCACCATGTACCGACCCCCATAACTTTTTTTTTAAATATATACGTCTATCAAGCTGTGTGAGGGCTTATTTAATTGTGGGGCACTCTGTAGTTTTTATTGATACAATTTTGGAGTGGTCTTTTTGTTAAAATATTTTTCTCGCCCATATTCCTTGGGGGACACAGGAAACCATGGGTATAGCTCTGCTCCCTAGGAGGCGTGACACTAAGTGAAAGCTGTAAGCCCCTCCTCCATCAGCTATACCCTTCAGCCTGGAGAAGAGACTGCCAGTTTTTGCTTAGTGTCCAAGGAGGCAAGACACCCCCTGCTTATGCAGGGTTGTTTTCCTATGATTTTCTTTTTATTTTTGCGTTATTTGTTGTTTTTAATTCGATTTTTTTCTACCTACAGGGACAACAGAGGCGCATTAGACCCCTCTGTTTCTCCCGGGGTTGAGTTGCGCCAGTGCCGGTAATTACGCACTGCCGCCTCCCCCACAGAAGACAAGGTGGACCAGGGCAGCCTCGCTCCCCTGCGTCCTGCCAGCTCAGGGTCGCCCGCACGCCAAGTCCCTCCCCCGGCTTCCTGCCACTGCAGTGCCAGAAGCTGAAGGGGCGACCCCCGCTGGATGGACTGAGGGCGAAGACAGCGTATGGTGAGAGTGGCTGCTCCAGCCTCCCCTTACTTCCTCCCACCGCTGCTACATCCCCCATGGCCGCTGCTACATCCCCCATGGCCACTGCTACATGGCCACTGCTACATCGCCCGCCCCCCCCCCCCCCCCCCCCGGGCATATCGGACCGTTACCGGGCAGGGGAGTTTATCTGGGCAAGTCCTTGGCAGGGACGCTGCCTTCAGGGGACGGCTGCAGGCAAGCAAGCCGTCTGCCACATCCAGGCGCGGCGGGGGCCGCTTACTTGGCGTGAACGGCGCCATTTCATCTTGGCCGGCACTTCATCACCTTGGGGGTTAAAATCATTTTGCCGCGCGCGCGCGGCTCTGCTTCTTCTTCAGCGCGGCAGAGGGGGGGGCGGAGCTTCCTACATGCGCTCCGCCACTTCCGGTTTCATCGGGCTCCAGTGCTGCGTGGAATCCTCTCTGCCGTGCGATCCTGAAGCCATTCATCTCCGTGCTGCTGCCTCTCCTCCACAGCCTCCTCAGTCTGTTCCCCTTACCGCTGCCGCTTGCATCATCCGGGTCTGGTAGGACTGTTAACCCCCTCCGTGCCACCACTTTTCTTGGGGTCTCCCACTTTAAGTGCAACATCTTTTTTCCACCATGTCAGACCCTTCTGCAGCCGCCAAGCCTTGGTACCATGCCTGTACTGCTTGTAGGGAACCCTTTCCCCGGGGGCAGTCTGATCCGCACTGTACTGCATGCCGAGCTCCACCGCAGCCTCAGTCGCCCGCTGTGTCGCTCCCTGCTTCCTCTGACCCGCCTGACTGGGCTAGATCCCTGTCCCAGGCCGTGGAAAGCCTCACTCATGTCGTGGGCCGCCTAATAGACAGGCCACCTACCCCGCAGGACGCCTCTCTGACTGTCGCGCCCTCCGGGTCCACTGCTTCTGCCGCTGCAGCGGGTTCACTCTCTCTTAGTGACCCCTCCCGAGCTAGGCACTCTCAGAAGCGTATTAGAGTAGAGCGAGCCTCCTCCTCTGAGCCCTCACTCTCCCCGCCACGCGTACGCACCCAGACGGGCCTCTCCTCTCCAAAGGATTCGCTCTCTGAAGGTGAATTGGCGGTTTCAGATTTGGAAATGGACTCGGCCCTGCCGTCCAAGCTAGCCTCAGCGATGGGTCAACTCATCTCTGATATTCGTGACACCTTTAAGGTGCAGGATGACCCCCCTAGCTCTGACGCAGCTAGCGTCTCCTTTATCAGACCCAGGCAGGCCTCAAAAGTCTTTCCAATCCACTCTGATTTCTCCTCTGTGGTGTCTAAGGCTTGGGCTCGCCCGGACGCCCGTTTTGTCAACCCCAAGAAGCTGGACATTTGCTATCCTTTTCCAGCCGATGTCGTGGCCACATGGTCTTCCCCACCCAAGGTGGACCCCCCCGTGGCCCGGCTGTCAAAGAACACGGCCATCCCTGTTCCCGACGGGTCCTCTCTTCAGTCAGCGGAGGACCGTCGCATGGAGACCCTTTCCAAGGGCATTTTTGCTGCCTCCGGTTCTGCTCTCAGACCGGTTTTTGCCTCTGCTTGGGCAGGGAAAGCAATCTCTGCTTGGGGTGCGCAGCTGGAACAGGAGTTGGACTCGGACATCCCCATCCAGGACCTACGTTCCTTGGCCCAGCTTATTATTCGGGCCGGGAATTTTGTTTGTGAGGCCTCCCTTGATGCGGGAGCCCTTATTGCACGCTCCTCCGCCCTGGCAGTTTCCGTCAGGAGGGAGCTCTGGCTGAAGGTTTGGAAAGCGGACGCTGCCTCCAAACGTTCCTTGGCGGGGCTACAGTTTGCGGGTTCCCGCCTTTTCGGGGTCCGCCTAGACTAACTTATTTCGGAGGCCACGGGTGGTAAAAGCACCCATCTTCCTCAACCCCAAGCCAGGGGCGCCCCCCGCGGACGCCCTGGTGCGTCTCGTTTTCGGTCCTCCCGCAGGGCCTCTGGGGCTCCCACCACAGCTGCCGCTTCGGCTCCTCCCCAGAATAAGCGTAGGAAGCCGTTTTTTCGGCGCAGCCCTCCTGGCGCAAGCCGCAGGCTGCCCGCACACCCGCAGCAAAGCAGTCCTCTGCCTGAAGGCGCGCCCCCACCCACCCGGGTGGGGGGCCGGCTCCTCCTTTTCAGGGACGTCTGGATGGCTCACGTCTCCGACGCCTGGGCCCTCGAAATTGTGTCCTCCGGATACAAAATCGAATTTGCATCCTTCCCTCCAGATCGGTTCTTTCGCTCCCGCCCGCCGCGGGACCCGAAAAGCGCGGCTGCGTTCTCCGCGGCCGTTCAAGCCTTACTGGACAGGGGGGTGATTACCCCCGTTCCTCTAGAGGAAAGGTTCCAAGGGTTCTACTCGAACCTCTTTGTAGTTCCCAAGAAGGGGGGTTCGGTGCGGCCCATTTTGGACCTCAAAAAGCTCAACCGTTTTCTCCTCCTTCGACGGTTTCGGATGGAGTCCCTCCGTTCCGCGGTGGCTTCCCTGGAGCAGGGAGATTTCATGTCTTCCATCGATATACAGGATGCCTACCTCCATGTTCCGGTAGCCCGGTGTCACCATCGCTTCCTCCGATTCGCCGTGGGGGTCCTCCACTTCCAATTTGTCGCCCTTCCCTTTGGGCTGGCAACAGCCCCCCGGGTGTTCACCAAGGTCCTGGCCCCGGTTTTGGCCTTACTCCGTTCCAGGGGTGTTTTTCTGCTACCGTACTTGGACGATATCCTCATCAAGGCTCCGTCCCTTTCTCAAGCGGTTGCCAGCGTGGATCTCACTCTAGAGACTCTGGCGAGGTTCGGTTGGGTCATCAACTTCCCCAAGTCCTCCCTTCCCCCCTCCAGACAACTAGTCTTCCTGGGAATGCTTTTAGACACAGGAGCGGCGGAGGTACGTCTTCCCTCGGAAAAACGTCTGATCCTCCGTGGGGCGGTTCGGGGTCTCCTTCTCGACCGTCCTTCCGCTTCTGCATGCGGGTCTTGGGGCAGATGGTTGCCTGCTTCGAGGCGATCCCATTTGCGCAGTTTCACTCCCGCCCTCTCCAACGGGCGATCCTCTCCTCCTGGGACAAATCGCCGGAGTCTCTGGATCATCCCTTCCATCTATCGCCTCCGGTGCGGTCATCTCTCCGCTGGTGGTTACAGTCCCCTCTTCTGGGCAGGTCCTTTCTGCCACTTAACTGGTTGGTGGTTACAACCGATGCCAGTCTCTTGGGCTGGGGAGGCGTGTTTCCTCCCCGATCCGTCCAGGGCATTTGGTCTCCATCGGAGTCCAAACTCTCGATCAATGTCCTGGAGCTGAGAGCGGCCCTTCTGTCTCTACGACACTGGACTCATCTGCTGAAGGGTCATCCAGTTCGTGTACAATCGGACAACGCCACGGCCGTGGCGTACATAAACCACCAGGGGGGCACTCGCAGCGCTGCAGCAATGCGGGAGGTCACCAGCATTCTCCGTTGGGCGGAAGCCCACATCCCGGCCCTATCTGCAATTTTTATTCCAGGGGTGGACAATTGGGCAGCGGACTTCCTCAGTCGCACCACCGTCGACCCCGGCGAGTGGTCTCTTCACCCGGAGGTATTCGAGGCCATTTGCCTTCGTTGGGGCATACCGGACGTGGACCTCATGGCCTCAAAATTCAATCACAAGGTCCCCGCCTATCTGTCCAGGGCCAGGGATCCGGGAGCTTGCGGAGCCGACGCCCTCGTTCTTCCTTGGCGAGGCTTCGCGCGCCCATACATATTCCCTCCCATCCCTCTCCTGCCCAAGGTCCTTCGGAAGATCGCGGCGGAAGGCGTCTCGGTGATTCTGGTCGCTCCGGACTGGCCCCGCCGGTCTTGGTATGCCGACCTCATGCTGCTCCTGGCAGACGCGCCCTGGCCGCTGCCCGCCAGGGAAGATCTTCTCTCTCAGGGACCGATCTTCCACCCGCGTTTAGGGTCCCTACGTTTGACGGCGTGGTTGTTGAGACCACCGTCCTGACACGTAGGGGTTTTTCTGCGGACGTCGTCCGCACCATGATCCGCGCCCGTAAGCCGTCCTCTTCTAGGATCTATTATAGGACCTGGAGGACCTTTTTGGGGTTCTGTGCCGATCTGGGGATTCCTCCGCTCCGCTTTTCTCTCCCCACCGTTTTGTCCTTCCTGCAGAGCGGACTGGCCCAAGGTCTGGGCCTTAGTTCTTTGAAGGGTCAGGTGTCTGCGCTGTCCATTTTGTTTCAGCGCCCACTGGCCCCCCTTGGTCCTGTCAAGACCTTCCTTCAGGGCGTGGCTCACGCGGTTCCCCCGTACCGCCCTCCGGTACCGCCCTGGGACCTGAACCTGGTTCTCTCAGCGCTCCAGGCTTCCCCTTTCGAGCCTCTGCGGACGGTTTCCTTGCGACTTCTGTCCTGCAAGGTTATTTTCCTTGTAGCCGTCACCTCTCTTCGGAGGGTGTCCGAATTGGCTGCACTCTCCTGTCTGGAACCTTTCCTAGTATTCCACCAGGACAAGGTGGTTCTTCGTCCGGTCCCTTCCTTCCTTCCTAAGGTGGTCTCCGCCTTTCATCTGAACGAGGACATCGTTCTCCCCTCTTTGTGTCCTTCCCCTTCCCACCCGCGGGAGAGGAAGCTTCATCGCCTGGACGTTGTCAGGGCGCTCAAGATTTACCTGGAAGTAACCAGCTCTTTCAGGCATTCTGACTCGCTCTTTGTGGTCCCGGAGGGGTCACGCAGAGGGATGGCGGCATCCAAAGTTGCTATCGCCCGTTTTGTCAAGATGGCTGTTACTGAGGCTTATCTCGCCAAGGGCAAGGTTCCGCCCCTTGGTGTTACCGCTCACTCCACTAGAGCGGTCGGGGCTTCCTGGGCTCAGAGGAATCGGGCTTCTACGGAGCAGATTTGCAAGGCGGCCACTTGGTCCTCCTTGCACACCTTCACCAAGTTCTACAGGGTGCATACTCATGCGTCGGCTGACGCTGCTTTAGGCCGTCTGGTGTTGCAGGCGGCAGTTGATTGATGCCTCTGGTGTTGGTTGAGTTTGTTCTGGTCCCTCCCTTCTGGGACTGCTCTGGAACGTCCCATGGTTTCCTGTGTCCCCCAAGGAATATGGGCGAGAAAAGGAGACTTTTGTATTACCAGTAAAGTCTCTTTCTCGCTCTTCCTTGGGGGACACAGCACCCGCCCTTCATTTGGGTTACAGTTGTGGTTCCGGCTTGGTTGCCCCCGTTGGGGCTCGACAGTTCTTTTTCCGGTTGGTGGTTATCTTTCACTACTTGGACACGCAACTGGCAGTCTCTTCTCCAGGCTGAAGGGTATAGCTGATGGAGGAGGGGCTTACAGCTTTCACTTAGTGTCACGCCTCCTAGGGAGCAGAGCTATACCCATGGTTTCCTGTGTCCCCCAAGGAAGAGCGAGAAAGAGACTTTACTGGTAAGTAATACAAAAGTCTCCTTTTTATTTTGGGGGTGGGGGGGTGAACCGACGAAAAACGTTGAATTAACCCTTTTTTGTTTTTATGATGGTGGTCACTGCACAGAATAAATGTTTTATATTTTAAGGTTTGGGCCTTTTGGAACACTGCGGTGCTAATTATGTTTTTTGTTTTTATTGTATTTCTATTTTTAATATGAGGAGAGGGTGATTTGAATTTTTATACTTATGCTAGACTGCAATAAATCACCATTGCAGCTTTATGTTCCATAGGCAGAGAAGTCCAGAGGCTGCCATAGCAGCTGAATGGCTCCTCTGATCTCGCGCCCAGGGAAAGCCCTGTAAGATGATGTTTTGGCAATTGACCACAGCTTCTGAGTAGTTAAATTTCTATGATTGAGGCAATGTCGGATCGCTAATAACGTCAGAGTATCTGCTGTGTAAAACAGCACACACCCGGCAGCTGTGCCGCCTGCTCAGCTTCTGTAGGCTTTAGATCGGGAAGAGATTAAAGTTAATTTACTAGACTGTTTAATGTTGCAAATAATCGTATATAATACATGAGATCGTGTAACTTTTCTGCAGTTGTTCCAAAGACCGAATGCCCTTGCAGTTCAGCAACTGACAGCAGCCCAGCAACAGCAGTATGCCCTTGCAGCAGCACACCAACCACATATAGGTAAGAGAGGGAAAGTTGATTTCATTTTGTTTGCAGACTGTATGTAAACGTAGATGAAACTTTTGATCATATTTTGTCATTTTTGCTGTACTGTTTTGTTAACAGGCTTATGGTACTTTCACACTAGTGTTATTCTTTTCCGGTATTGAGTTCCGTCCTAGGGGCTCAATACCAGAAAATAACGGATCAGTTTAATCCTAATGTATTCTGAATGGAGAGCATTCCGTTCAGGATGCATCAGTTCAGTCACTTACGTTTTTTTTGGCCGGAGAAAATACCGCAGCATGCTTCGGTATTTTCTCCGTCCAAAATTCCGGAACACTTTCTGGAATGCCGGATCCGACATAAATTTCCATTGAAATGTGATAGTGCTGGATCCGGCATTAAAATTACCACATTGACTGATCTGGCCTTCCGGTCTGCGTATGCGCTGACCTTTTAAAAATGTGTAAATAAATACCGGATCCATTTTTCCGGATGACACCAAGAGACAGATCCAGTATTTCAATGCATTTGTCAGACGGATCCGGATCTGTCTACAAATTATATCCGTTTGCATACGGAATGCAAGTGTGAAAGTACCCTTATCCTCCCATATCTATTCTACTAGAATGTTTAGTAAAGAGAGTTGATATATTGGCATTTTAATGTTTTTCTATAAAATACTGAGACATGATGAAATTTAAGGTAACTGTTATTAGGTGAAACGTTATACACTGACTTCACTATTGAAGGGATCCTGTCACCCTTGTTAGATTGCCCTCTGGAGTTGAGTTTCTGCCTGTCGTGTAGTTTTTATGCAGTTAAGGCTACATGCACACGACCGTGGTGTGTTTTGCGGTCGGCAAAACACGGATGGCGTCCGTGCGCGTTCCGCAATTTGCGGAATGGCACGGACAGCCTTTAATATAACTGCCTATTCTTGTCCGCAAAGTGCGGACAAGAATAGGACAGGTTATATTTTTTTTGCGGGGCCACGGAACAGAGCAACGGATGCGGACAGCACACTGAGTGCTGTCCGCATCTTTTGCGGCCCAATTGAAGTTAATGGGTCCGCATCCAAGCCGCCAAAACTGCAGCTCGGATGCGGACCAAAACGACGGCCGTGTGCATGAGGCCTAACACTTTAATGTTTGCAGCACTCTATTGGCGCTGTCGGGAAAATACCTCTTAGTAATCTGCAGAAGCTCAGGAGTCCTCTTTCACTACAGGCTCCTTCACCCTCCAGTCACTGATTGACTGTTTTCCCTCTTATTACTGTTTATAGAAATCAGTCAATCAGTGGAGATGGGTGAATACATATGCAAGTGCTGTAACTTATAAAAGTGTAAATTGCATGTAAACTGCACAACAGGTAAACATATAAGACCCCATGCTGAAATTGGTGTCTGTCTCTTCATAGAAAAGTGTTAAGGGCGCTTTGAATTTTAACACCCCATCCTTTTGTTCTCTATGGTGATAAGCCACTGGCAGGCTTGTTCTCTCTTGCATTTACAAACATATGCACACTTGGCTGAACTGAGCATGTATACGAATGGGATAGTCGGGGCAGAGTTCAAAATTGTGTAGGCAACTTTATTTTTTATATAGCAGTCTTCACTTTTACAATGGAGTTCTGTATTTGTGGTAACTAGTCACTTTGCTGTTGTATTGCTGTTGTATTGCTAATGTACTGAAGTTTGCTTTCACTGACAGGTATGTTTTCAGCAGGTTTAGCTCCCGCTGCCTTTGTACCAAACCCTTACATCATCAGTGCAGGTCCTCCAGGAACGGACCCTTATGCGGCAGGATTGGCAGCAGCTGCAACCCTTGGTAAGACTTCCCTATGTATGCTCATTATTGGAAAACTTAGTCATTGTACTTTCAAAAAACTTTGCAACAGACAATATTGCAAGTGGGTGTAAGAAAATCTGTAATATTTCTTATCGGAGAAGAATGCCTCTTTCTCCCTGCTTCAGAACTAACATTCTCTGCTAAATACGTTTTGAGAGACAAAACAGACTGTAAGATCACTGAAAAACCATATTGCATGCTGTTCATAGAAGTCAATGAAGAGGGGAGGGATGAGAACTAGAGAGGACATGCAGAGGTACACACCTCTTGCCCATAGAAGTCTATAGACATGAGGAGGATGAGCTGCTAGAGTGGAAAAGAAACACTTTTTTTCTCTATATTACAAAGTTGTTGTTTTTTTAATTTTTACCTGTACTATTGATTGATGCAAATTTTGTTGAAAGTACAGTGACCATTTAATTGTGTGTGCATTATTAATATAGACTGATTTCTGTAAAACCAATTGTGCCATACTTCTTTTTATTTGACAGGTCCAGCTGTGGTTCCACACCAGTATTATGGGGTGACTCCGTGGGGAGTGTATCCTGCCAACATCTTCCAGCAGCAGGCGGCAGCTGCAGCCGCAGCAAGTAACTCTGCATCCCAACAGAATAACCCACAAAATCAGCAGGGCCAGCAGCAAGTATGTATTCTGTGTGTTTGTTGATCAGCCCATGTGCTTAGCCCCATTTTATTTCAGTAGGCCTAAACCGTGGTTTTTCCATAGTTATGCTGTCAGATGCCAAGAGTGTTCTGTCTAGGTCCATTTTTTACTACAGTATAGAGCAGCAGCCTGTACTATTCCACACAGAGCTGCCAATCACTGGGTGTGCAAGAGTCCCACATTGTAATTTTTATTAAACCTTACACTGAAAAAAAAAAAATTCATTCTGCATTAAAACTCACAGCCATACTTGTGAAAAATGCAATCATAAAAAAAAAAAAAAAAAACTCCAATGAAAGTTCCTCCTGGGATTCGTATATGTATATCTTTGGTCCGTCATAGAATCAGGGGTTCAGTATAGATTTTTTTTGGGGGGGAGGGGTGAACTCCAAATGTTCCCTGCCCCTGCTTCAGATTGTGCATACAGAGCCACTTGGTATACAAAAAAAGTGGTATAAATTTTCTTTAAGCATGGTGCTTATGGGGTATCTATGCCATTGATGGCATCCGTTGCACTTATGCACCCAAGTTTTCCCAACTGAACCCTGGTGTGCGCTGCGATTCACTGGCTTGCAATGAAGTGTCAGAGGTGAAAAAATCTTTTATCACACTTGGTAATGACGTACAGGATTTTGCATCCACCATTTCATTTTCTGAAGTTCTGCCTGTGCATAATGTTCAGAATGATAGGCAGAGGCGCATAAAGGAGTTCAACATATGGCTTGGTAAATGGTGTCAAGAGCAAGGATTTGGCTTTGTTTCTCATGATAGCTCTACTTGGAATAGAAAGGAACTGTACAAAAAAGATGGTTTGCATCTTTCTCTCAAAGGAACAAATGTACTTAGTGAACAGCTCCAAGAATTTGCGAAAGAGTATTTAAACTAGGAAGGGGGGGCAAAAGAGTGAAAATAAGAGTCCAATTGCCCCCCGAAACAATGCCAGAACAGGTCAGAAGCACAGAGGTTAAGAAATGATAAGCTCAGAGTCCTGTCTACAAATGCTCGCAGTTTAGGTAAAAAAATCAATGAACTTGGGTCAATAATGGCATCTGAGAATGTAGATTTAGTGGCTGTTACGGAGACATGGTTTAATGAAAGAAATGACTGGGACATAACCATACCAGGGTACTCTTTATACAGAAGAGACAGAGAAGGCAAGAAAGGAGGAGGAGTGGCCCTGTATGTGAAAGATAGCATTAAATCTAACCTAATACACGTTGGTGAGGCCAACATAGTCAGTTTGGGTTACGTTGCAGTTTGCTAACCATGCAGTAACTCGTGTAGGTGTGATATATAGACCACCTGGTCAAGTTAAAGAACTAGATGATCTACTAGTTGAAGAAATAGCTAAAATGACAATGAAAGGAGAAGTTATCATTATGGGAGATTTCAATCTTCCAGATATAAACTGGAAAACCAAAATAGCAAGTTCTACCAGGAGTACAGATATTCTAAATTCCCTACTGGGGTTATCTCTACAACAAGTGGTTGAGGAGCCAACCCGGAGGGAGGCCATTTTGGATTTGGTATTCACAAACGGGGATTCGGTATATGATGTCATTGTAGGCGAAACCTTGGGATCTAGTGATCACCAGTCAGTGTGGTTTAATATAAGAACTGTGAAAGAGTCCCACCACACAAAAACAAAAGTTTTAGATTTTAGAAAAACAGACTTTTCAAAAATGAAATTAGTCATAAATGAGTCCTTATCAGACTGGAACGGATTACATGGAGTCCAGGAGAAATGGGACTACTTAAAAGGTGCATTATTGAAGGCAACAGAAAATTGCATTAGACTCGTCAGTAAAAGCAAAAAAAGGAGGAGACCAATGTGGTACTCAGCAGAAGTGGCCCAAATCATTAAAAATAAAAAGCTAGCATTTTGTAATTATAAAAAAAACCAGAGCAATGAAGATAAGGAAATCTACAAGATTAGGCAGAGAGAGGCCAAGCAAGTTATAAGAACTTCTAAAGCGCAGGCAGAAGAAAAACTAGCTCAGTCTATGAAAAAAGGGGATAAGACATTCTTCAGATATATAAATGAAAAAAGGAAATTAAAACAAGGAATAACTAAATTAAAAACAAAGGACGGAAGGTATGTAGAAGAGAATAAAGGGCTAGCCGACTGCCTTAATGAATACTTCTGTTCAGTTTTTACAAAAGAAAAAGGAGAAGGACCTCCACTAGAAAGAATGACTATTAAATCGTTTGATGCATGTATCTTTACAGAGGAAGATGTTCTAAGTTTGCTGTCTAAGGTGAAGACAGATAAGTCACAGGGGCCTGATGAGATACACCCAAAATTATTAAAAGAGCTTAGTGGTGAGCTGGCAAAACCGTTAACAGATTTATTTAACCAATCATTAGTAACAGGAGTCGTCCCGGAAGATTGGAAATTGGCAAATGTCGTGCCCATTCACAAGAAAGGTAGTAGGGAGGAATCGAGCAACTATAGACCAGTGAGTCTGACATCAATAGTAGGCAAATTAATGGAAACCCTATTAAAGGATAGGATTGTGGAACATCTAAAATCCCATGGATTGCAAGATGAAAAACAACATGGGTTTACTTCAGGGAGATCATGTCAAACAAATCTTATAGATTTTTTTGACTGGGTGAATAAAATAATAGACGGTGGAGGTGCAGTAGACATCGCATATCTAGATTTTAGTAAGGCTTTTGACACTGTCCCACATAGAAGACTTATCAATAAACTGCAGTCATTGAGCATGGACTCCCATATTGTTGAGTGGATTAGGCAGTGGCTGAGTGACAGACAACAGAGGGTTGTAGTCAATGGAGAACATTCAAAACAAGGTCATGTTACCAGTGGGGTTCCACAGGGATCTGTACTGGGACCGATTTTGTTTAATATCTTCATAAGTGATATTGCAAAGGGCCTCGCTGGTAAGGTTTGTCTTTTTGCTGATGACACAAAGATATGTAACAGGGTTGATGTTCCTGGAGGGAAACGCCAAATGGAAAAGGATTTAGGAAAACTAGAAGAATGGTCAGAACTCTGGAAACTGAAATTTAATGTGGATAAGTGCAAGATAATGCACCTGGGGCGTAAAAACCCAAGGGCAGAATATAGAATATTTGACACAGTCCTGACCTCAGTATCTGAGGAAAGGGATTTAGGAGTAATTATTTCAGAAGACTTAAAGGTGGGAAGACAATGTAATAGAGCAGCACGAAATGCCAGCAGAATGCTTGGATGTATAGGGAGAGGTATAAGCAGTAGAAAGAGTGAAGTGCTTATGCCGCTGTACAGAACACTGGTGAGACCTCACTTGGAGTATTGTGCGCAGTACTGGAGGCCATATCTCCAGAAGGATATAGATACTCTAGAGAGAGTTCAGAGAAGAGCTACTAAACTAGTACATGGATTGCAGGATAAAACTTACCAGGAAAGGTTAAAGGACCTTAATATGTATAGCTTGGAAGAAAGAAGAGACAGAGGGGATATGATAGAAACTTTTAAATACATAAAGGGAATCAACTCGGTAAAGGAAGAGAGCATATTTAAAAGAAGAAAAACTACCACAAGAGGACACAGTTTTAAATTAGAGGGGCAAAGGTTTAAAAGTAATATAAGGAAGTATTACTTTACTGAGCGAGTAGTGGATGCATGGAATAGCCTTCCTGCAGAAGTGGTAGCTGCAAATACAGTGAAGGGGTTTAAGCATGCATGGGATAGGCATAAGGCCATCCTTCATATAAGATAGGGCCGGGGGCTATCCATAGTATTCAGTATATTGGGCAGACTAGATGGGCCAAATGGTTCTTATCTGCCGACACATTCTATGTTTCTATGTTTCTATGCTTGTGCACTAGCTTCATTTTACTTATTTTCTCTTACACTCCTTTTCTGCCCATTCTTTACAATGCCACACTTTGACCTGTATGTTCTCCCCACATTTAGGTTCTTCGTGCAGGTGGAAACCAAAGGCCTCTAACCCCTAATCAGAACCAACAGGGGCAGCAAAATGATCAGCTAGTGGCAGCAGCTGCAGTGAACTCTGCACTTGCATTTGGGCAAGGACTTGCTGCTGGCATGCCAGGTGGGTTACGTGATATTTGGCAGTTTATATACCAGACTATTTGGCAAATTAAAATTTTTAGAAAGATTTACAAAGTTTTCAATAAATAAGGAAACCTTTTCTTTGGTGAAAACCTGGGGTGTTTTTGGTAGCCGACAACATCTAATGTAAAAATTCAGAATATGAATCACGGTCAGTATTTGACCAATTTACTGTTCGGGTGCAAGGAACTTTATAAATTTGGAGTATCGTAAATCCTGCGCCATGTTTAAGCTAGAGTTGTGTCTGCAAAAAATGTTTTTGTGCAAAAAAAACTGTGTCCATGTGGCAATTAAATTTTTTAGTCTAAGTTTACACCACCTATAAGTTAGCGAAGTTTACTCCAAAAATTCGTCAAAATTTTAGGCCTTTTTGTGGCCCATGGAGACTTAAACCACACCCCTTTCCATGAAGCCCCACCCCCTTTTTTAGGCAAGCAGTTGGTAAATGTGGTGCAAAGCACGCATGCTAGTTATTTCAATAGTAAATCTGCCTCACTGTTTTCTAGTATTGTGTCTTTCTGTCTAAGTGTTGTGTTTTTGGTTGTAGGGTACCCAGTATTGGCTCCTGCTGCATACTATGACCAAACAGGGGCTCTTGTTGTGAACACTGGGGCCAGAAATGGACTTGGAGGTCCTGTTAGGTTGGTGGCTCCTGCACCGGTTATCATCAGTCCATCAGCAGCTCAAGCAGGTAATTCATCTTCATATCTTCCATTTATACAAAGCTAAACTAGCTCCCCCATCATGTGCTGGGCCTGGCTTCTCCGCGTGCACCAATGAAAACCTCTGACGTCGAAACGGGGGAGCACACCGGATGTTTTCATTGGTGACCAGGAGTGGTGTAGGCACCCGGGTAAGTATATTCCCTGTGCGCGGCCCGGCCATGGGGGAGCAGTTTATGATATTGGATAACCCCTTTAATTTCTGTTTGGCATTTTCAGTTATATATTTGATGTGGAATACCACTTGGTGTATTTTTTAAACTTTTATTTTTTTATAACTTTTTCTGTTTTTCTTTTGTGCCTCTAGCTGTTGCCGCTGCAGCTGCCTCAGCCAATGGACAAGGTGGCAATAATAATGGACCCTTTCGCCAGTTAAATTCTCAGCAACCTCAGGGACAGCCGCAGCCACAGGGCAACCAGAATCTGCCCTCAAACTCTTTTTATGCCAATAGCTCCCTGACCAGTAACTCCCAAAGTAGCTCCTTGTTTTCACAGAGTTCAGGTCAACCGGCAAACAGCTCGTTGGGGTTTGGCAGTAGCGGATCGTTAGGTGCCACGCTTAGTTCAGCACTTGGTGGCTTTGGAACAGCAGGTAAACTAACAGTAGCATCTTCTCAATGGTCATAGCGTCTTTGGTGCTTTGAGCTTGGAAATGTAACAGTCATAACTGCTGCAGATTAATTGTTTTTATTTTTTCTTACACTAGTTGCCAATTCTAACACTGGCAGTGGATCACGCCGCGATTCTCTAACTGGCAGCACTGACTTATACAAAAGGCCTTCCAGTAGCTTGAATCCAATTGGCCATAGTTTCTACAATGGTCTTGGCTTTTCTTCCTCTCCTGGTCCTGTAGGCATGCCCCTTGCCAGCCAGGGGCCCAGCCATTCCCAGACACCGCCACCATCCTTATCATCCCATGGGTCGTCTTCCAGCCTCAACCTTGGTAAGAGATTTAATTTGTTTTATACATGCACTTATGTTTCTTAGATCAGACAAAGGTACATAAAACTATGTATGCTGTCAGGGTGGATTTGATTTAAATCACTAGTCAGTAAGGCTTGATTTAAATCATAGTTTTCTACATAAAGACTAATTCTTGCTGGTATAACTTATAATATGCAAGTAGATTTTTAGAATAACAACTTTTCATATTAGTTTGATTAGGTTGATTCTGCATTCATAGGTTTGTAGAATTTAGGATTAAGGCTACTTTCACACTTGCGGCAGGACAGATCCGACAGGCTGTTCACCCTGTCGGATCCGTCCTTCCGCTATTTCGCTGTGCCGCCGCTCCGTCCCCATTGACTATAACGGGGCCGGAGCTCCGCCCCCGTCCCGATTATAGTCAATGGGGAAGAAATAGCGGAAGGACGGATCCGACATGGTGAACAGCCTGTCGGATCCGTCCTGCCGCAAGTGTGAAAGTACCCTAAGGTCTTTTTCTCAACTCTGTTCATGTTATAACATTTTTGTTGTGAAGAAGAGGCATGTGATCTCTGAGTTTTGAGAACTGCAAAAGTAAACCAAGCATCTGTGATAATATCTTGTAGGCAGAGAAACTGCTCAATAATCTTACAAAAACCTCTGGAAGAGCATGACATTGAATGGATTAATAGAATTTATTTACCCAAAAAATTCAACCTATACAGCCTTTGGGGTACTTTAACGCTTGCGGCAGGACGGAACCGACAGGCTGTTCACCCTGTCAGATCCGTTCTTCCCCTATTTCGCCGCTCCGTCCCCATTGACTATAATGGGGACGGGGCGGAGCTCCGGCGCAGTTCGTGGTGAGAGGCCGCCGTACTAAAAAGTCGGACATGCAGGACTTTTAGTCCGGTGGCCTTTCGCCGTGCACTGCGGTGCTGCGTCGGAGCTCCGCCCCCGTCCCCATTATAGTCAATGGGGACGGAGCGGCAGCACGGCGAAATAGCGGATTCGACAGGGTGAACAGCCTGTCGAATCCGTCCTGCCGCAAGTGTGAAAGTAGCCTTATTCTACATAATTAAAAAACGAATCTTTATTTCATGATGGAATAACCTTTGGATGGTAATATATTTTCCTCAAAAAGCATTTTATATAAAAAAAAAAAAATAATCGATTTTAAATATAACTTTTTTTTTTTTTTTTTTTTTTTTAAATCATAGATTTTTATCCACCCTGTATGCTGTACATTCTGCTATCTCTTTTGCAGCTATGATGCCTACTTTTATGCTATTGTCTTAAGGCATATCTGTTACATCCTATTATAAAGGGGTTGGCTCAGAATCCGGCAGTAACTTTTTAAATACTGTTTTAGGGGGGCATATACTCTGTCTGGGACTGTATCTATAACATTTAGGGCTGAAACACTTTAATATGAACACTTTAAAAATAATGGAGAGCAAAACATGCTTTTAAAGAACTCTGTGTAGGAGAAACTTGATCACATTTTCAGACTGTATTCTCTCTGGAAGAAAGCATAGAGGGACGCGACTGCCATGAATAAGATGTAGCTTATAGCTGCTCGACGATGGCACTGAATTCCTGTCTGTGGTTGACTACTTATTCACTGCTTCTCTCTAGTAGTTGTGTCTTAACAGGCAAATACATTGCAAAACAAGCGATATTTTCAGTGCTTGGATGGAGTTCACCTTAAATATTGTATTACCTTTGTAGCTGGGTGTATGAAAGTGATTGCTTACTACCACGAGTTTTATAGCACCTGCTAGCATTTTCTTAAAGTTGTGCCAAGTTTTAAAGTTAACCCCTATTTACAGAAATAACATGCTAATCGTGAGGATTCAACCACCAGGACCCCCATTAATACCCATAACAGGGGTTCCGTTCCGCCGATGTGATGGAGCAGCAGGTTGAACATGTGTTCTGCCGCTCTATTTATTCTTTATCGGATTGCTGTCCGGCGGTCCCATAGAGTATGAATGGAGCAGCCGGTTGCATGATTGACCTGCTGCTCCATCAGCTCAGGGAAACTAGACCACCATGCTCTGGATTGGCAGAGGCCCCAGCAGTCAAAGGCTGGGTTCACACGGGCGTGACTGATTTGTTCAGGATGCGTCCCGGGTGTATTGCGGCAAACCCGCGTGAGTAGGTACCCAATTGCAGTCAGTTTTGACTGCGATTTGCGTTCCGTTGTTTGGTTTTTATCGCGCGGGTGCAATGTGTTTTGCACGCGCGTGATAAAAAAATGAATGTGGTACCCAGACCCGAACTTCTTCACAGAAGTTCAGGTTTGGGTTAGGTGTTGTGTAGATTGTATTATTTTCCCTTATAACATGGTTATAAGGGAAAATAATAGCATTCTGAATACAGAATGCATAGTACAATAGGGCTGGAGGGGTTAAAAAAATAAATAAATTTAACTCCCCTTAATCAACTTGTTCGCGCAGCCGGCATCTCTTCTGTCTTCATCTGTGAGGTAAAGGACCTGTGGTGGCATCACTGCGCTCATCACATGGTCCATCACATGATCCTTCTCCATGGTGATGGATCATATGATGAGTGCAGTGACGTAATCACAGGTCCTTTACCTCACAGATGAAGACAGAAGAGATGCCGGCTGCGCGAACAAGTAGATTAAGGTGAGTTAAATTACTTTTTATTTTTTTATAACCCCTCCAGCCCTATTGTACTATGCATTCTATATTCAGAATGCTATTATTTTCCCTTATAACCATGTTATAAGGGGAAATAATAATGATCGGGTCCCCATCCCGATTGTCTCCTAGCAACCGTGCGTGAAAATCGCACCGCATCCGCACTTGCTTGCAGATGCTTTCGATTTTCACGCAGCCCCATTCACTTCTATGGGGCCTGCGTTGCGTGTAAAACGCACAATATAGAACATGTTGCGATTTTCACGCAGCGCACAAGTGATGAGTGAAAATCACCGCTCATGTGCACAGCCCCACAGAAATGAATGGGTCCGGATTCAGTGCGGGTGCAATGCGTTCACCTCACGTATTGCACCCGCGCGGAAATCTTGCCCGTGTGAACCCAGCCAAACAACGCCCCACGACTGGTTAGTTATCCCTATCCTGTGAATAGGGATAATTTTTAAGTGTTTTACCAAATTTTGAGAGTATTTCAGTTATTTCCAACAATAGTTGTATTTTCTGATAGTTGAGTCCCTCAATGCATTCTATCATGTCTTGAATAATATAGTGGAATAGCAATGTTTTAGAACCATTGACCTGGCTGCTATACATTACTGTATTTCTAACAATTGAATATTTCTTGTTTTCATAGGAGGCCTGACTAATGGTAGTGGCCGTTATATATCTGCTGCACCAGGAGCAGAGGCAAAGTACCGCAGTGCGAGCAGTGCATCAAGCTTGTTTAGTCCTAGCAGCACACTGTTTCCATCTTCCAGACTTCGTTATGGCATGTCCGATGTAATGCCATCAGGTAGAAGCAGGTTGTTGGAGGACTTCAGGAACAACCGCTATCCTAACCTACAGCTAAGAGAAATAGCTGGTCATATTATGGAGTTTTCCCAGGACCAGCATGGGTCAAGGTAATTCACAAAAACTGTTTTTACATCTCTTGCATCTGACGCTTGCCTTGATGGATTGTATTATAACTTAATTCACAGCCTATAAAGACTGTACGTCATATGACAAATATAAATGTTACTTATAGATAGGGCTGTGTTTTTTTGGAGGGGAAAAAATGTTTTTTTTATTTTTTTTAAACTTTATAGACAATTATAACCTTTTTTATTTATTTATTTATTTATCTTTCAAAAAGAGGACATCCTAACCGGGAGAGTGGGTGGCGATACTACAACAGATAGAATAGAAAGCATAATCTATAGAACGGCTTCAGACAAATTTATCCTAGAATTCTATGACACAAATGATTGTTTCTCGTACTTTTTTTCCATTGGGGGACACAGACCATGAGTATAGCTTAGAGGTATTAGTAGGAGGGACACTATGTAAATATAAAAGAAAGCTCCTCCTCCTCAGGCTATACCCCCAGGCTCCACCAGGAGGAACTCTCTTTGCTTAGTGTCCGGTGAAGAAGGTTGACACTTCTGTTAATTCTACTCCGGTTTGTTATTTTCTTTCTAGATGGGGACACAGGTCAGCATAGCGCTTTCCTGGTCCCCCGTGGAGTGCCCGCCGCCGTCTTTGGACGCTGCCTGGCTGCCTCCATTTTCCCCCAAGAAGACAAGCGGATCTGGACTCGACCTGTTAGCTCCGGCATTCCACCAGCTTCTGGGTCACCTGATGCTGCCCTCCATTCAGAGCACTGTACTCCGGTGAGTCAGATGTCTGAAGAGGTGAGCCCTGCTGGTACGGAACAGAGGGAGAAGACTGCAGGATCAGATAACTATGGCTGCAGTCCCCTCTGTCCCCCCCCCCCCCCCCCCCCTTGCAATTGGGGGACCATGATATCTATGGGCCGCCTGGGTGAATGGGGAGTGGGTGTCTTTTTCTGTCAGGAGGGGGTATCTGGAGGCACTATACTAGGACCTTTGGGACTCCTTCCCTGCTGGGGATGGAAGTCTCAGCTGTCATGGCTTTTCTTTGGGGCACTTCAGTCTGGGGCCGGTGCAGCTTTTTCTCCTGCCACTCCGCAACAACACCCGCCGGCAGCAGGCCTCCTGCTTCTTTCTGGGGCCGCGTCTCCCTTCATTAACCCCCGCTACGCCGCGTTCGGCGCCAGGGGACATTACTTTCATAAAGCGCGCGTGCTCTTTTCGCGCTTCTGAGGGGGCGGTGTGACGCGTCGTGGGGGCGGAGCCTCTGTGTTTTGCTCTGCCGTCTGCTGCAGCTTGCTGAAGAAGCTCCTCACTCGCGTGGCTGCTCCTCTCCGGTCGGTGCTGTTGCCTGGGTGGTAGGACTTTTTTAGCTTTTTACTGGTTGCCATCATGCCTAAGCCTGGGGCCCCCCTTAAGCCTGCCAAGACCTCTTCTCGGACCACAATTGGGTCCTGTAAGGAGTGTCGCCTTCCACTTTCGGTCTCTGGTGTCTGTGCCTCCTGCCCTGCCCCTTCTCCTCCTTCGCTTGCCCAGCCCCCCCCTGTCCCTGTCCCTGCGGAGCCCGCGGTTCCCGCTTGGGCATATGCCATTGTCCAGCGCGGCCGCTGATTTGGCCTTAGTCGCCAAGGCAGCCATGTCCTTTATGGAATGTATGGCAGTTTCCAATCCTGTGGCGCCAACCACTCCATCTCCTCTTAGTGGTTACCGCAGAGGACACCTGACTACTAAGAGGCAGCGTGAGCGGCAGCATCCCTCCTCGGATGCCTCCGTTTCCCCCCCTCGCCTAGGGAGCGCAAGTCCGAAGGGGAACTGTCCCCCTCGCCTAAGCTCTCCACCATGGTGGCTGACTTAGTGGCGGCTGTCCGAGACACTTTTAATCTCCAAGGGGATTCTCCTCCTTCCACAAGTCGGGAGTTCGCCCTTTTTCCGTTCAAGAAGCTGGAGGCTGCTGCATTTCCTGTCCATGAGGAATTTTCCGCGGTCATATACAGGGCCTGGGACCGTCCTAATCAAAAGTTCTCTGCCACCAAACGCATGGATACGCTTTATCCTTTTCCGGCTGACAGTGTGGAGAAGTGGTCTTCTCCCCCCAAGGTGGATCCCCCGGTGGCCAGATTAGCCAAGAACACGGCCCTCCCTGTCTTAGACGGCTCCTCTTTGCAGAACGCTGTAGACAGGCGCATAGACTCTCTTTCCAAGTCCATTTTCTCTCTGCCAGGCACGTCCCTGCGACCTGCTTTTGCCTCAGCATGGGTGGCCAGAGCCCTCTTGGTGTGGTTGCAGCGCCACCACCAAGACCTGGCGGAACAAGATGCGTCTACTGACACACTGGACTTGGTTCTCCAGATGTCTCAGGCTTCTAAGTTCCTGTGCGAAGCTTCCATGGACATTGCTTCCCTCTTTGCCCGCATTTCAGCCATCTCGGTCATTCAGCGCAGAGAGGTCTGGTTAAAGGTGTGGGACACCGACGCCTCTTCCAAGCGTTCCCTCGCTAATCTCCCCTTTGGGGGTTCCAGACTTTTTGGGGCTCAGCTGGACGAGTTCATCTCTGCCGCCACTGGGGGCAAGAGCACTCATCTTCCCCAACCCAGGTCCAAGCGCACTTTTCGGACCAGGTCCTCCGGCTCCCGGTACCAGTCCTTTCGCCGCTTCTCGTCTAGTAGGACGTCGCCTGCTTCCTCCTCTGGGGGGTCTCAGGACTCCTGCAAAAAGCCCTCCTTCAAGCCCCAGCCTTCCTGGCGCCAGAGGGCACAGTCGGCCCGCCCTGCTGCTCCCAAGCAGTCTTCCGCATAAAGGGGCGCCCCCACACCTCGTGGTGGGGGGCCGCCTGCTCGCTTATCAGCAGGTTTGGAAGGCTCATGTTCAGGACGCATGGGCTCTAGAAATTGTAACATCAGGTTACAAGATAGAATTTGCGTCCAGACCGCCGGAACGTTATTTCTCTTCTCGCGTTCCAGGGGATCCGGCCTGAGCCTCGGACCTCTTGATGGCAGTTTCCTCCCTTTTGGACCGGGGTGTTATTACCCCAGTTCCCCCAGAGGAACAGGGCACAGGTTTCTATTCAAACCTGTTCGTGGTCCCAAAGAAGGAGGGGTCGGTGCGTCCGATCCTGGATCTGAAGCTGCTCAACAAGTTTCTGCGGGTGCGGAGGTTTCGAATGGAATCCCTCCGCTCCGTTATTGTTTCTCTTCTTCCAGGGGAGTTCCTCGTGTCCGTAGACATCCAGGACGCCTATCTGCATGTCCCGATCGCAGAATCTCACCAACGATTCCTGCGCTTCGCCATTGGTGGCCGGCACTATCAGTTTGTCGCCCTTCCTTTCGGGTTATCGACCGCCTTTCGGGACTTTACCAAGATCCTAGCGCCGCTCATGGCGCTTCTTCGCACCAGGGGCATTCCTTTGCTGCCCTACCTGGACGACCTCCTGATAAAGGCCCCCTCGCTTCTGCAGGCCGAGGACAGCGTCCGGATCACTGTTCAGACTCTGGAACAGTGCGGCTGGCTGATCAACTTCCCAAAAACCCTCTCCTCCCATCCCAGAAGCTCTCTTTTCTGGGGATGGTTTTGGATACCTCGGCCGCCAAAGTGTTTCTTCCGGTCTCCAAGTCCTCCCAGATCCAGGGGGCAGTGTCGCACCTGCTGCGCTCCCCGTGTCTCTCCATCCGGGAGTGCATGCGGGTCCTGGGTCTTATGGTAGCCTCTTTCGAGGCCGTACCATATGCCCAGTTTCACACTCGTTCGCTCCAACAGGAGATCCTTTCCCTCTGGGACAAGACCTCTCGGGGTCTGGACGCTCGCATCCACCTGTCTCTGCAGGTTCGGGCGGCTCTTCCCTGGTGGCTGTCCCCTATGAACCTGACGTCGGGAAGATCTTTCCTCCCGTTCTCCTGCACGATAGTCACCACCGATGCCAGCCTTCTGGGTTGGGGCGGCGTTCTCCTATCCCGCACGGTTCAGGGGGTTTGGTCGGAGGCGGAATTTCGCCTCCCGATCAACATCCTGGAGCTGAGAGCGATTTTCCACTCCCTCTCCCATTGGACTCCTATCCTTACCGGCCGCCCGGTAAGGATTCAGTCGGACAATGCCACGGCTGTGGCTTACATCAATCATCAAGGCGGGACCCGCAGCCGGGCGGTGATGCAGGAGGTGAGGAGAATTCTGCTGTGGGCTGAGTCTCACGTTCCGGTGTTGTCAGTGGTATACATTCCAGGAGTAGACAACTGGACAGTGGACTTTCTAAGCCGCAACAAGGTGGATCCAGGCGAGTGGTCTCTGCATCCGGATGTATTCGAAGACGTCTGCCATCGGTGGGGCCGTCCGGATGTGGACTTGATGGCATCCAGGCTCAACCACAAGCTCCCGATGTTCCTGGCTCGCGCCCGGGACCCGAAGGCATACGGGGTAGACGCGCTGGTGTCTCCGTGGCAGGACTTCAGCCTCCTCTATGTCTTCCCTCCACTTCCTCTGCTGCCGAAAGTCCTACGCAAGATCGAGGCGGAAGGGATTCCTACCGTTCTCATCGCCCCGGATTGGCCTCGCCGCGCATGGTTCTCAGACGTGGCTCGGATGCTGGCGGACGCCCCATGGCCTCTTCCCGACAGAGAAGATCTACTGTCTCAGGGCCCACTCTTCCACCGGAATATACAGTCACTTCGTTTAACGGCGTGGCTGTTGAAACCGCCATCCTGAAGAGGAGGGGGTTCTCGGATTCTGTGATTAGAACCATGATCAGAGCGAGGAAGCCGGCTTCCTCCCGGATTTACTATCGTACCTGGAAGGCCTTCCTTGCCTTTTGTGAGAACTCGGGTTTCCCTCCCCTTCGTTTTTCCATCCTGATGGTACTGTTTTCTTCAGTCCGGACTCGAGATGGGACTGTCGCTGAGCTCACTGAAGGGTCAAGTTTCGGCTCTGGCCGTCTTTTTTGGGAGGTCCCTTCCTCTCCTGGGTCCTGTGAAGACTTTTCTTCAGGGGGTGGCGCATTCTGTCCCTCCGTATGTCCCCCCTTTACCTCTTTGGGATCTCAACTTAGTTCTGCGCTCCCTCCAGGCGGCTCCCTTCGAGCCTCTGAGGGAGGTTTCCCTGACTTTTCTCACCTGGAAAGTGGTCTTCCTTGTGGCCATAACTTCCATCAGGCGGGTATCGGAGCTGGCCGCACTTTCCTGCCAGGAGCCTTTTCTGTTTTTTCACCAGGATAAGGTGGTGCTCCGTCCGCTTCCCTCCTTTTTGCCCAAGGTGGTCTCTCCATTCCACCTTAACAAGGATCTTGTCCTGCCTTCCTTTTGTCCTTCTCCGGCAAACCCCAAGGAACGCGCTCTCCATTCCCTGGATGTCGTCCGGGCCCTGACGGTTTATCTGACTGCTACCGCCTCCGTCCGCCGTTCAGACTCCCTCTTTGGGATTCACGCGGGACCTCGTAAGGGTCTGGCGGCCTCCAAGGTCACTGTGGCGCGATGGATCCGCTCGGCTATCTCCGCGGCTTATCGCGCTCGTGGTAGGGTTCCCCCAGCTCGGATTACCGCTCACTCCACTAGGGCGGTGGGAGCTTCCTGGGCAAGGCGCAATCGTGCCTCTGCGTCTCAGCTGTGTAAGGCGGCCACCTGGTCGTCCTTACATACTTTTACGAAGTTTTATCAGTTGCATTCGCTGGCTTCGGCTGATGCTGTCTTTGGCCGCAGGGTTTTGCAGGCTGTGGTTCCTGTTTGACCATTGGACGTTCCCCCTGGCGGTGTTGATATTTTTTCCCACTGAATGGACTGCTTTGGGACGTCCCATGGTCTGTGTCCCCCAATGGAAAAAAGTACGAGAAAAGGAGATTTTTTGTGAAACTAACCTGTAAAATCATTTTCTCGTCTTTTCCATTGGGGGACACAGCTCCCACCCATTCTGCCTGTTGCAGGAGGGGTTTTCAGTTCAGTTTTCTTGTCTCCTTCTCCTACTGCTTTTGCAACGCCTGAGTTCCTCCTGGTGGAGCCTGGGGGTATAGCCTGAGGAGAAGGAGCTCTCTTTTATATTTGCATAGTGTCCCTCCTACTAATACCTCTAAGCTAGACCCATGGTCTGTGTCCCCCAATTGAAAAGACTAGAAAAAGATTTTACAGGTGAGTTTCACAAAAAATCTCCTTTTTGCTTGCCAAATTTGGCAATGACTTGCGATATTTCACTCCTTTCATCGCTGACTCCAGAGTTTGGTATTGGACATTACAGGAAGGAGGGATAGGATGAGAGAAGTACAACTTCCAGCATTTCCCTGGCTCACATTGAATCAATTGCTTCTCCAATTTATTCTCCTTCACCACATGTCAACACTGGTCCTTCCACACTACTTCTTCTTTTCTTTCTGATGATCTCCGCCCCTTCTGTACCGATCATATGGCGATGACTATAACAGCGCAATCTGTGCGGGTATCTTCAATCCCTGCTGTCAACATCAGGATTAATAGCACGGGCAGCAGGGCCTGAAGAGACTACACATCCTGCGCTGGTACAGTATGCCGGAAGAAAAAATTCTGTTTTATGATTTTAAAAAATAAACATTTTAGACTCTAAAAGGACGAATTAATCAAATTAATTAGATTAAAGGGAACCTGTCACCGGGATTTTGTGTATAGAGCTGAGGACGTGGGTTGCTAGATGGCCGCTAGCACATCCGCAATACCCAGTCCCCATAGCTCTGTGTGCTTTTATTGTGTAAAAAAAACGATTTGATCCATATGCAAATTAACCTGAGATGAGTCCTGTACGTGAGATGAATCAGGGTCAGGACTCATCTCAGGTTAATTTGCATATGTATCAAATAGTTTTATTTACACAATAAAAGCACACAGAGCTATGGGGACTGGGTATTGCGGATGTTCTAGCGGCCGTCTAGCAACCCATGTCCTCAGCTCTATACACATAATCCCGGTGACAGGTTCCCTTTAATTGCCCAGTCCTGCTTATAGATGTAGCAGCATTACAGCTTAGAAATATTGTTGCTGCTAAGCTCCATGTTGTATTATTGGACAGGTTCATACAGCTAAAGCTTGAGCGTGCAACTCCAGCAGAGAGGCAGTTGGTATTCAATGAGATCCTACAAGCGGCGTATCAATTGATGGTGGATGTGTTTGGGAACTACGTCATACAGAAGTTCTTTGAGGTTGGTACCTGGTATCTACATAGGTTGCTTTACAACTGTATTGCTGTGTGCATGCGACTATAATACTAGTCATTGTGCCACTGTTGCAGTTAAAGGGAACCTGTCATCAACTTTATGCTGCCCATACTAACAGCAGCATAAAGTAGAGACCGGTGAGTTGATTTCAGCAGTCTGTCATTTATAAGTTAAAAGTAAGGGGTTGCCAAGAACCAACATCACAATCATTGCAGACTAGGCCTGGAAAAGAGTCCCGGCCACCTGAGAAGAGTCATGGTTATTCATAAATTCCTGCTCTCCCTGTCCACCTGCTGATGACTAACAGTCTTCTACCTAGTTGTCTTCCTTTCTCTCTAGGAGAGAATTGCCAATCATCAGTAGATTGACGGGGAGAGCAGGAGATTCTGAAAAACCATGACTCTTCTCAGGTAGATTTGACTCTTCTCAAGGCCTGGGCTGCAATGATTATGATGCTGGTTCTCGGCAACCACTTACTTTTAGCTCACGAAATTAGCATTTCTGTCACTAATTTATGCTGCCCTCAGTGAAGTCAGCATAAGGGCTTATGCACACGACCGTATGTACTTTGCGGTTCGCAAAAAATACGGATGACATTCCGTATTTTGCGGAACGGAACTGCTGGCTCTTTATAGAAGAGTACTATCTTTGTCCGTAATGCGGACAATAATAGGACATGTTCTATTTTTTTGCGTAACAGAAATACGGACATTCAGAAACGGAATGCACACTGAGTAACTTCCATGTATTTTGCAGACCCGTTGACGTGTATGGTTCCGCATATGATTCGCAAAAAAAAAAAACGGAACGGACATGGAAAGAAAATACGTTCGTGTGCATGAGCCCTAAAGTTGGTGACAGGTTCCCTTTAAAGCGTACCTAACCTTTCAACAAACTTTGCATTAATCAATAGTACAGTGTGTGTAACACTATTTAGGCCATTATATGCTTTATATCTGTATTTTTGGTTTTAGCAGTGTTTTCCTCTGTATGCTGTATCTTTAAGTTTGCAATTTCCCAGATCTGGTGGATGGAGACGAGCTCCCATACACTGCATACAGCAAGTATAGGACAACCTGCTGGCTAACTTTATCACAGTCACACAGAAGCAGCCCCAGAATCATAGAGGACATTACGGAATAGTACTGACCTGTACTAATGTGAATATAGCACGTGTGCTGAGACCTAAACTGTTTATTTAGCAATGCAGTCTCTCAAGCTGTGTGTCTCACTAATTTCCTATTCAATCCTCCCCTTTCCCCTCTCCATAGACTTGTATGGGATGATCTGATCCTTCAGTGAGCAATAGCTGTTTCTCATGATTTTGTAAGACAGAGGACAAGTTCTACTAATGTATCTGCACTGAAAATCTGTCTGGTGGAATCTAAGATTTTTATACTTATTTCCAACATGCTTGAGAGATGGGTGGGGTTCAAGACGCACCAAAATTGCACCACAATTCTGATATAAAAATCAGTCTCATAGTAACCAACCAATACTTGGTCAAGTGTCTATGCCTGCACCACATTTCTCATCCAGCCTGAGCCCCTGTGATAAATCGGGTGCAGGTCTAGACAGCCTGTCTAAGCTTATGCCATCTATAGGATTAGTAAATCTGGGCCACAGTCATTTTAGAGAAGGGAGGGGGAAAAAACAGCTGACCACTCTAGAACCCAGTTTTTTCTGACAAAATATATTGCATATATATATAGTTTCTTATGGTTGCTTGTACTATTGATTTATGCAGAGTTGTGTGAAAAGTTGGTGACATTTAAATTGTCTCTAACAGAATAGATCATGGTTGTGCAATACATATTTGTATGCATTTTAATAAGTTTTCATAAAATTTTACAGCGAACTAGACATTTTAATGCATACGATCTTTGCAGTTTGGAAGCCTTGAACAGAAGTTGGCGCTAGCAGAACGTATCCGTGGACATGTACTATCCCTGGCTTTACAGATGTATGGCTGTCGGGTGATACAGAAGGCTTTAGAGTTTATCCCACCTGACCAGCAAGTCATTGTAAGTAAATTGCTAACTAAGGCCCTATACATTCCCCTTCGGCATGAAGTAGAAAATGCTTGAGGGGAACTGAATCATAACTGATCCCGTAGTTTTCTATGGGATCGTGCATATACATCAGTAGTGATGCTGGATGTAACATATCACTGGATAGAAAACGTTGCATGCTCAGTTTTTCTGTCTGGTGCTATAAAACAACTGACAAGGCACAACTGATAAATGTGAACCTAGCCTAAATTGTCTTTGATTTTAATTAGTACAAAAAATATATAAAAAATAGTGAAGCTTAGTGAATCTGTTTTTCAGTTTGTCACTCTACTTTTATTTAAAAAAATTTTTTTTTTTTCTTTTCCCGTACATGATTAGGGGATATCAGGCAAATCACACATACGCAAAACACAGATACCAGCCTGAGTGCATACTGCCGTTTTTTATATATATTTTTTTAACTCCCGCAGAAATGTCCTATCCTTGTCCCACCTCAAAGTGGTATCCTTATCCTTTTTCTTTTTGCAGGGCCGCGGAATGGACTTACAGATGTGGACAGCACACGGGTGTGCTGTCCGCATCTGTTGCGGCCCCATTGAGATGAATGGGTCTGCATCTGATCCGCAAAAAAGCAGATGGGACGCAGACCAAAACTACGACCATGCACATGATCCCTAAAGGAAATTTTCTACAGATGCTCTGTAATAAGTGGTATGGAAAATGAAAAATAATCACCAAAAATTTATAAAACATGTGTTTAACATAAAAACATGATATGTTTTATTTTTATTTTTTAAAACCCCTTCCTGACATCCATCATACATGTATAGTCTTTAAGATGGCTCCTGCTCAGGATCTTAGCGGGCACCATAGCAAACAGATGTCAGCTGTTTTACATAGCAGACACCTGCCAGCAGTATCCATGATGGGAGACAATGCTCAGATGTTTAACCCCTCAGATGCTGTGGTTCGCAGTATTTGAACAGTCATCTTAAAGAAAGGGGGTAACTACAGGAGCTGTTCAAAGGCTCCCAGGCCTGCCATATTACATTTTTCCTATTTAAAAGGAATGTGTAATCAGAAAATGACACTCATTGACAAATAAAATGCACCCAGATAGACATGTTGGATTGCTGCAAGACTCGTACAGTTATTTCTCAGGCAGATATGTAAATGATTACAGGTGTAGTCTGATTAGTCCTGGGCATAAAAGTCCTTCTCCTGCTGCCCTTTAAAAAGGCTCTCAGAGGCTACTTTTGGGTAGTGTACCTCTTGGTGAGAGATTGTTGACTGTTAGGCAAGCCTCTGTGATGCACTCAGACATTTTGCCCAGCTGACGGACTTTGAGATGGCATGCATCATTGGACTTAAAGAAGCTGGATGGTAGTTTTGACAAATTGCCTGCCAATTAGGCCATTCTGATCTGTTAGGAGGTTTGGGAGCAGTGGTTATGTGAGGGTATGCACATGAACAGGCTCAGGATAGCCCAGACAGACCACCAGTAGAGAGGATCATTTGATCCACAAAGCAAGAACTGCTCCCAGATTCGTATTCCACCATCCAGACACAGATGGCAACTGCTAAGGACTGGGACCACATCATCTTTAGCGACTTATCCAGGTTCTATTTGGGAGGTAACCACTGTCTGGTTCCAGTATGAAGGCCTCAGGGTTTGTGCTTCAATGCTGCCATTGCTGTGGAGTGACAGTGCCCCAACTGCTGGTGTGGTGATCTCTGGAGCCATTGCATACGACAGTTAGTTATCCCTAGTAGTGATATGAGGGACACTGACAGGTCAGGACAGGGCTTCCAACTGGCATTTTTCAGCAGGATAATGCTCGCCCACATACAGCATGGATTTCCCAGGAATGTCTTTGCCGGGTTGCAACACTTCCTTGGCCTGCCTGAGCACCAGATTTATTGCCAGTCGAGTATTGTGCTCACATATATCATCATGACATTCACACACAGTTTGGTGTGTTTATTTTGTCAGTGTGTTTCTCTATAATTTTATTTTTTATTTTTTTCCCCATCTCCCTGTCCATATTTTAAAAAATCCTAATATCATGCCGTTTTCATATTGGTCGCTAGGCCTTAAATATGTCCAGACTTTAGCTCTGATTTAGCATGCCTTTATTTAGAATTCTGGCTTCAAAAAGGTTTTGGGCTCACTTGCGCAAACATTTTGCAGCTTTTTGCATTTTTTCACAACTCGCACAGGAGTTTCACTCCAGACTTATTACTGAGACTTTAAAAAATAAAATAAAAATCTGACCATAACAGCACTGTTTGGACAGAGTTGGGCTGTCTAGACCCACTCCCAACTGATAACACCCAGTTGCCAATTAGCTTGATTAATTTTTCCATCACGTTATATACACTGCTCGTATCCAGAAGTTATGACCACCCTGCAGTCCAACAGCTGTGGCCGTGCTTGCACACTATACGAAAAAGCGTCAGCCTGTCTGGCGGTCAGAACCATGAAAGCGCACATAGGCACACATGTCCAGCAACTCCTGCCCCGGCCATTAGTATCAGTTCCTGCTCTATCCTATATGTTGCATTAGATTATCTGCTCATGGATTTACAGGGAATTTTCCTCACCTTTTCATTTTCTGTGTGTTTTTTTAATATGACTTTATTTACTTTTCTGTTTCTGTCTTTTAGAATGAAATGGTTCGGGAGCTAGATGGTCACGTTTTGAAGTGTGTTAAGGACCAAAATGGAAATCATGTTGTACAGAAATGTATAGAGTGTGTCCAGCCGCAGTCTCTGCAGTTCATCATTGATGCCTTTAAGAGTCAGGTAGGTATTGAAGCTAGAAAGATGAGGAGGTTTGCTTTCATCTCTACAAGTTGGTATGAGAATACTTTTTGAACTCACAGGGTATTCATTTTGCAGGTGTTTGCGCTATCCACACATCCGTATGGCTGCAGAGTTATTCAGAGGATTTTGGAGCATTGCCTTCCTGAGCAAACACTGCCCATTCTGGAGGAGTTGCACCAGCACACTGAGCAGTTGGTACAGGTACGAGATAAATATTAGTAGGTGAATTGGTTACTGTTAGGAAGGGTGGCCATATACATGTCAGTTGAACCCACCTACCATCTATTATGTAGGGCAGCCACCTTCCCAGTGTTGGGTGCCTGACGGCAGCTTTCTCCCGGTACATGATTTGCTGAGCCAAGCGTGCGCGTCCATGGAGCTAGTTTACAGCTGTCTAACTTGTATGTCCAGCCTGAGGCTAGGGCTGCACACAGACATTTGAGTTGTGCAACAGTTAAATGCGCTCTTAACATGCAAAATGTTCTGCTCAATAAGATGTCTTTTATCTTAGACTACTGAGGGCCACCTACCTATGTTTATATCCAGTTTGTCCTCCTGGCAAAAGTCTATTTCATTAATGGAATGGCCTTCATTTTATTAACCCACAATAGGCAGTTGTTTTTTGTTTGTTTTTCCAGAATGTGGTTTCGGGGTTTTGTTTTTTTTTGTTAGTTTTTTTAACCCAAAAAAGCTACCAGTACACTACTAATCTTTGAAAGGGGACTTGGCAGTGATGTGAATAATTGCTCATTAACCCCTTCACGACTGCAATCCGTCTATATACGTGATAGCTGCACATACCCCGTGCAACTAGCACGTGTATAGACGTCATGGCAGTTCTTTAATCCAAGTGCTGCAAAGCGATTGGATTAAAGCTTCTGCCCCTGCCCTGCTGCTGTCACGGACAGCATACAGTCTAGTAATGCCGGCAAGGGACCAATCAGAGTGGTCCCTTGCCGGCAATCGATCCGATTGGTTAGTCTGTGCAGACTAACCAATCAGATCGCGGCAGTGTTAAAATGCCGGTTTCAGGCTCTGATCTGCGTTCTGCAGATCAGAGCCTGAAATTAGGTAATGTGTAATGAAGCCCCCCCATCTGTGCCCCCGATCTTTGCCCCCTTCCTGTGCGCCTCCAACCCCCCCACCCCTCCTGTGAGCCCGGCCTCCAATGCGATCCTTGCCCCCTCCCCCCCATGCATGCATCAGACCCCCAAATGTGCCCCCCCCCCCTTACAGCGCTGCCCCCTATCTGTGCCTCCTGCCCTCGATGCGGTCCCTCTGCTTTATTTGATGTCGGCGGCTCCATTCCTGAGCCGCCAACATCAGCAGCGAGTGTCAGCTGTATGCTGACACTCTGCTGTAACCCCTTAGATGCCGCGGTGTGGCATCCATGGGGTTAATAGAAGGAGGGGGCTCCCTCTCTCAACCATCGGGGCTGCCGCGCTGTGATTGCAGTGCCCGATGGTTGCCATGGCAACCGAATGCTTTGCAAAAGCGCCCGGTGTTGCCATCTACAGGACATTTGATAGTATTGTACTTTGCAATGCAAAAGCATTGCAAAGTATAGTACAGCCAAAAAACCCCACTGGATCTTCAAGATCCAAGTGGGACTTGATAAAAAAAAATGTGAAAAGAATAAAAGTAAGAATAAATAAAAATGTAATTTAAAAGAAAAAAAACTAGACATATTGGGTATCACCGCGTCCGTAACGACAGTCTTTATAAATATATCACATGATCGACCCGTACGAT